>NC_058495.1:9505626-10138126 GCF_020382885.2 Scatophagus argus
AACCTCAGATGCGAGCGTATCGTTTTGATGGACACAAAGATGCTGTCACTTCAGTTCAGTTTTCTCCTTCTGGCCACCTGGTGGCCTCTGCATCCAGAGACAAGACTGTACGTCTTTGGGTGCCCAGCATGTGAGTTTTCAATTATTACGTATTTGTTTTGCAGTACATTTTTATCACCTTTATCCTTATTGTTGTATTCCACCAGAAAGCTACCATGAAGGACAATGGTGCTGACTGAGTATTCTGCCTCTGCCAGTGCAGAAGAAGGCACTTGCTAGTTTTTGATGGTTTGTTCCAAACTTAGGTGTTGTCTCCGTGTGTGTGCACACAGGAAGGCTGAGTCAACAGCTTTCAGGGCTCACACAGCCTCTGTGCGCAGCGTTAACTTTTCTGGTGATGGACAAACTCTGGTCACAGCCTCGGATGACAAGACCATCAAAGTGTGGACAATTCACAGGCAAAAATTTCTCTTCTCTCTCAACCAGCACATCAACTGGGTCCGCTGTGCCAAGTACGCTGCACACACAAATGCACATTCATACGCTTTTGGTCATTAGATTTTACTGGCTGATTCAGATATTTCTACATATTCAGTAATTTATTACATATAAAACTTGTGCATTTCTGAATTGTTCAACATATTTAGTGAATAAATAAACATCATAAAATTGAAGCTTAGCTTATGGCTGGTTTTTGAGCTTGAATTTCCAATACGTCTCTTGCAGATTTTCTCCAGATGATCGTTTGATTGTGTCATCCAGTGATGATAAGACTATAAAACTGTGGGACAAGAATAGCAGAGAGTGTATTCATTCTTTCTATGAACATGCTGGGTGAGTACTTGAGGCCCAAATGATGAATGGGAAAAATGTGGATAAGAGATGTGATTGCCATGAGCAAGCAGCATCCACATTTTATTGTGTTTCTTATGGTGTTTTTTGTAAATGTTGAGAATTTGAAGCGTTATGTAATGTGTGCATTTTTTTTTTAGAACAACGAACATACATGTACACTGATGTTTGGGCAAAAACAACAACAAAGTTGACAACTCTAGTTTAGTCATCCTTTACAAACTTTTCTATAAGCATCAGCTAAAATCTTCAAGTGTACAGTGATTGATTTGTAATTAAATTGTATAAACACAAAAAACAAAACAAAACAAAAGTAAAAAAAAAAAATTAAAATTTTAAAACTAATCACCTGGAATAATGAATTTGAAGGACTGTAAAAGCTTGACCAAAGACTTAATTTCATTAAATTTATATTTTTTTTCTTACTCCCAAGTTATGCAAACCATGTGGATTTTCATCCCAGTGGAACATGCATCGCTGCAGCCAGTACCGACAACTGTGTGAAGGTGTGGGACATCAGATCCCATAAGATGCTGCAGCACTACCAAGGTAGAGACATGTGGAAGCTTACATAAAGGATTTACTAACACACATTTTCTAGAACAATTTACAGGAAATAGAAATCGACACACAGCTAAAACCAAGAACAACTAAGCTAACACAAAGACTCAAACGGTCAGAGTCTTCTCATATGCTGCCACTAGACTCAGCTGCAATACAGACAAAGAAAAGCTTCACCTTTAAACAGTGATAAATGCAAATGAGACTTAGAGCAAATCACTGAAATAACACCAGGATGAAATTAAGCTTTGAGGCTCACGATTAAAGTGGTCATCAAGATTCATGATTTCTTCTTGTACATTCAATAAGCTCAAAGTTGATGCCTTATGTCAGCCTGCCAGTTAGTCTGATTGTTCTAATCAGCACTCTTAAATGGATTTGAGTTGCAAGATCTAATAATGGATAATCACATCTGCCTCAAGAGATGGGCCGTGAGATAAAAGCTTTTCCTCTCCTGTCATTTCTTCTCCTTTCCAGAGTGCTTCCCTTCACACACTGTAGTTAACTGCCAGTTGTGCCTTAAGCCTTAATTGTAAAGTTTTTTTTTAAATGTGAAGCAATTACTGTTAAATATTAATGTAAATTGTTGGTATTTTGTGGTTTGTTCAGTTTTAGTCTTCCACTGCTTTTTTTGTTGTTGCCTCAACAAAAAATAGATTCCTCCTGCTTTCAGTGTAGCTCAATGCAGCTCTTTTTTTTGACAGCTCGAGGTACAGTTTCAGTATACTGTATGTCATTATAGCATGTGTCATAACATCTCTCAGCCAGCAGAGGGAACATGTTACCTGTCAAATGTCTGCTGTCCTCATTTTTGTCTCAATCAAGAACCCAGTCACCTTATGGTAGAGTAATTTAATGTTCGGGGAAGTTCTGATTTTTTTACATATGCTAATGTACTTGATGTTACTCTACTTGATGATATGTGCAAATGTAATCCTGATGTTAAGCCACTCTCAAGCTGCACAGCAACTGAGGCATTCTGATGTACAGCAGCAGTGCACTTCAGTGGGATCCAGGCAACCATTTTAACAAGCATATGCCCTGCTGAAGTGTCATTGGGCAAGATGCTGAACTGTTAAACACCCCTTAGGTGCTCGTATATAATCAGATCATAGAGGAAAGAAGATTATTCTGAGAGTACCAATAAAGTCTCAGTATATTATATACTATTTTGTCTCGGTCTCAAAGAAGTTGTGGCAGCATCGCCTCGATAAGGAAATGTTTAAATTGTGTTATAGCCTTTGTTACTGTTCTCATGATTTTCATCATGATGATGGTTAAACATTCCATGTTATTTAAAGTGTGTGTGTTTGTGTGTGTGTGTGTGTGATTTCCAGTCCACAGTGGTGTCGTGAATAGCTTGTCTTTCCACCCGGCTGGTAATTTCCTCATCACTGCCTCCAGCGATTCCACGATGAAGATACTGGACCTTGTAGAGGGCAAGCTACTGTATACACTGCACGGTCACCAGGTAGACATGCATGCGCAGTTAATATATCCTGTAGGCCTGACTGCAGCTTACCCAGTTATGATCACGACACATCATCTCTGCAGTCTGCTCTGCTGTTCCTGCGTGTGTGTATCACTGAAGGTTTGGTGTGGACAGTTATGTGTGAGTGCGTTTGACATCTCCTTTGTGCTGTTTTATTGTCTGAAGTGCGTATGTGTGTGAGTGTATGCGTATGATGCCTTTATCGTGTGTGGTGTATTTTAGTACTTGCCAAGCGAGCGGGCAGCCCACTCATGATGACTCGTCTCTGGGTTATTGGAAGGAAAGAGAATTGTGCTTCTGCCTCCGTTCCTCTAGATCCTCTCCTCCTTCTCTTCTCTTCCGTGTGTTTTAGCATTGCCACCATCATTATCATCGTCCTTTTCCTCCTTGCCCTTCTCTTTTTGCTCACACCACCTCCCTTCACCCTGCCTGTCATGTACTCACATTTTGGCTGGCTGGACTAGTTGGCCGGATGGTTTGCTGACTGTATCTGTTTGTTTGAACAGCTGATGGACTGGCTTGCTGGCTAGTTGTGGAAATCAGTGGCTTGCCAGTACCACATGTGGTCCATCTGTTTATCTATCCCTCTGTACACAGTGTCTGTCTCTCATTCTTTTTTTGTCTTTGTCACCTGTGCTTCTCTTCAATCTTTTGCCAAGACTCTTCTCTTTATAAAGATTAAAAAAACACTTTTCCCCCTTCTCTCTTCACACCTCCAAATTTGTCATCTCCTGCACTCTGTCTCCATTTCTGTTGTTCTTTTTGGCTCAGTGGTGACTCCACCAATCTGTTGGTGCTGGGAGCGTTCAGGGTGTTAATTGTCTCTACAGTCTCATAGCTAGAGATGGGAGAGACCCCCATCTGTTTGGCGTGGGTGTGTAGGTTTATATGTCTGCTTGCATGTGTTTTCTGTGTATATATGTAGCCCTGTGTGCATGTACTGTATGTGAAAACACATGAGAGCTCTGAGGGAGTGTTTTGACTCTTGGATCTGACAAACGTACACATGTACACAACATGCGTTTGGCAGATGTGATACGCAGTTCTGTAGATAGTTTCATGATATTCCACGTATCAGCAGTTGATAGGGATGGAAATATAGCTGTGCACGGATAAAGGCAAGAAAAAAAGACTTTATTTTGTATTGTTTGAATATGGGGGGAAAAGTCTTTCAAGGCCTGAGTTCATCACCTGTGATTTCAACTGTGCACACTAATAGATCACCTTCATCAACCTGTCATCAACCTGTCATCAACTGCTCCTACAGCAAACGGAAAGTAAAAACCACAAGCCTCTGCTACATAAAATCTACTTTAATTTCCTGTATTAATAAAGTCTTTATGTTTGATTGTATTTTGAGCAGCTTGCCAACAGAGGGCCAAACAGGGCCCGTAAAGGCCAATACTCCAATGGTGAGGCCACTATATTGCTGGCCTCGAGAATTCAGCTATTGCAGCATCACGTGTTTAATTTTTTCAATAAATGATTGATTCGTTCTCAGTGAAGTGCAAGAAATCCTGGAGTTTACTTGTGGAGGTTAGACGTGTGTTTCGATGCATAGTTTCTCCTGAAGCCTGTGTCATGAACAATTTCAGACTGGTGTCTTGAAGCAACATTCACATGTGCTGCGTCCACTGCCAATGTAGATGTGTTCAAGTCCACTCTGCCACCGCCGTAATGGAAACAGGGCTTGTGAGAACAACACGTACGGTTAATCAACGGCTGCATTCGTCTATGTAGTGTGTTCAAGTCTTTATTTGCGCATACGGTGTGATGTGCTGTTGCAGGCTGACTCTTGAATATAGACTTTAACACATTATCTGCGCTCATGCTAAAAGACAAATGTAGACATGCAGATTTTACTGTTAACATTTTACTGCTTTTAAACAAGTAAATAAATATAGCCAGTACAATCATGGTATAATTTTTGTTAGTAATGACTTTATGGACAGCACCATGTGGGGTGTCTGGTTTGTGCAAGTCCTGTTCATTTATCACTGCATAAAATGTGCCAGTTAGGTTCATTTCCCTGTCAGACTCTCAACTTGTGTGTGTGTGTGTGAGAGAGAGAGAGAGAGAGAGAGGGAGAGAGAGAGAGTCTGTCTGTCTGGCCATGGCAAGTGCCAGCCTGGCAGCAGGCATTAGTCAGAGCAGGGAGACAGAACATGCTGTCTGTCAGGCCGTCGCGTTGCCATAGTGACACTGTCTACTTCTCTCAGGTGCTTCTGGGAAACCATTCCTCACCCAAACCAGCCTGTCTGGGTGCCAGCCGCAGGACACAGCTCCTTTTTTTTTTTTCTTCCCAGCAGCCTTCCTGCTCGTTTCTTTTTCCCTTCTTTTCTTTGTACTCTCCTTCATCCTCTCTTTGAACATAGTTGGAGGGCTCAGGCTGTAATCGTTGACCGCATTCTGCACTGCGAGGTAAAGAAAAGAATAAACCAAGAGTGTGAGAGAGTTAGTGATTTTGAAGCTGGAGTCTGTCAACACTCCAGGTCAATACATGTGCACGCTCTAACACGGCATATTGAAGTACTCGCATCCTCCAGGTGATGCTTTTTGGCTCTGACCGTGTGTGACCTCACCTGGGCTTTCTGTTATTGATTGTTCTGCTACAGTCCCACACGCCCACCCCCTCCTCCACACACACACACACACACACACACACACACACACACACACACATGCAGGAGCTTCTCTTCTGAGCATAATTTTGTTTTCTCAGCTGGTTTAAAGAAGAGTTTCCTAAATGCTAAAAATCCTCTCCAGTCATTGTATGCTAACTTTCAAAGCAAGTGTGTTTTTTCACATTTTTATTTTTGTTTTTTATTAAATTATGTAACGTTTACTTTCTCCCATATTTTACATTAACACCCATGCTTTCACTGTAACTGTGTTGCTTGGCAGAACAAAACCATTTATTCATTCATATAAATCAAACATACTGTGTGTAGGTTTGACAATGGAAAGTCTGACTACAACACAGACAGTACCATTTTCACAGGGATTGCTTGTAGATTAATCTGACTGTATTATTTATTTTTTAAATTAATAGTTTTTATTATAACTTGATGAAAACTGCACATCACAATATTCTAAAACTCGAGGTTTCGTCTATGAATAGTTCATTTCTTCCTGACCAAATCCTGCAAATATTCAGTTTAAAATGATGTAAGACAAAGACGGGCAGCAATTTATTGACAACGTTTCATAGCAACAATTGCATTGTTTTTCTTTTCAGCGTGAGGAAGCACTTTGCAGCAAAGAGTTTCAGGATGCTTGTCATTATCATATTTGTGTTGGCTGTTTGATCCATTCTACACATGTGCATAGGTCAGCTGCTAACCACTGACAGATGAGTAATTCTAACCCTTACCATAACCAACTGCTTACACATGTGTAGAGCGAATAGGTTTTCCAATGTGGATTGAGCAGTTACAATGTTTCTCTCTGGAAAGATGAGGTAACTGCATCAAGGCAAACCTGTGATATGAGTTTACTGTATCATCACTTCCATTCTCCAACTCTCTCATTCCTATCTCCAGGGTCCAGTGACCTGTGTGGCCTTCTCAGGAACAGGAGAATACTTTGCCTCTGGAGGTTCTGATGAACAGGTGATGACTTGTCCTTGGTGCTAAAACACTGCTGAAACAGCCTATTGATTGACTTGCTGGTGTCTTGGTAGCCTAACGTTCACATCGTGTGACTTTGCCGTACTGCTGACATAAAGACTGAGTCAAGACCAGGACCAGATCAGTGCAAGTCTCATAAAGCATGACACCCTTACAATAAAATGTGAAGTCGGCAAACCATAAGTACTGCTCAGACTAACTGAAACATACACATTCAAATAAAATCAGACAGAGAAAGCAAAGAAATTCGCCATTATTCGTCACTCGTATTGGTTGACCATCAATTATTCAATACAGTCATATCCCCACAGTTGTGTTCTTTACGAGTCTTGATCAAGTAAAAATTGAGTTGAGTCCAAGAGTGTAAAATGTGGTTTTGAGACTGTTCTCAAGACCAGTTTTGAGTAATAGCAGCACTAACTACTGATAGTGGTGGCAAACTGTATTTATGGAGCATGTTTTATTTTTTGTATGTAAGTTTCTTGGTAATTTGATTTTGGCATATTATTTTGGATTTATATTTATATTTACCTCACAGGTAATGGTCTGGAAGAGCAACTTTGATTCTTCTGAATGCAGTGATGGTGTCAGGCTGCAACATAAAACTACTCCCAGCTTGCAAAATTTACAGGCACCACCAACCAGTTCCATGGCACATCCCCCTTTTAACACTCACCCATCTGTGTGCCGCAGCCAGGTAAGTTCAGACAGCTGGAGAGAAACACAGCAGGCTGACATCAAATCTGCTTTGATGTCCCATTTAGATCCAGCCTTTAAGAATCTCCTTTGTTCCTTTACCAAATTACTACTTGTGACAGTGACATTCCACATATCCTCCACTTTCCCCAACACTTTGGGACCCCATGTCCATACAACATTTTCTTTAACGTCTTTTTTCATAGGGCTGTTTTTTGCAGAGCTATAATAGGCAACCAATCATACTCTATATAGACAAAAGTATTGGGGCACCTGATTATTACACCAACAGGGGCTTTAATGACATTACATTCTAAATACACAGACAGCTTTGCAGCTATAACAACTTCCAGTCTTCTGGGAAGATTTTCTGTTCTGTTCTGTTGGGAATTTCTGCCCCCTTCATGCAGTAGAGCATTTGTGAGGTCAGATACTGATGTTGGATGAAAATGTCTGGCTCGCAATCTCCATTCCAGTTCACCCCAAAGGTGTTGGATGGGGTTGAGGTCAGGGCTTTGTGCAGACCAGTCAAGTTCTTCCCTATCAAAGTCATCCAACCATGTCTTTATGGACTTTACTTTGTGCACTGGGGCACAATCATGCTGGAATAGAAAAGGACCTTCTGCTAACTGTTGGCACAAATTTGGAAGCATAGCATTGTCCAAAATGTCTTGGTATGCTGAAGCAGATTTTCATTCATTGGAAGGAGGGGGCTGTGCCCAACCCCTGAAAAACACCCTTGTATGTGTAAACACTTTTGTCTATATAGTGTATACTCATCACCCCAGTAGCCACAAACCAAAGAAAAATGAAGGAGGAGCTTATTCTGGTCGTGTCTTATCTACCCCAGGCATTATCAGGCATAGACAGAGACACATCATAACAGAGACAGAAAAGTCCATTTGGCGGAGCAGATCAGCCAGACACTGAATATTGCTGGTGACGCTGGTCATAAACCTCACATGCATAGTTAACTAGTTTTTTGCTGTTCCAAAATGTTAAAGGTATGTTATATCCCTATTTGATTATCTGGAACTTTCTTAGTTCAAGTCCAAGAATTTCCATAACCAAAGCAAGGCCTGTTGGTGCCAGAGGCTCCAGTCTACAATTGAGAAAAGTTTTAGAGATAATGGACAATATACTGGTGATTTCAGTATTTGTAGAGTATCTCCAGTAGTGAGGCTAAAATATAAGATTTGTCTTGAGGGTTGCTCAAGCAAAACTCTCATGAAGACTTCAAAATGATATAAAAGCAGGTCATTTGGCCAGTATGTATCTACCATATACACACAGACAGAGATGTATCGATGAACGTGAATGATCACATTAGAACAAAAAGGACCAATTGAAGTGAGCACACACTATGCATGCATGTGTACTGCATGGGTCAAACGTAAACATAAGGAAACACATGAACATGTACAGATGCCCCTCAGTATTTCATGCTGCCAGTGCAGCTGGCTGATTTCCTGCCTGCACATCCTTCCTTTGAAGTCTGCAGTATGGCCTAAAGCTACATTCATATCTCACATGCAGGGCCAGAAATGCTGTACCTGTTCCTTCAAATACATGATAGGGAAGAGGTTTTTCCCTCTATTTCTGACTACATGAATTATATTAAACATTAATCTGTGCTCATCTTATGACCACATCCTGAATATATATATTATAAGGTATATATTACCACACTACAGGTGAATTTTCCAAATTTAGGTGATGATGACACGTTATCGAAATTGGAAACAGCAGTAAGATGTCATGAAGTACGACTGTTTTACACCTGTTTTTCTGTCCTTGCTACAACTTACAGTAATTATTGTGTCTTATAAACTTGCTGTCGTGCTGAAATGATGCACTGCCAAAATGTATTTCTTCAAATGCACGCTGCACGCTGAGTCTTTTAGTCATTTCCAAAAGAACTAAGTGGTAAGTTGAATTCTTTCTTGTCGTGGACGATCTCATTTGAGTTTCTTAAATTAGACATTTGTAACTTAATAATACATTATTGCTATCATTCCTAATGTCATTGCAGTGCATGTGACACTGCACTATGCCTGATTTATACTGTTTTTATTTAATTTGACAACTAAGAGGTTTGGTCTATATTATAAATCAATAAATGCCAAAGTCAGTTATACTATTAAAAAAATGTGATGGAAATCAAGACTCCAGACTCTAAAAGCATATTGTGTGGCAGCATCTCCTCCGTTTTCATGGCAGTAATTTAATAGACCCTTTCCCACACCCTTTCTAACTGCAGTGTAAATCTGTCAAAGAAGAAAGTGTAGTTAAGAGTGATCATACAGTTTTAAAAACGTGTATTGAAAAGTTTCTTTTTACTTTTTTATTTTATGTTGTTCCGTTTTGTTTTGGCCTTTTCTATCGTGAACCCATCATGGAACCTGCTATTCAATTTTAAGTGTGGGTTTGCTTCAAGTGTCTTCAGACTGCGGGGGTGTTATTACAGGTTCTACGGTAGGTAACTTGTGTTGAGTTCAGGCAGAGTTCAGATGTGTTATCGATAAACACAAAGAACTAGAGCAGTTCAATTTGTGATAGGACTTCCAGTTTCTTCCCTGGCTGTGTTAAAACTGATCATTTAAGTTCTTTGCTTAGTTGAATTGAAGACTCTTTAGAACTTAGTGGGACAGCATGTTTGAGGTATATGTCATGATGATGATGATGCTTATTAATTATTAATGTTAAATGCATCATTCAGGTGTTTATGACGCAAGGAAGTATGAGTGAGTGATCGAATCTGCGTCTGCTTAAAGAATGCGAGAGCAAACCCACACATTAGACAAGCTGAAAACCATATTTTCTTGATAATAATTTATTTATTTATTTATTAAATTGATTGTGTGTGCCTGTGTGTCCAGAAAGAGAAAAAAGTTTTAAAAATTACATGGATGTAACCTAAAGATAAATTATTAGCAACAAACAGTGGCAGAGCAGTGCAACCATTAACGATGTTTAAATATTAAAAGACCTTGTCAGGTGCCACTCACACCCACACCCCCCCCACCTACACTAAGAGAACAGGGTGTCATTGGCTGGCTGGTGAACCTCAGGGAATGGCTTGGATTTCAACCTCTTTGACTGCTACAGTGTTACTTACATCAACAAGGGCACAGCCAAGGACCCCCCATATCTCTCTCTCTCTCTCTCTCTGTCTCTCTCTCTCTCTCTCTCTCTCTCCCCCTCTCCCTCTCCCTCTCCCTCCCTCTGTCTCACTCCTTGTTCCCCTCTTTTCTTATTGATCACTCTGCTGTGCAGGCTTGAGAATAGCATGAGACTCATAATGAACAATGTATATGTAACAGGTGAGAAAATAGACATGGTGTGAATACTTAGACAGGTTTGATATGGATAGAATACAACAGTAATTATGAATGACCCTGTACGTGAGCGTGGAGGTGATGACCTAAAGTTGGAAGGGTGAGTTAGATTGCCACTGACAGACATATAAGAAGGGTGTACGGATAACTTGTACAGAACCCCCACCCTTTTAGCTAAGGCAAGACTGTCTTAATGGAAACAAACATCAAACACCTGCATCAGGAATGTAAGCCTCCTGTAGGGGGCGAGACTACAGACTGCGTGCCACCTTCCCCGCATGCTGTGTGGAGACCACAGCAGCCAGAAGGGCCACATCACTCAGCATCTCCCTCTCAACCGGCAATTCATGAGGCACTGTGCCAGGACAGGATGAGAGGAGCTCTTCTGCCTGCACTGGTGTTGTAGGCAGGTCCTGGATTAGCCATGGACGTTCTACTGCCACCTAGACTCGATCTGTGAACCACCTGATGCCCGCGCCCTCTGGTTTTACAACTATGACAGACAGAGCTCAGAGAGAGACCCAAAGAGGGAGCTGAGTGTTCTACTTGTTTGCGAGCAGTTCGACTCCAGGCAGGCTGAAGCCTCGTCCCATCCCTGTAATAATGTCCAGAGAGAGGCTGTGCTCGCCCTCTGGACATTCTGTCTGCTGACACTGAGGGGCCAGGGGATGTGCTGGGCTCTTTGGGATGTGTTATATGCATCAAATTCAGACTGATTGCATATTTCTAAAAAAAAAAACAAAGAAAACTTTTCACTTTGTGCGTTCAGTATGTTGTCTTTTAACTGTTTTGAATTTAGGTGGAAAAGAATTAGCTAATGGATCACGCTCCTTAGCCTCCCTGAGAAAGTCTATTCCAGGGTACTAGAGAGGAGAATTCAGCTGATAGTCGAACCTCGGATCCAGGAGGAACAATGGGGTTTTCGCCCTGGTCGTGTAACACTAAACCAGCTCTATACCATCCGCAGGGTGCTTGAGGGTTCGTGGGAGTTTGCCCAACTGGTCCACATGTGTTTTGTGGACTTGGAGAAGGCATTTGACCGTGCACCCCGTGGCATCCTGAGAGGGCTCTTTGGTGGTCTCTGTACTCCCGGAGCAGGAGTCTGGTCCGCATTGCCGGCAGTAAGACAGACCTGCTCCCAGTGCATGTTGGCCTCCGGCAGGGCTGCCCTTTGTCACCGGTCCTGTTCATTATTTTTATGGACAGGATTTCTAGGCGCAGCCAGGGGCCGGAGGGTGTCTGGTTTGGAAACCACAGGATTGAGGAGATGTTCCGGGCATGCCCCACCGGGAAGAGGCCCCAAGGAAGACCCAGGACATGCTGAAGGGACTGTGTCACTCTGCTGGCCTGGTAACGCCTTGGGTCCACCCGGAAGAGCTGGAGGAAGTGTCTGGGGAGAGGGAAGTCTGGGCATCCCTGCTCAAGCTGCTGCCCCTGTGACCCGGTTACAGATAAAGCGGAAGAAGATGGATGGATGGATGAAGGATTAGCTAATGATTGCACTGTTTTCTTTTATTGGAATCAGGATTGTATATGAATTGTCATCTGCTAGTCATTAAAGATAAAGTAATCATAGTAGCTGCACCTGGAGGTGCCAGCTTCCTGGATTTTCCTTTTCATCTATAATTTAGCCATTCATAATTTATTATTAATACAGGCCCTTTCATCTCTCATAAACTGCTGCAAGTCTCAGACACGTGTTGCCGGAGAGGAAGCAGAAAGGAGAAAAATGTCACCATCGTAAATGATTGTTTTCTTCTCTCTTGGAAAGAGTATTCAAAGGATCTATGAGTTTAAATGGAGAGTATAAAACAGAAAGAGGTACTCTGATACACAATAAGTGGATCTAATGTACAGTTATAAACTGACTAATTTTGAGAGAGGCAGAATATAGTAAACAAGATGTTCTTTCCGAAAACAGGCTAAGCAGCCATGAAAGGAGTTTTGAAATGCTACAGCTGCTAGCTAAGCCAGCCTTCAAACTAATTAAAGAAAAACACAAAATGTGAATATTGTCAGGCTGTCTACACTCAAGATTACAATTCATATGCAAACTTTGAGATTGAGCATTGTATGTTGAAAACCTCATATTTCAGAAATGTATAAACTATATTCATAAGTCTTAGAACAACCATTAATTAACTAAATCTCACCACAAGTTAAAGTGAATAAAGTGCAGGTTTTCATGGAGGTATCAGCAAAAAGAGTTAATACTGACCTGTATTTAGAGCAGTAATAAGATATTTTGTATGAACATCATGGGCATAGTAACAGTGTTTAGGCTAGATGGAAGGCGCAGCTGTGTGCCAATAGTCACTTTCACAGGAACATGTTCACTGGAGAAAGATGTTTCTGTTATTTAGTCTGAACTCACTGATATAAATGTGGTAGACAAAATAATAAACACACCTGTCAGTATAATGCAATACATTTCAACAGCGCCATAAACTACATCCTCCCTAATGACGTCATCGTAGAATTGACACCTCTGTTAAAAAGTGAACATTATTACCTTCATGAAGTGAGGATTTTTGCAGGGCTCCATCAGTTTTAGTTAGGTGTACCGAATAAATTGGCAATTGAGTGTATTTCCTTTCAAAATTAGAATAGAATAGCATATAACTACAGCTCCCACAACGGTTTTGATAGCACTACTGTGTCTAAGATTCATGGGATATGTTTTATTTGTGTGCTTGCAAAACAATCATTGTTTTATATTTAAAATGACATATTTGTTTTTTCACCCAGTACATCGGTAGGTACCAGGTACAGATTTAATATTAATAGAAAAGCAGATGTATGGCTTTTCAAAAACACAAAGAGAATCTCTCTATGAGGTAGCTGTTAGCGGAAGCTCGTGGTACAGAGGCTGGCTTGGACTACAGTCTGTGTTTAAACTGTCTAAAGTCACCTAGCTGTTGAGACCATCCCTCATTGCTCTGTTGCTATGTTGGCTATCCAGTATTACACACAGCTGACTGTAATTCATTTCACCAGGAAGAAACTGACTAATGAGACAGTGATGTTGTGTGTATTCATACAGATTCAAAGGCCACCCATGGCTGCTGCCCTCTCAGAATAAAATCCACAGGGATTTCATAAGTAGCTAATTTGATATGCTGATCCTTTAATGTACTTGGACGTGGCGCTCCATGGTAATTTGCCAGTGATGGGGACTATACCGGGAACATGTAGGCCTGTTTGTTAAACACAATAAGCCAGCTTTAAAATGAGGTCTCTCCAGCTAAAGACTGAAAGTGTGTGTGGTTCAGTCAGGCTCTCTCTGTGCTCAACACAGCTGAGCAAATCTTTATGTGCTGCAGTTTCCCTGTGTGAGAATAGATGCATCAATGTGTATGTGTGTGTGTGTGTGTGTGTGTGTCTCTGTGTCTGTGAGCATGTGCATGTGTGTGAGTGCCAACCATTGCTGACAGGCAGATCAGCTCTCTCTGATCACAGCCGCCCTAATCCCTCCATCCACCCCCTCCCCCCCCTTACTGTCTCTAGCTTCACATCTGGGTCTTTCTCCCACTCACGTGTGCAGACAGACGAGCTGCACTCTCACAGCAGGCATCCCTTCACAGCTCAACACACACATACACACACACATCACTGCATTGCTCGGTGCAGCTTTAGGATGTGAATTGGAGGGGGTTCTTATACTACAGTAGCTGTATGAACTTATATCTCCTTCATAACTGTCTTATTCATTTACGGGAGCTAATAAGCTGCTTGCTAAAACAGACCAAACGTTATTGTGTGTGTGTTTGTGTATATATATCTATATATATATGTCGATTCCGGTATGGAAAGGCATGTGGTATCGTTCTGACAGCGGGGACGACAGAGAGTGAGCAAGAGAGGGAAAAGCGGGGTTGTGATAAGGAAGTGTGGAAGACAAGATAGCTGTGGAGTTATAGAGATCCTAATGCACCAGTGGAGCAGGAAAACATCAGCGAGGAATAGAGAGAATGAAAGGTAGAACAGAAGAAAAACAGGGTTAGCACGTGAGCCAGCTAGACAATATTAGCACGCTGGAGACAAAACAACAACATTAAGATGCAGAATCATGGGAAGAAATGAGAAAAAGAGAAGAGAAAAGCTGAGAGGCATTAATAGTCCCCTGTCCATCTTTCTTACACTGAAAAAGAGGGAGCTAAAAGAGATGGAGGTCTGGAGAAATGGGAAAAAATATTAAAAAAGGAGGCAGATAAAAGGAGAGAGGGGTTAGATAACAACATGGAGGAAGAAGAAATGTGAGACAGGCAATCAGAGAGAAATGGAAAACAGGAGTGAGTTGACTAAGTAGCATTAATAAAAGGGTTTATTGAGAAACACTCTCCCTTGATTTTTTTTAAGCTATAGTCGAGTCCAGAAGCATAAGTCAGAGTTGAGTCACACCACAGGCTTCATTCATCAAAACGCATCACTAGCAGTTTGTCATAAAATGTTTGCACAACTATAATTAACTGAGATGTCAGCTGGTGAAAAAATTTGTCTACAGGTCATGATTACATTAGTACACACACCCTCCAGCTTTACCTGTTCAGTCAAAGAGAGAGCTACTGTTCTGTGTTTCTGTGGCACGATGGATTGTCTTTCCTTGGAAAATACTCCAGTCTCTTGATGTTTTGTTTTTTTTTAAGCACTGTACAAAAAAGCATGTCGGATTAAGATTTCTTCAGTAGCAGGAAAAAACAGATTTCACTTATGACATCTGTGCATGGAGTAAAGTAAAGGCCTGGGTGATTGGTTGGAATCTAAAGTAAAACACAGACATTATCTTTCAACACTTGGTTAAAAGCCTGTTAATTGGCGACAGCTGGTGGCAACATACATTGTACTTCTGGATCCGTATTGCTGTTAATTATTGTATTTGTCTCCTACGGTTGAGTTTAAAGAGGCCGCCCTCTAAATGATTCAAATCATCAGTTAAGAGTCGACTTTTGGCAGATGAATCTGCATTTTTTTTTCATTGAATCACTGCAGTCTTTTTCAGCTGTATCTTTGTAGACCAACTCAGCATGGTAAATTGTAAGCCTCAAACTGAGGCTCAAAACTACCTACAAAACTGGCTGTGATTGAAACAGAGGGCAGCGTGACCCATTTTTGTTTGCTGCTCCAACAATCATGGCTCCACTGCTGTTCACTAAGTTTGGCTTGTCAATAACATTCAGAAGTTACAGATATGTCATATATCTGATCCAAACAGCCACATAGTTTGCCAGTTGTGTAACTGGGACAAACTGCTAGTAAATTACATCTGACAATGTTTTTTTTTTTTCTTCTTCAGAAAGCATTATTATAGCAGACATTTTGACTTTACATGGTAGGAAAAACACCAGGGCTAAGGCCTGTCCACTCTAAGGATGACGACTGTAACAATGACTACAAACAGACTGTAACTACATGTCATTTTAAGAATCTTTTACTAATAATATTAATGATGGCTCTGTTCTATTTAACTGTCTGAGTGAATGACTGTTGCAGTGAACCAGTACACACAACACTAGGATCCTGAAGCAGCTAAATGGAATCCAACTAATCAACACCTGTGATTTTCCTGCTGGGACAAGTCAAAATGTTGTCTATGATAAAGGTTGCCTATTAATCAGGCAATAGACAAGAGCTTTTTGGTTGTTGTTTTTGCCATCTCACGTAATTCACATTGATTAGATACATGAGAGCAATTTCCTGTGCCATTATAGCCAGTGAAATCAACATTTGAGAGTTTAAACTTTCACTTGCCATAGTTTGAGGCCATTATTCATCTAGCATCATTTCTGAGCACCGGCATCTGTATTCAGTTGTTTCAGCTGAGGACAAAATGTATTTGGTCACTTGGAGAAAAAGCACTACACCCAGAGTGTCCTTCAGAGCTCACAGAGCACTTCTAGTTGAAAATATAATGCACTTCAGAAAGGCGCTTGGTTCATTACCGTCACTCTTTTTTAGGAAACCGGTCATATCGAGGTTCGAAGGTTCACACACATACATATATCGGAGCAAACTTAAATACTCCAGATCCTGGTGATTTAAATAGAAACCCACGTTAAAAAACAATGACTTCCAAATGTGCAATAGAGTCCATAAGATAAGTTTCATAAATAAATAAATAGACATGTATCCATGATAAAAAAAAATAAGAAAATAAGAATAACAGGCTCTCTATAATAACAGCTCTCTTGAATCTAAAACATTCAAGAGAGAGGGTAAGGATATTGCACATTCCTACATGTTGCAGCAATAAGGAGGCAGCAGTATGAGACTGACAAACGGGCTACACAGAGTTGTGAACTTGTTCTATGTAGTAAACCTTCTTTTAGCGTACTGTTAAGTTAGCTGTCTAGCTAATGTCAGTCAATATGTGTGTTTTTTTTTTTCTTTTACCCTGAGAATGTTTTGCTACCAGAACAAAAGACATTATATGGACAAAGGGTCAAAGATTGAAATAATAAGAAAAAAGCCTGTAAAAGTGTAAGTGTTTTAATTTTCTCAGTTAACACTATCCTCGACAAACGTTTCTAATGGCAGACATTTTGACTTGTCAAGCACAGGTATAACCTACAACATTAATGATGGCTCTGTTATATGTGCCAGTAAGCTGTGCCAGTAAGCTACCATGCATAATACCAGAGCTCTGGCACAGGTGCACATACCTCAAACGTAGCCACAGTTAGTGTTGCTAGTTACACCTGTGTTTGACAAGTCCAGTTGTCCAGTCTGTCCGCTATCCACATGTTGAGTAAATAGCAGGACTCCTGTTCTCTCTCAGCTGGAAACTCTTACTGTTACCATTGCAGTCATTGCAACCGTTCACACACAGAACCCAGCTGAATGCAACAAGCGTGGTCAGATATACAACAAGCCTCCCTTGTGTCCAAGAATAAACGTGGCACTGAAGCCATCAGCACATCGCCTTGCTACACCTGTAAAGTGAGTTTTAGTGGTGCATTCTGGGATATTTCCAGTTAAGTCTCCTGAGCAGTGTTGCCTTAATTGAAGATGGTCATACTCTTAAAAACTGAGGATTTAGCTGGTGGACATATGCCGGTTTTTACCTGCATGATACACATGTGAAACATGTCTTACCTGTGCTCTGTCCTTACATAATTTCTGGTGGGTGACGTACTCAGTGGGTGACCGTGTGCGTGTATAGCGTGATGAATGGTTTTGTATGCAGCTTGCAGGATGTATTGATGGCTCGCTGTGTCAGACTGAGAGTTTAATTTAGGCCTCAGGAAATTTTCCATTGTTGGTTTTTCCACTTCAGGTGATTCATTAGGAGGGTGGTTACTGTGTGTGCTGTGTGTGCGCCTGTATGTCTACACTTGTGCGTATCAGGTTTTCCCTTTTCACCACATATGGCTGGTACGGAATATATTGTTTTAACATTGACCTTGCTATATACACATGTCACATTGCAAAGGATAGTATGTTATAAGGTTAACAAAGCCCACAGTTACACGCTGTAGAAACCAATTTACTGCTTAATGACTAAACTGAAAGACAAACATCTCAATCATAATTGGTCTGGTTTGGAAACAGTGATATACAACTTTCTTGCAAGTTATTTGGTCTTTTTTTTTGGGTCAACTTCATAATGACTACAAAAGATTAGAAAAAAACCCTTTTTTTTTCAGAAAAAATATAACATAACTTAACATAACTGTTTTTAGCAGCACCATTTCCATGCATGGTTCAACTCCCTTACTCAGCTTCAGATTTCAGCAAAAAGATAAATAAAAATCCCAGTGTATATGACTGTCTATCTGTTTGTGTGTGTGTGTCTGTGTGCACGCATCCATGTTTGACTCTGCTTTTCTGTATGAGCATGTGTGTGTTGATGTGAGGACCTGTGCTTACTTGCTGCGTGTTTAAGCAGCTGGTCTAATACGAAGCTGTAAGTCGTACTCTCAGGAATTAATCCAGTCTTGGTGGAGCTTGTAGGCTCAGCAGACCTGTTCTATTGTTTCCAGCATGTCTTACTAGTTTAACATCCTTCTCGTACGGGAGTATACAACTGTTTTTATTGTTCTGACCTCAGGTTATCACTGTGTGCAGTGGCATTAAGGTAATTTCCACTGACCCTACTGCTCTAATTCAGCATGTCTAATTAATCCACTTGTTATATTGCCTGTATAGTTTTCATATAAAGATACTCCTCTTTGTTCACTTGCCGCATAGCTAAACTGTAACCATTTTAGCTTGAAAGCTGTGACACTGCTACACAGTTACAGGTATGAATACAGATGTGTATGATGCCACCTTTTGATTTTCAGCAACAACAACATATGACGTGAGATTGGACAGTTTCTTTCCTCTCTATTAAACACAACATATCCATTGCCCAGTCTAGGTATGACCCATGTAATCTGTTGGGATTACGTTGAATGCCGAAGCTACTACAAGATAAAGCTGAAAAGCAGAGTTCATTACTCTTCTCCCATTTTCTTCCTCAACCTGTAATTGATTCTGGAGTTGCATGATCTCCTTTTCTCATATTAAACTTTTCTTGCAGAGGTAGCAACCCAACTTTTTTATATTGCCTTATTTGTCTTTTTTACCCAACATCAGAATGCCTCCCTTTTCTACTTTTAAGCATTTGTCATGTTGATATCTTTTTAGTCAAGGAACTTTGCATTTAGTGAAATGTCTGCTGTGATTATTGTTTTACTTTGTCAGAAATGACACAGGGTGAACGGATGAATCTTATCAAGGACCGTCTCATAGCCCATTGTACATGACTGCAGGGAATTACTGCTCATTTTGCTGTGGCAATATGTATTACCCCTGTCTGTGGCAAATGCGTGGGGCCAGGTGGCAGCTGACAGCCCTGCTCATTTGGCTTCATTTAGGAACAGCACAGTCTGACACTGCAATCTTGAGCACGTTAAGCTGCGTGTGAATAGATTTCCTGTTGCGTGGTGATGAGTAAAACAGTTGTCTGCTTCACTGAGATGGGGCAGAGATGTTGTCCTGGGACACACACACACACACACACACACACACACCTTTTTTCACAACCAGACAGATCTTCAGGGACAGACCGAAATATGAAGAAACCTGTAGATGTCTGCACAGTTTTTAGTCACATAGTAGACGGCTTTGTAAGAAGCTCCTTTATCGAAACAGAGTTAATTCAACTGTGTCATTATGAATTGTTTTCTCATTTGAAGTTACACTTACTGTGTTATATTCTATACTTAGCATATAGAATGTATAGTTATCTTCAGTGATGAATAAAAGTAGAATAGAAAGGAAAAAGAAAAGTGAGGATTTATTATAGTGTGAAAGTCAGTTAATCAATTAGTTGATGGAAAGAATATCAAAAATTGCCCTTTATGAACCTGGGACAGCCACTCAAATGTGCTCCCATCATTCAGTTTTATAATTTTCCATTGTAATTTTGCTATTATTATAATGATAAAATTGGAAAAATGCACAATAGCTTGGTGAAATGCATGTCTTTGGCCATCTATAATGTATTTATAATGTTTTGTCAACTTTTTCTTGGCTGCATATGACACTACATATTATATTTTTAACTGGGAAAAAAAGTGGAATAAACATGAAGAAGAGCAGCAGAGAAAGGATCTCTCTTCCGGGATGGACAGAGATACCACAGATGCCTTGTGAACGGAATAGATTCCAATAGCAAAATGAATGAAAAGGAAAGAGATTTGCACACAGTGTGTACGGAAGTGTAGAGCAGGAGTTGGTGATGACTGCAAGATGAACATCACTGTAGTCAGAAAAACATTTGAATCACAAATGTTTGTGGTGTTGGCCACACACTCAGCCCATAAAAAGTGCCTGACAGACATGTAGTGACATATGTTGCTCATACCAATGATGAAGAAAGATTTTGGATGATGCATTTATTTTATGGGCTGAGTAAGTCTCAGGAGATCTAATATTAACTACTGCTGTTGCTACAAGGGACCATTACTATTCCTGGTGTGAAGACACTTCAGAAAGTCAGTTTGTGATCTAATTCATTCATCTTCAATCCTGTGCAATTGTTTTGGCTGTTTCTTTTTCGATGGTACACTAGTGAGTACAAGACAGTTGTCGTATCTATGTAGCGTGCACGACTGTACAGTATGTTAATGACACCACTCTGCAACTGGGAAGTTCTCACATATCTACCATATTGTGTTTGAAGCACCAGCTCAGATTATAACAGCTACTCATCGTCCTTCCTCATTGTTTTTAGGCCTCTGAACCATCAGAACATTTTAATGGACAGGACTCCCACACTGCAGCCCACACTCAGAATGGCAGTCGCAGTGGCATCCGCAGCAGAGCGACTCATTCCCACACCTACAGAAACCCCAGCACCAGCTCCTCCTCCACTCATCAAACACAGACCCAAGGCCTACCACAGGTCCAAGCACAGTCCTCAGATGGAGGCGTCCCCCCTGGTCTAGCCAGCACCCTGGAACACATAATAGGTCAACTGGATATTCTCACTCAGGTAAGCAGAATGTGTGTTCATCTTTCATGACAAACAGCATGCATTGTACTTTGGCTGTGCCACCTACGCACACTGTTCAGAACAAAAGCTTCCCTTACTGCTCACCCTGCAGGCCGGAGATGATTTGAGCAACTCAGGCAAAAAAAAAGTATTAAAAAAAGAACAAACTCGTCCAAGCTGCTTGGTACTACATTAGACCGACACACTGACTCTGCAAATGAAAACTGCAAATGAAATTTCATTCTGCAGGGAAAAAAATGTAACTGTAAAGTGTAAGTAACTGTGAAAATCCGCCCTTGTGATATCCGTGAACTGACCCTCTAATATGCATCATTCACACACCTTCGTACACATGTACACTAAAGTAGCAGCTAACTGCTAACTATAACACCATTTGAACATTCATGCATTCATTTATTTATGACACAAATCAGAGTGATAGAGAAAGTGAGAAAATGAGGCCCATAGGTTGCCTTGGTTACTGATGTATTATTGTCCAATCAGCTTTCTTCACAAGTTATTTGTTTTGTCTTATTGTTTCCCACACCATTTAAGTTTGTCCAGCTGGTAACAGTGTGAGATTTACATGTTTGCCACAAAAGCTTCATTCTTCATTTCTGTGATTACTAGATTTTTGAGTGGTCATTCATGCTTTTAGCCTCTTGAAAGTCCTCTTCAGGAGGAAATTTTATTTTTTGTTATGTTATGCTAACAAAAATGCTGTACAGTGGCTTAACTGGTATCACATTTGAAAAGGCAGAAAGAGACAAAGATACTTCTGAGCAACAGCTAAATAAGAACATAAGAAATCTGAAGTCATTGGTAAAAGACATTGGAAGTTTATTGCAAAATAATATTTATAAAAAGCTGAAAGCTCACAGAAAATCCCCAGAACATACTTTGCATGGACAAATGATATTTTAACCCCTTTGAATCATCTAATCTCAGTGTAAACTGCAGAGGGCCCAAAGGAAAATGGGTTCCAAAAGCCCAACTACAAGCATTGTTGTGGTTCAATGCTGGTCTAGAATTACTTATACTCTTCTGGACTGGAAAAATTCCAAACTGAAAGCTATCTGGGGGGAAAAATAGTTGGAACAGTATTCTCTCCTGCCATGCAACTCTGTGAATGTTGGGCATTTTAATCATTTAATTCTTTTCCTTAATAGCTATTTCAAATGTAAGTAAACCATTGAATTATACTGTTTTATCTGTGTCAAAATAACCATTATTGAAGGAAAAAAAAAACATTAATATAACAAGGGATTCTAAACTCTTTTATTGTAGTAGATATACACATACAGTACATACACACAAAGCACTGTGCTGACTATGTTTGGTTAAGCTCTACTCTTGTGAGTGCTTCTGTGGCTGGTAAAGGCCAGACGCAGTTTGAAGCCAGACCAAACCAGAGCATGCAGGACTAAAAATAGGTGCTTGAACAAAAACAGACAAGAAAAGCAACCAGTTAAGACCCAAATCACTGCTTCTCATCAATTTGTGTACATTTTTTTTATGCTCATTTATCTTCAAAGATGTGATCAGTGATGAATGCTGTGGCCTCAGAAAAACATCTACGGCTCTTCTGTTGGTGCACTCAAGAAACAAACAAGCAAACAAAAACAAAAACAGTGACAACCTAACTGACTGATCTAACCAGTATTAAAGCAAATGACTGCCGCTGTTGAGTTTGTCGCTTGTGTCAGTGCTGTAGATATTCAGAGGAACGGACAGCAGCACATTTTTTGGTAGTGTTTAGATTTTTATTGAAACAATCCAGCTTCCTGGCAGTTCCTGAGGCTGCAGCCAGTGGCAGCTCCGCATCATACCTCACTGCAAAGTGTTCAGAACACCGATCGATCTCATTTATTTACATATCTTCCTTGCTGTTTTCTCTTTCAGTGTTGAGATACTGCAAATGAACACACTCTGTGTACAGTTAAAAGCCATAATGCCGTCATTTCCTTGGACTTTCCTTGGGAATCACGTGCAGCTGTCCATGTCAGATATTGGAAAGAATCACCCATTAGTTTTAAGTGCATTCCCAATATGATCACATTAAAGTTTCATTCCTTATGGAATAAAACAGGATTGTTTTTTTTGTTTGGTTTTTTGCCTTGGTACAGCAACAGATTATTTATTTATGGTAAGAATTAAGGAAAATGATTGGAGGTTAGAAGAGAGATAACCAAGAGCACCTTGAGAGATTAAGAGGAAGGTGAGGAAGAAAAGGTAGAGGAAAAACAGGGAATGAGAGGATGGGAGGACAGAGATATGGGAGGAGTGGAATAAGTACAAGCAGCTTTGGTGTATGTGTGTGTGTGTGCATGCATGTGAACGCGTGGCCTGAGGAAAACTTGCAGCACTCTCCCTCACTCACTGGTGGCAGGCGTAAAAGCTTCACGGCCAGGCAGAGACGCAGGAACACCTCTTGTACGTGTGTGTTTCTGTCAAAGGTTTCTCTGTGGCGTTCTCCTCTTTCTTTCTTTCTTCTTTCTACTTTTACACTGTGCAGTCCAGCATGTGGGAGCATTTAATATTGGCCCAGGGCAGCTGCAGACAGCTAGCTAACCTTCCTTCCCAGGGAGGTGGTGCCAGCCTTTTCCTTTCAAGCCCACGGTACCCCAATCCTGATATGCATCTGATTTTATCCTTCAGCTCTTTTGTCATTTGGTTTTAATCCCTCAATGGTGGAAAAATAATTTATTTTCTAGACTGAGATGACTGGTAGTGAATTGTAAGGTGGTCTGTGTTTTCTTTCTCAGCATATATTATTGAAATGCACATTTCTGACCATTTTAAGGCTCCCAGTGAAAAAAAGCATTGTTCTTCTCATGTGGCTTTGCTGTGACCTCCTGTGTCACTGTTTTTAGGCCTCTGTTTGTGTGTGTGTGTGTGTGTGTGTGTATGTGTTTTGTGGATTGGAACTTGTACTATAATGAGCTTTTTTACTTATATTTTTTATGCCTTTGCACCCACAGTAGCCATATGTTTTTATTGTCTGTCTGTCCATCCTGATCTTGTGAATCTCAGGAACAACTTGAGGGAATTTCTTCAAATCTGGCACAAACATACACTGATTAGATTTTGGTGGCCAAAGGTTGCTGTGACCTGTGACCTCACAAAACAAATTGATGACATTTTATCCAAAAGGTCAACTTCGCTGTGACATCATAATGTTTTCTGTCCATCATTCATTACCATTACTCAGGAACAGAAGGGCAGGTTGTGACCATATTTCACATTTGGTCAGATAGTGAATTGTTGATGCAAATCTTGGGCTGATTGAATAGATCTTTTATGCTGTCGAGCTGAAAATGTGTGTGAAATATCCATATTTTAAAATTTGTAGCTTCTTTGCAACAACATCCACATTTTCACCATGTAATGAAACTCTCTATCAGTTACTACTTTTATGCATCTGGACAAATATGGAAGCAAACTACAACTCGACTGGTGCATGGCTGCATACAGCCGTGAGGTGGTAATTCTATCAAACTGAAACTAAAAAGGCAAATAAAATCAATAATGGACATCTCTAGCAGTTTTTTTAGGAGAGAGAGTTTACTTTTAATTTGTCACAATTCACAGTCCTGCCAATGGCTCCACGACATGTGTGAAGAAACGCAACAACCCAGCAAAAGGAGAGAAGAATACTGCAAGTTAGTAAATATGGATTTAAACAAAGCAGGTTTCAGGATGTTGTAGTTTCAAAAGTTAATGAAGAAGCAAATGTATTTAATACATTTGTTAGACCTCAGGAATAAACTGATGAGTCTTTGTAGTGCATCCTTAAAGGCATATGAAGGATGCATTTAGGATGATTTATTTTCTCCTGCCTAGATTGTTGAAATGGATGTGAAGCTGTCAGATTGGTGAAATGCTGCTAATAGAACATTGGAACAGGCCTAGACACGCTTTTACACGCATGCACACGTTAACAAAGGGTGACCGACGACTTGCATCTCACCGTCTGTTTTGTAAACAACTTGTTGATGTCTGCAGAGCACAGTTGAGTTAAGACAATTATAGTTGCTTTTTGTTGTTATTCTATTCAGACTACTGCAACTTTAGATATAGCTATGTCGAAGGGTTTGTGAGGTCCAACAATAGCTCCACTACTCAGAGGCCCCTCAAACCAAAAGTCAGATTTGCTATATATAGATCAAAATATCTGTGCTTGATTAGAAAACAATGTGTCACCCATGAGGCAGTTAATTCTCTAAAATACAGACTATGCATGCAAGGCAGGTTAAATGCAGCCCACTGTAAGTTTTTCCGAGACAAGCTCAACCCATTGTTGTTACAGTTTACCACCAGAATGCATTCATACTGTTTTAATGCACAGCAAGGCGTGAGTGATGATTGAACGCTCTGCGTCTAATTTCTGATCGACTTTGGCTAATATGACGATTTACTGCCCACACAATCTTCTGGAGGTTAGTTAGGCTGATGAACTATATTCCTGACCCTTTAGAAGTCTTTTTCCCAGCATTACTTTTTACTATTACTGCTCTTTGTAACTCTAACTGTCAAGGGGACTGAGAGGAAAGGTAATGAATTATTCAACATTAGACTGAATCCAAAGCCACAGTTTGCTGTGTTGGCTGCTTTTGACTTGTCTGTGCCCCCGACTCCACCTTCCCCAGCACCCATCCCCTTCTGTGTTTCCTCTCCCCCTGTCTTATAATCCATCTCTCCTCCATGTCCTCTCACACTGAGCCTGCTCTACCCACGCTTATCCCCTCCTTTCACACTCTCACTTTTAATTATGAAGTTTCTTTAATTAAGAATCATTGTCTTTCTCAATTCATTCACTAATTCAAGTGCTGTAGCACCCTCTCTTCCTCAATAGACCTTTTTACTTTTTGGATTCTGTGAATTTTATGATATAATATGTCTCACAGGGGGAAAAATTTTATAGAACGTCTTATATTAACACTTGTTCATTTGAAACAACATTTTTTTCTGTTCTGTAATTCCCCCAAACTACCAGAGTAGCTGGCCACAGTAAAGCCTTTTCTGTTTAACTTACGCGTGTGTCAGAATAGATATACTTTATGTAGATATGGTTCAGTTCACTGAATTCTTGTTCCTGTTGAACTAACTGGAAGTGGAGCTTTGTAGAGAATATTAGGTGAAAGTGAAAGAAACACATTCCTGTACTTTCCTCACAACTTTTTCTCAGAAAAAGTTAAAACCAATTCTGTGATCAAATGTATGTTGTGGACTTTCAGAAACTAGAACTAAATTGTTTGCTAAGAAATTGCCCTTTGAGGAATTGCAGAAGTTTTGACCGCAGTATTTGAGATTCTGAAGAACTGTTTGTTTGTATGGCAGTTGACTTGGAGATTGAAACCATTTCTCTTAAATTGTACCCTGGACAGTTCATTTACTTTCTGTATGAGCTGCACTGAAAGAAAATAAGAAAGAATTCCCCAAGAGCTTTTAACTGATGGCCAAGTACAATGGATTTTAATCTGGTCATAGATACTAACGGTGTTGGTGCATTACTATTGGTTCACAACGTCTAGTAATTCTTTTTTGTTTTTGTTTAGTTTTTCTCCGGTTGCACAATGATTTTATCAAATCATTGACACCAGTCTGTTAAGTTTAATAGGGTCACATTTAATAATGCACATCAGTCAGCGACATTTAGAGAAAAGAAGCGACTTTGCCACCTCTCAGCTACACCGGTTTGTCTTTCTTTGACTTTCAGCCCATTGTAGCGTGGGTCATACCAAAGCTGTGAGACTTTGTAACAGAGGCCAGTAATGCTCAGGGCGATGGAGAGTATAATGTGTTCTGGACAGAAAAGAAAAACAGCTCGCTCTATTTTTAGGAGCATAAAGATTTGGTTTCTACTCCAGATGAAAACTATATGCTCGTATAATGTTGCTGCTGCCTGGGGACACGTGCAGAGTCGCGCACACAAACACTAATAGCTGGCTGTGCTGAGGACTGGGTAGCCATATCAGGTTGGTAAGATAAACAGGGTGGTATTGATCTAGAAAATGGAGACGGAGGCAGAGAGAGGGAGAGAAAAAGGAAACACAAACCCTTTCTCTCCCATGGTGCATGAAATAGCAGGAGATCTTATCTAGTTTGATGACCCACAAGAAAACACCACTCGCCCACACATCTCTGAGCACATTGGTGTGTGTGCCATGTGTGTTGGGCTATGAGATTATCTGAGGGGCTTTAACAGTCTTTGTCTATTCCCCCATCATCACGTGTTCGATTATTCCAACCTGGTTGCATTTGTTTGTGTGCTGCTGTGGGGTCAACACGGGACCTCAGTAACCAGTTATCACACACATCCCGAAGGTTTCATGCATCCTGCAGATCATGCTGAACACGGCGTTTTGGCTCTTTAATGTTTAAATGGTTTTCAGTAATTTCTCTGATAACTAAGTTTATACAGTTTATTAATCATTTATTGAGAGCTGAAGTGAAACCTAAGCTTTGAGGTTCTGTTCAGAAGTCAGAAAACCTCGACATTTTTCATAGCATAAATAACCAAAGAAATCCAGTTTTTGAAACAGACCCTCAACAACAGTGTGTTGTGTGGCCTACTCACTTTTGTTACTCTCCTTGTTTCTTGCTCAGGGCGGCACGGTGGTGCAGTGGTTAGCACTGTCGCCTCATAGCAAGAGGGTTCCAGGTTCGAATCCCGGTCTGGGCCCTTCTGTGTGGAGTTTGCATGTTCTCCCTGTGCCTGTGTGGGTTTTCTCCGGGTACTCCGGCTTCCTCCCACAATACCAAAAGCATGCACATTAGGTTAACTGGCTACTCTACATTGCCCCTAGGTGTAAGAGTGTATGGTTGTCTGTCTTTGTGTGTTGGCCCTGCGATTGACTGGCGACCAGTCCAGGGTGAACCCCGCCTCTCGTCTGTAGTCAGCTGGGATAGGCTCCAGCTCCCCCTGCGACTCTGACGGATAAGTGGTGTAGAAAATGGATGGATGATGGATTTTAAGGTTCTAATGCTGACACCAAGCAGCCATTGAGTTAACTATTCAGTAGTACGCAGGATGACATACAGTATACATTTTCATCAAGCAGTTTGTTTTAGAGATTATGCAGGACAGAGAATAATACTGGAGAAATAATTGCACATATCTTTCATTTAATCAGCCAATGAAGTATTGTCTGTTGCACCAAGTCGCATACACGGCTGATCATATTTTGAGAAATGACTCATCTTTGTGCTGCTTTCTAGCAATTTCAAAATTACGCCTGCTGGCACAAGGAGGTCCATAAAATTACAGGTCAGGACATGTTGACATATATGTCACTCAGTGGTCCAAATCTAGTCTCATCTCTCTGACATTTTTACTGCATGAATGTTGTGGCCCTGAGCCAAATTTTACTGCAAAGCACAACTATCCAAAACTGTTTACTAGCTGGGATTGTGTTTGTCACCAGGCAATGTTAGCCAGGTAAATAATTATGTCAGAGACTGGGAAACTGTCACCACCTCAGTGTTTCAGTTTCAGACTCATTCGAGACCCTGTTGTCTTTTTGCTAATTTTTTTTTAAATAATAGATTTCTGCTCGCTTTATCGCTTTTCCTCCTACAGATTTCGTTGCATTCGTACCACTCTAACTACAGTTTTATGAAATGATTAGATTATGATTAAAGAGCAAAAACCCAAGGAGATACCAATCAGCACTTTAGACCAACGTCTGTCCGTAGTTACATTTAAAAACCCAGAGGACATCCAAAGTGCTTTACATAATGTAAAGGTACAGAGATGAATTCAGTCACTTAATGTTGGCTAAAATGAAATAAAAGAAATAATGCAAACAGACAAACTGCAGTAGGTACTGACGGATGATAGACTAATACAGGTTGAGGAATTATAGGGTCCTTACAGGAAATGAATCGGCCCAAAAATAAATGAGTAAACAGAAAAAAAGAAATTGAAGCGTTTTTTCTAGAAGTGCATCCATCATCCAGAATATGGACAATGTAAGCAAAACAATGATTTGTGTATTATTTCCTCCTGTCTTTTTTTAAAGCTTTCAAGTTATCTATGGTATCATGTGCCATAGATGTACCATTAATATGTACCATGCTCGGGTTTCCGGGTTCTTGTTAGATGCCTGAAGGCGTGAATACGTTTGTTCAGACGTGAATCTTCTAATTCTCATTCATTCTTCTGAGATGATATAAAAGGCTGATCTAGTTATTGCTTTAATGTGGCTGCTGAAGCTTGGATACAAAAGAAGATAGAGGAGCCAGCTCCATCTTCAGTAATCTGTTCATTCAGACAACGACACCCTGGAAATTACACCTGTGGGCTCCTCTGATTAAATAGCCTCAGATGCCACAATGCTCAAATTTACAAGCGCAAATGTACAACAAATACTGTCTCTGTTTGGAGAATGCTGAGAGGAAAAGTATGTCGCACTGTGATCTCACTACCCACACATGCTCATCCTGTTTCGGATAGTGACTTTCTTGTATTCTCTGTAAGCATAAGTGTGTTTATGCAACCGTGTGAGGGGGAGAACAAGAGAGAGTTCGTGCCAGACACAGAAACACCGGTGTTTCAGACCCAGGCAGCAGGGCTCTTTACGATAATCAGCCGGATTGTCTTGCATGCACAACATCTGTCTCAAACACACACAAACTGCCTCTTTCAAACACACACAAACACAGTCATTATATAGTCATTACTGTCAGACTGATGCTGTACAGCCTCCTTCCTAACATGTTGTTCCTCTCTTATCCGTCTCCTTCCTTTCCCCCCGTCTTTCTCTCTTTGTCTTGCTCCTCTCCTCTCTCTGCCTCCATCCAGACGGTTTCGATCTTGGAGCAGCGGCTGACGCTGACGGAGGACAAGCTCAAAGAGTGTTTGGAGAACCAGATGGAGATTGGACTACATCTCCAGAGACGAGAGGAGGCCTAAAGATGGCGGCATCAGAGAGAGGTTGAGCTGAGGTGTGAGGAAAATGGGGTCACATCGACGGCAGAAACACGTATACACACAGTGCTTTCTCTCTCATTGTTGTTAGATCTCACTTAAAATGTGCGATCTCACACACAGTGACACATTCGCACAGTAAGCAACGAGTGTACAAGGACCGTTCTTCCAACTTGGCTTTAAATGCACACTGAGCCTCACTGCTGATGTACTGTGTCTGGTTGTTTTACAAAGAGATAAGTGAAGGAGTTGAATATTAGAAAAGTTGTTCGTCTGCAACAGTGCTGAGAACGCAGTCCCTTTTCTGCTGACGAAGGACCCGCAGCTAGTCACTGTTTGTGAGTGTGTGTGTGTGTGTGTGCGTGCGTGCGTGCATTGCAGAAGTGTAGACACATGCAGGAGACTTTTGTGCTTTCCTATGCACTGCACGTTTATACTCTAGTCGTGTGTGCAGGCTTGTGCAAAATGGCGTTAGTAAAATGCTCTTTTTCATTGAAATACAACCAAAATGTACAAAAGGCACGGTGACTGTTTTAATTCCACTCAGGCCAGGACAAGAATTGAGTTATTTTTAAACTGAAGAAAGAGAAAAGTCATTAAAACAGGAACCTTTTGTTGTCAACCTGAATTTCTAACTCTAGTCAGGTTGTCCACATAAGTCACTTTTGATCACCTGCCATCATTAGAAGTAAAATTTGGTTTAAATGAGTTTTAAATCAACAGTTACTGCAGAACAAGTACAGTGCCTTTGTTGCTTCTTATGTGAAGAAACTCAGACGGATACATTTTAAACTGCTGGTGCTGTTTTTAATGAAGAAGTATGGTGTTATTATTTGTTTTTCTGATTATCAACAAATCCTGTGAAAGAACCAAAAACCACCAATGACCTGATTGATTGATCATAATATTGTCTGTTTAACTTAAGTCTGATATCCGTCTGTGCCATTGACTTCAGTTGTTTTTCAAATAATATTAAAAAATGTTCCTTCATTACGTCATCCACACATACACTGTCTCGCTCCTGTAAATAGAGATGGAGAGATTTCCTATGCTGGATTGGTATTTGCACCAGTTCTAACCTTATGAAGCAGACTTCATATTGGCCATTGCATAACTGATTCAGAATAAATACAGTTTCTTTGTCAGTATCGTGATAAAAATAGTGTGTTTCCATTGTCAGTTATTTTCATTCAGTCAGCGCAAACTTCCAACTCAAGTTGTTACTCCCCCTGTAATCCTTGGCCTCGTGCTTCCTTACATGGAAATGATTTCAGTGAGTTCCACGCAGTGTCATATACGGATTTTACATTTTAGAAAAGGGAGCACTGCTATAGATGTGTACTCTGTGCCAGCAGCAGAGAAGTTAAATTGGTACATTCTTAAATACTCACTTGTGCTGTGAGTATTCATTCTGAAAGCAGTCATCAACAAAGGCACTATTTTCTTCTGTTTAAATAATGTTTTCCTAAAAACCACATTCTCTAATTATTTGAGGAACTTATTTTTCCTTTTAAAAGAAGTGTTTCCACAGAGATTACAGTTGGAACAAATGAGCTTACAGCTGAGAGCCACAGACAGGGTAGGAAAGACATGAAGTACTGAGAATGGACTGATACGTTGCTGGTTTTGGTCTTCTGATTGGTTTGTTGACAATGAAAACAATGTAAAATAACAACATTCTTGTACTTTAAGTTAGTATGATGGTGCTGCATTAGAGTTTAAGTTGGGTTTTCTCCTCTGTGAGTGCAGAACTACTGATTGTAGTAGTAGTAGTTACTGAAGTTTGAAAGCATCTTGTCCCATTTCGTTATATTCTGTGTCTGAATCTTTTATAAACTAAACATAACTTATTTTGAACCTTCTTAATAAATGTTTTTCACTCTTACACTATCACTGTCTTGACTAAACAACGCTGAGCTTTGTTTGCTTATTGAGTGAACGAGTGTTTGTTTTCATAATCGTTGCCAAATCCATGATGTCACCGGTTACTTTAAAGAGACTGTTTCCTGCTCTGATTGGTCCACAGAGGCCGAGCAGGTTCCTGAAAAATCCTGACTTTTCTGTCTTTATTGTCCTCAGCAGATGTTAATGTCAGCTGTGTCATCTATTGCTTTATTTTCCATCTTTTGAGTCACAAATTATCACAAAAACATGAGGGGGTGAGAGTTAAATACGCCTGCCCTGCTTGTGTCCAAAATCCTTATGTTTCACCCCGAAGTCATTTACGTAACCTGACCACTGATGCTGGATCAGTACTTTTTATTTTTAGAAGCTTCAGTGAAAATGAGGCTACGGTTAGACGCATGCTGTTTTCTCGAGGAAGGGATCCATTTTAGCCTGAAAAGAGCTATTCATTCATTTGACTTTTTGTTTGACAAACTGGTTATATGTTTACATACTAAAGTAAGACTTCATCAGACTTAGTCTTATTGTGGAGGTCTCTGTCAGAGAACAGTGTTGCGTCATTAAGAGGTAAAAATATTAATGACTGTTTCTTTAAGACCCGGCACTGCACTGATGGAAAAAGAAGAAAAACAAAACCGGAATTCTGGAGCTGTGCTGCCGGGCCCACTCTCTTCCTTCCTGTCTGGGGCCCGAGGACACACATACATACATACATAGACACACACACACACACACACACACACACCACACACAGGCACTCATGCCAGAGAAAACGACTCCCTTTGCTATGGGCCTCAACCAGACGGCCTGCCAGGAGCTCTAGTGGAGGAGAGGAGGGGCTGAGAGAGTGGGTTCAATAACTAAGTCTTGACTGTGTGTGTGTGTGTGTGTGTGTGTGCGTGTGTGTGTGTTCCTGTACGTTTTTCTCTTAGGCGACCAAGTTTAGTTTTAAACCTTGAGTGAGGGCATTTCTGCATTTTGGCCTGTCCTCACTTTAGGCCAGACATTCAAAGGGCTGTGGAAAATTAAGATTTGTTTATTATAAATATAGTTAGAATCAAGTTTAAGTTCAGCTTAGAAATGAAACTATTAACCAGCTAAACAGCTAGTTCATTTACATAGAATTACCTGTTTTGATAATCAATCAGTGGTTTCAGTCTTTTTCTAAGTAGACCATTCTTTGAGGATTTAATGCTTTCCTCTGTTTTATATGATTCTAAATTGAATATATTGAGGTTATATTTGAAGAAGTCATGTTGGAGGTTGTGATGTTTATTTTTCACTATTTTGTGGCATTTTGTAGGCCATTAAATAAGAAAGTTACACACGGATTAATCCTTAATGAAAATAATTTTTTGATTCAGCGCTCACATCACTTTAGGGGAATGTAGCCAGTTCGTTTGACTCAGCGGGTGTGCCAACAAGATGGCACCAGACCAAAAAAATGGAACCAGCTGTATGATTGTCATGATACCTTTTCAGAGGTATAAAGTAATCTATTACTACGATCAGACTTCCTGGATTGTATTTCATGTCCCACCGTTACCTGACACAACACACTCCTATCAGAACAGCATTAGGGAGTAAGTTGTGATGTTTAGGATCTTAACGGTATGCGTTAAGTCTAAATGGGTCCTCACAAATACGGCTATGTAAATGTGTGTGTATGCACATAAGAAAGAAGGGGGAGCAATGAGAAGTTGGAGAGCAACCCTCTGTAATATGTAGCCCATGTGTGGCCCACAAGAGAGAGAGAGAGAGTGTGTGTGTGTGTGTGTGTGTGCGTGCACGTGTGTGGGAGGGGGTTGGTGATCCTATGAGGAGAACATCTGGATATGTTTTTCCTGGTGTGCTGTGGTTGCTGCCACTGCTTGCCTGAGAGTGTGTCAGTGTGTTTTAGTGTTTTACTGGTTCAGTGTGTCAGGTTTTTCTACTCTCCTTCTCCTCTTGGCTTTTTGTTTTCTCAAACTTTGTGTCATATTGTGACGGGTTTGTGAGGCGTTAAATCCTGGCTTCTGACATGCAGACCGCTGTGCAGGTGTCACACATATAGTTTCACTGTGACCGTGGTACGAAAAACAGACGGTTTTCCCAGCAAACATCTATTATAGTATATATTCTTGGAACTACAAGTGGTACTAGTCTGTGCTATATTTTGTCTTTGGTGACCACTATTGAGACGATCGTTTTAATAACAGTAATAATAATAAAAAAAAAAAGTGTGATGATCACTGCTCAGTGAGCTGACGGGAGAATTGGCCGGTTTGTACTTCTAGGAAAGAAATGAGAGGCGTTCTGAGGATACAAAATAGACCTCGCCGTTTTGAGGAACCACAGTAGAAAAACATAGAATAACCATGTACAAGAGTTTCCAGTGAGTCACTGCAAAACAGGTGCACTAAAACTTTTACAAGCCCCAAGAGATGTTCATAAATACGGGCACATACGTGGGGTAGACAAAATACCGTTAACCCCCAGTGTACTTTAAGTGTGTTCATCATATTCTGAATGTCAGAAAAAAATCTGGTGGTCAGCAGGTATGTTAGTTTTCAAAGTAAAATGAGCTAACAAATACAGTCTGAAAGAATTCAGGTGCATTGTTTGAAAAAATAGTTTTCACACACCAAACGCTGTATGGAAACTGAGGCTAGTTTTTAGACCATGTTTGGCAACCATTTTAAAACCACAGACAGGTAATTTGCACTCTGTTAACCTCTCAGCTATGCTCTTTTTTGGTGTCCGCATGTATAGATACCTTAAGGTGGTGATGATGGACCTGTTCAGAATAGATATACTGAGTCCTTATTTAAAATAAAAATCTGTATGTTTCCCACTGTGCAGTAAGGAAAAGATACAGAACACACTGCACCAGGTTTAGGGGTATTACCACAAAAGTAGCCTATTATTACCAATAAAGTTTTTTAATTCATGGTTAATGGTGGTTAATTCATCTTTTCTGCACATGGTGTGGTAGGATGTGGGTTGGAGGTTACTGACCCACTAATCATGAGACAAGGTGCATCAGGACCTGGGTGGCTCACCATTCCCCAGGGGAAGCCCTCCTTAAGAATTTACGTTAGTTTGCCTCCCAGCTGTACTTACTTAACATATGTTAAATTTGTTTGTGATCAGCCACAGTTTAACTAACACGTGTGAATAGAAAAGAAAAGAAAGTTTAGTTTACAAAAAAGTCGAGTAATTTTTTCATGTTTAAAAGAGGAGAAACTTGTTTGAGCCTCAGTCCCGCCATGTCTTCTCTGACCAATGCTGGATTTGGCAAAACTCCCCAGTGCCTCATTTCCTGCTTCACTCCTCCTACCCGATTGTCCCCCCTTTCTCTCTCTTCGTTGCCTCCTACTCCTTCCCCCTCTGAGACTGAGCCATGCTTGTCGACAGTCGCTGAGGTTTGGAGCTCTGCTCTTCCAACCCACGCTTCAGCTTCTGCTCCAAAACCATCTTTTTTCCATTTGATCCCAAAGGACGGAGGGAGTCAGGTTTAATTCTTTCTGTCTTGTGTTGTAAGACGATCAAGCAAAAAAAAAAAAAAAAAAAAAAAAAAAAGATTCATAATCTTTTTGACCAACTAGCCTTGGCAATCTGAATAAGAAGCTTCAGAAAGGCAGTTTTTGTTCTTAGCATCAGTCTATAATCTTCATTTTGGTAGACTTTGTTCACATCTGCTGCTTAGCTGATTTCCATTCTATGCGCATCTATAATTTATATTTACTAAATATGTAGTTGGTACCACTTCAGCTCTGAGCAGTCCTTACAGTAGAATATTAACCTACAGTATCTGTAATGTAAACTAAATGCTCCAGTGTCAGCTCTAAATCACACATGACCAGCAGTGGCACTGCTCAGGTAACACACATAAAACCAGCTTTCACACACTTCAAGGTGCGTGAACGTGTGCTGAGAGTTTGAAGTTGATGACCTACTTTACAACAGGCCAACCCATAAAACAAACCAGGTGATAACGCAGAGAGCACCCGCCCCCCCCCCCGCCCTCGCAGTCTCGCCTCACCTCACCATAACTTCACCTGGTTCTCTAAAGGTGGACTGCTCTGACACACATCTGTGATTTAAGGAAGCCTTTTAGCAGAAATGAAGCTTACAGGCGTATCTAAAAGGAAGATAGCACGTTGCTTAGAACAAACACAACAAAACAGCTGCATTTAAAACAAAGAAAAAGAAAATGAGTTACAGATCAAGATCTTTACAATGTGAGGTGGTGGTGCTTACATTCGTTTTGTCCACAAGGGCTTCCAAAATCCACACAAAATGAAAGCTCTCTAGTGGTGTTGGTCAGCGTCAGTGCAGACATGACGTGCTGAAGAGATCTCATGACCGATCTCAGCCAAGAGGACGTGACATAAGCATGGCAGGCCTCATATAAAGCGTTCATATACTGTCAAAGATTTTTCTGACAGCTTCATGAACCATTTACTTGACCTCAAGTTGTATAGACTAACTACAGCACAGTGTCAAGTTTCAAAATCATCTCGTAATAAAAACAGATGGGACAGGGCTTCACAGTGTCAGTCTACACGGTCTGATATGTGAAAATATGTGGAAAAAAGCATTTCCACACTCAATCTCTGTTGAAAAACTGTTTGACTTTCCAGTCTTCTGGTTGTCTTTTTTGGACCTCTGGCTCCAGCCTGAAAACAACAGGACATGAAGAGAGGTTTCAATCCACAATCACTGATACTGAATTAAACACTTCTGTCCAGCAGGACTTGGATACAGGACAGGGCCACAGAATCACAGAACCCACATGTCCACAGTCACGCCAGCAGAGATCACAGAGTTACAAGTCGGCCCATTTTCCAGTGTTATAACAAGGTACAATTGCAGTATAATAACTGTAAAAACTTGTGTTTAGATACATGTAGCTGACTCTAATGTGTTATGATTATGTTTAATGTTTAGGCTAATTTCTAGTGTCAAGTTGTCATAACAGGAATCTCTAGAGCTGTAACAACTCGAAAGTGGCTAGAGCTGTGTCAATTTGTCAGCAGCTATTTTTATAATCAATTAATCATTTAAGTTTTCAGACAAACATTTAGTAGTTCCAGCTTTTCAGCTGTGAGGATTTTGTGCTATTGGGTCGACAAACGAAGCAATTTTAAGATGACATTTTATGAACCAGCACATTAATTGATAATTAATAAAACCGCTAGTTGGAGCCCTAGAACTGATAATAATCTAATTCTACGCTCAATTGCAGCAGTCATAAAAAAGTTGTATAATTTCATTCATGTTAAGATTAGTCTTTGCGCCGCACATCAGCTTTTGTGACCTGTTAAAGTAATAACTTCTTTCACAGTGTCTGTTGCTGTGTGGTGTAGCTGTTTTATTGTGGACAGTACGGCGACTCACATCCAAACTGATTCACAAACTGATTTTTCACACCCACATATGGCAATTATATCCCTGAATCTTGGCACTCAGATCTTTTCTTGTATTTATGTAACTGCAGTAGTTGTGAGGTCACTTGTATATGCTTTAAAATAGATGGATTAATGTTGTGTTGATGTTGTTGTGAGTCAACTCCTGCCGATCTGGAACAAACTGAAATACAGGGCAGGAAAGTGAAACTCTTCGTGAGATGGAACAGCTCGTCTGAGTGTTATTTAGCCACCTTTGACCATCTGTCTTTACAGCCCTACTTCTAAGCTGTCATAGTAATATAATGGGGTGAGGCTGAAGAAGTGTGTGTGTGTGTCGAAGAGGGACTGAGTTAACACACAATGACTCACAATCTTGCCTACGTAGGTACAGGGTGTTTGCTCTGCAGATTGATTAGATACGACAGGTGGGGTGAAGATTACAGGTGGTTTTAAAAAAAAATTTAAATGGTCGAATAAAGAGTCAAACTAAATTAATGTTGCTTTTTTGGGTTATGTTTCAGTGATGTATTACATTCCAAGCCAAATTGGAAACAAAACTAGTGAAAAGTGTTTTTTGGGTATGTTCCAAACTTAGACCAGCAAAGTGATTTTGAGGACAGGCTGAAGGTCTCAGTTTAAGGGTGGACTTCTACCATTGACATTTCGATGGTGTGTCTCCCGTTGGTAGACTTGCAGTAGCCGAATGGTTATGGCCACATGGCAGCATTGCCGGTTCAATTCTAGCAGGCAACCTTTGCGGCATGTCACAGTATTGTTTAGATATTGAAATGGTGGCCCAACATAACATAACCGTGAACTGTCTGTGACTTTAACTAAGAGCCCTGACGTAGCAACAGCCCAGAGACACGTAACGTATGGCCTCAGTGTTTCTCATAAAAAGGGCTTGTCGGATCATCTGAAAGTACCTGAACTCACCACACACATTTTTAATTTGGAATTTAAGAGATTCGTTGCATCTTAATCAGACATGTTAAACTGGTGAAATGTAGACGTTTGTGATTAAACTGGTTCATTTTAGGTATGCTGGGATCTTAAGGATGTCACATTCATAACCATTGCCAGTGAATGTGATTCAGGGAGACATGACACTTCCCCTGTAAGATATTCAGAGGAATCACGCTTCCTCTGTAAGATATTCAGCAAATCAGCCAAATTAGTAGTGCACCTCGTGGTCATTGATTCTTTATGTCGTTGTTTTCTTTCCCTCATGATTGCGGCTGACAGAGGACATTTGCTTCAGACGTACTTTTGCATTCAGATTTGCATCATTGTCACTCAGACAGCTACTCTTTGAATCCATTGTCCACCATCTGCCTCTCAAGACTGTTGTCTCCACCTCATTGTCTTTCCTGTTCTGTGTGTTGTGTCAGTCCCTTCTATCTTCCTCTGTCTTTCTAGTTTGGTCTTTAATAATGAATTCAACTGAGGGACTTCTGTGTAGCTCAGAGACTCCTCACAGTTCACAGCATAAGCACGTGTTCACTGCTCTTCAATAGACACACACACACACCATAGGATATACACTACCATACACATAACAACTATACTTGGACCATTTCTTGGATTCCTGAAAAATTCATAGCACTCAGCACTCACACACACTTCCACAGACGACACTGGCCTCCTTTTCACTCCCATGGACTATGAACACTGCACCAGTTTATCTGACAGTCTCATCCCAGATGTTTCAGCCTGCTATGTTTGAGAAAGCAGTCAGGTGTTTTATTATATTTGTCCTCACCATCACTCCTGCACCTCAGCTGTCTGGTTGTTGGGGGGCACACAGCTACAAATACAGTATGCTTTGTCAAATTATACAAGCCCTACCTTTGATCATAAGCTATATTTTGTACTTCCTACACCTTTTTTGTAAAATTTCAGCCTTTTTATGTGCAGACCACTTTTGAAACTGAAATCCATCATTTCATTATCAAGTAAATTCCTGTCTGAGTTGATAAAACTTCAGCTGATTCAATCTTGTCATTTGCCATTCAAAACTGTATGAGCACCCTGAGTTAAATCAGTCTTTATTCAGTCACCCTATTCTCATTTTGTCAGTACTTGAACATAACAATTTCTGTACCTGCACATGTTAGTTATTAATGAACAGATTCAAATCACAGAGCAGCTGAACAGAGACAGACAGAATGCCTTAATAACTTCTCCAGGCCTGTTTTTTATGTGTTGGCAACCTGCGTGTTTGGGGGCAAAGGAAACACCAGAGGAAATGCCAGCGTTAGCGTGGGAGAGGGGTGGCCACCTCACTCCATCACTGAGGTGAGTGGGTTTAAGCCACAGTCTGCCTTAAAGAGACCTCAGACAAAAACATGAATCAGAGCATACTGCCAGTTTGGTATTTTCCTCATTTTCTTCAGAAGAGAACAGGAAGAATTTACACCATCGCCATAATGTACATATCAAGAGATACATTTGTATTTATTTGCTTTTATCAGGGCCAAACTACTACAAATCCTGCCTGAACGAACAGGTACAGTTCAGTCTTGTAAAGATGAAGTTTTGAATCTCTGCAGAAGCCTGAATCAAGAACATTTTAATCTGTGGAGAAAAAAAAATGTTTTGGAGCTGTTCCACTGACAATGAATGGGAGACTTTTTCTGAATACTGGATACAACCCAGGGTGATTTTCCAGGGGTATGGGCAGATTTTCTGCTTCAGAAGTGATCAGTTTAATGCTGTTTGTGGGTAAGAAGCCCGGACAAGTCCGCAGAGATCAGATTAATCTCCCATTCACTGTCGGAAGTGCACTTTTTTCATAGATTATATCCATATTCATCAAAGTGGAGTTAAAATTTACATTGACCTAGCTTTGTGTGTGAGGAAATGTGCGTTGCAACAAAACTACAGTTATTCATGCACATTGAGACATTTTTCCAAAAGACCATATAATCATTTTTGGTCTCATTAACTTAAAAACAGTGTCAAGCCTCTGATTGGACACTTCGCATGGCAGTGTTTATCGATACAACGGCCGCAGTCAGATTTCTTTTCTTGAGTTTTGCATCACCGTTCTTGTCTCATGTGAAACCAGAAGTCAACACTATTATTGTAACCCAAACCATGATCTTTTCCTACTCCTAAACAAGTAGCTTGATTGCCTAAACCTAACCAAACTGTGACTGAAAACAAAATGCATGCTACCTGTTTTTAATTCAAACTCAAATGATATGAAACTTTTATTATTGCATTGCCAAATGTCAAATTACCCGCAGCAGCATTGTCAGTCAAAGAGTCATGTCTGTTGTTTAGAACGCTAATTTAGGGGGCATTATCATATTTTTACCAAATAAGTGCACAAGTTAAAACAAACAAACATGAAGTATATTTATCCTGATTTCTTAACATAAACAACAGAAGATCTGCCGTTCAGAGAACAAACATGAGATCTATAAGAAGTTTTAGAATTGTGTAGTCACTTACTCTTGATGGACAAAAACTGCTCTTCATCTATTTTGTTTCTCTAAATCCAACTAAACGTAACATTTCACCACTCCAAAAAATTCTCCACGTAGTAAAATATATCTTTGTCCTTGTTTTTGAGGTTCTGCATGAATTTGTGTATTATTTTTGGGATGTGGCTTTTCATTCAGAGAAACAGCACTTCCTGCAGAAGAGAACAGTTCCAGCTTTTGATTTACAAGAGGGAATAAGGGACTCTGCACTCATTTCAACGCCATGCCTCAGAAAATTACGTTACCATTCTGGAGTATAGGTTTAGGATGGAATAAAGGGCTCTTCCATCTGGCAGAGGAAGGTTTTTTTTTCCCATTAAGGAAGGAAGACTCTGTGTCAACAGCAACTAGATTCATATTGCATGTATTGCTGTTTCTGTTTGAATAACTTATTCAGTACGGTTATATTTCTTTGAGTGGCTGGTCTTCATGTGCCATATCAAAGGTTAAAACCCTCAAAGAAGTGCTGTGGTGTATGGTATGTACTGACATTATTGAGAAAGGAAATCATGAGAAAGGAAAATATGTGTACATAGCCGACCTGAAAACTCCCTTGCTTGACTATTGCTGCATGTGTGAGCAGGTAGGCTCAGTGATGGGCAAAGCTGCTGATGAGTTCATGTCTTTTGTTGTTCGGTGTTGACTATGTCCTCGTCTTTGCATAAGCTTATTTGTCTTGTTTTGCTTTTATTACGTAACTCATCCTGCTTGGTAGGCTACTGTACATCCAATATTCATGAAAACATAGTTTGTCATTTGGCCAACTGATCCACACACAAACACTTATTTTATACCACAGTAAGAACAGTTTTAATTATTTCAGTTTAGAGATCTGTTCTTTTCAGTAGTTTGAAGTGGGCAGGGGTCAGTTGAAAAAAGTGATGTTACATGCTTTTATGGAGAAAAGAAGACAAGAGGACAATATTTGAATCAAAACTGATTGAATCAAAATGATGTTGGATTTGTTGCTACAGCCAAACAGGCCCAATAAAACACATTTGAGATTTTGAGTGTTAAAACGATTTTTTGTCCAGACTCGATTGTTGTATATTTAATCATGAATAAGACTACACTGAATAAAATACATATGCAAAAGCCCCCCCTCCCACAGCAAGACCTCAGACCTTACCTCAAGGTTATTACTCTTCGTATTATGGATTTCTTGATCCATGGAAATTTTATATTTGTATAACTTCCACAGAGCCTAGAAAAGTTATTTTTAATTGCGTGATGTAAAGCCAATATAAAGTCTATGAGCATAACAAGTCAAGTGGCAGTAAGTTTAGCAGACACAGCCACAAATAATTTTGTTTTCACATATGCACTTCCTAAGACCTGTAAACAGACAAACCAGGGAAGGTCCCCTTTAAGTCATCTTTTCTAGTGTGTGATTTTTGGCTGCCACAGATGAAGGCTGACAGTCGTGAGAGAAACATGGTGAGACCTGTGGCTAGATCCTGCTGTGAGAAATATTGTGGAGCAGTGACTCACATTTGCAAAACATCCAATATGAAACACATGCAAGCTAGCATAATGCTACTGCTAACACTTCTAATAATCTTATGTATGATTTTTATTTGTTTGTTTGTTTGTTTTGTTTACTATTGCAGAGCAGTTTGTAGACAAACACACAGAATGGCTACACACACTCTAAGAGAGCCTGTTGTCCTTGAAGGGATTGGAAACAAGAGCTCCAAAGTTTGTGTGTATGTGTGTGTGCACTTGTGTGTATGTTTATATGTATGTATGTGTCAGTGTTTTGTTAGTGAGTGCGTGTGTGTTTGTAAGTCACTGGCAGGGATAGAGAGCCATTGTCTGCAGCTGGTGCATCCCCCACTCCTCCTCTCTGCAGCTGTGAGGAAATCAAACGCTCCTCTTTTCCCCTCTCTGCTTCTGTCACGGCCTGCTGATGCCTTATTAGGTCATTCGTGGTGAAACGTAGTGATGACCCAGTGATGCTTTGTGTAGTGTAGCAGGTACACCAACACCAGTGAGCTACAACCAAAAGGAAAGAATCCCCAAAACTCACATAATTTCACCAGCATTAAGAAGGATAACAAACTTTATTGAGACAGCAACTTTCAAAAAAGTTACTATGTCCTTTGAGAAAATGAAGATTAAAATTATTCAGTTTTGAATTTAAAAAAAATCTGGAAAAATTAAAATCTAGAGACAAGAATAGAACAAAAACAACCCAGTAATATGATAAAAACAATGAGACATAAAACAATGACAGGGAATAGCATTTCATTTTTTTTTACTTTTCTGAAAAGTCGAGATGTGCTGTTTGCAGCTGTCTTGTATCATTGGGAAAAGAATAACTTGGGATTTTGGGCTATCGATGAGCTAAAACAAGCAAAATGAGGATGTCATATTGGCTTGGCTCTGGGTACTGGTGCTGTGTATTTATGTCGGAGGATTTTTCACATGTAATAATAATTCAAGATAAAACAAAATTACTGCGTACAGCTGGATTTGGCCTCGGACAGCAGGGTGTCCAACTAGCCCTGTGCTGCATTATCTCGATGACATTGTCTTGTCAAACATTTTCCTTGCTAAACAGTCAATGAAAAAGACATGTTTAGCAGTTTCAGCTGTAATGGGTGGGCATGTTATTCTCCATGTTACTTGTTTTTGCTCCATATGCACTGTGTTGGTATATGAGCCTCAAAGGCTTCAATAAATACTTTCATTATGTAGCAATTTCCTAAGCAACCCTTTTTCCCACCTTTGTGTTTGATACAGATCGGCAGAGAGCGGTCCACCATGCCAAAATACTGCTCAAAACACCATCTATCAGACGCCGAGTTGACATGAGTTAAAACTGGTAGTCATTATTGTGCATGGACCTACAGGGCTGTTACACCATCCAGGTTAGTCCTGTAACACCAGTGATATCATAGTCTCACCACCCACATGAGCCATTTAGTAGCTTATAGCTGTTCTTTCACTTCCAATGAAATCGCATCGTTTTTATGAGGAGATGCTATTTGCCCAGTTGGAAATGTAAATGTTTGAACTAACATGCCTCTGAGAGCTTTAAGGACAAGTTGATTTTTAAAAGGGTGAGAGTGATGGTTGACTCTTGACCCTGGAAACTGTAGTTTCTCACAATCTCACCTCAATGTTGATTTAGGATCATATGGTCAACAGGTCAATATTTGTGACTTGGTTGTTCTTTGATGCCCGGTAAGCATTTGTCAGGTGAAATTATGAATAAAAGCTTTGAGTTTTGTTTGTTTGTTTGTTTGTTTTACCTCACAGGAGCTAAAGGGTCAAGAATTTATGCTCAATCTGAAAAGTAGCTATTATTCAAGGTTCACATGGAAAAGTTAAATACTGTACATGGGCCACTGTGTTTACAACATAAACGACAAAAAAACACCCATTGTGTAAATATAGGAATAAAAAGGCTGCAGGGATGTTCTTAAGACTAGTTCCAAATGTGTCATTCAAAGTTAGGCTATATATATATATATATATATTGTGCAAACTATCAATGAATAGTTATGAATGTCATGAAAACACTTGTGAATCCTGTGCAGCTCTGCACCTTTAAATCTGTCCGCTCCTCCCTCTTCTCAATGACAAGCCCGCAGAGCCTCTTTAACGCATCCAGTGGAAATGACAAACCAGAGGCGCTCCGTGGGCCAGCATGTCAAACACTAACAGTAATCATTGGTTTTAGCAAAAGCAACTCAGCCGAAACTCACATCCTCAGACACTAACGAGGCATATTTGTCCCATTTCGTTGGTCTGCGGACGCGTCAAAGTTGGAGCGGGCATCGCCAAATGGACGTCGATGGACTGGAATGAAACCTCCACTTCTATCGGACTGAAGGAAGGAGGGAAAGAAGCCTCTGTATGTTCAAGCTCCAACCGGAGGGGCATCGGTGCGTGCGTGTTGGATGTGGGTGCGTGCGGGAAAGTGTGTCCTGGGTGCGTGTGCGTGCGGACCAGCAGCAGGAGCGGCGGCGGCGGCGGCGGTGGTGGCCGCGGGAAGGGAAGTTTAGCGCCGTGATTTTTCTTCTTTCCCTCTAGTCTGTTGTGTCGTTTCTCATGTCATACCAGGGGACAGGCGGATTAACGGTTCCCTGATGAAAATTAATCATCTGTGCAGAGACTCTGTGATCGTGACTATGATGATGTCGAGTAAGAGCGTGGAGTGGCTGCAGGAGGAGCTGGAGTCCGGGGCCAGCTCTCTGCTGCTGCTGGACTGCAGGTCCCATGAGCTGTACGAGTCCTCGCACATCGAGTCAGCCATCAACCTGGCCATCCCGGGCCTCATGCTCCGGAGGCTGAAGAAGGGAAACCTCCCTATCCGCTCCATCATCCCCAACAACGAGGACAAGGAGAAATTTGTCAAGCGGTGCAAGACGGACGTGGTGGTTCTGTACGATGAGGCGACCTCGGAGCGACAGGAGTCCGGGCTCGGGAGCTCCGTGCTGGGGCTGCTCCTGCAAAAACTGCGGGACGACGGGTGCAAGGCTTTCTATCTGGAGGGTAAGATCAGGCAGTGCTGGCTTTAAATCTGAAGGTCTGGATGTGTGTTGTACTTAAACTAATTCATAAAACAAAATCCCATAAACTTGACGCCGTGTTTTGAAACTGAGCTCCACCAGCAGAAAGACAAATTGTTTCATTTCGCTCTCATTTAATTAGCTGAGATTAGAGGCTATGCGGCTGTTCTGAAGGTGTCACTCTGACCATACAGCAAGCACGCGAAGCTAAAACAGCCACATAAATCTTATGAATGGCCTGGGATCATTTAATTAATGGGTTTGGTTTTTGCATTTTGTCTCCTGGTGTCTGTTTTCTGGGTCTTTTTGGGGACGTTTTGACAAGATACGATTGTTGGGAGAAACGCAATCTCTTCATTTGACAAGCCATTAGTGTTAGTATAAAACGTTATTATAGGATATTAAATTGTTTCAGGGGTGTTTAAGTGTCACCGTGTGGCGACACTTCAGATAAAACCAGCTGTAAATGATCTGACTGAAGACCGAGGTTTATGTTGTTTATGTCTCATGACGAGGCACAATCAGATTTGTCTGTAGACCCATAAAGTATATTGTTATTCCCACAGTTATCAGAGGAGTTACAGTACGATGTAACACAGCGGCTGCGCTTGTGAAGTCGTGATGAACTTTGATACAACACTTCCTTCGCTTATCGCCGACAGAAATAATCTTGATTTTAGTTGGGACGGAATCCAGTCCGTGGAAACATTTGAAAGTGTCCAGTGCCTCACTGTATAAAGATCTCGGTTAAATATGTTTTTAATTAAATGCTTCAGAAATGGCCCCGCCATGTTGTGCTCCTTCAGGAAAGGACTGTCTTTTTTTTTTCATGAATGAACAGTGAAACGAGAAGACGACGACGCGCTCTGAATCACCCTGAGGCGCGGAAATAAAATACAGCTGCTATTATATATACATCCGTGTGTGTGTGCAATTAAAAAAAAACTGGTAGCTATAAAATATGGCAGCAGTAGACGATAAGACTGTGTTTGATTTATGGGGAGTCATCTGAATGCTGCGCTTTAGTCACAAGCCGAGCTGCCATTCACAAAAAGTCCACTGAGCTGAGCAGTGAGTGTTGTGGCAGCACGGCTCACTGTCCTGCTCTGCTGCTGATTCTCCCCAGGGCTCAGCTTTTCTCAATGGACCACATCTGTCCGGCATGTCTGCCTATTCATAATGACATAAATATCACGTTATTCTCCTGTTATCCCACCCATTAGTATGTGATGTAGTGATGCACAAAAAGATGTTGGGACAGTAATAGCTTTTTTTTTTCCTATTCAACTATTTATGATACCTTCATGTTTAATTCTAGAGTGAATGAAACACGTGGAGTGATTTCATATGGAGAGCCTCCACCACACACCTGGCTAATGTACAGCATATTGGAAAAGTAATTTCCTGTGGTTTAATGTGTCTTTAAGTGGATAAGTTCTCTTATTATTTACGTGTTTACCATCTTTATCTGTTTCTAAAATGTTTTTACTGTAAAATTTTATTTTACTCATTTGATTTTATTACTCCAGATCCAAAATGTTTATTCCAGTTCATGATCCACCTCTTCTGTCTCTTAAACTTGACATTCGGCTGTCATTTTGTCAACTGAACTACATGTTTTGCCGCAGACAAAACCCTGCCTGTGGTCAAGTATCAGCACAGTCTTGAACTACCCAGGAAAATGATTTTAATATAGACCCTTTCTGGTCTTTTCCTCATCCTCCAGGGGGCTTCAATAAGTTCCAGTCAGAGTATCCCGAGCACTGCGAGACCAATCTGGACTGCTCCTGTCCCAGCAGCTCCCCACCAGCCTCCGTCCTTGGCCTGGGAGGACTCCGCATCAGCTCTGACTGCTCGGATGGGGAATCTGACCGCGAGCCAGGCAGTGCCACAGAGTCTGAGGGGAGTCCGCTCCCCAACAACCAGCCAGCATTTCCCGTCCAGATCCTACCGTACCTTTACCTGGGCTGTGCCAAAGACTCCAGCAACCTCGATGTGCTCAGCAAGTACAATATCAAGTACATCCTCAACGTCACGCCCAACCTGCCCAACATGTTCGAGCATGAAGGGGACTTCAAGTACAAACAGATCCCCATCTCAGATCACTGGAGCCAGAACCTCTCTCAGTTTTTCCCAGAGGCCATTTCATTTATTGGTAAGTAAAGGTGGAGATAATTCAGTTTCTTTCTGTGTATGTTATGTTACATTAGATCTCTGTGGTAACAGAAGGCTAATGATTATTTTGATCATCGATTAATCTGCTGATTAATTAATTAGTTAATTTTTATTATGATACATGACAAAGAAAAGCAGCAAATCTACACATTTAACAAAAATGGAAACTTTCTTTTCCAGTTTTGTTTAAAAAGAAGAAATAAAAAATTTAACAATTGCTTTTCTTTTCAGGAAAACGTTTGATTAATCAGCTGATCACTTCAGCTCTATGTATGTCTAGAGGTGCAAGTTAATACTAACTTTTGTAAGATTGATCTGGATTACCTAGTTAATTAATTGATAATGGATCGTCCTAATTATTTGGAAAAATGTAAATTTATAAAAAAAAATTGAGAGAAAAAAGCAAAAATTAGAATGCAGTCTAAAAAAAGCATGACTTTTTGTTGAATAACTCTTTTCTTTTGTTAATCATCTCAGTACCACGGGTTATTTCCTCACAATGTCAGAAAAGAATAAAGAAATGTTAACCGCATTTACCAGAGCGAAGTCTTAAGACTGTATCCAAAACTTTATATGAAACAGAGCAAAAGTAGCACATCTTCATATCTGAGGAGTTTGACTCAACAGTCTGAAACCAGTGAATGTTTGGTATTTTATACCAGATTCACATGAACAATTCATTATCAAAGCTGTTGTTAGATAAGTATTGTTATTTTCAATGAATCTGATGATTATTGATGAATCAATTTGTTGAGAAAACAGTGTAAAATGCTCATCATAAAAAGTTCAAAGTCCAGGTGGACATTTAAAAAAGGCTTGTTTTGTCCAAAGAGCAGTCCAAAAGGCAAAACTATTAAATGTAGGAAAATAGTCACATTTTAAAACTTTTCCTGAAAGTGACTCAAATGAACAATTACCAACAATCGACAACTGACTTCAGCACTAGTTTTGATGTAATTTGTCCTCCATAAATCAGGTTTTTTGCTTTTTTGTCCTATATTTTAATCATAAATCATATAAAAATCTTATTCATATAAATAGTTTTGTCAAATTGATTCAAACAGAATTATTTGGAGCATTTCCTATAAATTGTATGGTGAGCTGTATTTAGACAGTGGGCTGCCTGTGTGTTAGTATAAAGCAAAGTTCTGAATAAAACATGGACAGAGATTCTTTGAGAATGGGGTCATACTGAAGCCACAAGAATTTTAGTCCCCATCTCATCCCATTTTCAGTATTTCACATATTTCCCATCATTCTGACTGAATTCCCAAAGAATGAGTAAATTCCCTTTCTGGTTAGTCATTGAGGATGTCAGGGTCTTTATGTCCATCTTAGATTGTCCAGGGCCCCCTGACGTTTGTCTTTTTTTTTTTTTTTTTTTTTTTTTTTTGAATAATGTCTTTGCTGAGGCGGGAGGAAGTTTGACATATGCCAGAGCACAGAGGTCGTGGCAGATTTGGGTCATGCTAATGTTAAATGGTGTCTAATTATGGGTAAAGAAGAGAAGCTTGAGCTGCAGATGAGACTCAGATGTGACCTTCTAAACTGTGGATTATTTAAATAATTAAATAAAAAAGATTTTTTTTTTTTAAATATCATTTTGACAGTCTGAGAAATGAACAATTCTTGTGTTAAAATTTGATACAATGAGGCACAATCTGAGGATCAGTTCAGAACAGATTAATTACTGGTTAGTTATTCATTTCTCAGTCTTATATTGTTGGTTTTAGATGTCCAAATGACGATTTTCTTGCCCTTTTTCAATGTGGATTGTGAGCACACATCACATATGAATTTAATTTTGCATCCGCTTGGCAGCCTGAGCTTGTGAGGCAGCTGACCCCAATCCTCCAACAAGGGATGCAGGCACAGAGAGATAAAGGAGAGCGACAGAGAGAAGAAAAGAAAGAAGCACTTAACTCTCGCTGTAATGGCCTGTAGTGATGCAAGTGCAAGGGCTTGAAAATGATAGAAGGTGGATGGATGTGTCCTATTAATAATGTAAGATGTTTTTTTTATTCAGGTTTTTCTACAGACTGAGAGCTAGAAAGCAGAATGAAACATGACTTTCTGCTGTTATTGAGAAAGGTCATTCTGGAGTAGAAATATGATGCAATATATCTGGGAAGAAAATTCAAATTTTCAGATCTCATAGTATGACATGTAGTATGACATTCCCCTAAATAAACAAGGATAGGTGATTTTCAGTGGAATTGTAGTTATGAGAATATAATATGATGTGATGTTATGGCTATATAAATGTCTAAATTAATGATTCTAATTTGGTTATAATAAATGCCAGTGCTTACTGAGTTACATGTGAAAAATTCAGTCTCATGTCATGAAAACTTTAAACCACTGAGGGGAAAAAAGAAATGCAAAAAAGTGTTGTGTGGAATTGATACTGTCTCAATTTTAGCAGTTGTGTGTTCATGCAGGAGCTCATCAAACCTGCATATGATTCACTGCCTTTAGACATATGTTTAACCTTTTTTATGTGATATGACGTTTTTACTACTTATTAATGAATGAATTACTGATAATCTAATAAATTCATTGTTTATTAGGATCCTGGGAATCATATTAAGTTATATAGTAAATCAGCAAATGTTCACTCTATATTAAAAATAAAACAGCTCCACTATCAACCCAATAAAATCGCATTAAACCAAGCATATGTCATGCAAGGAATGACAGTAGTGACAGTAAAGTGACAGTAAAACATGATTAAATGTCAGTTCATTTTCACAATAGGAAATTTCCATCTTAAGCCTGTCTTCAAAAATAACCTTTAGTTTTCCTTTTTTTCTATTTTCTTTAAATTTTAAGTGAGAGCCAGTTCTTATGAGAGTTGGCCTGATACATACGAACTGTTGTATCGTGATGTTTGTTTCCCAGTTGAAATGATGGATTTTATATTCACTCACATATTAGTATTTAGGGAAATGCCAATTACCTTAATTCATATTGTGACTGAAAGTTCGAACAGAAAATAGATTTTAACAGTAAACTAGTCCTCATATTATTCCCTCTCATCTTCTGTTCCTCCCTTTACTCCTCCTCAGACGAGGCCCGCTCCAAAAAGTGTGGCATCCTGGTCCACTGTCTGGCTGGGATCAGTCGTTCAGTGACCGTTACAGTGGCCTACCTGATGCAGAAGCTCAACCTGTCACTAAATGACGCATATGACTTCGTCAAGCGGAAAAAGTCCAACATTTCCCCAAACTTCAACTTCATGGGCCAGCTCCTGGACTTTGAACGGACGCTGGGCCTCAACAGCCCCTGCGACAACCACTCGACCTCCCCGACGCACGACCAGCTCTTCTTCACCACCCCAACTAATCACAATGTGTTTCAGCTAGACACGCTGGAGTCCACATGAAAATTAGATAGAGGACTGTCCCTTTTCTGGGGGTTCAAGGTGGTGTCGTTCCAAGCGGCTGTACTGGAAGGAAGCAGCCAGTTTTAATGAATGTTTTAGCCTCCCACAGGCTCGTCGTCCGAGAGCCTTGCCACAGGGCAGTGTTGGAGGGACAGAAGAGGTCACAGATGCCACGTTGAAAGGGGAATGGGGAGGTTTTTTTTTAACCCAAAAGGGGAACTGACAGACAGGTTTGCAATGGCGTCCTCCTTGCCGCTGATTGAAATTGAGGGAGGAAGAGCCCTGATCAACATGTCTTGTGATGAAGAACCAAGGAGACATGACTGACTGAGGAACTGAGCGAAGGCGGCAGCAGGACAGACAGCTTCATACAAAGATAGTAATATGGAAAAATCTACAGCGCTTGACCTATGAGACAACAGCATCCTCTCTGTCTTTCTGTCTCAGCTCTTGAGCTGAGCTGACTGGTGCCAAGTGGAGAGTCTGGGATTTGCTTGTAGGAAATCTCACTCTACTGAATGTAGAGTTTTATAAACCAAGGAATTAACACACACACACACACACACACACACAACTAAACAAAGTATGTATGTTTGTACTGTATGTATGTTAATGTACATCGCAGAAAATGTATGAGCAGTCCTTAACAAATTTAGTATGTCTATATGCATTTTTGTATATTTTTGTGTACATTTACGCACAAATCTATACCTTATATAAATATATACGCATAGAAATCTTATCTATCCAATCCAATAATGGCTTAAGAGAATGTAAAACTAAAGAAAGTGGAATGGGTGTGGTGGCGCCAACAAAGGTGAACATTGTGATATTCATAGTTGTCTTCTCTTTTTCTTTCTTTCTTTTTTTTTTTTTTTCAAAGTTTCGTTTTGTCTTTAGGTTAGCAATGACCTAATGCAGTTTGCACAGTGGTGTAGCCAATGACATGTTGGCACTTGGAGCCAGTGCTTGAAAGCAGGCAGATAAAGAGACATTCAGAGAAGAGGAGTGGAGAGGAGAGGCCAGTCCCAGGCTGCGACGAGTCCCGACAGCTGCACAGCGGAGTGGGGAGGGAGCAGGAACTGAGTCCCGAGCAAATAATGAGCTTCAGGTGTTAAAGGATTGGGTCTAGGCCATAGGGTTAGAAATGATCAGTTGAAACGTGGTTGGGTCGTTGACATTTGGCCAACTGTTTTCAAGTGCAAGTTCCCAGTTCCTACTTCCTTCCCCTTACGCTATGCCTGTTCATGACTTCAGTTGCCTAACAAGAAGTACCAGTTGTCTTTGCCAGCTGTTTTAGTCTTTCATTCAGAAGTTAAACTCTGAAATTCCTTAGTTATTTCATCATAGCATCTAATTGCTCCAACTTGAATCAGAGGTCAGGGTTGGTGTTGAGGGATCTTAAAGCAGTGTTAATATTTCTAAGCAACTTTTTGGGCAGCTTATCCTAGCAACCTTTGGCAAGGAAGTGCCTCGACACTCTTGTATTACCTTACTTCTTTTTTGCCTAAAGGGAGCTGTTCATTTATCATCCTAACTTTGAGTCCTTTTAGGACCAAGGTGCACATTTGCCAAAAAAGGGACTCTCGGACTGTGACTGTGATCTGGTCTCATTGTTGATTATGGTGTTGTGGACTGGGACTGGCCTCAGCTACAGGCTGCACTTAGCTACTTAAATAGCTTCTCATCCCTTAACTGCATGAGAGAAAACAGAAGGTCTTTCTGTAAAAGGATCGCCCATTTTGTCAATGGAAAGTTTGATTCACCCTTAAGCCTTGGGTATTATATGAACGATATATTATATTAAACACACATATATATATATATATGTATGTGTGTATACATATATATATATATATATATATATATAGAGAGCTAATAGTAAACAGATTATTTTGTATACCTGAGCATGATGTGGCACTATATACTGTCTAACAGTAGACATAACCACAGACTGGATGTTGCTTTACCAAGGTGGGAAGATGAATGATGGGGACCGTTTTTTTAACTGCTGTTGCTGCTGAACACAGTGGTAAACAGCATGGGGTTAGGGAGTTTTCTAAGACCCTGTCCACATATGAAGCACCTTAACAAAAATGTCTTATTAGTCAAAATTTTGCTGCAGTAGTTTGGGGTTTTTGAGTGAAATAACACTGCAGCGCTTCGACTAGTGACAGTGTCATGTAAGAATATTTTTGACGTATTCAGCTCGTAAATGCACAAATCTGTGGTAAATTGCTCTTACCAACCCGAGGAATGCCACCTCTTCATGAGGATTATTTGTGAGTTAGGACAATTAGCATAATCAATGCTCCAAAATGCTACAGAAGATTACTCATTCTTCTCAGTTTGTTGATAGGTTTTCTTCACTAAAAAGTTGAACAAATCAACACACAGAAACGTAATAAATTTAGCAATAACAGTGGTGTTATTAGGGGACCTGAAAAATAGAAAAATAGGCTTATTACTGCTGTTGTCTACACTGTCCTTGGAGAGCCATCTGCTCATGACTCATACAATAGGGCTGGACCACTCCTGAGTTTTGGAAAATTATAATCAAGAGGAAATTGGTGAATGTGACATTTTTAGAGAAGTCATGGGCACATCCACAAAACCACAGGGATAGGAGCTGGATACAAAAAAGGAAAGAAAGAAAAAGAATACAAAGAATTAAACTGCAATATCAGGAGCCACAGGTACCACATCACAGCTCCTTTCAGTCTTATTTTGACCGACTGGTCTTCTTCAGATCTGTTGTTGGTCAACAGTAATTGATTGAAATAGTAGTTGATCACTATGTCACTAATAAAACTAGAAGGAGAATGTGACACTTAAGAACAAATCTGTGTGGTGTTCCTTATACAAGACTCATTATTCATAGCAAACCTCAGACATAATGCTTCAAAGCAGTGATGTGGACGGGGTCTACGCAGAAACAAAGATCTGGGTTTCAAAGGGGACAGCAGTTGAATCTGAACAGGGTTGGTTTTAGCTGGCCTTATATTATCTTTCTAACTTGTTTCTAATGCTGACTGTTCAATACTCTTTGTATCTCACTTTAGATAAACATTGTGTAAAAAAGGAAACATTTATCTGTTCTTTGAATCAGAACACGGTAATGATAGACAGCGAGCTGTCTTTTTTTATCGTCACGGGTCACACGAGGTCCTCTTTGTTACTCTGCAATATATCAAAACATCTTTTTGCAGTATTTTGTAGATTCAAGACCTCAAATTTTTTTAAATCTTCTTTCTTTTGTACTATATCTATTCCATATAATTATACAAGATCCAGCTCTTTATAGCTTGTGGACTGAAGTCACATTTTACCTTGGGTGTCCAAAATGTTGGGCTGGCTTGCCCATTACCAACCTGAAAGAGGTTCTCCCTAACACATGCACACACACACAGACACACACACACACACACACACACACACACTGTTTCACACAGCCAGAGCTGTGGTTCAGCATGCCAGTTATGTTTCACAATAGATGATTACACCACCCAGCTTTAATAATTACAGGTCCTTTCCATCTTGTTTTGATATAATGTGCTCTATGCTATTCCTGTGGCCTTTCAATATGAGTATATATCAAAGTATATATATGTAATGAATTTATATGCAAAAGTTCCTCTCCTATAATAGCATCAGAGATGAAGATAATACTACCATGCTTGAATGGAATTCCCTTGTCTGTAGTCATATCCCACTTACAAGAAAAAACATTGAGGATTTGATCACCTGCACCCTAGGATCGAAATATATTTCAGTATGGAGCTTTTCTATTGAAAAAGAATATGGTTGATTTAAAGCTGCTTTCTTGTGTTTTTGTGTCTTTGTAACAATGAAAGAGAAACTGAGTCTTTTTCTCTGTTTGTAAATTTGCCAGATCATGGGAACGGCTGTTTCTGTGTCCTTAAACTTGTAGCTATATCTTGGTGAGAATGTGCTTAGGAGGGAAAATTGCGAGAATTAGTGAGGGCAGAGGAGCGGTGGCAGCATTGAAATGAAAGAAAAAGTGAATGAATTTTAAAATGTTACCTCAGTGAGGAATTTTTCAGGGATTTTTTTGACAATGCATCTTGCATCGTGTTACAGCTTCAAACACATGTTGAATAGCTGTTTTGTATTGTGCTGTAAACAGTTTTTAAAAAAGATGCAATCTGTCAGTGTATAAAAACAAGGGGCATGTTAACCAGGGCAGTTTCACCTTTCTGTCTACTGAAGGAAATACAATTGACTCTATGTATTGTACAGTATATGGAAACAACACAAGACATGTTTGTACCGCAAATAAATACTGAAATATTTTTTTCTCTAACACGTGTTTCCTTTTTATGTTTTACCACAACTACATAAAAAAACACTTGAAGAAGCAACTTAAATGAATGCATGAATGCAGAAGAATTTCCTCAAAAAATGTACAAATCAACATATTGACAGGATACAGTGTACAACATATACTGTACACATAAGGGGTTGCATCATGATTAAGATAAAAAAAAAATTACTGGACATATTTACTTGTTTAGGGATCCAGGAATTATTGAAATGACAAGGAAAGATGGAAAAGCACTTCTGATTTATCAGTTTTGAGGGGTCACAAGCAAATGTATACAGGAAACACCGCTTAAAGAAATACCCTGGCGTGTGATATTAAAACATAGTTTGATGCATCTGTCCTTTATCAATGAAGCAATAACCAGTTAGCTTAGCTTAGCTCAAAGGCTACACATAAGAGGTATATCAATCAATTTATCATCTGGGCGAGACTGAGCCATAAGCAACTCCATACAGTATTCATAGGAGGTGGGAACACCTAACTGGGGGCAGCCGTGGCCTAGAGGTTGGAGAAGCGGCTTGTGATCAGAAGGTCGCTGATTTGATTCCCCCACCGGATGAGCAGGAAAAATTTGAGTGTGGTGGAGTGATAATGTCCCCACCCCATTAGCCGGCTGATGTGCCCTCAACCCCCAGTATGCCCCAATATATGCTCCCCAGGTGCTTGATGTAGCCCACTGCTCCTGTGTGTTTCACTGCATGTTGCATGTGTGTGTGTTTCAATCAGTGATGGGTTAAATGCAGAGAATAAAGTAAGTTAATAAAGTAAGTTAAATTAAAAAAATAATAATAATTAATGGTGTGTATGATGTGGTTTTAGACAGATAGTGGATTTAAGATGTTTGTTCCAGACTTGGGGACGAGCCTTTCTGAAAAAGACTGCATATAAACCAAAACTGTTGCAGTTGTTTGTTTCCCTTTGTTTTTGGTTTTACTAGCCTATACCTAAGACTTCCCCCTATCTTCCTATTCAATCACACACACACACACACACGCAGGGTTTATACTGTTGCATCTTTGCTGTGGTTTCTTAGGTTTGTGACTGTTGCATATCCGATTGCTTAAACTGAAACTCTGTCACTTCCCTTCCCAGACAGCACTATGTGTTTTCTGTGTGCGGTAACGAAGGAACATTTCTGTTTACCGTGAAAAGCTTGATCTAATCGTCTTCTTATCTTGTGTATTACCACAAGTTTGCATTACATTACATTATTAAAGGAATGTTTTTACATGTTGGGAAATGTGATTATGTGCTTTCTTTCAGAGGGTTAGATCAGAAGGTTGATAGTACACTGATGTATGTGCAGTAAATATGAAGTTACAGCCAGCCCCCAGCTAGCATAACTTAGCACAAAGACTAGAAGCAAGGGAAACAGTTGTGTTTTCTATGGAGAGTCTGTTCACTTCCTATTTCCATTGTAGCAAAATTGGCTGAAGTTCACCTAGAGGGCGTTCATGAGGGGGCCCTCAATGAACGTGAGTAAATGCAGCTAAATGGCTAAAATAATTATTATTTTTATTTATATGTTATGTGTATATGTACAAACGCCTGTTCGTTTTTCTTACAGGGGAACCCATAAAGCGCTAGCATTCTGCGAACTTATGTTGACTGGTTGGTTAAGGATTTAAGACTAGCAACATTATGTTACAGTAAGCTAATTTAATGTATAATAAAAATATAATAATACGGTTTCGGTTTTTATGTATATTGTAGTCCTCCTATTGTTAAAACATTGGTTAAAACTAAACAACAAAAAAAAGAAAATCTAATAATAATGAATAATTATATGAGAATTGTGGATAATTTCATTGATGGAAGTTGTAAAAAATACTACACAACACTAGAGACAAAGATAGAGCAAGAGAGATTGAGAGAGAGAGAGAGAGAGGAGCTAATTAATGTAATAAATAACACTAACTAATGAAGCTATGCCTGCAAATCTAGACAGTAACAAGTGTGTTAACAGAGCCACTAGTCACACCCATGCTTTGGGGTTCCTTACTGACAAGAAGTAATATGCATGACATGAAAATTACACTAACTGACGAAGAACAGACACATGCAAACAACCATGAAGATTTTAACTTCACAGTACGCAAGCACACATTTATATTAGAAAAATACCCCTTGATCTTAATTTTCACGTAGTTTGTGCTAATCTGTTTTTTTTCCAGATGCCATTCTGCCATGAATCCTGTTGATGTTTCCCTAGGATGTTTATTATCACACTGGCCACACGGTGACATGACATGATGACATTTGCAATGCGTTAATGCGTTACGTTTAAGGCGATTTCTTCATTATATGAACCAGCACAAGGTTTCTGATTATGTAAACTGTCAGTAGGAATCCAGCTGTGTTTCAGAGAAATAGCATCTCTTTGTCCATGCTTCATCATCTCATACCTGTGTGCATTAGCAACAACGTAACCAAAAATCGCTGTTCTATCCTCTCAATTAGCAGGTAACATTGGCACATATGCACATGAACGCTGACAGTGAGGGCGAGAGAATCAGCAAAGTGAAGAAGTGAGAAGGAGGCTTGATGGATATAAAAACAGCATCTTAAAGTCAGTGCTGAGCTGAGCTGAGGCAGCTATAAATATCTCCCCCTCTTCTCTTTCGTCTCCTCCAGTGTTGCCCTCGCTTCTCTTCTCTCCTTCGACAATGGCTCTTGTTCCTTTTTGCTTTCACTCCCTTCACCACCACCGCACCATCAAGTGAGCCATTTACCTCACGGTAATTCAGACAGGACATTACAGTGACAGCAGAGATAAAATAATGGATGTGTAAACCCCACCCCCTTTGAAGAGATGGGGGACAGGATGATAGACACTACTGAATGAGTACTTTCTGGTTTCCTGGCAACATGATGACAGGGCTTCCCACATGCATATTATCCTCACAGTTGATATAACAGGAAATGTTTCCTGCTTTAATTGGACGTAATTAAAACTACACATGAGTTAATCATGAACTGGGATAGTCAAAGGAATTAATCAGAAGCTCAAAGATATTTCCGGTGTTGTTTAACTGTAGCACTTCAATCGGCTCAAGAACTTTAAACGCGTTGTATCCAGAAATGCACCTTTCTATTTGCTGTTCACAGTCTGACAGATAATTTTGGATCAAGTGAGTTCTGTTACCTCATTAAATATCAGGTTTTTGTGTGGTTAAAAACTTTAAAAGAAAAATAATTAAAATGAGGAGTAAAAGTAAAATCAGGAAAGACTCTCCTATAAAAGTAATTTTTAAGAACGGATATGAAAATGGGATATAAAAGAGACTGCTAACTCATCTGACCTGATATCTTCAGGAAGATTGCTCCAAAGATACTGGTTTGCTCTGGTTAAAAGCCTTGCAGGTGACTTCATCTGCCTGTGCCTTATTGAAGTCCATACATTTACATTAACAGTAAGGAAGAGTGTAGCCAAATGCATTAATTGCATACAAGCTCATGAAATTACATAAAAATATAGCATAGAGTCACTGGCATGTTGGACACATCAAAGTGTGTTTATGGGTCTTGAGGAGCACTACGGCATATGTGAAAAAAGCTGTCTTGCTTGAAGTGCCTCAAGTGATGGCACTTGAGTCAAAATGGGCTGGGTTTGAATACTACAAATGTGAAAATGACACTAAATCTGAGAGTGTTAAGTTGGAAAGAAGGAAGCTTATCAGACCGACTGCTACAGATCTGTATCCGACTCCATCTCTGCTTGAGGCTAGCTGTTTGATGCTACATTAGTCACCAGCTACCGCTACGAGCATAATACAACTGAATTTCTGACAGAACTGTCAATAGTCAGGTTGCATTGTGTGTAGGTGCCAGGTTTTATGTAGAGTAAAGAAAAACGATGTCTCAGGTTTTACTACTACAGGTTGTACTTTCGGTCCTTTTGTTCCAGTCTTATACGATGCAAGATTAAAATTGCATTATAGCCTTAAGAAGTCTTGGGTAAGGTTCAGGTCCCAAATTTGGCAGTACCAGACAGGTCTAGCCCTGGTCAAATTTATAAGGAGCAGGAATATGAGCTGGATTTGGGTCTCAGTTATAGGTCCATACAGGATTTTAGCACCAAAACCTTTCTCACATATTACTGTTCCATATCCTGTCAGCAAGGATATTTGTGCCTTTAAAAGTCTTATGACCAATGAATATACAACCACCTTATAACTGCAGTGACAGTGTGTTCAAGTCACCTCAGAGAGGGAAGTTAGACCTCAATAAATAAGTATGCTGGCAGAGGAAAAAAACAATCTTATCTGTAACAGTGAACAAGTATGCCAATTGTAAGAAGCTTTTTGCACTCTGTACACAAGCAATAAAAGCTGTAAAACAATTGCAATAAGGAATAAGACACGATCACAGGGTGAATAAAGGGTCACCATGAAAGGATATTTGCTCTCAACACTTCCTCTTCAAACTGTAGGCACCAACACACCTTGGACAAACTACATTGTGCATTGTTGAAAACACTAATTAGATGTTGGTTAGCACTGTCATTTCCATGTCAATTTGCAGCATTAATAGAAAACTTGCTTTTGTAAGGTGTAAGATGCTGTCGTTATACTCCTCTAAATTGCATCACAGACCTATTTCAGTAATAGCCCTGCCCCCATCTTTTTTAAAAGAGATTCTCCTCACGCTCTCTGTCTGATTGACACAACTGAATCTCATGCAGGAAAAATTGCATCTTGACATTGACAAATGGAGAAAGTCAGGTCTGGCTACTTTTACAAAAGCTCCATTGTTCCTGGCTTCTTTAATGGGCTCAAATAATTACAGTAAATAGCTGGTATGGGTGCTGCTGCGGCGGTAGATCTGAGCACTGTCCTCCCACTGCGAGTGGTACTGTGCTGTGATGCACTGTACTCTCTCTGCTCTTTTTTACAGCTATATAAAGAACCAGTGCAACACTCTCTCCAACAACGCACCCCTTCAAGAGCATAATGAGGAGGAATCTGGGAGGGAGCGGAAGTGGAGGGAGGGAGGGAGGAAGAGAGGAGCAATGGAGGGAGAGGTGTTCGTGTTTCATCATGTTGTGGCCTGCATACCGCTAAAATGAAAACTTAAAAAAAAAAAACACACAGTATGAGAGCAGGTAGAGACAGGAATGCTTCAGTTACAAGACTTATTACTTACCACTAGTCTGCATCCTGACTATTGCTGTGTGGTTTGTTATGATCTACTTTCATTAGATTTGAATTGTTGCTATGTACAGTTGACTGATTTTGTCCATCTGTTGTACATGGACTCATAGTTTCCACATCCACTTGGGTCTGCATGACATAAAGATTGTCATTCACTCATGCTGGTAAGTTCAGAATTTGTAACCACACAGTGTATGCATGACAGGTGCACCGACCTGCACATGCCCGAAAGTAACAGTGATGCACCAATGTACTGTATTCCTCATCCCATATTGTACTTTCTCTGTTTGCCTATTTTGTTGTTGTTCAGCCAAAAACAACCACAGGAATATTTCTTGCTGTTCTGAGACTGCCATTTTCTTGAATTTCCCTCGGGATCAATAAAGTATCTATCTATCTATCCATTTTCTTTCCTAATGTAAATACTTCCTACCTTTATGGCAGTTGGCAAACAATGCGATGGTGCATTACAACTATCAACTGAAATGGGGTGTGGATCAGGAAATGGACATATATGAAACATTGGACCAATACAGACCCTCAACAGAACCATGTGTGTGCAGCTGATACAAGTCGGCAACAATCAGAAAATATGTCTTTGAAGAGTCTTTGAAGGTTCAGTAGAAATGAATAGAAAATGGAGTGAAGTGTAATGGCTTGATTCCACCAGGAACCGCATTGTATTCCACCTGTAATGTGGCCGGACGAGTGATGGGAAGCATGCCAATTTTCACCCATAAAGGAGACCACGTTTTGTTGCATCAAGTTTGCGTTCCATGTGGTTGGGTTTTTCTAAACCCGGCCATTTAGTTTAAGTGCCTAAACTTCACCAAATTTACGTTTCGTTGTGTGTTGGCCACAGACACCAAAAGGTAACGTCCACATCTGGATGAGACACAGAAGCGTGGCAAAACATCAGAACGTGGCGAGTTGCAAACAGAACGCATAGAAAACTGGAACTGCCGTACATTTGAAAAGCAACCTGGAGGTGGCTTTCCGCTCTGCCTCCGGATGTCCGATCAAGGTTCTAAAGGAAACACACTTTTCATACTTCTATTTGTATGTCAGGTTAAAAGAGACAAAAGGGAAACCATTTAACTATGCCAGTGGAACAAAAGAAATAAAAAAAATCTACAAATCAACCAAATCTAAGCAAGGACGGCCTTTATCTGCACTTGGAAAACCTTAGTATGTAAAAGGAACTTGCTTAAGACAATTAACAATACAGTCAGGGAGTTTATGGGCTTTGATCATATGTTCTGAAAGCAAAAGAAAGTCTTTTTTTAGTTCAGTTTAGTCTGCAGTACAACAACAACTTTATAGAGCCATTACAGTGTGCGCAGAGTACAGTGTGTGCATTTGCATTCCAGTCTAACATTATGGCCCCAAATTGCAGTCATCTGCACATCTTTGACCATAAAGGGGGGATTATGCTTTCAGGTCAGAGGGACGTGGTTAAGAAACACTTGTCAAGCAGCTAGAGAACGCACATGTCGTCAGTTCACCTATGTTTCCTGCTCGCTCATTGCACACAAGCACCTGAATGAACTTTGATCACTGACATTGCCCTGAACACAGTGTCTGCTGCCATGAAAGCAAAAGTCATAAAAATAGACGATGAAAGATTTTTTCTCACAATTTTGCTCAACAAAATGGATGTGTGGCTTTTTGGAAGTAAATCCACATCTAACTCATGGGGAGCAGCTTCACTGAGTCCAAATATGGTTAAACACTTGCTGCAGGCTACAGCAAAATCCAGATTCTTTTAGGCTATGATCTCAGACACTATTTGTGTGTGTGTGTGTGTGTGTGTGTGTCGGACAGAAAGCGTCTTCTGTATATGTGCAAGGGCAGCCACACGTGCCTATATGAATGTTTGACTTTGATCCTGTCTTTATTGAGCAAACACATTCAGTTTGTTCTTACCTCTCTGCCCCCTGTGACATTACCTAAGAGGCCTCCATCGTATTTACTTAATTCTCACAATGTTGAATGTGTTAATGTGTGAATCAGTTTAATGCTCTCTTAATATCTAGCTCATATATACTTTTCAGTAACTCCAGCTGCTCTTTAATATCATTAATATGCCATTGTGAGATATAACACATACAGTGGCTTGCGAAACTATTTGGCCCCCTTGAACTTTGTGACCTTTTTCCACATTTCAGGCTTCAAACATAAAGATATAAAACTGTAATTTCTTGTGAAGAATCAACAACAAGTGGGACACAATCATGAAGTGGAACACACTTTATTGGATATTTTAAACTTTTTTAACAAATAAAAAAACAAAAAATTGGGCGTGCAAAATTATTCAGCCCCTTTACTTTCAGTGCAGCAAACTCTGTCCAGAAGTTCAGTGAGGATCTCTGAATGATTCAATGTTGACCTAAATGACTAACGATGATAAATGGAATCCACCTGTGTGTAATCAAGTCTCTGTATAAATGCACCTGCACTGTGATAGTCTCAGAGGTCTGTTTAAAGCGCAGAGAGCATCATGAAGAACAAGGAACACACCAGGCAGGTCCGGGATACTGTTGTGGAGAAGTTTAAAGCTGGATTTGGATACAAAAAGATTTCCCAAGCTTTAAACATCCCAAGGAGCACTGTGCAAGCAATAATATTGAAATGGAAGGAGTATCAGACCACTGCAAATCTACCAAGATCTGGCCGTCCCCCTAAACTTTCAGCTCATACAAGGAGAAGACTGATCAGAGATGCAGCCAAGAGGCCCATGATCACTCTGGATGAACTGCAGAGGTCTACAGCTGAGGTGGGAGAATCTGTCCATAGGACAACAATCAGTCGTATACTGCACAAATCTGGCCTTTATGGAAGAGTGGCAAGAAGGAAGCCATTTCTTAAAGATATCCATAAAAAGTGTCGTTTAAAGTTTGCCACAAGCCACCTGGGAGACACACCAAACATGTGGAAGAAGGTGCTCTGGTCAGATGAGACCAAAATCGAACTTTTTGGCAACAATGCAAGATGTTATGTTTGGCGTAAAAGCAGCACAGCTCATCACCCTCAACACACCATCCCCACTGTCAAACATGGTGGTGGCAGCATCATGGTTTGGGCCTGCTTTTCTTCAGCAGGGACAGGGAAGATGGTTAAAATTGATGGGAAGATGGATGGAGCCAAATACAGGACCATTCTGGAAGAAAACCTGATGGAGTCCGCAAAAGACCTGAGACTGGGACGGAGATTTGTCTTCCAACAAGACAATGATCCAAAACATAAAGCAAAAGCTACAATGGAATGGTTCACCAAAAAACATATCAAGGTGTTAGAATGGCCAAGTCAAAGTCCAGACCTCAATCCAATTGAGAATCTGTGGAAAGAACTGAAAACTGCTGTTCACAAACGCTCTCCATCCAACCTCACTGAGCTCGAGCTGTTTTGCAAGGAGGAATGGGCAAAAATATCAGTTTCTCGATGTGCAAAACTGATAGAGACATACTCCAAGCGACTTGCAGCTGTAATCGCAGCAAAAGGTGGTGCTACAAAGTATTAACTCAATGGGGCTGAATGATTTTGCACACCCAATTTTTCATTTTTTATTTGTTAAAAAAGTTAAAAATATCCAATAAATTTTGTTCCACTTCATGATTGTGTCCCACTTGTTGTTGTTTCTTCACAATAAATTACAGTTTTATATCTTTATGTTTGAAGCCTGAAATGTGTCAAAAGGTCACAAAGTTCAAGGGGGCCAAATAGTTTCGCAAGCCACTGTATTTGTGGAGATTTTCTGGTGTGGCTTTTCTGTGTTGCTTTTGTTCCACTTCTTAAAATCTGAACTCACTAAAACCTCTTTCCAAATTCCAGGCAGTAAGTGTTGTACGTGATTCAGTGTAAAGTCTGGCACACCGAGTGATGAAAACAAGTTCTTTCACTTCATCCACTCTTTCTTTCTCCTTTCTTTATTCCTCTCACTGTTGTCTTTTGTTTTCAGATACATATATAAAATACATATACAAATACAAAAACAAATACATACAACACATAGTCTTCAGAATTCCAATTATAACAACCTGTCATGTTTGTCCTTTGTGATGAATGATGCTTATTGCATGTGTTTCTTTCTCTCTCTCTCTCTCTCTCTCTTTCATCCTCTCTGTCCAGGCTACCTGTTCTTCACCCAGCCGACTATCAGCAGCATGGTTCTCCCTTGTGAGCCGGGTCCTGCTCAAGGTTTCTTCCTGTTAAAAGGGAGTTTTTCCTTGCCACTGTCTGCTTGCTCAGTGGTTCAGGCTCTGGGTTTCTTTTACAGCATCTAGAGACAATTTTGATTGTATAAGGTGCTATATAAATAAACTGAATTGAAATTGAAATTTTCTTTATCCTTTGGTCTCTGTTTCTCTCTCTCTCTCTCTCTCTCTCTCTTTGTCTTGATATCCATTTCTCCATCCTCACCACTCCCTCACCTGCACCCCTCCATCGCCACCAGCTGATGTAACATGACTCCAGACAGGGTGAAGGTGAGGTGCTCACTAGGTTAATAAACTGCGCCGCACATCCACTTGCAAGTTAAAGAATAACGCAACAACAAGTAATTACCACACTACAGTTAGACCACAGTCCGGACTGTAGCAACCATGTCTGAGCACCATACAGTTTAAAAGGTGTATGAAGTTTCACTGGAGCAACATCAGTAAACATTTTAAATTAGTAACACTCTAGGTTGAATGTTTTTTCTTGCCAGTCAAACAGCCTCCAAAACAAACTTTAACTGCACTTATTAAGATGCTTTATTATTTTTAAACTCTCAGAAAGTAAAGCACTTACTAATAAATCCCATGAAACCTAAAAAGGCTCTGTCATACCAGTGTTTAGCAATATATTATTGCTGACACATATTGCTTGGAAATTGGTTGAAAGAAAGCAATTCTACATAATTTCCAACACTTCACAGAAGTCTTCTTGCTGTGTTACTCCTTTTCACCCAATGAAAACTTTAGTATGTTTATTAGAGGCTGAGACTTTCTCAACATTACTGTAAAAGGACATCTTTCCTCTGCCAAGAGCTGATCAAGGGCTTTAGTAAATTGTTTCTTGAGTATATTTAATTCTGACTTGCAACACAGTTTGATTACTTTTATGGCGATATTGTTATATCGAATTAGCAGCCACTTATTTTTACAGCGTTAGCCCAGACAGTGGCAAGGTGTTATTCTTATTTGGTCAACCCCTCTTTGAATGTGTATCACAACAGTTGATCATTCATGACCATTCACTCATGTAGTAACAGGATATGTCCAATCATTTATCAGCCAATATGTAATATGCACCCGTAAAATAATCAGTGATTAAACATGCTCTGTACTCTGTACATTTATGAATGATAAATGAAATGCTGTGGTGTGCTCCCCAGAGTCGGAGTAGGACAACATTAGCACGGTGACTCCTTCAAATGGCCTGACTGTCTTGGGACCACCTCCGTGGCGTTAGACCATCTCAGCACTTGTCTCTTCACTTCAGCTGCTCCTCTGAGACAGACTGTTAGATCAGAGATTACTGCCAGATGTAAGACAGCCACCAGACACTCACAGGGATGAGCCTCTGCATTAGGATGATCTGTACCTCAGAAAATAACAGCTGCATTTGTATGACGCTCAAATATCAGACCATAAAAGCTTAAAGAACTCACAGGAGATTATGCATTCATGTGCTGGGTTTAATTCAACTGTGATCAGGTGAACACTGTTGTTAATCTTTAGTGTTAAATCTTAGGTGTTTCCTTCAATGAATCGATGGTGAAAATGAAATATGGAAGGAAATCTTAATTTGTTTGCCATTACCATCAGTAACCACATGTGTCATCAAATCAACCAGGACAGGTTGAAGACTAAAGTCTTGTTTCTTACAGTCAACAAACCCCACAAAAACAAACAAACGTGTTAGTCCATCTTTTTTAATACATTCTGGATTCCTGTCTGTATGTTGTTACTCTGCAGTAATATTCATGACTTGCTTTGTGTGTGCTTCTCTTTATATGGTCATATCGATGAGTGTCCCACTGTAATTGTGCTTTTATTGCGTTTAAACTTCTCTCAGATTCTTTGAAAAGGCTGCACACTCCAGCTGTAGTGTGAAAACTGCTAGGACACTCAGTCCCCTGGTTATATGAAGCAGAGGGATGGGGAAGTGGAGATAAAAATAATTTTGCAGCCCGATCCATCTAGATAACAGAGTTCTCCTTTACTGTTACCATGGTAACCGGGAACAGGAAGGAAGTGGAATTGTTGCAGAGCTCAGCAGGACCAACTGAACCACTAACAAAAACCAGAATGAGTGATTACAGCTCATATATCCTGTATGTTTGTGTTTGCGCTAAATTAAAACACACAACTTCCAAACTACTGCAAGTGGAAAGTCTCCCATTACTGACTCTTCCTTATTAGCATAGGAGCATGTTGTGGTAGTAGTGGTGATCTCTTATCATCATGCTGTGGACTCTCGCCAGAGTCTTATCTGACCCCATTAGATTATCTATCAGCTTGCATAATCAGCCTCTGCAAACTCGCATTGACCTGAACTGCACTGCGCTGAACCCAAATCAACTGAACTGAGACACTGACACTGGTGCACACCAGACTGTGTCCTGATTATTATAGAGATGGTCAGTAGGGTGGCAGAGAGATTCAGTCCTCCTTCACAGTTTGTAATGGCACTTTGCTGAAGTGCCCTTCAGCAAGAAAATGACTCTTTGTTGGCTCAAATAGTGTCATTCGCTATCAGAACATGTACTTTGATCTCAATGTAGATGAGGCAAAAGATACATTTTCTTACAGGGATCAATGGTGTAGCATGAAAGTATCTATTTACTGTAGTTACTTGATAGAACAGCCTGTACAGTCACATTCACCAGAGATTAAGGGCAGTGGTGAAATGTAAGTCAGTAGGTTTACTCAAGCAATTAGTAAAGCATAATTTAAGATACTTTAATCTTTTACTCCGTTGCATTTCAGAGGGAAATACTCTACTTTTTACGAATCTACACTGTAGCAAACAAAGTATCTTAAATTGGCTTTACAATGACAAACTGTTACATTAAAATGTTCTTACATGTATTTGCTTCTTGACAAAAACAAAACAATATAATACTAGAGCAATTTGAAAAAAGCCATTCTGCATAATGAATACTTTGATGTTTCCAGTACTTTTTGCTGATAATAACACTTTTACATCAATAACATTTTGAATTAAGGACTTTTACTTGTAATGAAATATTTCTTGACTTTGGTATTTCTAATTTTATTGAAATTTTTTATTATTCTTAGTGATTGGAGTACTTCTTCTACCTGACACATCTTATGTCATGTTGTTGCTCTTTGTTTCCTGTTTTACTTAGACATTACATATTTTTCACATCTTACTTCCTGTCTTTATCTGTTTTCCCGCCAGTTTTGATTGTTTGCCCCACCCTAATTAGAATCAATTATGTCTTATTTCCTCAGTGTATTTAAGCAGTGCTCTGTCCTCCTCCTGTGACAGTTCCTTATGTATCCGTGTGTCCTGTGTTTGTCTGTCTTTTTGGATGTTTGCTTGCCTTTTTGATTTGGCCTTTGCTTAACTTCCAGGATTTGTTTGCCTTTGCCTATTGCCTGCCCGTGCCAAAGCTCTCTGAAGAGTTAAGTTTACATTTTACTGAAGTCTGAGCTGTGTGTTTAGGTCTCACTCACTGTGGTCTACCAATTATAACAGGAAGGGTTTCATTTCTTTTTAAAAATAGACAAACAACACATACAACACATAACCATAGAGTCCACAAGAGCAAACAGTGCAGTCCAGCAGAAATTTAACATGAGCAAGGTATTAACCTTGGAAGTTAGTGTAATGGCTACCATGGTTACACTGATCAGAAATCAGAAGTGATTAGCTCAGCTCAGCATAAAGACTGGAAACAGGGGCAACCAGCTAGCGTATCTCTATTGGAAATGTATCCACAAATGGAGCAATACAGCTACAAGCCAGAAATCACTCATAAATACGATGTTCGTCATGGGTTTAAAGCAACAATTTGTTATTGAGAGCCATGTTGTAATTATTTCTTACAGCCAGGTGCATTAAAGTCTGTAGCCAACAGTACTTTTTGTAATTCCTCGTAAGCTTTAACATTTTTGTTTGTTTACATGTCAGTGCTTTTGAGAAGTCGGTAGTTGGATTTTTAGAGGCCAGGCAAGTTGTCCCCCCGTCTCCAGTCTTTATGTAAAGCTAGGCTAATCTATCTGGCTCCAGGTCCATTAATGCCACTTTATTAGCTATTTAATACACATTCAATGAGCATTTCCCAAAATGTGGCACTGTAGAGCCCTTGAAAAATGCATTTACACAGCTTCTCCAAATGGGCTTGCTCACTGACAGAGAGAGAGAGTTAAATTTGCCTTGTTAGCTCCAGTTGTCTGGGTTGAAAAGAGTTCAAAGCCTGTACGCAAGACCTGTTCCCTGAGTGAATAAAGATTTAAGTAGCTTCTCTTTGTTCCTCCAATAAGCACTTCTCCCTGGTGTGCAGAAGCTGAAAAGGCTTTCCTTCTCTGGCCTAAATTTTAAACTCCATGCTCTGTTGTTTCTACTGTATGAAGGCTTGAACTACATTGAGATGTGTTACATAACACTACAGGGTTCCCTGCAGAGTAGACCTAACATGTGAGAATGTAAAAAGTGAATATTAGCACATCTTCCACTAATTATTCAAATTTAAAAGTTTTGGTTTTCCCCTCTGTTCCTCACAGATTTAAATTGATTCATGGCGTTGTTGGAAGAATGTATTTCTACTCTACATTTCTTAACTTTTATGTACAATTTACTCTGCATATGACAGCAAAACCAACCTTTGCCTATTGCACTGAAACAGTTAGCCTTAAATACAGACTACTATTTAAGTGGTTGTAAGAGCTCAGAATCAAGAATGCATTGACAGAAAGCCTGAATACGAGCTGCGTCCTTCAGAAAGACTCACTGAAGGCTGTTTATTCATAGCGCTCCTGTTTTAAAATAGCAGTTGTGAAGAAAAGACTGAAACGTGGAATTGCATAACCATTGGTCTCACTTGCCAAAAAAGTCATACAATATGTAGATGTCTGTTCTTTCGATTTAACTTAGAGGAGAGGATATTCTCTGGGCTGCAGGCCACAACATGGAGATTTATTTGTTTGTCAGAGGTCCCCACAGGACAGTGCTGTGGGGGACATGCAAGCCTTATTAACAAGCCTGTACGAATGAAGGAAAAATAAAATTAATTTTAAGGGCATGCCACCATTTTACATGTCAAAGTCAATTTTTGTGGTACAGTGCAGCCTGTGAAAACAGTTGCATAATGTCCTCCTTCTTCCTGAGAAAATGACATCACTTAGGTTGGAAATTTTGGCTCATTCCAAAATTTTAACAGAAACTTTATGGTACTGGGAGTGAGTAGCTTGAAAGAGGACTACAGAGCTGCCCTACGGGATGCGCAGTATGCAGCTACTCTGTGAACGACTAAACTTAGGGATATCTTGGGCGCTGCTGCATCGGTGTTGTCACAGAAGTCCATGGACAGATTAACTTTTTGAACTGCTGGGCCCTAAACCCTCATTCCTCCTGTATAATATTGTAATTCATTCTTCAAGTCACTGTTGTATTATTCAATATCAAACTAAGACCAAAAATGTTTCCCTAACCTTAATAAAGTGCTGTGAATGCCTAAGTGATCTTTGCACACCTGTACACAGATGTGTTAAATGTATTATATAGAAATATAAAAGTTTTGCCTGTGTTTGTCTATAGCAGTTTTTCATTCATCCATATAAGAAATATTCAAGGCTGATCGAAGTTCAAGAACATTGTGCAACTTTGCAGACATCTTTCTTAAAAACATTTCCTCATCAGTTAGTTTCTAAATGTCGAGAGATGGCTTCATTCTGATTTTCAGTTTTATGAACGCAGTGAAGCAAAAAGCAGTTGAATGATGTGTGAGTATCAATTCTGTTCCACCCTCAAAACTGCCTTTGCTGTTCAGGCGATGCAAACGTTTGCAGACTGCATGTCAAGTGCTTTATTATTGAGGAGTACACACATTTTGCTATCAACAGGGATGAAAGCTCTCTGGTGGGTTCAAAATAATCATAAATGTTCTTTCCACATTGTAATCTCATTACGTGCTCACAGGGTGTTCTTGTTTCATTCAAACACTTTTAATTGTCTCTGTGGCTAATTCATCTCTCCTTTCTTTAATGTGGCTAATGCTTTAGTCTGCTCTCTCTCTCTCTATCTGGTGTCCCTTTCTCTGCTTTGCTTCTGTCTGTCTCACCTCATTAGTGTCCATTATCTGAGGGGAGAGCTGAAGGTGCAGCGCTCAGAATCAGGATGTCATCAAGTCATTTCCTGAAGGAGACACAGGACGCTGAATGTGTGTGTATGTGTGTGTGTGTGTGTGTGTGTGTAACGTATACTAATAATCTACAAATCCCCTGGTTGTGTTGCGTCCCAGTCTCTGTGTCAGTGCTTCTTAATGGCAAACGTGAATGTGGGCTTTACAGCACAGCAGCGCGTGTGTTTGTGTGTGTTTGTGTGTGCGTGTGCACATACACACAAACACACACACAGATTAGTTTCTAAGCGGAATCTCTTTAAGCAGAAGAGAGATTGCTGCATTCCTGCACTATAAGTAATAGCTCTGTAAATGATAGCTGCTAAAAACAGGCTGGTTAAAAAAAAAATAATAAAAAGCCGTAAGAGTCTTAAAATGAGAAGGTTTTTCTTCATCTTCTTCAAAAAGATTAATCTTAAAACACACTGACATTGAAATAGTGCTGAGCAAAGTGTTTTGGTCCAAGTGGTGAATGTACACAAATATTTGTTTTCACCTCAGTTAACCTGTATTCACTTTCCAAGTCACGTCAGTCAGCACTTTCAGCCTTTCCTTTATTTTAAATGGCATGACTGAAACAATATTCTAACCCACTAGTTCCTAGTCTGGGTGAACCAAGTGTAATCTACTGTATGGGTTCAAAAGATAATTTAAATGATAAGAAACAAACAACAACCTGAGACATAAAACTGTGCTATCTTTTTCTCATGTTTTTATTTTTTTCTTGCGAATTTCTGAAATCATTCAACTGGTTCAGACTAAAGCGTAATCTGTGATGATGGGTCACAGCTGGTCACAACATTGTCATAAGCACCAAATGGTTGGAGACTACAGACAGGTCAAATGTGTTTCGCTGACTACTATTACTGCTACTAATTTGAAGGTGCAGTAAGCACAAAACATAACCTTAAAGCCTGTTTGATGCGTCAAAGCACAATTATTTAGTGTTCTGCCTTCCTGTTAATGGCTAAAAATCTGGATGCTGATATACTTAAAATCATTGACTGGCTTTATTCCCTGTTTACCTTTCACTAGCAGATGTACTACAAATGAAGCCGACCAGTTAAACAAATAAACTAATAAAATGTAAAACGTCTCTGTAACTGAGTAAACCAGCAGCATTTCCCCCTGACAGCCAGTCATTTCAAACTGTATAATGTATTTTGAGCAGTTTTGCTTTTGATACTGATTCAACATCCATTCATTTTCTGTACCGCTTATCCATCAGGGTCGCGGGGGAGCTGGAGCCTATCCCAGCTGACTACGGACGAGAGGCGGGGTTCACCCTGGACTGGTCACCAGTCAATCGCAGGGCCAACACACAAAGACAAACAACCACACACTCTCACACTCACACCTAGGGGCAATTTAGAGTAGCCAGTTAACCTGACGTGCATGTTTTTGGGATTGTGGGAGGAAGCCGGAGTACCCGGAGAAAACCCACGCAGTCACAGGAAGAACATGCAAACTCCACACAGAAGGGCCCAGACTGGGATTCGAACCTGGAACCCTCTTGCAATGAGGCGACAGTGCTAACCACTGCACCACCGTGCCGCCCCCACTGATTCAACATAACACAACAAAATCTGAGCTTTCTATTATTTCTCTGTGAGTGTTGATGGTTGTGGTATCATCTCTGCCTCACTGTGTGAACAGCAGCATGCGACAGGGTCAAATCAAATCTGCCCTGTTGATCTCTCAGCTAACAAGCCACACACACTTGTAACAGTGACACATGGTGTGCTGTTTGAGCTGAAAGCAGATCATTATGGGAAGACTTTCTGCAGTGAGCCAGAGAGGAGAGGACAGGAGAGAGGAGAATCCATCGGTTACAAGTCTTGCCATTATGTCTGTCTCTCTTCATCTACGCCTTCTACTGTCACCCTGTCGGACCTTTTCTCCTCACAAATTTGAAACTCGAAATTTAAATTTATTGGCTTGGTCACAGTCTTATACAGTTTGCAAACCATCTCAGCAACCTTCCTTTATGAGCGTTTTAAGGCTTTCTCTGTCTATGCTGGTTTAAAAGTTAAGAGTGAAAGTTCATTCTCAGCTTTGCAAACTGCAAAATCTCACCACAAGGACCATTACTATTTAACCTGGAGCATTTCATTGGCTCACACAATCTGCCTAAGCAGATGAAACATCTTTTATGTCTTCATTAGGTCAACATGGACAAGAAGTTATTAAAATCTTTGGGCATTTACAGTTCCATGACAACCAGACGATATTCATCAGTTGATTAAGACTATGTGATATGGTGGTGGACAGTTTTAAGTATCTGGGTGTCTACCTCAACCATAAACTGGACTGGTCACATAACACAGATGCCCTGTGCAAGAAGGGACAAAGTCGCCTCCACCTTCTGAGGAGACTGAGGTCCTTTGGAGTGTGCAGGCCCCTCCTAAGGACATTTTATGACTCTGTGGTAGCCTCTGCTATTCACTACGCTGTGGTCTGTTGGGGACCGGGCAGCACGGACCGGGACAGGAAGAGACTAAATAAGCTGGTCAGGAGGGCCAGCTCTGTCCTGGGCTGCCCACTGGACTCTGTGGAGCAGGTGGGTGAGAGGAGGATGTTAGCCAAGCTGACATCCATCATGGACAACACCTCTCACCCTCTGCATCAGACAGTGGAGGCTCTGAGCAGCTCCTTCAGCGGCAGACTGCTACACCCTCAGTGTAGGAAGGAGCTACCGCAGGTCCTTCATTCCCACTGCTGTTAGACTGTATAATTCTATGGTCTAGTCCTCTTTCTTCCCTTATGAGGACTTGTATATGGCTCTATATTGTACTGTGTTCACTGTACTTGTAAACTGTATTTTTGTGTAACTGTTTTTGCACACTCTTTTTCTGTTCTTGTGAGCTGCCACAACAAGTGAATTTCCCTTCCGTGGGATCAGTGAAGTTCATCTTATCTTATCTTATCTGGTGTTGAGATTGTTTGGACAACTGCTGTACCAAAGGTCAAATAATGAAAATTAAACAATAAAAGAATATAAGAGTAGTACAGAATATTTCTTATTTCCTGTACAGCTTAAAAATACTTCATCTGTACTATAGCTTAAGAATCCATTGAAATGATAACCATGAGAACCGGAGAAGAAAAATAAATTAATTGGCTATTTTTGAAGCAGCTTAGTACAAATTCTTGTGTTGTCATTACGGGTTCTCACTCAGGCTTTAATGTATTGCTCAATTGCTCAATCATTGAGTTATTTTGGTGAACAACTTTTTGTGTCTCGCGGTATGTTGGGAAGTGTCTCAATCTTGTGTCTTTGTCCAAACTGACGCTCTCTCTTGTCTGTCTGACTCTCTCTGACTAATTCTCTGACTGTGGGAAAGTCTTGGCCTGTCCTTGGCCCAGTGTGACACATTCCACCATGTGATCAGAGGCGACAGATTCCCTACATATCAGACGACTCGGGTGTCCACGTCTGCTTCCTGCCCTCTCAGACATACACACACACACACACGCACACACACACACAAAACACATAATGACACCTAAACCTCAGCATCCAATTTGCCATCCTGTCGTGTGCTCAGGTCTGGTGGCCCAGTCAGAGTCCACACAGCTGCTAGTCGTCTCAGGTTGCAGCACTCAGCCTGAAAATAGATGCTATGACCATTAATATCCAACACGCTAACCACCGGGCTTCCTGTTAAAGCAGCGATGGGCGCGTAGGGTTACAGAGAGAGCAGAGGAGCCTCTACTACTTATGGTCAAACAGAAGAGAATAGAGAAGAATGAAAAAAAGGCTCATGAGATGGACTTTTTTTTTTCATAGAACTGAATTTCACCCAGAATTCACCCAGTCCGAGATGCTGACAACTGGGCAAGAAGGTTTACTTTTTGCGACAAGCACTGCTCCATAAATGCTTCCAATAACTGAAGGTAGTACAGGAATACATCGTCCTTCACTGACCTCCAGGTTTCCCCCATCTTTCTCCGCTACCTGAACTTCACATCCTCCTGCATACCTGCTCCCAGTCATCTCATCAGTCCCCCACTCAGCATCAACCCCTTTGCCCTTATTATCCACTAGGTCGTCTATTGTGCTGCCCAGCTTTACCAGCCCAGCCTTCTTGTGTCTGTCTACCTTTTTCTGACTTGTTGCCTGTCTTTCAGGACTTCTACCTGTCTGTCTTACCCTCTTGCTTTTGATTGTCTGTCTTGGCTGCTTGTTTTTTAGCCAAGTGAACCCTGCTTTTCTCTATTGGCACAGTGAGCTTTGTGTTTATGTAACTTGTTAACCTCTGTGTCGAGCTATTCAGTCCTTTAATTTTCTTGAGCAGTAATCACAAAAATTAGGACAGGAAGTACCATGGAGACAAGATAGCATTGCCGACCAGTCAACAACAACTGTCCTCAAAAGTTGAACCACTTTTTGCTGAACGTTTAATTGTCATTATCATCAGTTGATGTCCTTCATTCACTCATTCATTTTTAAAATCCAAATGTCTCATTTTTTCTATCAAGTAGTCAGTCATAATTCTGTGAAAGATCAAAAATACGAGTAAAGGAACTAAAAGAACCGAACAGAATAGAGGAAACTGCACAAATTCATCATCATCATCTTGTTAGGTGTCTTACTTTCTGAAAATAAGCACTGACTGTGAGTCTTGAAGGCTTAACCTTAATGTCTGGCTCTACATGTTTCACCTACTGCAATAGATTGCTCGCTTTAGTGTTTTCTCCACATCAAAGTTAAAAAGGAGACAATAATTTGCAAAAGTCAGCAGCGCTCAACTGGTTGATTCAGGGGGAGAAAATGAGTAATCTTTTAGTCAGAATGGTTAAAGTGATTTTCAGTCTGGGGCTCAATGGAAAAGAGGCCCTTATCTGGTGAGTAGGTGTTCATAAGACCTATTTCTGGTCGGAGTGCCGACAGACAAGCTCAAGTGTTTCCTCTGTTTTGTCATCCATACACACTCTCAAAACCACACAGTAACTCACACAAGCAAAGGCACACACACACACACACACACCAGTGCTGTGGCAAAGCACTGATGAAATCCTCACAAATCAACACTCAACCAATCTGTGAAAGGGTGAAGTGTGACAACACACACACACTCATAGAGCTCAATATTCTGTCACTCTGTCACTATGGCAACTGAGAGACAGCAATGGCTGGTATGCCGAAGTGTGAATGTGTTTATGTGAGAGAGTATAAGTACCTCGATGAATATATGCAATTGCTTGTGTGTATAAACATGTGCTTATGTGTTTACATGCCTGTGTATGTTATTAACCTTGGTGGATATAGAGTGACATCTCACCTCTCTTTAAGCCTGAGAAGGAGATATTCAACATGCTCTAGCAGCTACTGTGGGAATCCTTTGATCCCACATGTAAAATGATGTTGGCTACAACTGCTCTTCCTCACAGCTGATGTTGTTGGTGTCCCTGGCAGGCTGGTGCTAAAGGTGAATGAGGCTCCTACGTTAAGAGTTTTTTGACTAGTAAGTTTAAGTGCCTCCTGTTTTTCATCCAAATTGAGGAACATTGTAAATAGGTTTGCCAAACTTGGTGGTGAAACGTCAACTCAAAATACAAGACAGTGCTGGAAGAATATAATTTACGGTGGTACTTTGACACCAAACAAGGAGCTAAGTAAAGCCACCAAGAAAAACAACAAAAAGTCCAAGAATTGAAAGTCAGCCTAGTCAGCCCAACAGAAAAAGCCCACTAACTTTACAGCAAAAAATGGTGCAGTCTTTAAAGCGAGCTTTATTGTTCCTGGAGAAGTTTACCAATCATTATTTTCACAAGGTGCATTTTTGAAGCAGTGTCTGCTGAAGGTATGTGAATATGTACGTTGTTCACTTGAATGTCCACTTGTTTTTACTAGACTTCTGCTTGGTAGTTATTAATTATTAGGTTGTTACTAAAACCAATTACAATTGAATTCAGAATCAGTTAATGACATGATAACAAGCAGGTACATGTAGTCTCTAACCAACAGTCTCAGCCTGGTTGAAATGTTCTTAGGTGTCACAAAGAGCTCATAAAAATAATCAAATATAAAATTCACTTTCTGAATAGGGTTAAGGATTATTGGGTGGATGTGTAAGTAGTTTAGCTCTTGAAATGTGGTTGGTGGCCCATTTGTTATTTGTTTGCTCTAGAAATTGACACCACCCTTTCTTGGTGATCTTGATCCCCTGATTTTGTCCCACAACCAAGTTATTATTATGTTGTCACATGTCCAAACACCCTGATCTTTGGAGTGGAAACACTCCTTGTTTCAGAACAGCGACTCCAAACAAGCCAGGTGTGAATACACACATAGATGTGATTCAGTGGCCATGGCATAAAATCCTACCTGGACCCTAACTGTCTTTTGACTTCAATTAGCAGGACTTCCTTGGCATGTTTACAAGTAGTCCAAGCACCAGATTTTGTTTTAGCACTGTATATGCATTTGATCTGTTTATTACTATGAAGCATCTCCTAACTCTTCTGTGGTGCACTTCAATATAATACAAATTACTAAGAATATCAGATTATGAGATTTGAGATGATACAATATGCATAATCTCCATGTCTTTATTTTGACTGTTTGTGTGTCTCAGTCTGACCGTCTGCCTGGTTGCCTGTCTGTTCAGCTCTAACAGTAAGGATATACGGCAGTTCGGATGTGCCTGGATCATTAAAGTTAAAATGGGTGAGAGTGCCAGGTTACAAGGGGCTCTCCCTGCTTCATTAATAATCCATTGGAGACCACTTTACCTCCAGACAGCAGGAATACCAACTAACCTCTTTGTCCTCCCATTCACAGACTCTCTCAGCCTCTCTGTGCGTGTGTCTCACATGTCTTCAGGTGTGTAGGTATGTGTGCTGTACTTTTTACAACTTATTGCATGTGTTCTTTACAAGTGACCTCTAGGCGAGACATCCTGTCCTGTCTAGAGGTCATCTCTGTGAGGTAGAGGATGTCTCCTGTTTACCATCTAATACGTTTGCTTAATTTAACATGTGGTTGGTGTTGTGTGTCCTTTATCTCCAAGATGTTTCCTTATTTTTAATTTCCCAAAATTTAAATGAACAACATGGCATATAATTTTCAAAACACATAATTTGTGTTTTTTAGTTATTGAAAAACTGTAGGGATACACCCAGTAATGACTATAAGATAAGATAAGCACAGCAGCACAAGAATAGCAAATAAAGGAACAGATAAGTCAAATAAAATACAAAGTAAGTAAAGGAATATTTACAGTTTTAGGATTTATTTATTTATTTTTTTTTTTTTTTGAAGAAACAAAAACACACACGATATTTACAGTATTTCACAACTGTTAACATTCTTAGGTTACTGTATTGCACTTGGAGATGGAGATTATCGCACAGGGACTTATTACAGTTCAGTCTGTGGTGGAGTGCATGGGGTGAGCAGTGCTGGTTGTGCAGTCTCACAGCAGCAGGAAGGAAGGATCTGCACTAACGCTCCTTCACACACTTGGAGCAAAGCAGTCTGCCACTGAAGGAGCTGCCCAGTGCTGTCAGAGTCTCGTGCAGGTAGTGGGAGTCGTCCTCCATCACAGTGGATAGCCTGCCTGTCACCCTTCTCTCTCCCACCACCTGCACTGCATGGGTTAGGGGCTCCCTAGGACAGAGATGGCTTTCCTAATGATTTTATCCAGTAGAACATAGTGGATTGGTATTACTATGTTAATAGTAACAGTAAAGGCATGTCTAGACAGCCATCCATTTCGCCCACTTTTGGCAAACAAATACAGTAGACCTTGATTTTAATCAATCAGACTCACCATATAGGCTGTGTAAAAAGAAAAAAAAAAGAGTAGTCCCGGTGGCATTACATTTCCATTAAAACATTCTTGTCATTACAGAGGAAAAGTATATTCATGTAGTTTTTAGACTATAGTATGTTATTGCTAGGCCTGCTATGATTTACTTCTACTACTCGTTTTTTTTTCTTTAAATTAGTTCAGAAGAAGTCCAAAAATATTTTTTTAATTTGTTTTTTGGTTGATTAATCAATTTCAGTACTTGTTACAGTTATAAATACTTCTCAGTTAGTAAGTTCCCTGTTTCGTTTTTTATTTTTCTTCCCCTTCTGTCGTGTTTAGCTTTTCATTTCCTGCCCCTGTCTCTTCTCTTCTTTTTTGATTGTTTGCTCCTTCCTTAATTAGTGTCACTCATGTCCTGTTACCTCCTGTATATATACCTGTGCTCTCCTTGTGTGTGTTGTCAGTTTGGCTGTGTTTGCTGTCTTCCCTGTGTTCTGTGCTTCTCTGTGTTCCCTACATTACCTATGTTTACAGTACATTATGGATTAATCTTTATTTGGACTTGGACTTTTTTTTTTAACCTGGACTTCCAGATGCTTTTAGTTCTTTGTGTTGCCCTGCCTAATTCAATTCATTTTTGAGTAAGTTAATTAAATTCTTTGTTCTCTTTACCTTCATGTCCTGCCTGCATTTGGGTTCTCCATTTTGTGACTCTAATAAATTAAATAACAATGATAAAATGCAATCCAGTATTACAAAAATAAAAAATAAGAATGTAGAAAATAAATGGTGCAAGAATTTTAAAAAACAAACATCAAAGCTGTACATAATCAGATCAAAAAGTCATTGCAAAAATCTTATCTTTAAAACACAGTGATGGTGTAGTATCATTATGTAGCTTTCAGCTGTGCATGATTTACTGTCTCTCACGACTTATTTAGTTCAACAGAACAACGGCAGCATTTGAAATCTGTTGTTGTTGTTGACAAGCGTGCTGTTTGACTTGAAGGTGCCCTGGCCTGTAACAGCAGACTGGGCTGAACCATCGTAAAGGGATGGACGAGAGGATGACATTAATGATTCATGGCTGGGTCCTGGCTGTTGTCAGTTACTGGCAGAGCACCTGATGTCTCTCCAGACTGGCTAAACGATGATGTCATGCTTTAGAGTATCGATTAAACTCTCCCCTCTAACACATCACTCTGTCTCTCCCTATTGTTCTCTGTTTTTTTTTTTTCTTCACTTCTGCATCTCTCCCCTTTCCTCTCCTATCCTCTCCCACTGCTCTGACCTCATCAAGTCCATCATCAGAAACCAGATGCGGCCACTAAAACAATAAAGCTCCCATCCAGAGAGTCATAAAACACATCATAATCAGATGGTCCATGCCAGGATCAATAATTTCCAGTTAGACCCGGTACCTTAGAAGACAGTTTTGGATGCTGCAGCGGGATGCAGAGAGGGCTGAGAGGATTGATGGGGGCCGAGAGTTGGGTTACATTTAAAGTGCACCAGTGAATCGATAGTTTGTGGAGGCCCTGGCACACAGTCAGAGTTATGGACCGGCCTCTCATGGGATCTGAAGCTCACAGACCTGTTCTACAAAACAGCCTGGACAATAACAACAGATGGGATTTCACTTTCATAAAGCACCGAGTACAGCAGCATTAGACAGGATTCGGCAGTTCAATAGTTTGATCAAAAACTATTAGCTTTATTTTCTTTTTCTTTCTTTCTTTCTTTTTTTTTTGACAAACAAGTGATTTACTAGGAAAAACTTTGGTACCCTAATGTGTAAATCAGTCAGTGAGAAACAGCACCTTATGATCACAAAAACTTATAAACATCACAACATAACTACCAAAAGCAACAGTGCAGAGGCCAAATGATTTTATAAACTTAACCGCTAATCCTTTGTAAATACAGGTCTAACCTATATTCAGTGCTATTGGGTCATTTAGGTTAACATTAATGGCATACTGGTTAGTAATCTGAGTTAAAGCCAACTGTGTTTGTTTTTTTTCTTTTTTTTTTTTGTAAAACCAATTTAAAATTAAGCATTAATTGTAGTAATGCATAAATCTCCAGTTCCATGTGATCACAACAGGCTTTGAGGAAACATTCATTTCAGATTTGGATTCAAGTCAGTGGTTCCTAACCTTTTTGTAAGACATTTGCAAGTACCCCTTCATCAGCTGAATTTAGTTTAAACTCAGTGTTGTTTAGCTGTGAATCACATTAAAGTGGATTTACTGTAGTAGTGGATGTCTGATGGATTAATTTGTGATTGTAACACTTTATTTGTGTGATCCATCTGCAGAGAGTTTATAGAGTATTTGTAACATTTCTCGTGTAATTATTCAGAGAATATGTAGACATGTTCATGAATTATCACACATCGTCTATAGATAATCTGTTTACTATCAACACAAAGCAAAACAGCTGAATTGTTGAATGTCAACTAATAAACTGTGGAAATGTTACAAATACTCTATAAGCTCTCTGTATACTGACTATTCAGTTATTATTGTTACCAACGTACAATGCAACTGTCAATGTTTACTTTGCTTTGGTCAAGTTCGGTTTCGCTCAACAGTCACATGGAGTGGATGTTCCAACCATTTATCCATTACATTTTGATTTCAGCAGTTTATTTCAACATTCCTTTTAGTTAACTTCTTCATCTCGTCTACTTGCGTGCTAACTTGCAATATGGGGGTGTGTATTTTTAAATTTTCAAATCATTCATTCAATTTTTTTTTTCAAATCAGTTGAGCTGCTCTGCAATCCCTCAATGTACCTTCGGGCAACAGTATAAGTTGAACAGAAAGAAAGAAATGAAACAAGGGGAAAAAGCAGTGTAATGCTCTGTGTTTTTTCTCCCAGATGGACCATGGCCTCAGGAGAAACTTGTACCTCCGTGCTGCTGCCTTCGTCATAATTTAACCGTGAAAGAAACACATTTATCCCTCTGCTTTCCAAGGTCTCATACAGGACAGTTAACAACAATGTCCATGCACCATACCATGCTGTACGACTCTCAGTGGAGCCCTGAAATATGCTTCAGGGCTGTTTGAGGTTTTACTGATAACTGAGACGTGACTGGGAACCTTGCCCTACTTCAGACCAGGTCTTGATTTTGATTGTGTTGTATGATCTTGTTTTTATTACATACATAGAATTAACAGGCTGAGGCAACTTACCAGTGATGTGGTGAGTCAACTTAAAATGCTAATGTCCTTAATGTGCTAACATTTTGAACTTAATGCTTATGTATCAGCTGCCAACACATTATGCTCACAGTTGGCATGTCAATATGCTAAACATATTATCATCTTAAAGTTGTTAGTAACACTGGAGAAAGCAGCAAGAGCAAGCTAGTATGCAACTACTAGTAAAGTATGCAACTGAAAAAAATTTCACCATCCTTCCAAAACCATCCATCCATCCATTTTCTATACCGCTTATCCGTCAGGGTCGCGGGGGGGCTGGAGCCTATCCCAGCTGACTACGGGCGAGAGGCGTGGTACACCTTGGACTGGTCGCCAGTCAATCGCAGGGCCAACACACAAAGACAGACAACCACACACTCTCACACTCACACCTAGGGGCAATTTAGAGCAGCCAATTAACCTAATGTATATGTTTTTGGTATTGTGGGAGGAAGCCGGAGAACCCGGAGAAAACCCACGCAGGCGCAGGGAGAACATGCAAACTCCACATAGAAGGGCCCAGACTGGGATTCGAACCTGGAACCCTCTTGCTATGAGGCGACAGTGCTAACCACTGTACCACCATGTCGCCCCCCTCCAAAACCACTCCCTCAAAAAACAAAAAAGCTATCTGGCCCAGTAGTTGCTGTTCACTGAGGGTGTGTGCTTTGCCCTAAACCACCTCAAGTTTCAAGACAACATACAGTATTATCATAATGAATGTAACTCATGAACATGGCTATTGTTAGTACCCACAACTGTCAAGCTATCACATTAGTACTTTGAAATTTAGGCTCTATTTTCTTTGCCATTCTTGTGCAATTTTGCTAAAGCAATGTATCCGCTTAGCTGTGTTCTTATGTCCCAAATTAGATTAATGCAACTTTGTTCATACTGCGTTCAAAAAGTCACAAATACAGCAGAAAATCTGTGGCATTTGGGAGTCAGTTGGGGGAGAGGGAAAAAGAAGCGAAGACTAATATAACTATTTTGACTATCAGACTCCTTTTAGCTTGTATAGTTGCCATTTACTGCCTAGAGAGAGAAAAAGACAGTAATATACAAACTCCTGGTCCCATTCATAAAATCTTAGCGCTTTTCTTTTGTCGTAATATGAGCACTGACTTCTAGAGTGTGTGCTCCTCAGAGCGGAGGCGATCATGTGATTCTTCGCAGGTAACCGTGTTTCACTCAGGATGTTTGGACAAAGCCAGTCATTCCGCTCAACCACATTTGTGCATGTGGTTTGACAACGGAGGTCACACACACACACACACGCACACACATTCAGTGCCCTGCATTTGCCTTGCTGAACTGCGCTGCCGAGCTCCATTCATAGTTAATCAATGGAGAGAAAATGTGGATCCTAGATTCTAATTATCCTTCGCAGTGGCCTCTTTCCTCCTGTTCTGTCTCCCTCTCTCTGTTCAGTTTCAAATCTGTCCCTCAGCTCTTTCTTACCTCCGTCTTTTATCTGCCCCTCTCATCTTTTTTCTTCTGAATTTGTCTCATACCGCCTTGCTTCATCTCTCTGTCAGCTCCACTTTTCTGCCTTGATCCCCCTCGCTCTTCTCACTCCTCCCTCCCACCGTTAAGACTCATTTTTCGTTGAATGATATATCAAACAGTAGCCAGCTGCTGAATGAGAGGGATTTACTAACACCCCCTCTCTTCTGCACTCTATCTCTCACACATGCACACATGCATCGCCATCCATAGTACAGAGTGATCCAGAAGAGGGGATGAAAGAGAGTATTAATTCCACCATACCCAAGATGTACACCCGTATGCAAGCACGCACACACACACACACACACACACACGTACTATGCTGAAAGCTATTCATTCATTAATGGAGTCACATGCTGCACATCTCAGTTTCACACATCACTGGCCTTTGGTTAAGGAAAGAGATGACTGAGATATATAGACAGAGGGAGTGAACACGCTTGTGTACATGCATGTCTGTGTATACTCTCAACATGTTGTTCTTTCTGGTACATGCACATAATTTTGTCTGCATACACACAGACAAAAGAGTCTGTTTGCAACTGGGAGTATGTGTTAGCAAAGCATGTTTGCACTCATGAATGAAGAGATACATTAGCGTGTGCATGAATGCATTCGTAATTGTGCGTGCATGCTCCTGTGCATAGCTGTCTGTGCAGTTGCTCTCCACTGCTGCCTGCTTGCTCAGGTCTGCTGTCACATGGCTTCTGCTCAGGAACACACGAGGCAGCAGCAGCACAGTGGAAAATGATCACATCTCACATTGTCGGGATTTTCTTAACTTTGCCACCTGCACGTGAGAAACAGTTCAGTGGGGGGGGGGGGGGGGGGGGGGGGGCTTGTACCTATTGGCTTCGTCACAAATTCTCCTTGGCTATAAAGCCCTAACCCTCTGTTAGTGATGTTAGGGATGCTGCAGTAGCTGTTCAAGTGAAAAACCCCTCAGTGAGGCAAAGAGTGTTTATTTTTGTTTTTTGTTTTTTGGGATTTCTGATCGCTGTGGTTCAAACTCCTTCAGATGCATCATCCCACTCCCAGATCCTGATGACTCCCACCCTCAGCAGTGTTTTCTATTGAAAATCTGTCTACCTCACACTGGAAGAAATTAAGACACATGCAGCCCTTATGGATTTAACTTGAAGCTGTGGGACCTAAAATTGGATAAAAATGCTATGGATCAGGTCCCTGTTTGTAGTTTTAGGGCTGTTTCCCACAGCAGCAGATCCAAACCAGATGCTAGAACATCTGATTTCTGAGAATCAGTCGTAGTGTGACTGTTTACCGATCAGGGAGATTTTATTGATTTTAAATTGTATAAGTGCTTAATAGTATATGCAGAATACCAGAGGGGATGGTGTGAAGGGCAAGCTAAACCAAATGTAAATTTCCTTAGTGCTTATGAAACCTATAGTGCATGGTTTACTGGGAAGCCATGCCTGTAGGTGCATGTTTAAGCCCAGCAATAATGGATCTCCGTATTGTAATACATTTAATATTTTAGATTTAAATGTGATTCTGGCTACCTTCCACATCACCACATTTCTTGTGCAATGAGGGATTATTTCTGTCCCATTGGGTGTGCTCATTAAATAAACAGGTATGGAAAATGTATGTTGAATACATAACAAATGTTTTCCCTCACTTTATAAACATTACACACAAAGAGAGAGAGAGAGAGAGAGAGAGAGAGAGAGAGAGAGAGAAATTATTGTATTTTCATGTGTTTTGTTCTAGCAAATCAAAGAAGTTAAAATCCTAGCATGTAAAAAGATGGAAACACAACATCTGATCAGCAGAGTGTCTGCACAACAACTTTGGGCTGACCTGAAAATCCCCTCACCATGAAAAATCCTCAGGCAGAGCTGAAACGCTCTTATTCTCTTACCAACGTGTTTAATCAACACCTTCATCTAGCAGTGAACTGCATATGTGTGATTAACAAGATGAGAGACCTACTTTTTCCTCATCATGCAGACAGCAGCAGGGCTCCAGCTGTAAGCACCACTCTTTGTCTCTCGCTCTCTCTCTCTCTCTCTCTGCATTGTGTGCGCGCATGCATGCGTGTGCACGTGCATTGACATGGCCAAACTGCTTCCACTGTAATTACACATATCTTGACAGCAAATTAATCTGTTCCATGAATAAGAAGAGAGAGTGAAAGGACGAGAAACGAGAGAAGAAGGAATCCCTGTTAAGTTTCTGAATAACTACTGGTGGCGCTCTAGAGCAATGTTATGACGAGACAATCACTGAATTGTTTGGTATCCAGCCTTATTCCCAGGTCATCACATACTGCCATTTTGTCTCGTAAAGGTACCCTTTAGCGTCTGGATGAGATGTACAAGACTTTTAGCTCCAATGTAAAAGCAGCTGCATTAGCATGAGATCAGAGCAATTGTCCAACACAGTGTAGTTTACAAAGTGAGAAAGTCCCGATGGTGGGGTTGGTTGAAGGGTCACACACACCGCTTTCAGCTTTCAGCCAGGAGACTGGAGTTCATGTCCTCATTGTGAAACTGATCGTCACCCATCTTTCCCTAAACCTAAATGAATAGTTTTTGTGCCTTTCATGTTAAGCACTTGTTGAAAAGACATTGAAGCTGGAAGGCTCTGCACGTCACACTGAAATGCTGAACATTTTCTTTAAAAATGTGTTTTATGTGACGTATTTGGTGAAACTGAAAGTCAGGTCATGGTGGTCAAGGCCCAGTACCCATGTGAATGTTTTACACAAGCATTATAAACGCTGGAAAATATAGGCAGCTATGAAGTAAACACTTATCATGGGTGGCTGATTCTGCTGCCCACAAAATGTAAAAGAGTCAAAAGAACATGCAAGTAAAACAATTAAATTTATTTACATTTTGCTAGCTAGGCTTTGTCAAATTATTATTTTTTTCTCTCCATGTTCAACACATGTTTTTTCCTTACAGAAATGAATTTTTGGTACAGCTCTGATTCAACTGGTGATGCGAAACATTTCTTGGTGGCCTAAAAGCTAAGGTAATTTTAGTCTACTGAGCGGTTTGAACAAATTAATTAGAAAATGGTCAGTATGTGGGTCTTTAGAGAAAGGGGTTGAAAACCACGAGTACAGAGTACAGAGTACAGAGTACAGAGCAGATCACTGAGTGAGACTGGTGAGAGGGTTTTGTCCAGGCCTGAAGAAAAGAAGCAGGATAATAATCAGAACAAGCCATGAGCCAAACAAACTCATCAATGCACATGAATCAACTCTCCAAGGAGCCTGCCCATGTTGTACTTCTTATTGTATCTCATCACAGAGCTTCAAAGAATATTGAAGGTCAAAAACACACCCAGGCAAGGCCATCTGTGGACATTTGGAAAACAGCTTGTAATAGTGCAGCACATAATAGCGCTCACATAATTTGCTTTTTAAACCAGAAATGTAAGAGATGTAAGCGTCCGATTCAGAACATACAGCCTTTATAGTAATTGACAGTGAATCACAAAACTGAACTCATCTAGCTTCGTAGAATATGAAGAGAGACAGCTACATTATTATCTAACAGTCACATCAGAGATTATAAAAAGCCCAGCCATCTCTACTGTTTGTCATTTGTGGACTACAAGCTGCTTTTCCTAAAGTTTAAAAAAGTTGTGAACCTTAAATACAGGTCTAATATACAATATAGCATCCCAGCATAACATATAGAATCCCCTATTCCACCTGATCTGTCTTTAGTTTGCATCACCTGCTCATCGGGTACTCAAATACCCCCTCACCCCCCGCCTGTCCAACGTGGGAATACAGACAATCACACATTCACACTCACTTCATGGTGTGGTTGTGGAAGTGAGAAAATAGATAAAGTCTGAGCTCACTCTCTGAGAGTCTCCTTTTTACCCACTTAACTATTTCTGTCACTTTTAAATATGAACAACCTTATGCAACACAATGAATATCTTCCAACACAGACAATTTAACAGTTTCAGGACACTCAGAGTACGAATACAAGTCCTTGATACTTACTGTGAAACCTGAGCCTGTTGCACTGTAGTTTTTATGAAATGAGAATGTACTGGCAATACTTCCTGTTCTATCAAATTTCAAAAGATCATTTGTGTAAGTGTGAAGTTAGGGAAGTATTGATCATCAATGAGGAGTCAGGAGTGATGTTATTCAGACTCAGGGTCACTGTGGGTTTAATAGCTTTATTTTATGGAAGAGTTTAGAAAGTGTGCCAGCATGTGAATTGGTGTTGAAATGACACACATTTACTTCTGACTGGAGGAGTGTGGCTTACATCTGTATTTTTGTCCTGGTGTCATTGTCACTTTGTGCTTTTGTGCTTCAGTACATTAGCAAAACACCCACATCATTTATAGTATGAAGCTATGACTCAGTTACTGTTACACTATGTATGTATGTATTTAGCCACTATACAAGAAGAGGCAGCAAGTGGAAGAGGTCACAGAATCTGACAGGTCGTTATATGATCATTATACATTTAAACCATATATAATGCAATATATTTATGGCACTATGGCACAGAATTCACTTTTACCTTTAATATTCTTGCAATGATACTATGAGTGGAACCAACTAGATAACTTGTACGCTGAGCCAGAGTCAAGTGTCAGGATGTTTTTGGACTGTTATTCTAATTGGTGGTGTCATTATTCTGCAATCAGGTAAATTCAAACTTTATTATGTAATTTTTTTTTACTTTACTTTACTTTACTTTTGCCATTATGCAATTCACACTGATGCAGATTATGCTGGATTTGCCTTTTTATTCACCAAACTAATCAAACCAAGTTTAGGTTGGTGCCAGGTGGGCTGGTTTTACAAAGAGAGAGAATGGCTTAGATCAAACTAATAGTCAGACTTGAGAAAGAAGTTTAGTAAAGCTAAGTTGCTAAGAATTCTGGGTAAAATAGTCTCCATGGTTCATATGCTTCTGCTTGCTAAAGATGCTCACATCTCTGGTGTCTCAGCTGGTTGAATGTGTCCCATGTATCACAGCTGAGTACTTACTATAGTGGCCCTGGTTCAGTTCCAGGCGGAGTCCCTTTGCTGCATGCCATCCCTTCTCTCTCCCCCCGCCTTTCCTGTCTCTCCTTGTGTCACAAATAAAGCTGAGTTCACAGCTTCACCTGCTGTGGATGTGAGAATTAAAGTCATTCGGAGCCTCATCTCAAGCAAAACGATAATGATTACAATGTTTGCTATGTGGGGGACTGTGAATGAATTTATTAGGTTTGATTCATCTTTATTGACATGGCCCAGATTAAGTACACTGAAATGCAATTTAGCATCTAGGAGAAGAAAAAGTTTATATAAAGACACAGTAAATGTGTCCAGAATGTACAACATAGCGAGTGATAGCAAGAGGTTATGTCAAACAATAATTAACCTTCCTGCCATGTTACTGCTCAAACTGACCCGTGTTAAAGTTTGAAGATCAAGAAATAATAGTTGCAAGTATTTTTTCAGTAAGAAACTTCTGCTTGCCTTAATTAGTGTAATCAACATATAACATGAAAATGGTTCATCTCATACATTTGCAACCACACCCTGCATGTTTATATCACATAGATACTGTTCGGTTTGACCCAGCAGTCGAGCTGGGGGTAAAAGGACGTCAGAAAAGTGAAACTGAAAGTTTTGAAACATTAAAAAAACATTGAACATATGTATTTTTTTTTTTAATGAAAAACGACTGAATTATCCTAATTGAACCATTATCTGTGAGAGGTAAGGAAAACCATTGCACTTAATATTGACAAAACAGTTAGTGGAGATAATAATTAAATATGAACTTATTAGGATTTTTTTATTATTGTTATTTTCAGACTTGGATAATAAAATATGCACTGGGTCAAATTGACCTGGGAACATCACTGCTGTTCCTGACAAATGAACACAACAGGAGGGTTTAAAAGTTAGAGCATCAACAATACACTCCCTCTCTCTCTATCTGGAAGAACAGTAGTGAGTCGTGAGGCCAGTCTCTTCCCACTGAGACAGAAAACAGGTCAGAGTAAGACTGGCTGTCTCTGAGACACATATTGTATAACAGGCTACCCAACAACACTGTGTTCAAAAATACCCAATGCTGAGCTGCACGGTGTGCAAGCGTGTGCGTAGGTGTGTTGTGAAAACACATATATATATGTGTGTACTGTATGTGCACTGTGCAAATGTGAGCGAGTGTGGCAGTGATACAAGTGAGTCACCAGAATATGATTAATGCAGTTTGTTTGCTTGATTTTTTTTGGGTCTATTACTTAACCGGTGATTCGCTCTACATTCGTCTGTGTCACCTGTGATGAGGACCCTGTCCTCTTAAGAACGACAGCATCAGTCGTTTCAGCCAGAACCGTAAGATGAGTTCAGGTGCCGAAACCCTCTGGTGTTGGTAGGAAGTTGAACAATGAGCAAAATATCCTGAACGTGCACACAAATACAGTACTCTTGATGGCCAGAGGAAGTAGAAGAAAGTAACTGAAGCTAACTTTAGGCAAATAACAAGAAAAGGCAGATTGTCAGTAGGGAGAGATGATAAAATGCTGTTGAGTCTCTTCTTAGTCTCCAGTAATGAGACAGGATGTGATATCTCAGTACTGACAAGAAGCTACAGTAGAAAAGGTTCTGGCAGCCCTGAGCTGTCCAGTTAAATAAAAAAAAAAGAAAAGTGAAAGAAAAACAATGAACATCCTGTGAACAGAGCTGCATTGATATATTATTATGCAGTGATTAGAATCAATATGTGCATTCACAATGAGCCAGTGAACAGAGACTGAGATAATGTAATCATATTTACTGGCTCACATTCATTTTCTGGTTGCTGTGGCTTAAATTAGTTTGATTGAGATCGGAGCGGGGACGCCGGAGACGAGTACATTACAATAATTGAAAGTGGATGAAATAACAGCATGTCTCGGTTTTTCTAGGTCATTTAAGTAGAGAGAAAAACTTATTTGGAGTTTTTCTCAGAATCTTGGATGTGTTGGACATCATGTTGATTATTTTCTGATGAAAAAAATGACAGATTTTTGATGAAAACAAAGCTGCGACATATCCAAGTTCTGATGGATATAATTCTTCTTGTTTTCATATTTCACCAGATTTTATTTCTATTTTAAGTTGTTTATCAACATTATTGTACAGGGAAAATAAACAATATCAGAAATGGTTCCCTGTGGGACATCAAATTATCATTAACAGCCATTACTACATTGAGTAACAAAATTATGTTCATGCCAAAAATGTGTAACTGTAACTTTTATTAGATTTTATGGCATATAGTATGTTGTTTTATATGTTTGTTTGTGCATCTCCCTGCCGATGACTTTGTGCATTTCTTCTGTTTGTGTCGCTGTACATATTTTTGCATCTAGCTAATGCCCTGACTGACTGTTTAATGTAGACTGATGTCTGTTGTTGCTTCCATTTGCCAGAAGCAAATGGATTCACAAAGTCAAATATGATGGGAAAGGTCAAACAACAAGACTGATGTGCAAATAACACAGAGTGAATGTGTAAACAAATGTGAAATTCAAGGTCAAAACACGCTATTACTTGGCACAATGGTGTCTTGTGTTGAAAATGATTTGATATTACCTGATTAATTGTAGCATTAATAACTGTAACGTACCAAAATAACAGGATTGTACTGTTCTCAAACACAAGAAAATAGTTCCTATGAAACCGCTCACACCAAAGTCTGTGGATTATCAGGAGTTTTACAATTTTCTGGTGCTTTGAGCACCAGAGCACCAAGTGCTGTCTGCTTCCATTATATTTAAAAGGAGGCAGACATCTCTAAGGACAATATCTTCAAAACTCAGGAACTCACGCATCCATTCTAGAAAGATAAGTGGCACTACAGGTAAGAGGAAACATGTATTTTTGATTTAAGGGTAAACTGCCTGTTTGACCACACATTCAACATGCCAACTTTTCAAGGGAAATAGTATGTCAGTGTTGTGCATATAACTTTTTTGTACAAAAAAAAGGCAAAAAAAGCAAATGCAGGTTTATTATCCAAATAATAACTACAGCTTGATTTTTAGTGTGTGTATTAGGGGGACTTCGGTATTTTGAGAATCAATATGGCCTTGGTTGTTTGCTAATAAAATAAAATAACTGTGTTGCAGCAATTTGTCTCTGATTTGGATTTCATTCGCTGTTCTGTAACTTGCACTGATGTGTGTGTGCCAGCTGAGCCACAGTGATGTGGAGGGTGGAGGGATGAGAGATGAATGGTTAGACAGACACTTAGATAAATAGACAGATGAGGCGAAAGGAGGGAGAGAGAATGAGTCATATTGCCTCTTCCCTCCATCTCTCTTCCTTCCCTGCTGTCATCCCGGTGGTGTTGCACATCCTCGTGGCCTTCATGCAAATCAGCGTCCTTTCATTCATTCCCTCGTATTATCCAATAGCAAAGCTGGATCTTAGCAAAGACTGCCCTTTTCCCACCACCAATGCACACACTCTGCTTCCCTCCTCTACTCTCTCATTTGTTCATTCTGACTCTTAATCTCATGTACTGATCCTCATCCTTATAGGCCACAATGAATGAAGTCGATGCAGCCAAGCAAACCAGGAGTCAGGGGCAGCATAAATAAAAAGATGCACAGATAGACAGTGCAGGAGAGCAATTATGTGTACTGAATTTATTGCCAGAAATCTCAAACACCATAAATGCCTTTGAGTATTCAGAACAAGAAGTACAATCAGGACAGAACACAAGCTTGCATGCGTGCACACACACACACACACACACACACCCACAGCAAGAGCAAGAGAATCACTCAGTTCACGATGATTGTCCACCCCAGCTTGAAGAGGAAGTGGAGAGGCTTTACAAGTGTAATGTACTGGTGATTCTCTCTGATGGAGGCGGTCAGTGTTTTGCTGTGCATGAGTCTGCACTGAAAATGAACAAAAGAGGGCAGTAGCATGGTAGGTATTTTTCATTTTACAGTTTTTCCTCATTTGCTTTGACTCATTTGTTGAAATAGCCTTAACATCTTCTAAACTGCAAGTGCAATTGTCACAAATGTTTCATGGGACATCGCAACTCATGTAAGCCAATGGCTTACTAACTCAATGACCTCTTCCGCCTGGGTCCAGACATTTGAATCAGCCCACCCCACTGAAGTTGTAACAAGTTTTCAATCCAGTCTGATATCAGGCAAAAACCTAGTTATTGTATCAGTAAATTGGCCAGTGCTCCAAAATTTAAATTCATTGTGTGAGCTGTACTGGTCAAAATGTTTAGATGTTTTTGTCTAGATAAAAATGTTGTGTGGAAAAAAATCAGTATTATACTGTGGTAGACACATATGATACGCAAATTTAAATATATAAAGTATATGCATTTGTGTAGCAATGTGTTGCATGTACTGTAAGCAGGAAATTCACCTTTGCTCTCTCATGTGACATCACATACGGTGAACATAAAATTTTCAGAAAATTATGTGAGATTCCTAATTCATTACTGTCACCTTATTTACCAGTTTAGCAGACGTCACAAATGTTCCATATCATAGATATTTATGGAGCTGTGTCTAAGCCATCACATGCAAAATGATCCATTCAGTCATTAAAATCTGTCAAACGATGAGCGAATGTTTAGAAGTTGTGAAGAGTTTGACAGTTGCACTGAGGATTGACTCATTAGTTCTGATGAGACATGTGCCAGTGCCTACTGTGCAAATTAGACAATCGTACTTTGCTATAATGTGTGGAATTTGCTTGAACTGCTGAGAAACTCAGATGTGCTGTGAACAAACTAATTGTTCAGAGACTTGAGCTGATTGTTTTGAAAACAGAACAAACATTCAAAGTGAATAAGAAGAAGTGTAACCAGGCAGGAAGACATTCAACAAATGCGGCTGTTGTGAGAGTACCTGTACACACCACAAGTACTGCATATTCGTCCTGCTGAGTGGCTAAACTTGAGCAATCAGTGATTCACCATGTAGCTCAAGGACACCACTGCAGAAGCTACTCTGGAAGGACATGTCATTGTCATTCCTGCTATTTTAGAGTGCTGTGCATTGTGAAAAAAAGATATTCTACTTTTTACTCTTCATATCTAGTCACATACATTTTTGATTCCTCTGATGCACTTTGACTAGAAGTACTTCTTAATACTGATCTGCATATTTTTTAGTCTGCAGAGGCAGCTAACCTTTCATAACCTTCATCCTGCTGATTTAAGGTTGTGTTTGTTCACATGAGCCGCCTTAAAACAACCTGTACACATTCAATTTTCTAACCTACACTTGTCACCATTTCTTTCTTCATGTGTGTAGCTGTGGAGAGAGATAGCCAGGGAAAGGGGCTGTCAATTGGCTCAGAGTCAGACCTATCTGATTTCAATGAACTAATCTGAGATGAGTGTGGTAATCAGGAGGGCTTAAACTAGACAAAACGAAGGCTTTTGATTATGGATATATCAGTGAGGATCAGTATTATTGATGTTCTGATGGTTGTGATGTTTCTGGCCACCTGGCGAACATCAAGTCCAACAGGCTATTCACTTCCAGTTTAGCACCGTTTTTGGTCTCCACCAACTCCTGATGTAAATGCAGTATCTTGTTCTTAAGCTGCTGTACAGTTTGATTGTTATAGCTTTTGTTGCTGTGGCCAAAAGCAACACTGATGAGTTAATGTGTCGTAAATGAATAATTAAAGGTACTGGTCCTTTAAAAAGGCTGATTAATCACACACAAAAAGAAATTAGCCGTTAAGCAGTAAGATTTGCCATAGTCCTCTTCTTTAGCTCAGGGCTCTGTATGAGCAGTCAAGAAGGCTCTACAGTAAATCACTCTCAAAGCAAAAATAATAACCATTGCTTTATGGGCTTGTAAAACTTCAGGTCCTAATTTAAAGCCAAACAAAAAGCGCATTATATATTCATAACCACTACCTCTCATCAAGTCCTCAGTATCCTGGTGTTGTTGTTTTTTTTCCTTTTTATTTTATTAGTTTGCACAGCGTATGTGACACTTAATGGATCCTCCACTCTGTTTGGATGTGCCTGCCTATAAATCCCCCATAATCCAGAGACATAATAAGCAGCCTCTTTCATGTGTTGAGGTGAAGTGAGTCCCCGAGGGACTGACTTGGTGCTGCTCAAAGACGAGATTTCTTCTTACAGATGAAAAGGAAACCAAAGTGGGTTGGGAGAAGTGCAAAGAGAGAGAGAGAAGGAGAGTAAAAGAGAGGGAGTTCAGGGGTAAAACTGAAAGATGTGCAAAGAGAGAAAAGAGCAAAAGACTGAGTTGGGCCAGAAGAAAAAGAGAAGGAGGGTGGGTGAAAGTGAAGATAGGTAACACAGTCAAGGTTAGAAAGACAATTGGTGAGAGATGTCAGTAGTGAAAGAAGCAGTACCATGATATAAAAGTCCGTTCATAAATTTAAAGCTAAAACAATACACTCATATACTCATAGATTATATTTAATGATTCTTTACATACAAGCCAAACTGTAGCAGACACTGGTTTTGATTTTTAGAGCATCATTCTTTGTGATGGGAGAGATGGTGGTGAGAAGGACGTCTGCAGAGAAGACAGCTTTGCTACGTGTGTGGCTGAAATGAGGATTGGGAAAATAATGGGGGCTTTTTTTAAAACCAACTGAGCACAGTTTATCACAAGATACTACCTGGGGGCTATGATACCACCTGCCACTGTAGCCCCCACATTTTTAAGAAATGCACCTAAATACAGAGCCTCTGTGGCTTTGCAGACAAAAGTAATGATCAGCCTCTGAGGTTTCTGCTTTGTTAGAGAGTGATACCAAGAATTTCAATTCTGTGCTGTAGCTAGAGAAGGTGGGAATAATTTAATTACCATAAGATATTTTGGTAGGTAAAAATCTAAGTACTCAGTACTACATATACTTTCCACTGGATAATAGCAGAGACACATGAGAAGTTCACAGTGTGAAAAAATTAACTGAGTGAAAGAGAGAAAGAATGAAAGATACAGAATCAAATCCACTGAGAGCTCAGCGGCAGTGATGGCTGTGATGCCTTCTGTTCCCTCAAAGGGAAATGGTTAAGCAACAATGCAGCACTGTGGCCTATTATAGGAAGGATTACATGTACAGCATCTCTGAAGACGCTCATTCTGCAAAACCATCATTATATTGTAATATACTGTAACTGTGTGCTGTTAAATGATATCATTCTCCTGACATTAGATCATACTTTAGAGGCCCTTAAACCTTTCTACTCTGAGAAAAAGAGGCAATTACAAGAAACTCATCACGACATCAAATGAAAATACAAAAGTAATTGAATTTTTCTGTGATATGAAATGGGCAATGCAATATCAGGGAAGCAGTAAAGCAAAAAAAAATTCTAATAAACACAAATGATGTGCATGAGTGGTGATTTTTCTCCTCATGGAAAAGTGACTACAGTCAGAATCTCAGATAACATCTGATATTATTATAGATCAGTTTTAGACACCACCCTCATATCTTGTAATTCAATTAGTTTTAACGTGTGTGTGTTTGTAACTGAGCTTAGCTAGCTAAAAATATGAGACTTTTTTGCATCAGAACTGATTTGTTCAGGACATCCCTTCAAATATGAATACAATTACATCTGAATTGCCAGTTGCACAAGTCATACAGGGATGCCAGGTGTGTGTTTAGCTTTTGTGGGACATGAACATTTTTATGCAATTTTAATTGCAACAGTTTGACAACTGTAAAAAGAGCCTAACACGCAAAGGAACTGAATTTATAAACTATTACTTGGTAGAAAATTTGTGAGCATTGATACTTTATGCTACAAGATTGTGTGATCAGTTTGTGTCGTCTGCGTATCAGTGGTTTTAGATGGAGCACATAAATGTACAAGCTCGGTGGGCAGGCCAGTGAGGCTGTTTCATTCACTAAAGTTTCATAGAAAAGCTCAGCAAAGTGTTCATGATTTAATGGTTACTATTTGCTAAACCAGCCAGTTAGTCTTCATTCTTGAGGTCTTAATTGTTGTAAAAATGCAACTGAAGCATGACATGTCTCTCGTCGGAGTGATTTTTACAGTCTTGTTTGCCTCATTGTGAGGTACCGAGACTTAATGGTCTCATTACTGCCCCCTGAGGCAAGGGGTCGAAAAACACCCACTGGTATTTGACAGTTGGTCAAAACCACAAGCGTGGTAGACGTTTCTTCCCCCGGCGACCACAAGGGTTGACAATGAGCTCATTTGGCACTCGAGATCTCATTTCTGTTATCCATTTCAGTTCGTTTAAGGGCTTTTCTAACATCATCACTTGTGGATTTCAGTGAAATAATCTCACTTCATTAAGAACGATTTCACACACATAATACTGAGAAAGTATTCACAGTGATGTGCTCATTTTGCAATATAAAATCACACTCCCACACCACCAAAACTACCATGTGTGAAAAATCTCACGGGAAATGAAAACCGCTCTTCTCTTGACCAATATCAGATCGAGGAGAATGTACGAAACAAAGAAAAGAAAACACATGTACCCAAATCTGTAACTGACTAAGCACAGCCGAGTGCTGCAGAGTGGAGCGGAGAGGCTTGTATGATCAAACTGGGGTCTAAATATAGGATGCTGCTGCATGATTTCTTCTGCTCGAGCAGGGAATCACCCAACCTCGACCGAGAATGAGAGGAAAGACTGAAGGAAAGAGAAGGAAAAGAAATGAAAGGAAAGACAAGAAGTTAGGTTCATGTTTAGAAAAATCTTTTGGTTCTGTCAGTGTGATCGTGTGTGTGTGTGTGTGTGTGAGAGAGAGAGAGATATAAGCTCAGTCACATGGCTGTGCATCCTTTCACATCCATCACAACACAGGGGAGGGCCAGCAGCACTGTAATCTCTGTGGATCTGTCTATAAATGCTGGCTGCTTTACAATCTGTCCATCATTTTGCAGTGTTGTGGCCTCAATGTCTATGAAAAGCATCATGAATGGTATCTTTGAGAAGTGCATCAGAAGGAAATCTCAAACCATCTCCCCACCAAACGTCATTCAGATTTTTAGAAATTAATCCAAACTGAAATTTTCCACCCTAATCTTCCATTAAATTGCAGCTGGATTTTGCTGTCAAAATATATTGTATAGCAGCTTTAAATGGAATTCAGAATGATGTGTGTTCTGCTTTAATGGCCACAAATGGAAACCCTGTCCTTCAGGAAAAGGAAAAGAAATGAGAAGAAATTGATTAAACATTAGAAGGGTGGGGGCTGTTTGATTTGGTATCAAACACGGGCTGCTGCTTAAGGCTTAAGACACGTGAGCTACCAGACAGACACAGTACTGCATAGTTCTGACTCACAGTGAGTTTTTCCTATTTTTTGCCATGATTGCTCACTTTATATTAGCCATTCTTCCTTTTTCTACACAAATGAGCACAAAAATGACACTGATCAGCAACTGCTGACAATATGGATGCATGTTTCCCCACACAATTTGTCTTAAAATTACCCCATTTGCAATTACCTCACAATGCATTCCGAGGCCACATATCGATCTTCACTGACTCAGAGAGACTCTTGGATTCACGTGCTAACGTTGGGTCTTACAGGTTTCTTGTTCATGGGGCTCATGAGAAATTCAAGCTCTGTCACAATCAAAGGTTAATCAGTTCTGTTTCAAAGGAAAAACCGCACAAATCACAAGACAGCCGTGGCCTGGGGGTTGGAGAAGCGGCTTGTGATCGGAGGGTCACCGGTTCGATTCCCTCACCGGATGGGCAGGAAAGATTTGGGTGTGGTGGAGTGATTAATGCGACAAATGCTCCCCCCCTCCATTAGCCGGCTGAGCCCTTGAGCAAGGCACTTAACCCCCAATTTGCTCCCCAGCTGCTTGATGCAGCCCACTGCTCCTGTGTGTGTTTCACTGCATGTAATTTGCCGGGTGTTGCATGTGTGTGTTCAACTAAGGATAGGTCAAATGCAGAAGACGAATTCAGTGTGTGTATGTAAAAAAAATATATGCTGCCAATAAAGCTGATTCTTCTTCTTCTAAGACATGCTAAATGATTTACAAACCACATGTAGTCACTCAAAGTCAGGAGGATGACCTTACACAACTGGTGAAATATAAGGAGTAATTTATGTAACAGAACTAATTATGAAACCCTTTTCTGCTTATATATAACTAGGGACCATATTCAGTTGGGAGTAATTAGAGGGGCTGCTGTTAATACAGTATACTGGTCAAACAGACCATGGTTTGGTAGTAGTCTTTAGGCAGAATGAAAGAGAAATAAAAGGTGTTAGAGAAGCAAAAGAAATGCTAATATTTTTATTTATGTGGAGTGGTTCTCAGCCTAGGTGTCAACCCTCCTCCAGTAGGTCACAAGATAAATAAATTGTGTGGGAAATAAGAAAAAAAATAATTTCTGGAATGTGATATTGCATTAATGTTTTGGACTTTGCTTTTTGAGAAATATTAAGTTGTACCTCTATGGGCCACAGTGTGCTGTTTAAAGGAAACGATCTGAGAAGTTTGGAGGAGAATACCTCTTTGGCAAAGCTGCTTACAACTTAGAGATATCTGAAAAGGCCTGCAAAACTGAATTGCCTTTTATGAGCTTGTAGTTTGTTTTTTAATGCAATCTTGAGCTGAAAACTAGCATTACTTCAAAACAAATGTAGTTGATCGAAACGTGCACCATTTATCTCTAACGTGTTATGGCTGAGTAAATTATCTTAGGCTGCTTTCCACTTCGGCATAAAAGAAACAAAAAATAAACAGAAAATTGAAAGAAAATAAAGGAAGTTTGTCTCAGAAGAAACGAAAACGTGTCTTTATGACGCGGCAAGTCCTGTCATTTCCATTCTTTCGTTTCTCATAATGACACCTAGAAAAAGAGAACATTTGAACTAGATGTAGTTTCTAATGTGGCATAAATTTAAGACGCCATATGAACTGAGGGTGACATCGTGTGGTCCGCTGTGGGACCTCCTCTGTCATAATAGACACTACCAACAGATGGCAGTGTCATTAAATAGACCAGTTTTCCCACTGAATTCTTCTCTTGACCTAACTACTCTTATTCTCTCAAGGGTTTGATTTTCTTTCTCTTCCGGTTGTCATCCGTGAGTGTGGGAGGTAAGCCGTTTTCCCACCTAGGTAGATTTTTACAATCTGGACCAATCTTTGTATATTTTACATTTCCTCACTTAAACATTAACTGATTCCGATTGATCACTTTACTGGGCATGTTTTCATCGTAGTATGTTTTAGATGTAAGCTTCACGAAAAGTTGAAAATTACATCTGAAAAATGCTACCGATGCCTTGAGTACGGCATTAGCCCCACATTAGCTAGGGAACATGCAGTTGATCCCCTTATATCCATAAAGCCTTACTTTATTTACTATAACTGTGTGTCTTTATACTCTGGTATGTATTCTTAATGTAACGCAACTGCTGCCGTTTGATGACGAAGTTTTGTATGTTACGCATCTCTGTTTACACTGGGCAAAGTTTTATTAGCAGCTGGCTAGCGGATCAGTCACAAGCTAGCCAACGATGTAAGTGATTGCAAAGGTGATGCTAAGGTACCATTATCGTCTAATGCGGTGTAATTTAACTTTTCTTCAGATTGACCAGTATCGAAATGGCCAAGTCGAAGAACCACACAACCCACAACCAGTGTAAGTGTAACGGCAGTGATTAGCTACCGCTCAAGTGTGCTCACTGAGGAGCTAACTTATCAGAACTGTAAGCAGATACATCAGCTGTTAGTTACGTTTTACACGTAATGAGCAGAATGTAATTGTGTCTTCGCTTGTGTCAACAGCTCGTAAAGCCCACAGGAATGGCATCAAGAAGCCCAGATCCCACCGCTATGAGTCTCTGAAGGGGGTACGTACACAGATGCAGCTCTGTTGATTGTAGTATGGTGATACTATGTTTACATGTGCACACAGGGAAATGGACAATGTGATTACGTGTGCGGTGGTAACCTGCACATTGCAGATTCAGTCTGTACATGGGGCACACTTGACCCCTGCTTTGCTTGTTATATTTTGTATCCATTGCTACTCATTTTGGGTGCCTTAGTTGTACATGTGTAGGATTTATGTGTGTTGAAGAATTTGGACAAATGTTGCAGTGAGGACAGACAGGCTTGTGGAAGCCAGCATATACAGATTATGGAGGTTACTCTGTGCCACTTTCACACGACACGGTCTGTGTCTGAGATCCTTATGTACAACCCTTATTTTCATTATAGTTGGTATTCTGTGTCAAAATGTTAATTAAAAGGAACGCAATCCTTTTCCTTCTTCACTCAATGTCAGTCATGTGAATGGGCACATTCACGTTTGTGCAGACATGAGCAGTATACAGTTTTCCCAGTCTTTCGTTGCTTCTGTCCAAACTAGTTTGATGTGCTGCTGGCATCTAAATTTGGATTAAGTATATATTTACAAAAATCTATGTATCTAAGTTGGTGATGTACAAAAGGAAATGTATTTGTAGTGTGTTCAGTTGAGTATATGTCAAAAAACATTAGCAAATCAATGCATTTTACATAACGTCAAACTTTTTTTGAAATCAGATTGCGGAGCAGAATACTTGTCTGTCTTTGGGTAAAAACCTGCCAAGGAAATGTGGTTTCTATAATTAATTACCCAGGTACCAACATGTTGGTAAATGCATTGAGGGAAATCCTTGGTTTTATGTATCCCCACATATTTTGTGCTTTAGGAGATGCTGGGATACTTTTTTTTAAGAGGTAAATTAATGCTAGTCACACTGTAGTTTATTCCAAAACTATAATCATTTTGTTTTAAAAGTTAATGTTAATTAATGTTGAGGTAAGTATGTAGGCTGTCTTTATTCATAGGCAGCAAAATGCTGAAAGCATCACTGGTCCTCTGTTGGTTTCTGTGCATTTTGTTTTGGGAAGGTTAAGCAGGTGCAGTTCGTCAAAACTTTGTGAAATGTATTTTTGCTCAGCTCACTCTGCACAGTTGTTTCTTCAAGTACACAACTAAATACATAAGATAATAGTAGGAAGCTGATCTGATGTTGATCGCCTGTGTTTACATCTATGAGAAACAGATTATTGTAATGGCTCTCCAATCCTAGTCTCTACTGTGCACCAAACACAGCACCTCTCCCCCGTCACAGTTCAGCTGTATTAGACAGGTACTAATGAAAAGTAATATCAAATGTTTTGTGTCTGCTTAAACCAGAAACCCAGGTATCTCACTGCACTACTCTAAAGCAGAAAAGGAAGTGTTTGCTTGATTTGCTTGTTTACTAGCTTGACTCCATATGTCTTTTATCATGGTGCTTTAAAAAAATAGATCTTGGCCTTGTGCACCACTTTCATTCTTGAATCCCACCTGCTCACTTTTCTTTTTTTTTTTTTTTCTTCTTTGCTGCAGGTGGACCCTAAGTTCCTGAGGAACATGCGCTTTGCCAAGAAGCACAACAAGAAGGGACTGAAGGCGGCGCAGAAGGCGGTGCAGAAGGCAGCCCAGGAAAAATAAACTGCAACTCAGTCACCCCTCTCTGTCAGCGTTTTGTGTTTCCACCATCATAATAAAGCTATGCTTTGTTAACAAACCAACATCAGTTTTTTCCCTTTCATTGTAACTTCCTCAGTCTAATTATGACAATACAGATTTATTGGCTGTAAGCAATTTTGTTTGAGGTGATGTTGCTTGTTACTGTTCATCAATATCATAGAAGGGAGGAGAATTTTTATTTTCTCTGGGTGTCTGGCAGCAGAGTGTTAAGTATCAAACATCTTGACAATCTGAACATTTGAAAGTGTCGTTCAGAAATGCTGAATTTAAAAGAAAATTAAGAGTTTTCTGACCTTGTTCTCACAATTTGTTGGAAATCGGAAAGCTTCCACCAAGCTGGTTACGTGGAGTCAGTTAAGTCGGGCAGGTAAAGTATTTATTTTTTGATGAGGTACGGTATCATCTGATGGCCAAAAATCTCCTTTTTCTCCAAAGAACCTTCTTTCTGCTAACCTTGGAATGTGCCACATGCATTTGGGTGAACTCTTCTCGAGATTTAATAGTCTATATAGTCTTCTTCAACGGTGGCTTTCTCCTGCTTTGACTGTGGAAGAACCCAGACAATAGTTGTTGTATGCAGAGTCCCTCCCAAAGCAGCTGCTGAAGCTTTTAACTCTTTCGGAGTAGTCATAAGTGTCTCAGTGGTGTCCCTCACTAGCCGCCTGCTCGCACTGTCACTCACTCAGGATGGCCTGTTCTAGGCATATTTACACATGTGCCATATTCCTTCCATGTCTCACTGATGGATTTAACTGAGCTCCAGGGGATGTTCAAAGACTTGGACATTTTTTGTATTCATCCCCTGACTTGAAGTTTTCTACAACCTTTTTGCCTGGAGTGTTCTTTTGTCTTCATAGTGTAATTATAGTCGGGAATACTGATTAACCAGTGACTGGACCTTCCAGACATGTTTGCCATGCTCAGGTGATCTCCGTTTCACCAATTTCACTAATCGTGAGATTACTAGCACCAATTGGCTGGACTTCTGCTGAATTAGGTCAGTCACTTCAAAGGAGGTGAAGATACATGCCATCACTTATTTTACATTAAATGTCTTGAATTTTACTTTGTATGAATCTGTTTTCACTTTGACATTTGTGGGAGGGTTTTTTTTTGTTAATTTTTGTCAAAAAAGTCAAAATTCTGATTGCATTCATGAAAGCAATGAAAGGGGAAAACATCCGTGGGGTGAATACTTCTAATAGGCACCGTATATGTCAGAGTGGGAGATCACAAACCTAAGCAACAATGTCTGCTGCAAAGACTATTAGTATCAATAAATAATACTGTTCATACAATGTCGCCTGAAGACAGTTTTGCTATTGCTATATCTATATTTATATATATATATATATGATAATAGTCGTGATATAATTGTATGTATGTAGTTTTTAATGTCTGCGTTTTATTTTCATGCAACAAATCCGTGTGCGTAAAGTCGTCACTTCCGCTCATGCTGACTCCAACTTGCATCATTTCTTGTCTCTTTTGGCAGCCGGGTGCAGACAGCATGTGAGTATGTCCATTCAAGCTAAGTATTCACAGCATAAATATTTGATTACAGTCGCACTTCACTGTTCATCTGCTATTATATATGAGCATTTAGACGCCACCTTTTACAGGTTTTGTAGTCCGTTTAACTCCAAGCTAACTAACTGAAACATGGACCGGCTCGCTTAGCCTGTTAGCTAACAACAAGGAACCGTCATTCTTGTGGACTTACTGTCGTGGAAAAGTGATTTGTTGGATGTAATTACCGAGTTTGGGCAAAGTTTCTGTGGTTGGATGTTCGACGTAAAAGTAATAATTTAGATAGTGTCGACTTTAGCACTTAAAACATTAGAAGGGACAGTATGTTCTGTTGAGAAACTATCGAGAACTGTCACGTTTTGGCAGCTTGGCTAATAATAAGATGCAAAAGGGATCAGAGGAGGGCAGAAGACAACTTTAAATGCGACTCGGTCTTTACATATAATATAGACATAATTTCCTAGTCAGTGAATGGGTCAGTGAATGCATTATCATGTGGTCTTCGTGACAAACAGTCTACATAAATATATATTTTATTTTCTCCTGGCACAACCAGTCTGTCGATCATCATTTTTATGCGGTGTTTTTTGGCAGACATCATGGTGGAACCAGTCCCTGAGTCCATCCACTTTCCCTCGGAGGAGGAGAAGATATTGCAGTTTTGGCAAGAAAAGGACTGCTTCCAAGAATGCCTCAAACAGTCCAAAAACAGGCCCAGGTAAGCCCAATTGTTTCTGCTTTATAGTTTCTTTTTGCTAAGCAAAATGTATTTCTACACCAAGCTGTCAAAGCATAAAAATATTTTCTAATTTTATCAAAAAGAGAAAACTTTTCAAGACTGCTGAAATAATTTTTTCTTTGTTTCAAATTATTTCTTTGAGTATAAAATTTAAACTGAAAAATACTTTATCTCCAGTTTATTATGACACTTTGTCATATTAAAATGACTACTTTTAACCTGTTTATTAATTTGGTTCAGAGCAGCGACCTTGTGATCTGGCTGAATTTTCAGTTTCAGTCCATTGTTTTGCTGGTTTGTCATTCCAGCTGTTGCGCTCCCATGTAAATAAGTTGCACGTCCTGACTAACCAGTTGTTGTTAGATTCCACTGTATACTTTCATAATCTCGTTGGAGTGAATGTCAGTATTTAGTTTATTTTGCTCATAGTACGGCTTTAAAGAACAGTTAAAACATTGACATTCCAGTTCTACATTAACATATGTGAGATAAAAGTTAGACTATACTAATATTGTTAGCATGATGTCATTTGTAGAATTAGATTCTGCCTTTATTACTTGACAAACTGATACCAGTACATTGGATAGACTGAAAAATTGACAACTTACTGCTGACTCTTGCACTATCCACTGCCACTCATTTCACTACATGAAAAACCAGACTTTCAGCCTTGTAACTGCCTACAGCACTAATACCAACCAGTTAATATCTATTTATAGCCTGTGAAGTCCATGTTTGTCTGTTACATAAATTATCAGGAAAGAATCACTAGCCGTGATTCTAGCTGCCAGTTGCTCTCTTGCTCAACCGCACCCTGCCCAGTGACACATATTATGCACTGTCCTGTTCTTTAAATGAGGTATACTACTCTTATAACATGGCTTTCACACTGTTAAATTACACCAGTCCTTGCAAAAAAGATCATATTGTGTAGAACAAAACCAAGGTACCCTCACCGAAATGACCATATAATCAACTTGTGACTGTGTCAACACAGAAGGAGCAGCCTGAACGTCGTACGTTAAACACAAACAAATTACTGGCCAGGTGTCAGTGCAAGGGTGCGTTGTAGCCCCCACACCATTGTTGCTGTTCTCACAGATATACAAATTAGTGAAGATGCTATTGTTCTGTATGCAGCAATTAATTCAGACATATAACAGAGCAGTTTTTTGCATTTTTTTTCCCTCATACTTGGTTGAGAGGAATTTCTTTCTAATCCCCATAGTCTTTTTTCCTCATCTAATATCCACCATGTTCAGCACTTTAATGGTATCCAGACTTTTGAAAAGATTTGCTGTTCATAACCCAACCAGGTACACATTCTATGATGGTCCTCCTTTTGCCACGGGTCTACCCCACTATGGACACATTCTAGCCGGCACCATCAAGGACATTGTTACTCGCTTTGCCCACCAGAGCGGCTTCCACGTGGATCGGCGTTTTGGCTGGGACTGTCATGGCCTGCCTGTGGTAAGAATCTGTCATCCAGGATACTGTTAAAAAATTCCAGAAAGTTCTGCATATAGTTACTGATTAATCTGTTATTTGTATGTGTCTCATGTTCTCTGTGTTTCTGTAGGAGTATGAGATTGATAAAACTTTGGGGATCAAAGGGCCTGAAGATGTGGCCAAGATGGGCATTGCTGAGTACAACAAAGAGTGCAGAGGCATTGTCATGAGATATGCCCGCGAGTGGGAGGTGAGCAGGAAAGATACCTGTATGTGAGAGAACTTTGTAACCATACTTGTGACACTATTTTTTTTTTCCGTGCATGTCTGTCTTACTGACATCGAACCTGATCTAAAACAGTTAGGCTACATAACTATATAATGCCCTTTGTCAGTTTGGCATTCATGAGTCTTAAGGACAAACCTGAAGATGGTTGTTTATAAAGAAATGCCCTGCAGAATTATGAACCTTATGTTCTTTTGATTAGTTAAGTTTTTTAAGTAGATTCTTTTTTTTCTCTAGGCTTCAGTCAAGCGGATGGGAAGGTGGATTGACTTCAAGAATGATTACAAGACTCTCTACCCGTGGTTCATGGAGACTGTCTGGTATGAATGTCAAATTTTCCATCTCACCAGTACAAGTTTTGGCTTAAAGATGCTTAAATTGTATTTTACTTGTATGCAAGGAATTCTTTTTGCCGTTTGTTTCTTGACTTATTTCATGAGTCTTCTCTCCATTCAGGTGGGTGTTCAAACAGCTGTACGACAAGGGTCTGGTTTACAGAGGTGTCAAAGTCATGCCTTTCTCCACGGCTTGCAACACCCCCCTGTCCAACTTTGAGTCCCACCAGAACTACAAGGTTGGCACAAACCACAACCCTCTCACACTTCTACTAGTTTAATGCAGCAATAGTAAGAAAATGTACTGTTTAGATGTGAATATCGAAATGGCTTCATCTTTTGACTCATTCTCACCCCCAGGATGTTCAAGACCCATCGGTCATCGTCAGCTTCCCATTGGTTGAGAATGAGGAAGTGTCTCTGATCGCCTGGACAACCACACCCTGGACGCTGCCAAGCAACCTGGCCCTCTGCGTTAACCCAGAGTTATTGTATGTCAAGGTTAAAGGTGAGAGACAGAACTTGACAGCGATGTGTCCCAATTCCATACTGCATGCTAATTATACAGTATATACTAATCTAATATAATAGACTGTTTTTGGCCTGTCAAACTGGGGCTTTATGATTGTGCTGCTAATTAAACTAGGACAGCAAAATGTTTTTCAGTCATTTAATCGTTCTTTTCTGTTTTCTGACATGTTATTTTCAGCATACTCAGTGTTTTCGTTGTATTTATATCGTCTCTTTTCTGGTGTGAATGCGCTACACGCTCGAAACCTGCTCAGATTTGTTGTGTAGTGTGGAATTAGACAGCATAGGTGCATGAAAACTAGGATCTGGTCACCCATAAACTAGTACTAATGTGCTGACTGGGTATTGCGTCTTATCTTGCAGAGCTTGTTGGTCTGAAATGTTTTGTCCAAAAAGAAGCTGGTCTCAGTATTTTCCTGTGGTCAGGATATTTTCACATTATTTTGCTGCTGTTGTCTGTACTTTCTTTAAGTGACTGTAGAGCAAAAAGGAAATATCTGCTCACATATCCTGCCCACAAACATGTTTGTTTTGTGGATTACTTGAATTGTCAGGATTGGTTGTTTTGTGGACCAGTGTTGCTTAAATGCAGTCGCCTAAGGCCAAAACTGTCTGACTGAAAATCTTGTTTCCCATGTGGGTTCAGTGTTCGGGACCACAGTATTAACTGATGGGTGTTTTTATTCAGAAAGAACAAACAAGAACAAATTAACAGAGGAGGAGTGCTGTCTTTGCAGTTTTGTACCCAGAGGAAGGGATGTTCGTCACATAATGTGTTAGTGGACTTTCCAGCCTTTGGCTATGTGTAAGCTAATGCAATAAGACGAGGGACTGTCTGTGACTACAACTTTGTTTTTCTCTACAATTAACCAGACACTTGACATTCATAAGCAGTAACTTAATGCTAAGGCATAGCTGATGTCCGTGTAGTCTCATTAAAAACATTATCTGTCCTCCAAATGCATATAGTCTCACCCACATAAGTGGTCCTGTCAGATTTAAACAAATAACCATTAAATACGGTTGTGTATTAACTTTGCTAAAGATTGCACAAACAAGTTGTAATTGTAGTTTGTAATTTTAAGTGACAACTTCTTAAAGGCACAGTGCAAAAGTTATGTGTTTGCAAAGGCACATGTGTCTCTTTTGATACACAAAACACTAGACAGTGTTAATTCCAAAGCACAGTTAAAAGACCAAAGCAAATTCAAGATAAGTTCCTCTTGTTTGTGGTACTGTTGAATAGCACTGTAATGCTGCGGGTGTTTCCAGTATTTTGTCCACCTTCATTCATTTAAAATATTTTTTATATCCTTGCTACTTTGAGTTACAACAATTGGAAGGGCACAAGACGACTGAAGATGTGATTTTGGGATCTGGGAAATTAATTTTTCAATTTCAATTTTTCACAATTGAAGTGACGACGATAATCTTCAGTTGCAATCTTAATTGTATTTGACTGCACTGGTTTTAGCAAAGTGTGCCAAATTCACTGATGGATGACAATTTCAGTTTTTAATTAATTATTTATTTGAATTTAGGTCTCACACATTTGCAAATGCAGGTGAATGTCTACCGCCTGCCAAGGCGATTGTTGTGCAGGAGAAGGCGCACATGGTAATTTGTTTGCTGATTTGTAGTCTACTTATGTGATGGTTGTTGTTATTGTTAGTTGTTGCATTCAATGTCTGTTTCCCAGTTCGCTGCCAGCCAGGCAGCATCTCTCTCTCTTGTGAGGATAGTGTGTTGTTTTCATTGGAATATTGTGGCTAGTTAGACACAGCAGCACTGGCAGTTTTCTACTACAGCCAGTGACAGCCAGGTGGGATCAACCACACACACGCACACACACACACGCACACACACACACACGTCGTCGTTATTGGGTGAGGCCGTGAATTCTCCAGTGGACAAGTCAATCAAAGTTGAACGCCATGCGAGGCATATGTCAACTCTTCGAATATTGCATTTTTATTCTTTAGCTTTATAGAAAAAGTAAAAAGAATTTTATCTTGTCATGTTGGGCTCTGAAAACCTGACATTTAGAGGCATAGACTAAAAAAAAAAGAAATCCACAAAGAAGACAGACATTAACTCATATTTATATATCATTTCTTTTCTTACTGCATACATGTTTAGTTCACACTAAGAAACTGACAGAATTTTAGAAACATCACAATTACCATATCTTTTGTTTTCCACAGGAAACATTTTGATTTGTCATAGTAACAAAAACACAGTAATAATAGTAACAATGACTCTAATCTATTCGGGTATCCAAGTAAATCATGACAGTGTGACATTAGCCGGTACGGACAACTGCAGTTAAATGGAATTCATTCATTTTATTATTAACACTTGCGCTTTTCCTTCTATGAAAATGTCAAAAAGTAAAAACGGGCTCTTACTGTAACTTCACTGATAGTTTTGTCCATGTCTGTGTATGTCATGTATGTTTGCATGTGGTTCAGACCTGAGAGATGTGGGTGAACCTTAAATCAGGTCTCTTAAAAATGTGTTCTCCTTGTTCAAATATATATAAAAAAAGATGGCTACTGTTTTTCTGTTACCATCCTGCTGTACTTTTTGGTTCCCTATCAGAGAAACTTGTGGTTTTAAGGATGACCTAGATTCTTGCCAGCCTGGTATAGCCTCTATGATCCTGCAGGGGGCACTGTTGAAGCACAGTCTCTAACGCTAACTGCACTGCCTGGGCTGTGCTGCATGGGAGACCGCCTTGGAATACCAATGAATATTTTTTGTATCGGCTCATTCTCTTTTTATCTCCCATCTTCTCTGTCTCTCTCTCTCTCTCTGTCTTCATCCAAATTTTTGTTCCCCCTCATTTTCTTATTGCTCTCCTTGCCACCACATTCACCTGTTTTATTTTTTTTTTGTCCTTGTTTCTTATTTTTCTGTCAGTCTGTCTCATTTTGTGTCTGCCTCTTTCCCTCACTGCCTTTGTCGCTGTTTGAGTTGAGGGCTGTCAGCAGCAGCAGCAGCAGCTCTGAGCTGTGCAGTCATTTGTCACACCACTGAGGAAGAAGAAACATCTTTTATTGATGCTGTCCCCTTCTTTCTCTTTTTTTGTGTCTCAATGTCTCAGGCCATTTAGTTCTTGCCCTCTTCACAGCTGTTGCCCCTGCTGTACTCAACTTCTTCTCTCTTATTTTTCCTAAAATCCCCAATTGACTGGTTTTCCAGGAGGGTTCAATCTCCCCAAGATGTCAGCCAGTTCCAACCAATCATCCTGCATGAGAAGGCAACTTTTCTATAAGCTCAGTTGAATTTTTTTGTATGAGCCCCATGATGACTTTATGGCTGTCTGTATTATTGTGAAGCTGGACTTGAGGTCTAGTGTAGTGCAGCTATTGGATACCTGGATTTGAACCATGCATGAGGAGTTATTTGAAATTCAGGTTAATAAACATAAATCATTCAACAGAGGCTATTTAGGTTACAGATTTTAAAAATGACCAGAGTGCCCCCAAACAAAATCATTTCACATCATATCGATCATCATCATATCATCTTCATTGCTTCAAGGTTTAAAGCTGTACAAATAAGAAAAGAGTTGCAAAAACAATCTCTTGACCTGCTTTAAAATGTCTTTTTTGTCATTCAATTTTCATTTTTTCTGGAGTAATGTGATGAAGAATTGCTTCATATTTTCATTGTTGGTCTCCATCATAAATGTGGCAGTTTGTTAATGTTCTTAAATGTTGTTCTCTTTCCTTTTATTGCTGTAAACTGTACACCACAGTAGGTCCAGTAAACCTCTCAGGCTGCCCATGTAGCTTTTTGCAATTCAGCAGTTCTGTTTATAATTTTATTCTGCAAATACTATCCTCTGGCTGTCTCTTTGACCTCACTTCTGCGAGTGTGTGTTTGTGTTAAAGTCTTATGTTTATCTTATGTTTTTCTGCCAAGGAGGTCATTGGTTGGTTTGACTGTCAGCAGGATTATGGAAAAACGTGTAGCTTGATTTTTCATGAAACTTGATGGAAGGGTGAAGCAGGAATAAACATGCCAACACCTTTGTGCATCTTTTTACATAATTGACGCAGACAGACAGAAGAGAGAGGACAGTGATGTAACTTGGTCACTACACTGATATCCTTTACGTCGACCTCCCAACATGCACACAGTTATTGTGTGGAGACTTTAAGTCCCGTACCCAAAGGCTGAGGCCCAGAAAGGTCCCCAACACAGCAATAATAATCTTTGTTTTGTTTTTAGCCTACTTGCCCTTTTTTTATGCCTTATTCGACAATGAAAAGGCAGTACAAACACACCCTTATAGTTGCTTGCTATTTGTCTGAGTTGTAACCGTGGCAATAAAAATAAAAAAATCATATTAAATAAACAAAATACATAACCTTCATGACAGAAATTAAATTCACACATTTCAGTGATTTGCACTTCAGGCACAAGTTTTTGGACAAAGCATTAAAAGCTTTTAGAAGGGGCTGGTTTTCTTCATCATGTCAGTGCTCTTTAATTTGTGTCCATGTTATTGCTTTTACTGTATGTGGCCTGAAATAGGATGTGCTTTTGTTTAAAGTCTTCTTCCATACAGCAGCAAGAGGGTGCCTTGAATGCTTTTTTTCCTACACATAAGACCGGCAGCCAAGTATGAAAAGCTTAGTAATCAGACATTTTCACATGTGTTTTTTTTGTTCATCTGTCAGATAATACCACAGACAAGACGTACATTATGATGGAGGCCAGGCTGGGGGCTCTGTTTAAGTCAGAGAGCGAGTACACTGTCTTGGACAAGTAAGTACACTAGACCATAAGAAATACTTTAAGAATAATACCTTAAAGACACAGTGGAATGAAAAAAACATGTTGTATTTATTGTTTATGCTTATCTATATATTTTCTGTCTATCTATAGCTTAATATCTAGCACAAAATCATGTTTGAATATTTTTGTAACAAAGTCACCTTTATTTTCCTCTTCCTTTTAAAACAAAAATACTTCCTGTGACTCATTTTGAGATCTAAGACAATCAGAAGTATGACCAGTTGCTCAATTCTGATTGAGTTGAATCAATAAATGTTGTTATATTTGGATTTCAGCTGGCAAAGCATTTGATCACGTTTCTAAAGAATGTGCTTGAGGCTTGATTTACTCATTTAACCCTCCTCCTCATCCTCCTTTTTATCTTGGAGAGTGTTTTTTGAGCTGTAAACTAACTTATATGACTCTATTCTGATGAAGCACTGCAGTGCTGATGTTAATGTTGACTTTACCTTTCAAATTTGTAAAAATCTGAATTTTGTGGGTTGAAAATGGCTCACCGGTCATAGAATCTGTCTTTGAGCGGGAGTCTGTGAAACCAAGCTTGTTTTCAAGCTTGATATCGATCAGGGCTCATCGTTCACAGGAGTTTATTCTATTTATTGTTAACGCTCTACTTAATTTTTTTAAAATTTGCTGTGATGGTGTGCTTTTGGCGGCCGTAGAGGCACCAATGGACTGCATTGCTTCCATTGATGGTGATCCCATGATTAACAGGAGGGTTACACTTCCATACTGACACTCCCACACAGACACACAAACACACTGGAGTTAGCAGCTGGCCCAGCTACAGCACAGGTACCACACACAGACTTTTACAAAGAACAGTAAATGTGTTTTAGTGACTGTCAAAAACTCTTTTAACGGATCCTGTGGACACAGATAGTCTGACAGCTTCTTATGGCTGGTTAGTTGGTCAGCCTGTCACAATGTGAAAGTAAAACTCTGCATATGATGCAGGAGATGAGGAAACACTGCATGCATCACATCACATTGCCATAAGACCAGACCTCTTATAGTGGTTATCCTGTGCAGTCCTGAGGTTCTGGTTGAAGTAAATGCAGTTCATGAAGGTGAAAACGGCAAACCATTCAATAATGATGTTGAGTGTTGAATATAATCTTGATATCCTGGACTTGGAGTAGTGAAAGTTACACATTTAATAACATCAGAAAACTCAATTCCAGATAAAGTCTTTCAGTGAGTGTCGAGCCTTTCACGTTTACTGTGAAGGATTTTCCCCTGAATTATAGCTTGTCTTCCGGAGACAAGGATGAAGTTACTCACAGGAGTACAAGCAGACATGTATTCTACCAGCTGTATGATGTTCTATGCAGAAAAGAAAACAAATCAAATTTCCAGTTTCCCAGTTCAGTGGATGATTGAGGAGCAAAGAGAAATCACAGAATGTAGAATGGGGGGAAAAAAAAAGAATTGTGAGGTGAAGCAAGAAATACAGCTGAGCACTTTATTTCCTTTAATAAAATCATCAGTCGATCATCAGTGTATATATCTAGTGTATATTGAAGGTGTTCTGGTTAGCTTCTGGTTACCTGGCATCACAAGGGTTTCAATTTCAAAAGTGGAAAGCTACATGAAGTCAGACTTTTGTAGAAAATGCCCTGGAATTATCTAAATCCTGCATTTTACATATTTGTGTCAGCTCTGAGAACAACATGTTATTATGACATTGGGTGTCATTCTTTCCAAATAGATAAATAAATAAATAAATCGTAGGCTAATAAAAGATTTAAGTGCCGTGTTAGCTTAATCGACTAAAAGAGCATTGTTCTTTACTACCTTATGTGATATGTAGTATTTCATTGATTTTCAACTCTCACTATCTCAAGAGTGACTACAAATAAAAATCTGTATTTAATGATTTTTAGCCATGCTTAGAAGTCGGTCTGTACTGACATTCATGGGTTCCACAGGATGAATCCTACCGACTTTAGTACCATGAGATTGACATTTGTGGCTTTGAGTGAAGTATCTCAACAGTTGTTGGAAGTATTGCCTTCACATTTGGCAAAGACATTTATGTCACCCTCCAAATTAATTGTTTAGTGCTATAGTCTATTATTTTGGTTTACGACCAAATATGTGTCACCCATCAGTAATCCGCTTGCGCAAGCCAATTAGTTAATGTCAACATAAAGCAGTTTTTTATTCAGTGTTTTCTGTCTTTGAGTTCTTGCTCCTGTTTATTTATTTTTATTTTTAAATGTGTTTTTAGATTTCCCGGCAAGATGCTGAAAGGGAAAAAATACAAGCCTCTTTTCCAGTACTTTGCCAAGGTTTGTAGTTCTTGTTCCTGGCTGTTCTACAGTTTTATGTATTGTTTGTCACAAAATGAAGACAGACCTATGTCTCACTTTAATTACCTGTCTGACCACAAATTGGAATCTCAACTTATGTTCTCTAAATCAGTCTCTTAATCTGTTTCTTACTATCCCTGGCTGTATTTCTTTTGCTTCTTCACTCCTGGCTTCCCTTCATCTAATTCTCCTCCTCCTTATTTCACTTCAGTGTGGAGAGATGGGAGCTTTCCAGGTGGTGGTGGATAACTACGTCAAGGAGGAAGAGGGCACTGGAGTGGTCCACCAGGCACCGTACTTTGGAGCTGTGAGTGAGCTGTTCTTGTGTGTGTGTGTGTGTGTGTGTTTGAGAGTGAGTGTGTGTGTGTTGTTTTTGTTTTTTTTGTACTATTCTCTGATTTGCCTTATGTTGTGTCCTTTACTACAAACTTGATAAATTACTTGGTAATAGTCACCAGTCAGTTAATCAACTATTTGTTTTAGCACTGCTACTGTACTTTAAAGAGCACACCTCTGATAGCATGATAAGAAAACTGCAAGAAGTGTTTTCAAATACTGATAAATAATAGATGTACTTTGACAGCTCAGAGTGTTAGGCATAAGCCTCAGAGTCAGGACTCTATGAAGACCAAAACCCATAACAACCAAGATTAACAACCAGATTTTTAAAGATTAACACAACACAGAGACTAGCAACAGCTATGTTACATCATCAAGCTATTTCAGGATGTAGAACTGCACAGGTGTAATGTACTGTGGTGGCTGAGAACATGGAAATGGGAACACAGTAGCTTGTTTATTCTGTGCACATTCCTGATCCTGTTCCCTTCTGTCACTGTCACTGGGCTCCACTTGCCTCTGTCAGACTCACTACGCCCACCCTCCTCCTTTTAATTATGATGTACTTCACTTCTTTGAGTGATATGGAACAAGATATATTGAGAAATCTACTTCTGAAATGTTGATCCTTGTAAGCTTGCATGTCCAGTGCTGCAGATGTTCATATGGAGCAAAGTGGAGCAAAACAAGGTCACCTATGCTGAGTCTAACTGCTTTTTCTTTGATGTCCCTCTAGAGACATTGGTCTTACTGTTATAACAAGTCAATCAGTCAGTCAATCATAAGTCAGTCAGTTATCTTCCATTTTTGTGTTAGCTCCTGTAGGCTTCGGTTAACACGTGCAGAAACTGATTAATCTCTAATATATTATTTTTATCTTACTGTTTAGCTATCTGTCTATATTAATAGTTCAAAACATGAGCTTCAGGCCAACACGTTGTGTCAGAGCTGGAAATCCATTTAAATAAGAATCTTGTAATGCCTTATAATCTTACTATCCTTATTAATTCATATTTAATAAATGTAGAAGTGTTTCAGACACCAGACCCTCAAAATACTTCCAGTCTCTCATGGTTACCTTGTTTCTCTGTGTACTCACTGCTTTTTAACGAGAGTTTAATGAAATACTCCACTGATAATGTATATTACTTGAATTCCAAGATGTCAGTGTATTTCTGAGGTCTAGAGGACAGTGTTTTTGTGCTATCAGAGGTATTGGGTCATTGCTAATAGGTTAGATGCCCTTATCAAGGGCAGCTGGATCCCCCTGTGGCTGTAGCCAGCTGTGGACACACAGTCCGTCCCTACTCATTCCTGTGGGACTGTTCAGTAGCTCCTACTCGTCAACATCTCACTTACATTTGCCTTTAAAAGTTATTTTTTTAGTTTTAGTTCTGCTCTGCAGTGACCAGATTCACATTGATTAGTTGGTGAAAATCTGAAACATGCATTCGTTTTGGAGATTTACGGTGATGAAAAATGTGTTTCAGAACTACATTTTTCAAATTTTATGTTGTTATGACTGGATGTGAAATGACCCTGTGAACCATCCATCTTGGGTCTTGACAGGGTGTTTGAATACAAAATACATTTACCGCTGGACAATGCTCAGATCTTTCAGGCATAGCTGTCACATACCAGTAGTGCTTGTTTCAACACTGCGAAGAGTATCCAGCTCAACATGGAATGCCAGAGGGGTTAGATAACTACTTACTTTCATATTCATATGCAATTTGGTCTTGGAAATCATCGAAACAAATAAGCCTGAAATAAATGGGTCATTGTATCAAGATATTATCAAAATAATGGTGATTAACTACAAACACATTTTAAGGATGTAATAACAGTCTACTGCATATGACTGAATTGGAGTTTCAATTGCAGTTATTTTTCTTATCAATTAATCAGACAATTCTTTTCTCAATTAAGTCAGTGAAAAACAAACCGTACCAAAAACAGAGGGACTGAATTTACTTTTATAGAAGACTAAGAAACACATTTCGGTATTTACATATGAGAAGCTGGGACCAATGATTCTTTGGTGTGTCTGTTTAAAAAGGTGACGGTTATTAGATGATTAATTGTTGCCAATTAATTTACTGTTAATCATATAATTGATTAATCGATCAGTCATTTCATCTTAACTTACAGTGTGTATTATTTGCAGTGAATTGCGTTAGGAATAAATACTGATAACACCTTAACTCACTAAACCATTTAAACTGCGTATTATTCTGTCTGTAGGATGATTACAGGATATGCATGGACTTCAACATCATCCAGAGGGACCAGGCTCCTATCTGCCCTGTGGATGCCTCGGGCTGTTTCACTTCAGAGGTCACAGACTTTGCAGGACAGTATGTCAAAGTGAGTGACACATCAGATATTTACATGTACATTTGCTTAGCAGATATTTCAAGCATTCTACCCATTCTACCCCTGGTGAGAGCCACTGGTATGATACACTGGATAAATAGCTGGTTTAATAGCTTAAATAATAATTTAATTTATTTATAATAAATTAAATTATTTATAATAAATTTATTTATAATAAATTAAATTATTTGTAATTTAATAATTTAATAACTGGTAAATAGCATTTCATTTCCTGCATCCTGGATGCTTGCGCACCTTTCCCCTACCTTTTTCTCTGTTTACATATGGAAAACACATCTTCATCTGTGCAACGATTGTTTCTTCTTTCATTCTGAACAGTTGCACTGAAATGAGCCATTTCTTCTTGATCAAAGTTTGTGAGATAATTGAAAATGAGAATCTGAAACATTTTTTAAAATGTAATTATGACTCTTTAATTGTGGTGGGAGTTAAGTGAATCGGTATCAGAGCTGTTTTACAAAATATGCAGAAAAACCCGCTGCCAAAGCATGTTGTCACTGCACCGGGTGCCCTGTTCCTCCCTGTCACACCTAGCTTCATTATCTTCCTAAGTGGACAATAAGTGAAAAATAACAGTCATACATGATCTGATCACTATTTCACATCCTGGCGCAAAGGCTAGGGAGTGGACTCGACCCACCCGGCCACTCACAGTACAGCGTCAGCTAATAAAGAGCATTCATCTGCAGTTCACTCACAGTCTGTCATAATCCCTGTTTGAAATATGTTAAAACCAAGTGTGAGTTTCAAGAATATATGAGACATTCTTTATTGCCCTATAAAAACTCCGAACAAGAGTCAGTCATGACAGGGGCTACACGGAGAGAAGTCAAGACCCAAGAGAGCAGCTGTTTCTCTGTCAACTGCATAACAAATTGAGTATTTACATTTTGCGTTTATCGTTTAAACAACATGAGAGCTGCATCTTACACCCAGAAGAGCCTGCAGGTTAGTGGCTCCAGTGGCAGAGTAAGGGTTCAGAGCCCGTCACCTTCCCGGTGCCGTGGATCCTCATATGACAGCCGCGGACGCTCAGGTTATCGCAGCACTGCCGTTGAGCTGGGAACAGAGATACATCAGCGCCATGCCAATGAGAAAGAGGAGATGCAGGAACTCAATGTCAAATTTGCTGGATACATTGAGAAGGTCCAGGCACTAGAGCAGAGAAATGCTGCTCTTCAGGCTGAGCTGGCTGTACTGCAGAACCGCTACAAGGGAGGCCCCACAGGCATCGGAGAAGAATATGAGCTCAAGTTTAAGGAGGTGCGGGAGCTGATTGAGAGCCTGACTAATGAGAAAGGAGCAGCTGATATCGAACGAGGCTACATGGAAGAAGAGGTCGAAGTGTGGAGACTAAAGCTGGAGGAGGAGCTGGCCCTCAAAGAAGAAGCAGAATTGATCCTTAAGGAGTTTCGCCAGGATGTTGATAATGCCACATTACAGAAAGCTGAGCTGGAGAAACGTATAGAGCAACTGGTGGCTGAGATTGAGTTCCTCAAGAAGCTGCATGATGAAGAGGTGACTGATCTCATGAAGCAGATTGAGGACTCAAAGATTACTGCAGAGCTGGATGGCGATCGGCCCGACCTGGCTGCTTATCTCCGCAACATGCGTACAGAGATAGAAGCTGTTGCTGCCCGCAACGTTCAGGAAGCTGAGAAGTGGTACAAGAGCAAATTTGACACCCTCAAGGAGCATGCTGGCAAACATGAGGAGAAAATGAAGACCATGAAAGATGAGATCACATCCTTCCACAGCCAAGTTACAGACCTGCAGAGCCAAATTGAGGGGCTGAGGGCTCGCAACGCAGCCCTGGAGCAGCAGCTGGAGGACATGGAGATGTCCCACATGGATAAGGTGGGGAGCCTCGAGGATGTCATTGCTCAGCTGGAGACCCAGCTCTGCGAAACCAAACTGGAGATGACCAAGTATCTCCAAGATTACCAGGAACTGCTGCACATTAAGCTCAAGCTGGATGCAGAGATTGCCACCTACAGGAAACTCCTAGAAGGGGAGGAGCACAGGCTTGGAATTGCCAAAGATGTCTAAATATCCAGGATTAGAGGAGCTGCATGTCTAAAGCAGCCACAGAGAAGCTCAGCAAAGCATCACAGAGTGAAGAGATCAGCTCACTGTAGTTCTAGATTTCCATGACTTAACCTTTTTTCTACCTACTTTACTCTCCTTTCTCCAAGGGCTGCCTGTAGTTTAAAATGTTTCAATACAAGTGCCAATTTGACACTTGAGTTTCAGTACGGATACCAAAATGAATGGGGGAAAAATTCACAGAATTTTAGTGAGGTGCTGGCTTGCAGATGTACATTAATTGGAATCAGGAAGTACCTGATCTTAAAGTAAGCAAACAAGATCACAAATCCAACCAAAGGTTTGACACCAGCTCTCTGTTCTTCACATTTTGAATATCCCATGCTACAAACACATTTTTCTCTGTACCTAAAAGTATTGAGGTTCGATACACAGCCCTACTTAGCATATGACTTTCCTTTACACGTCCTGTCCCCATTACTCTTATGTCTGCTTGTTTCCCAATTCTTTTTACTGAAAATTTTCCACCATTGTCTTAGAACTGCTGCTTCCTTTGCCTTCCATTAGCCAGGTCTGTCACCCTGTCACCTCCAGTTCTTCTTTTATGGCAGCCTTTAGGCCTCCTCAGTCATAGCCTTCTCCTTTATTCCCTTTCCGACAACACTCTACACAGTTAAATCCACCTTCCCTGCCAAATCAGCCCTGCTGTTATACCTCTCTCACCATTTCTGTCACTTTCTTTTGCTCCACCTGCTCACTTTTCATTGTGACCGCTTCTCGTGAAAAAAAACACTCCTGTCCTGCTGTGATGTGCCACATCTCAACCCAGACGAAATAGAACAAAGGATCATTAATGTTACCACTGGTCTTTGCAATGCCCCTGATTACTGCAAATGTTCCTTTGACCATTTAGACTAATGTTCACTGCCATATTGACAACCCTTACTTAATAAAGATTGAAGTGAGTGCATACAAAATAAGGTATTGGTCATTTTTCCACTCTCCTGTCAGTTGCTTGTGGTACTCTTTAATGTAGTTTCTTACTGTTTACTTTGTCTTTTCTGAAATAATAATGATAATCTCACCACCGCTTTCCTTTCTCCTGCTCTCCTTTTTAACAAAACAGGAAGAGCATCCTTACTGAGTTATACCCCATAAATAACAATTATTTTTGTATTTAACTTTCTACTTTATTCTGTAAAGACATTCTAAGTGTGCAACAAAGAAATAGCAAGGCTGTGACAGTCCAGCTGTAGGTTGCTCTTTTCCACAGTAAGCATTATCTCTTTTTTGTAATTTCATGGCTCACTGGTAGTTTAGTTGGGGTTGTTCTAATTGTATGACAACAACAGAAAAAATGACTGTTTTGGAACCAGTATCTCTGATGATTAATTATGCTTTGTGACAAAGAGATGCTAAAAGAATGACAAATATGTGTTAGTAATATAGTAACTCTTGTTGATACTCAACTGGCCAGGTGCTGAAATGGATTTATGCATATACTCTGAGTTGCAGGCAGAGTTCCAGTGATCCTCAACATCACAGGTGTACTTTCATGTATTTAATGGGCCTGGGTCAGAGCAAAACAAAATTTATTTCTGGCTGAGTTAGTTTAAAACCTCTCTCTACCAAGAGGTCACGACCAGCATGCTGCCAAACACCTCACTGAAAAGTCATATTTATGAGCTTCCTGTGAATTGCACTGGATGCTTGGTTAGGGGGAAGGTGAAATAGTGTGTGATAAGGCACAAAGCTGATTGCATATTAGGTTGTTTGCCATAAACAGTGAGCTAGATGACAAAACAGACAATTTCTCCCAACCCGTGGTGTGCTCAAGGATCCGGAGCTTTTCAAACCAACAATTTATATTTAAAATAAAAATGACCTTGCAATAAAGGAAAGGCAGGACAAATGTTTTGCCTTAACTGTAGCTATAGCTGGGGAACCACACTGCCAGTGATGCACAGTACCATGAGTTCACTTTGCACCTCTCTTACATCCAAGAAAAAAAATTAATAAAAATACAAGAAAATGGCCAACTTCTGACTTCAAGGCAGAGGTGTACTCCATGGTGTGTCTATGTACTTTGACATTATATTTGCACATTTCTGACCACCCTCAAAGACACAGAAACTTAAACCACAGAAGACAGTGAAACAGGGCTTGATATTAAGTTACTCCTTTAAAGCTGTGTTTTGTGAACCATGTTTATTGTTTTCATGTTCTTTCATAGGATAGTGACAAGAATATCATCAAGTTGCTGAAGGAGAAGGGTCGCCTCGTCCATGCCAGCACTTTCAAACATAGTTACCCCTTCTGCTGGAGGTGAGATGTACAGTTTTCAGACTGTACAGATAATGTTAAGTCTGTGCTGAGTTAGTGTGGCTCCTTCCAACTCACTGAAACATACAGCTTCACTTTCAGTCACAGGATAACCCCACCCAATGCACAGGCAACCTTTTTATCTGTGTAAGCCATATCATACAGGTTAGTGTTCAGTGCAGTGTGGGCTTGTGCCTCCTTCTGGAGCATTTGTGTTTTCTGCACAGAATCAGTTCACAAAACCAATGTGATAAACTCACACACATAACCTCTCAAGGTCCCACATGACATCATTGTAACTAACAGAAATGCACACACAGACACACAAACTTACTTTTTGAGCAGACTAAATCACTCTCAAACTTGGAGTAACTTGCAGGCTGACCTAAGCAGGATTAATTAACCCAGTAAATAAGCAGAGATGTGCTCTCTAAACCACAAGGCACAGGCACAAAGAGATGAAACTATTGTCTTATTAACCACTCAGCACCTGTAAGGTAGAACTCGGTCATGGTGGAGGGAGCTAAAGACAAAACTTGAATAGAAAAAAATTCTTACAATACAAACTGGTGGCAAAGATAAAAAAAATTAGTGCAACACTCTTCAAACATATTACATAGGATAGAGCCAAACAACTTAATTGAATTACAATTGTAAAAACAGATTTTTCACCTTCAATTTTGCTGGGTCATATTTTCCAACTTTTTCTCAAAATGGAGTCTACAGTTATGCCAGCAGCTCCACGAGTTTGTACTTTGGCACAGAAGAGCTTTTGATCTTAGTGTTAATGTTAACTTGGAAAAAAAATTGCAGGATCGCTGAAGTAAGGAAGGATAGATGAATTCGTTTCATGGACACCATGGAAGTCTACACAAATTTTTTTCTATCTATGAAATTGTTTTTGAGATATTTAAGTTTGAACTAAAGTGGCGGACCAAAGTGTGTATCATTCCTAGAGCCATGCAGGTAGCATGAGTTAAAAATACTGGCACCTGTTATTTTCTAAGGGGGATTGAAAGGACAATGCAAATTTCTTTACTTTCACACTGACCCTGTTGTGAGCAGTTTCATGGCTTGCCTCATGAATTAGATATTGTCTTAAAATGCCAATTTTCCCTAGCTTTTTAGAATATTATTGTTATTATTTGAGTTAGTATGTTGCAGCCTTATGTTTTATTTAATGTGTTGATGTGCTTTTAGGTCTGACACGCCCTTGATCTACAAAGCTGTCCCTAGCTGGTTTCTTCGAGTGGAGCACATGGCGGGGAAACTGCTGGACAACAATGGCAAATGCTACTGGTAAGCTGTGTTCTGAAGCAAGTGGCAGTGATGTAGCACCTGTGAGCATCTTGCCAAACAAAGTGGTCTACAAGACAGTCGTCAAGTTATATGTCAAGGGCGTGTCCCTGCAGAACAGTTATGTATCTCTTCGCAATTTTAAAATTTGAAGTCGTTGCAAAGATTGTCCGTTGTCTTTAAATGGGGGGTTAAAATCCTCATCAGAGCATTTTATTATGACATGCACTGGGCTCATGTTTTATGGAAAACATTAGCATGATGCTAATTGTAATGGCAGAACGTTTAGAAAAAGTAAGCCTCAGCAATGATGGCTTTGCTAAGTGGTATTACCCCTGGTTCTCCCAGTGCTCTTTTCTGAGCCACAGTCGCTGCCTCTGGTAATGGGACTGTCAAACTGAGATGAATGAGTCGCTGCTAGGAAGGTGAAGACGCATACCGCACACATGTACACAGACTCCCCCCCAACGCACGCACACACACACACAGACACACGCACTCCTTTAAAGGTTACAGTTCTTACCTGAGGATCTCTAGAGTTGCATGTAATGTGGCACAACCATGTCCATATTTGTGTTGAAGTAATTTACAGTACAGGATTTTGCATTATTTTAAGGCTGCAGTTCGATTACGTAATCATTATTTGTAAAATTTTGTGAACCAAGAAGGTAGTCTGTGAAATAAGAATATAATAAATATAATATAAAATAAAATACCCCAAATCATTAAATTTACTATTATAGAAAACTCAAAAAATCAGCAACTAATCAGCTGGGGTTTTTTTTTTTTTCAGCTTTGGAGTTTTATGCAAAGATATACAAGATATTTGAAGAAATGAACAACAATTATGTTGGCTGTGTATATTGAAAGGTTCCCAGTAAATCTATTATATTAATGATACATTTAGCGGTTATGTTTCATGGCAAGCTATGCACATCTATGCACACATTTCTTCTCTCTGTTGTGGCTTCACACTGAAGGTGATGCTCTTCTGCAGCTTTCTAATTAAGCTTATTCTCCAGCCATAATTAGTTGATTTTGTTAAATGATTTTTTTTCCCCTTTCTGATTAGACTCCACTTTCATTCCTTTGTTCTTGTCTCTGGAAGATTGCTTGTCTGCCAGTGAGGATTGCCAGCTCATCAGCATCTTAAAAAAAGAAAAGTGAAATCCATGCAGAGTTCAGTACCGCTATATGAAGTTCATGTTAGCTGATGAGAGACTTAAAAGAATCTTTCAGAAAGCAAAGTTACCTGCTCGTTATCATATTCTCAAAGTGATTTGTTCATTTTATCTCTCTTTACTCACATGGTACAGTGGGTAGACTCAGGCTATGTGTCTATTGAGAAAGTTCAGACTGATTTCTCCAGATGTCTGCCTGTCTGAATAAATTAAGGACAGAATTAATACGTGCTCACAAGGGTAGCTGGTCTCTTTTGACGCTCAGTGTGCAGGAAGCTCGGTCACTGGTGGCTGCTCTTGAAATGAAGTTCCTTGACCATAAGGGAGAAGAAAATGTGGTGTTGATGAACTGGTTCTTAAATGACTCTGGTTGGATTAGGCAGGAATTAGTCATGTTTTACTCCTTTGTTTTTCTTTTTGTCTGTCTGTTTGTTTGCTAAGCCACTCTAAAGTCTTTGCAATATTTGAAACAATGGGCTCTTGAATTTAGACAGTGGTTATTGTTGGCTTCTCATTTCTAGCTGGCAACTGTTGATTGTGATTCAGGAGGTGTTGAGCTCTGATCAGCTGTTCAGTTAGTTACGTTTTCATTTTGTCCTTTAACTCTGTTTTTCTTTTTTTCCACCATGCACTTGTTCAGTCAGCTCCCGCCTCCCCCCAACCTCTGTTCCTCCATCTCCCTCTTGTATCCATCCCCAGTGTCTCTCACTTATAATAGAACCCTGCACATATTAAATGGCTCCTCTGCGCATCTCCAGCACAAGACAGCACACTTTAAATTCTACATTTAGCATGAAGGAAGAGAGGGAGGGTGAAGGATAGAGGATTGTTGGAAGGGGGGTTGGTGAGCAGCAGCAGCAAAAAAAAAAAGAATAAATAAATAAATTATTAAATTGATATATTAGGGGCCTAAATAGAAATGCCTCCTACAAATGGGAATTGATGAACTTATTGCTTAGCATGTGGATCCTGACAACGATTTACCCCTCCCCCCCATTCCACCCCCTGGCCTATTCTTCTGAGCAACATGGAGGGGAGGGGGGGGGGGGGGGTGGGGTGAGTGAGAGAAAGAGGAAGAGATTTGAAATAGTGGATTAAAGCTAGAAGTCTGTTGAGGAAAATAGGAAAAGGGTAGAGGGGGTACAAAGGCAGAAGATGCCTTGAAGCGAATGTTAACCTTTCCTGTAAAGCTCCGTAACGAGAACAGTACAGTTTATTTTGGGGCTAAAATGAACAAGAGGACAAAAAGGCAGTTAAGTAAAGGAATAGTAATTTTTTGAATAATGCTTGTGAGAAAATGTATGACACAGTAAATAAACAGGGTATCAGCAAGTCTTTGAAAGCACTGAATTCAATTTCCTCAAAAAAAAGGCCTTAAAAAAAATTTGAACTATAAATTACTGAAGTCTGTTGCTTTCCATCAGCATTAATATAAGTTACATAACATTTTTGTCTCTGATTGCAGGCTGTTATGAATTTCTAAACTAACATATTTTTAAATTGATTGATCATCAATTTTTACCGCTTTTTTAAATTAAATTAATTTTATTAGTTATGAGGAATTATTGCTATTTACTGGGATGTACTGAAAAAGTATGATGATATAATAATGATCTATTTTCATATTGTGAATGCTATGACCAGAATAAATTGCACTGTATGTGGTATTGAAAAGGTCTTAAAATGTAAAAAAGAAAAAAAAAAAGAAACCCTCATTAAATGTAGCACACGCACAGACTTGGTTGTCCTTGTGGTTGAAATCATGTTTTATGTTTTAAAAGAATAACTGAAAACATAACTCACGCCGTAGTCTCACTGTCTCTGCAGGGTTCCAGAGTTTGTGCGTGAGAAGCGTTTCGGGAACTGGTTGAGAGACGCACGAGACTGGGCGATTTCGAGGAACCGTTACTGGGGCACGCCGATCCCTCTCTGGACCAGCGACGACTTTGAGGAGGTCAGGAAAACACAACGCACACAAATACACACATGCTATTCTTTAACAGAGTACTTAATGTTTCTAATGTGTCTTAGTACTCTACAGAGATCACACAATTTGTCTGTGTCGTGACCAAATACCAAGTCAGTTACTCTTTTCCCAGGAAGCTGATCGCAGCCTTGGCAGCACTCACAAATCAATCTGGGCTAAGCATGAGAGGGCATAATTGAAAAGTTGAACTCTCCATAACTCTCACTTTTATTTACCATAGAAATGACTTTGGGGAAAAAAATGTCTTGTGTCTCTCCAAAGGCAGATTGGTCTTTTGCAAGGGTGCAGAACTCCAGCTCTTCTCATAAATTGGCTGGGTGAAGATTCTTCTCTCTGACCTCTTTTTGACACTCACATAATTTAGCATATCTGGCCCTTTTTTCTGTCTGTGTGAGGAGGCTTATGTAGGAGAGACTTTCTGGCATGGCAGAGTGATGTGGCTATGGTGTCAAACCAGAGTGTAGCGTGACTCTGTACTCCAGTCCAAGTCCGCGCCCCTCAGGCACCATTACTGCTTACTGCCTGCATAACTCAACACATGAATGGTTCATTAATGAAAGCAACAAATAAACCCAAACCAACATGTATTTGTCTGTCTTCATGCCGGTTAAGGCAGCTTCAAAGGTCCTCAAGACAAACAGCGATTGGAGGTGGGGGCAGGAAAGAAGACAGGGAAAATAAGAGGAGGAGGAGACAGAATAAGAAGAACATGAAGTGAAAGACACACAAAGGGGGGCAGGTGGAAGATGAAAAGAGGAGGAGGAAAATAAATTTAAAAGGAAAAGCAAGAAGACAGTGAACAGGCTGCCCAAACTGTAAATATCCGTCTGGTTGTGGATGTTCATTGCCAAACTCAGTTGACTTTGTGTTGTTGTCTGAACTGAATAGAGATGTCAGAACTGGGTTGTGTGAGCATTTGAAAAATGAAGTGTTGGTCCCCTGGCTGAAAGAGGGACAGCCAGCGACCTGCTTGCTGGAAATAGCTTTGTGACTGTTTCCAGAACACTCATGCTCCCTGGTCCCTTTCTCACACACACCCCTCAGTGGCAAATCAGGCACCCACAAGTAAAGCTGTGTCTGTGTGTGTGTGTGATAGTACAATTTCTATCTCTCAGTATCTTTTTGTTCTACCTTCTCTATGTCCCTGTCATTTCTGGATGTTTCTTTTTCTCTTTTGCGTGTTCTCTTGCATTTGATGGTGGTGTATCGGACTTTATCTGGGCCATGTTACCTGGTGCTGTGGTAAAACTAGAGCAGAGCCTACAGGTTAACTCTCTGAGGAGACCAGATAACACAGTTTACCATACTTTCTCAGGTAAAGTTACTCAGGAAGTGTGTCACTGTAGGCCTACTTTCAAGTTCGGTTGTGTTGTGTGTTTTATACATAACTAGCAGAAAAATACATTAGCACTTATATTTCTCTGCGACCTCTAAACAAACAATGTTAGATTCAGCTGGTTTTAATTCATGTGGGTTTAAAGGTATACTTTGACCTTTCTTGTGAGAGCTGCATTGATTGTCTCATCATTAACTTAAAGCTGACTATCATACATTACATAAAGTGGCAAGTGTCAAAAAAATTCCCTTAAATTAAAGGAAACATTACAACCCATTTTACCAGTTTTTATCACATTACCAACCCAGGTTTAGGCTGACTGTTATGGGATCTTTTAGGTCAATAGTGATTTTGGGGAGTTTCAAAAATCAGATATGATATATGAAATATGATTTTTTTTTCTTTAAACAAAAGCACTTAACATTAACTAACAATCTTGATACAGGCTGCAGTCCTGAGTTTTTTGATTAATTAACTATTAATGTCAGAAATTGAATGGTGTGTGTGTGTGTGTGTGTGTGTGTTTGTTCATCAGATGGTGTGTGTCGGGTCCATCACTGAATTGGAAGAGCTCACGGGAGTCAAAGTAACTGATCTGCATCGGGAGAGGTGAGTCACTGATCGAAGTCTGAGATTATCAGGCAGCTACCTGAATGTGTATTCTGTGCTGTGTCTGCTGTGATAGTGATACCTTCAGATTCACAGGCTTTATGTTTGTGTCCGTGGTTTTTCATATGACGTCTGTTCTTGTATGTGTGTGCGAGGGAATGAATTCATCCTTGTTAAATCTGCCATCGCCCTGTAACCTGTCTTCCTGAACCAGACTGGTGTTGTGGAAGGCAGATCACTTTACTCTTCCGCTCTGCATCCGCTAATTATCTTTAATCACTTCCACGGGGTTCACCATCTTTAATTAATGGGGGAGGAAGAGGTCAACTCCGTACTGTTGAGTTGGACAGAATAGGTTCCTGGTCAGGTCTGGAAGACTTGAGAAAGTAATGCAAGTTTTGGTCTTCAGGATTAAAAAGGCACTTATCTAATTAAAGAATAACCCACTCATAGTCACCTGGCAGTTTGTCAGAAGTTGAAAGGTGGGTTGGAAAAGTGTACTGTGGTTATATCTGCTATGTGACATTTCACTCAACTCCCACAATTTTCTGCACAATGAATGAAGATGACATATTGTATAACACAACGCAGCTGACATTTTGGTATAAATTGATTGATGCTTGATTATATAAGTACCGCAAATATATTTTCAAATGTGACATTTATTATTGCAAAAAATTGGAGACTTAAAAAAATGAGAGAATGGTCAGAATTTTTGACTGATTTGCTTGTGTGACCATTTGAATTCTTTGACTTGTTGGGAAAAACTGGAAAGACTTTACTAAACGCAAAGACATATGTGTCGTACATCTAAGTGGATAGTCATCAGTTTACATTATAATGTGTGAAATGGCCAGCTCCCAGAGATAATGGCATGGTAGGAAAGCAAACTTTTTAGCAATTTTTTTTTTATAACACACTGCAGAAATGTGTTAAACTACTCCAAATATACTCAACTTTGCACTTCTTTTTTTTACAAATTCCTACCTAACACTCTCCATTTCCTCAGTTGGTCCAGAAGCAGAGCTCTTCAGGGCAGCAGAGTACTGCAGTGGAGCAGCTTTAGTGTACAACAGCAGATTAGTAAAGGTGTAATCTGCAGTGTGTAGACCTGAGAGCTAATAACTATAGAAGTGTGCACCAGGTTGTTACATGAGGGGAAAAAGAAATTATCAAATTTCTGTACATATGTATTGTTGATATTGGTGCCCCCCCCCAGAACACCACTAACTTTCCAGACCTTTCACCAGAACTTTCCATAGATATGGATTTAATCTAGATTTAGTGGGTAACTCACACAGACTGACACTTTGTGACTACGACAAAGCTCAGGCCCATCTGTTTCCACCAGCTTAAGCAAGTTTTACTGAAGAAGCAAAGATTTGTTCACGGTCTGAATCTGAGTGAGTTGGTATATGGAGTAAATTAATCCACATCCCTGAAGCATAAAGCAATAACTGACCTTATTCTAGTGGGCGTCAGCACAACGTGAGCACCACTGTTCTTTTCCTAAACCTCATTCCCACTGGTGAAAGATTATGAAATCATTGTTTTGGACTGCTCCCAAAAAATCCTATAGACCCCTGGATCCACACAGTGTACAAATGTTTAAAAACTTTCTCATGGCAGTAATAAAACTTTTTCATGGCAAAAAAATCGTCAAATTGTCATTGCTGCCATTTGTCTTAACAATTGCACCTCCTTTCTCTTTCTTTCTGACTGTCTGTCCACACATTCTTTGCCCAGCATTGACAACCTGACCATCCCGTCACGGTGCGGTAAGGGCGTGCTGCGGAGGGTAACCGAGGTGTTTGACTGCTGGTTTGAGAGCGGTAGCATGCCTTACGCCCAGGTCCACTACCCATTCGAAAACAAGAAGGAGTTTGAGGACATGTTCCCAGCAGACTTCATTGCCGAAGGCATTGACCAGACGAGGGGATGGTAAGCTGTGAATGATGTGTGATAGAAGGGGGGATGGGTGGAAAGAGGTTGGCAGTTAGGAATAGAGATGTGGAGACCTTCCCTGCTGAGCTCTTTGAGGAGGATGAAAAGAGAAGAGAGCATGAATGGATGGGATCAGGCAGATGAGTGTGTTCCTAAACGACTTGATCACTAATAGTTTTGAATTTAATAGATAAGTATTAAATGATAGCAAATCACTGAGTAAGACATGGATAGATTAAATCAGCAAACATGTTTTTCTCAATCCCACTGCAGAGAAGGAATGAATTGAATCTTTTCAGTCCCTCTTGTTATCCTGACCATGTGTACCATCTTTTCGTATCCTGATACAGGTTCTACACCCTGTTAGTGCTCTCCACAGCACTGTTTGGCAAACCACCCTTCAAGAATGTCATTGTTAATGGATTGGTCCTTGCTAGGTGAGACCCTTTTCTTATTAACAAACCACTCTTCTGCAGACTGCTTTATTAGCAAATAATTTTCAAATTCATTTTCATTAAAGGTTCGTGTTAGTTTATGTTTTTCTTATTTTCAACAAGCTGTGAAAAGATAAAAACCAACGATGTGTTCCTCAATACTGTCCAGTTTTCCTACAGTGTCTGTGGCACTGAGCTGTGAGCCCATTGTTTTTACAGAAGACATAAATCTTTACAAACAGATCACAAATATTCAGTTTAATTTATTTATTTATTTTTTTTTTAAAAAAAGCAATATAACATTCTAAAATAGCAGGGCACTTTAGTTTTTAGCTTTCGTGGTGGTGAAATGGTTCATTTCATCAGCATTTGCAGCTGCAGGTTAATGTGGGACTGACTAAAAATCAGTGCCCATGTTTATAGTAATGAAACATCTGATATGTCTTTAATAGTTTGTGAACAGCAATGGAGGCCTGTGGTACAGAGGAATAAGCTATGATGTAACAGACTTTCAGTAGTGGGATCTATGTTATTTCTTTCCGTCTCTAACTGGTTTAGTTGACAGTGACAGATGTACAGGAGATTGCCAAATGTATTCTTCCAGTCATTTTAAAATACATTTTTAAGCTATTTTGTGCATCATTTTTTCTTGTCTGCCTCCACCAATCCACTGTTTACCCTCCTCTTTATTCCTCCTCTTTACTTCCATTTTTACATTCCATTTCATCTCCTTTTGTCACCGACCACTTCATCTCCTATTTTTCCTGCTTTTTCTGGCGTTCAGTGTGGTTAAGTGTGCTGTAACACTTAGCCCTTAGAGCTGCTCTACAATAGGGCTACTTGTCTTCAGCCCAGGGGTCTAAATGCAGCACTGAGCTCACAGGCCTGCTGACCTGGAAGGACTAATTTGAATACCAAGTTCATGGTTTCTAACATGCACTTTTGTTCATGCGTGCATGTGTATGTGCTTTAATGCCTTTGCCTGTCTCGTTCCTGCAGCGATGGACAGAAGATGAGCAAGCGCAAGAAGAACTATCCCGATCCAGGACTAATAGTGCAGAACTATGGAGCTGATGCCCTCAGGTCAGATCTGTGCTTGAATGTGAACGAGTGTGTTTCTGAATCATGAATGCCTGTGTGCTGGTGGCACGACAGTGTGTGTTAATCTACCTTATGTTATTAGCAGGCATGGTTTTAATATCCATATATGCACACTCAGGCATACTGTACATACACTTGCATACTCACGTTGTTACCCCTCATGCATTTACTGCTTTGCCCTGAGCAATGATAGTGCCGTAGCCATATGGCCTGATGAATAAAGCACTATGCATTTGTGCCATATGCTCACATATAGACTGATGAAGAGTGAGCTGCTGAAATGAAGACAAAGACTACGGTCTGTTTCTCTTTAAAACGATTTGCAGCAAAGTATACAAAGTACCGGTAGACTATTTTGTGCCGTAAAACTTTACTCACACTATAGCTGTTATGGTACAGTGAGCTTTATAAGTGTGTGACTGCCACTACTCTACATTGCACATTACCGTAGATAGAAACTGAACCAGTGAGAGACTGAAGTACAGACTGTGAGGGCTTTTTGTAGGAGTATCTTTTAGTTAAACTCGGCTTATGTGACATATGTCTGTTTTCATGTTTGCTCATTTTAAGGTGTCAGAAGAAATTATTTGACCAACTGATGGTTCTGTTTACGCTGCATTTATAGTTGCCACAATTAAAATCACTCATGGCCTATTGCGCGAAGTTGCATCATGTTAGCTTGCTTCTAGAATCATCTTCAAAATTGAGCTTTTTTCAAAACCTTTTCTAACCAGTCTGTTCTATGTGTTGATGCCTGCCACACTATATTAAAGTGATGTGGATTATTTTCATTTTTTGTCGTTGACCTGCCAACGGTGTGTTAATTTAAAGAGATTAATTTGCACTGAGATGCTGTTGGTAAAATTAGATTTTGGCTCTAATATTTGTGCAGAACATATTTCAAGGTGGACATTTAGCCCAGTTGGCTAAGATAATCCAGTTGGGATATGTTTGTCAGCTAAATAGCCCTGCATTAAGAGATTGTAGCCTCACAGCTTTGCTATTATGGTGCCCCATACACTGCAAAAAAGTTACCATTTATCAAGCAAGAGCACTTGCTTTCCATATACCAACCTTGACTTAATCATGCCACTGGAAACATGCACAGACTGATAAGATGCAGTTCTGAGTAGTAGCTTTAATTTATCGTGCTGATTCTGCATGTAGAGATACAAACCTGTCTGTCTTACTGTAATGAAGAAACAGATAATATTGTCATATTTATCGATATTCAGCACCACGACATTTAGCACATTTTCTTTCACTTCATTTTAAATATTGCTCTCTGCTAGACTTTATTTTCCCAATGCACTTTTGTCATAGTGCCTTTACCCTCTTGCATGATGTATTTAAGGTGTCTTTGGAGAATGTGTATCTGGGGCAACAGTGCTCAGTTTATTCTGACTACCCTGTTGTCCTCAGCACAAACACACATACTTCATTTGTGTCAGTCTATATACACATATGGCAAACAGCCTCATTCACTCATACACATCCTATGCACACGCTAACTTGTTAGCTGGGTCCACACTGTATGTTCTCTCTCACTCACTCACTCATAATCAGTCCTGCAACACTTACCAAATCCTTTGCGGTCTCTCTTTGCAGACTGTACCTCATCAACTCTCCTGTAGTGAGAGCAGAGAACCTGCGTTTCAAAGAGGAGGGAGTGCGAGATGTGCTGAAGGATGTCTTCCTGCCGTGGTATAATGCCTATCGTTTCCTGGTGCAGAACGTGCAGAGGTTACAGAAGGTAAATGTGTAATGAGCTGAATAAAAGCTTATTTACTTCCACCACTCCAGCAATGTTCCTTAAGTTATTCCTGCCCCCCCTCAATAATACAACAGTAACTATTATCATCTATTCATTGGTAAAAAAGGAAAATTGCTTGGTGATACTGACATTCAATAATGTAGTAATAGCAACAATGATATTTCCATCTCTGTCATTAGTTAACTGATAGGTGATGGGTCCAAGGCATTTCTTCCAGATGTCTCATTCTCTCTCAAAAAAAGAATGTTGCTTCATTGCTATCCATGACAACATTCATCCCTACCAACCAGCGGGGAATTAATAACAGCAAACATGTCACTGTTGCCACCATCATATGAAGAAAGTACCATCACCTGCAGGCAACTTGTGCTACACATGCAGTTCAAATTCAGCTTGTGGCTATAAAATGCCAAATGTTTGTTTGCCCTTGTGGCTTAGAGGTTTCAAAGGAGTGACTGTGAACCACACAAAGCAATCTGTTTCCTGTTGTCTCTCTACTCTCAAGCCTGTCATAAAAGGCATAAAATGCCCCAAAAATATTTTAAAAACAACAGATGTTAGTTTTTGAAGATTTTATGAATGAATTTGCCATTTATTTCCCTTTCTTATTTCTCTTTCTGCTTAAGACCTCACTTAACATCAATAACTCATATGCTGATAGTTCAAAATATCTTCACCAACACCACAGACACACACATGCAGTTTTGAATAAAACAGAATACCAACTTCAGTTCCAATACTGTTAGCCTGAAGGTGGCACAAGTATCAAAATTTCTGCACAGCTTGTTTTCCTTGCCTTTAGATGGCTCAATTCAGCATTACTTGTGCAGGTCCAAACTGCGAGGACTTGGTCAGTGTGATTTCAGCTGCTTCACATCAGCGATAGTGTGTGTCCAATCAAATTGTAAGAAGTGGAAAAAAAAAGGTAATTTGTGCGAAAGCTTTGTTTAACTGCCTATTGTGTGTGTGCATTTGTGTATTTATGTGTCAAAGGAGGATGACATTCAGTTCCTGTACAATGAAAACATGGCAAAGCAGAGTGACAACATCATGGACAAATGGATTCTGTCCTTCACACAGTCCCTCATCCAGTTCTTCAAGGTTGAGATGGATGGTGAGACCCAAACTCACACATTGCAAATTGTTGCTTTTGGTATTTTCACTTGATATTAACAGAGAAGATTGATTTCGATTGGATTCCAGAGAGGCCAGGTATGAAATCAGTGTGGATCTGAAGAGGAATAAAAGCAATGGGGGGATTGGGGGTGTTACAGCTCAAAGTTGTTGTGTTACCAGATGACCAGTGGTTGATCTGCATGTAGCTTGCAGTCGTTAGATATAGTGCCTCATCACTGATAATCTTGTGCCACACTGGTTTTGCTCCACTGCATGTGTTATGGATTTATCGCCTTTTTCAGCCACCCATATGTTGAAAGCAGCCAGGAGTGAAGTTGTCTCTCTGGCTATTTGACTATAGGTTTAATAGGACTGTGAATTATGAGTTCATAAAGTCAATGAAGCTTTTGTTGCTATCATAACTATCCACGCCATGGTGGTAGCTTAGCGACTTTATTTTTAAAAAGTGACTTGCAGCAAATCTCATGATTTTTTTTGGGGGGGGGGGGGGGGGTGAGATGAGATATATACACAATTGTGTTAGTGTTTTGTAATTTCATCTTGGTCAGTGACTCTTCTGGCAGCACCGTCACTCCCTCTTCCTGCACCATGCACACACAGGTACAAATGAGAGTGAGTTAATTATAGAGACAACCACCCGTCAAAGAGAGACAAAGGATGGTGGCAGGTCTGATTCATTTAGGGTTTTTTTTTATCTGTTTTAAGTGAAAAGAGGATCACTTAATGTAAAAATTGTTACATAAAAACAGAAAAGTTATGTAGATGGCTGATTATTTGTAAGATTCAAACATTAAAACATTTTCTTTCCATAAAACAGTTATTTCTCTAAAGTTTAGTTTAAAGTCTTTTTATAACTTAGTGGCCTCATTAGAGAGCAGTAGAAGCTGAAGTCTGTATATTTCTCAGAAGTCTCATATTTTACACATTGTGCTTGTTTTTAGCAGGCATTGAGTGCTAATGTGGGGCCTCCTCTGTAACAAACTATAGATGGACAAAATGACTTGGCCTGATAAATAATTTTCTGGAAGATTTTTTTTCTTTTTTTGCGTAAAGCCCTGAGATCTCAAAATCCATCCCATCTGGAAGCCTGTTCATGTTGTTTCTCTATTCAGCATAAGCAGACTGACAGTAGCTTGTTGTTGCAGCTTACCGCCTGTACACCGTTGTGCCTCGCCTGGTCAAGTTTGTGGACATGCTCACCAACTGGTACGTCCGGACCAACAGGCGCCGCCTGAAGGTGAGATAGCAACTCGGAAAGGATGCTTGATTATATAGTTAATCTTGTTTTTATGCAAGGAAAATATGTGCAAGTTTTTCACCGGTGACTGAAATATATGGAGTCCCTGGAGTGACAATCATTAGTAGAAGAAAAGATACATATAGTCAGCAATAGCATTTCATACTTACCTAAGTAAATAAATACAAACTCTTTTTGGTTTATGTGCCATATTTTTCTTTTTTGTTGTTCATTTGTTAAGCACATAATTTATTCATTAGGTTAATTGAAACAGTGATTAAATCTAATGCCAAGACCTGTTCATCATGGCCTCCATCTGTGGACATTTTATAGCAATCAGTTTGTGGCCTTCCTGGTCAACACTGCGTTGTCTTGGTTTGCAGGTACATGCACCAGTGTCTTCTAGAGCACATTTATATTTTCACTGTTCCAAGGGGACTGACTGTGTTGATGCCTGTGTGAACTTTGTAGGGAGAGAGTGGCACAGAGGACTGCCTGTGGGCGCTGGAAACCCTTTTCAGCGTTCTGTTCTCCATGTGCAGGCTGATGGTGAGTCACATTGTTTCTGTGTGTGAGTGTGTGTGTGTGTGTGTGTGAGACTGAGAGAGAAAAGAGATTGTGTGGAGGAAATTTCTTGTGATGGGGTTTTACTTTTGAGGATGCAAGATACAAAGAAATAGTGCTGGTATAGGAGAGGTGTGTGCGTGTATGCGTGCTTGCATGGCTATGAATAATGCATGAGCAGTAGGAGTTTTTATTTATAACACATTGAAGATGTTTGCATGTGAGGCGAGAGGCACGCTAAGAGCCATTTGGCCTAACCCAGATCAATACAGATCAGCTGTGAGCAATTCAAATTAATTAGCTGTGGTTGAAATAGAAGAGAATCACATCAGAAGTAACCTCACTATGGTGCACTTCTGTTTGATCTATTGAACCATTGGGGAGGGGGGGTAATTTTATAGCTGCTCCTGACTTTTAGACCTTTGTGGCAGAAAATGTGAACGTTACAGTACAACACAGAGCCTCTAATAATCTTCTTCTTTTCCTTTTTCTCTCACGTCTACTTGCGTTCTTCCCTCCTTCCCTCAGGCTCCATTCACACCCTTCATCACAGAGATGATGTACCAAAATCTGCGTCACCTCATCGATCCTGCCTCTGTCGAAGAGAAGGACACTGGCAGCATCCACTATCTCATGCTGCCCCAAGTCAGGTTGGAAAAATTCTTCATTAAATCTCAAATTTGAGGCACTCATTAATACCGCTTACACTGGGGGACAATGGGGGCAATGCCTGCCCAACTTAGTTTCTGTACCCTGCCCCCCACCACCACCAAAATTCATTGTATTATAATAAATATTAAATATAATAAACATGTATTGATATATAATTAAAACTATTAATTCCCAAATGAATTCATAAATCAAACAAGACGTGTAATAAAATCCTGGCCTGGCCATGTCCATTCAGTGACCACATAAAAGCAGTGCCCACCCATGTGATCCCTTGCTGATAAGGCATGTATTTCAAGTTGGACACCTAACACCACTAAGTGTCTGAAAAAAAAAATTTTGTAGGGAAATCCTGCTATTTATTTTCTCCTTCTTCAGAATAGCATCCGCTACTGAGCCAGTACTGCCCCTGGATCAAGTTGGTTGTCTTGTTGTTCAGCAGTGTAGACACTTTTTCAACCAAATGAATGTATGGTCATCTGATTAAAAGCTTCAGCTCTTTCCACACACAGCTCACACAACAATCCCCCCCTTGTGTCAGCCCCTTTTCTTACGGGATATCCACTAATCCACAGCCTAATAAGTTTCAGCCAGAGTGGCCTTACTTTACCCCAACCGTTTCACACCCTGAACATTTCCGACTGCAAGCATTTCAAGCTCGAGATTCCGCAGTAGTTTCTAGATAACTGTCAGGCGTCACAGCAGCCGTTTTCTGTTTTTCTGTTTTTAACCTTTTTCTTCTCATTCCTGCTGTTTACTACTTCATCTTCCACCACTATGATTAAATTTTCCATTTTAATATTTGTTATTATATGTGTTACTTTATAGGATCAGTTGGTTCTGTGGAAACCTTGCTCAGAAACTACTCAAAAGTAAATCTTTTCCAGCTCTTGTGTCAAATGCAAGGCTCTTTGTGTTTTTTTGTGTGATCATAGTGAATCACAGATGATACATTTTCCACAGCAGTACAAAGTCAGCTTCAACAAATAACCAGGTGCAAGACTTCCTCAAATTCACTGCTATCTATCGTCTACAAAAGCAGCCTCACTCTGTATTTTTAGGATAAAACTGTTGATCACTTCCTTAAAGAGTGATTGAAGTTCGTGCACTTTTAGCAGAGAACTTGAAACACACAGAACTGCACAGAGACTGACTTGACTGTCAGCCCTGCGAATGGATATTGCTCACAAAATATGATCATTTCATTTGCTTCACTTCAATTACTTCAGAAAGTAAAATGTGTGCCTTGGTGGCTGATCAGTTTTGTAATGCCTGGGAGGAATTTCTAATTGCCCAAACTTAATTACATCATCTTTAACTATGAAAAAGTTCTGACATGATTAAATATCCTTCTTGATTAAGCAAAAGGAAAATAGTTTGTGTAATGGGTCATATAATCTCCCCTGTCATTTCGGCAGCATTCAGTGCTGCTGCTTTATTAGCCACATGTCCTTCCTGCTGTCGAATGGGACTACTTCACCCCCCTCCCAAAGGTCAGCCACCAATCAGGCGGTGGGAGCAGCTGCTCCTCAATCAGCTCATTAAATGATTGGCTGTCCCTGGCGTCCTCTCCTCTCTCATTTTTCTCCACTGTTGTGTAGACACACACACACAGAGGAACACACCACAGAAGTAAATTAACAAGCATGGTGCTCAGACACACAGACACATGTCGACATTTGGGGGCTAATATCTCCATCATGCGTGATTATCAGTAGCTGTGCAGCTCTAATTTGGATTCAGAGGTGGAAGTCTTAGTGTACTTTATAAGTGGATGTTCCTGATTTAAAATTTGGTGCAGATGGTTCTGAGCTCTGTTCAGACTGTCTTTATTTAGATGTGAGCTACAAACCATGCCGTGCTCTATTATTCATTTTCTTCAATAGAAAAGCAATTTGAATTTATAAACCACCCTTAACCAGAAAATGACAAGAGTTATTACAGAAATGCACTTACATTCCCTAATTGTGCCCTGCAATTGTACAGAATTTTGCTTAATATGCAGTGATTCTCCTAGAAAGAGAAGACAGGTTGTTTTGAAGGATGGTCCTCTCAACCTCCTGCATCCTCTTACCATGAGACGGTACAGCTTGGTCAGATGGCACTCATTACGGTTGCAAAAGTCTCATCGGGTAGAGGATTTTCAGAGAAAAACCTAGAGAAAGCATCTTTTTAACATTGTGTGACCTGTGAGTTAAGAGGGTATTCAAGCTCCCATACCTTGACATTGTAACACTACTTACAATGTGATGAGACTTATATTTTCTTTTTTCGTGTTTCTGTTTTTCAGGGAAAGTGTGATTGACAAGCGCATTGAGAGCGCTGTCTCTCAGATGCAGTCTGTGATCGAGTTGGGCAGAGTGATCCGAGACAGGAAGACCCTGCCTATCAAGGTGAATCATCAGCTTTACCCAATCCGTTCATACACTACATTGTAATAGGTACAGAAAATTCAATGGATGTATTATCCAGTATTGGCTTATTTCTTATAACATGAAATTGCTGTGTAGAAGTGCCAAAGGCTTGTTTGAGGTTATTTATAAACAGTGTCTCCATTAGACACATTGCCCACCAGAAAGCACTGACAAGTTTATTTGACAGCAGAAAAACACCTGGTACATTTCTTGTCCTCTTCTTTACAGTGTCTATTTCAAAAATGTGTTTACGTAAAATGACGAATATGAGGTTTTTCTATGTCATAATAATTAGTCTTGTTTTAATCAATCTTGATCTTTAATCAGTATTGATATCTGCTTCAAAAATCCAGCATAATTATTTTCTTTCTGTACTGTGCTCCAACTTCTTACAGCTCTTCTATAGATTTAAATGTCTCATGTCATGTTAATTAGTCTTTTCTCTTACTTTTTGACCAAAGGTAATGTTGTTGTGTTTTTCAGTACCCACTGAAAGAGGTGGTGGTTATTCACCAGGACCCAGAGGCCCTTAAAGACATCCAGTCCCTTCAGAAATACATCCTGGAAGTAAGTAAACAAGTCTTTTGTACCAGTGTTCTGTTTTGTGGCAGGAGTTGTATCTTCCTCTGATTTTTCCTGTGTTTCACTTTTTTGTCTGTTTACCATAGTTTGATGACTACTATTACATTTGTAAGTTAAGGACAAATGTCCTTTAAATCCTTGTTGACACTCCAAAGCCAGTATGTTTTACTTGATGGATGGGGTGTACACCAGAGGAAGTGCATCTCCACATGCCATATATATCTTCATCTATAATTAAAATTTCTGTAAAAAAAAAAAAAAAAATCTTTCTTTTATTAATTAAAAATATAGTACAGTAGAACTGTTGCTCTGCAAGTTTAACTGTATCAGAAAGTGAAGTTTGCAAAGCTTTGTCTATTCAGATATTGTCTGGAAGGATGACTACTCAGAATGAGACAGACTTAATTGTCAAAGCCTTTTAGTGCAGGAAGCCATTACCTGACATTATTTCTTTGTCTTTGGGTTTGATTTTCCACCAACAAAGCTCTAAAAGTCAATACTGTTACACAGATGACTCAGCCAACCCTACGACTGCCTTAAATAAGGACGTCTCAACCTCTTGCATACTTTGCATGGGAATGTGGCTGCTTTTGTACCTGGTAAAGTCACGGCAAAATGTTTAAAGCCTTACGGTGGTCCAAGATGAGAAATGACTGATGCATCTTAGATAGAAAATGAATTGTGGCTGTTGTTCCCCTATGATGCTGAGCAGGAAAAATTGACATTTATAGCTTATGGTTCACGTGTGAAAAAGGGCTTCTGTTGCAGCCTTTTCTTCTTATCTTAGTTCAAGCCCCTTCTTATCTCTCACTCTGTTTCATTTCTGGTGGTGAAAACATTTAACCTCTCCGACTTCTAGCTTCCCTCACATAAACAAGGTTTGCTTGATCAAAATTGAGAGCAGTTTAAGGTCCTGCAGCCCAGGGAGGAACCTTCAAACTCTCCTATATTGTTGTGGTTTTGATGTAGTAAGTTTGGATTCATCTTTTCACTGTTGCTCTTACTTAGATTCCTTTATCATCATTCTATAATTATTACTATCTTAATGAAAATTCTTTGTAATTATTATAAATTTATTTAATCATTGTTAATAGGCTTACATGGCTGACTTGGTCTCTGAGCACATTACATTTTTTGATCGACTCTTTCCAGAACGTGTGGAGTAATTGCAGTTTTTAATTTGACCTACAGTATGTAACAAAGAATTTAGATTAAAAGTACGGTGTGTAGGATTTATAGGGATCTACTTGGAAATGGAATAAGATGTATTTACTTGTGTTTTCATAGTGTATAATCACTTGACATGAAGAATGGTCCTGTTTTCATTACCTTTCAATAAGCCTTACGCATCTACAGATGTATGAGGTCCTCTTGTCATGGCTTTTTTAATGGTGCCTCAGAAGTGGCTATAGAGTAAACTTGTCATAGCAGCCACCATAGGGGATATGACGTCCATTGCATGTATCTCTCTCTCTCTTTCACCATCTCTGGCAAGGAAGACAGTGGCAATCTTCCTTGCCACTGTCTGCTTGCTCAGGGTTTCAGGCTCTGGGTTTCTGTAAAGCACCCAGAGACAATTTTGATTGCAAAAGGAGCTATATAAATAAAATTCAATTGAACTGAATTGAGAGTGAAGCAAGGGTTGTTCAGTTGGTTGCAGTCAGCGCCCTCACCACTAGATGCTGCAAAATCCTACACTATGGGACCTGGACCTCAGTATTGCATATTCCCATGTATAGAGCAGTTGATACGATTGGTGGCATTACTATTTCCTGGCATATTTCTTCAGTTTTTCGATTTTCACAGGAAGCTGATGTAAATCCTGATTACTGCTTACACTTTTCTTTTTATCTTTTTATTTCTTGGGGCAAAACATGAATTCAGCAAATTCTCTTGTAGGGAAGAGAATGGGATCAGCTGTTGATGATCATTGGCCATTTAAATTTTAGCCATGATCAGCTTTGCTTGGCTGACAAGCTTGTTCACTTTCCACCGACCTATACATGCTCAGACAGCTGCTGTGAAATACTGCTTTTCTAAGTCACCATTCTCACACACACACAGCTATGTATGCCCTCAAAATAAAAGTTTCTTTTTGTGCACTAAACAAGCTCAAGGCTCAAAACCAAAGTTCTCTTTTCTGTAACTATTTTCAACCTCACAAAGCCCTTAAGTTTATTAGTGAGCCCACTGCAGTAGCTTATCGGTGCTCTCTGTCAACCAGTCAACTGTGCCAGAAGTCAGTCTCTGTCAACTTTTCTGTGTGATTGACTGAAGGAAGCCGTGCGTGGCAAGCCAGGGTTCATGTCAGTATGGCTAAATTTATTATCTATACTGCTTCACCAGATAGGACTGGATCACAGGTTTCTCTCTCCATTTAGATGGAAGAATGAAATGTATTGAAAGCCGGAAATATTGGCTGAATGGGACTGACTGACTGACTGGTTGATTATCTGGCTTACTTTCTCTTTGAGTGAGTGACTGTGTGGTCAGTTATTGATTAGCTCTTTACAGTACATGCCTGGGGTATTTAAAGTTTTTACTTTTTATTTTTAAGTTTAGTTAAAGTTCATTTTCAGTGTGTACAGTTTATCTGTTGTGTATTAGTTTTTATTTTCATTTCGTTAGCTAATTTTTATTATTTGTACTCATCAGTATGCTTATATAAACTAACACTGAACATACAACTACAAGACTTTACCTTTTCTAAGACATGGTGTCTTTTCTTTTCTTCCTCCAGGAGCTTAACGTCCGGCAGTTGACACTGTCAACAGACAAGGACAAGTACGGTATTCGTCTGAGAGCCGAGCCAGACCACATGGTGCTGGGCAAGAGACTAAAGGGAGCCTTCAAATCTGTCACTGCTTCTATCAAGGAGCTCACCAGCAAACAGCTAGAGGCCTTCCAGAAGACAGGTATGGCTGTGTATGTGGCTGTCAGGTTGTGTGTGCTAAAGAAAGCACAAATCTCTGAGCTCATAACTGGGTGCAGTGGAGCTAAAACTTTTCAGCACATCAGTAGTCTCATGTCGTTCACTAGTTTGCATTTACACGACTGTGAGCAAATGATATCTCTATTATTTTTGTGTCCTACAAATGATGACAACATACCAAAGACTTAAGCAATGGTTTTATTTTCCCTGTCAATCAAGTGCTGCATATTGTGTTGAAATCATATTTATTCAAGTTGGGCACCAACAGATGGTCAGTTTATCCTGAGAAGGCAAGCCCTAACCCTTCTGAAACTATAATCAGAGCTCGAGTATGGATCAAAGCAGTGCAAGGTATCTTGTCTCTCCAATTATAGAAAGACGAGGAGAGCCCCCAGAGTCTCTGGGGAGGGAGGCAGTGGAGGTCAGCTGGGCTGTGGGAACTTAACATTTCCAATCACATGGATGTTTGAAGTCTGGCCAATTGGAAGGAAAAAAGCAGGATGAGTGATGGAAGGAATGAGATAGATGTGGTGGAGGATGGAGAGAGGAAACACACAGATGAAAACGTGCACAGCAGAACCAAGTAACATTTTACTGACTTGTGATCTCAGGAGAGATGTGATGTGTACAGAAGTGTACAGAACCTGTTATAGGGTTCTACACTGTATAAAGCATGGCTTATCCTTGGTTAAAATAATAGTTCAACATGGTGAACGTGAAGCTACAGCTTGCAACCAATCAGATTAGCTTAGGGCTGGAAGTTGGGAGAAACATCTACGGCCTGAGTATGTCCATATGTACAACCTCAGAAAGGACAGAAAAAATGTATTGAAAACACAAAATAAACATATAACATTAGTTACTGTAGTTACTTAGTTACACTTCTCTCTCTGAAGCTAACAGCTCACATTCAGTTGAGTCTTTTAACCTCTTGAGCAAATTCCAGCTCACAATCCATGACTAAAAAAAAAGGTTGTTTTAATTTAGACTACGGGTGGCAGTTTAGTCAGAGCCTGATTGTGGGTTCATGGCCATTGGTTATGTTACACATTATTAGTTAGGTGTACCTTTGATCCCATCATTGTGATGGCGGTAGAAGAAAAGAGTTTAAGAGAGAAGGTGGAAAAAGAGCAGAAGAGCAGGGTTGGACACAGGAAATCAAAGCATGGAAATCTAGGATTAGAGAGAAATGAAGTGACCGTTTCACCCAGCCTCTGGGTGTGAAGAAGTGAGGACGAGAGGAGAACACGGTCATGGTTTTTAGTCAGAACACAGACGCGGGTAATTGCTGCCAGTGGCAAAATGGAGATATAAACCTGACTAGATTGGGTTCGCTGTATTGCTTAAAAGATCAGATCTTAGGTGAATGTGGCCTGGGAGACTGCAATGTAAAGAATCTGCAAATACTGGTCTAGACCCCAGCTAATTCAAAACAAAGCCTCGTCCTGCATGGAAGTTAAGGGAGCACTTTATTAGGAACAACTGGGGTGTAATTGAAACCTTTTCAAAAATCCTTCACAGGAGACAAACACTAAATAAAGTAATAAACTAATTTCACACAATCTGTTGGCAGTTCATTCCCATTTGATTTGCATTTATATAATCATACTGGGCATACTGAGTAATGTATCACGCTGCATTGGTCTATCAAATGCATCAACCCGTTTTCGTCCCCTTTCAAATAATCCATTCTCTGTTCCCACACTGGTGGTATTTTAGTTTTGCGTACACAGAGACATCTCCCTATTAACAAGAATTCAGTATTTTAAATTTTCACAGGAAAACAAACGAGCAGTAGTTGTCAGTTGGCCAGTTGTACGTTTCTACCTGAATTACTTTATTATTGCCTCGTTTAATTATGATTTAGTGATAAAAGTGATCTGACAAAAATGCCACCTCTTTCAAGGAGCACATTTTCACTTCAGACAGGCTTTGTACAGGAACATTTTTCATGACTCTTTAAGCCCCACCACATTATTTTTTTTCCTTCATTACTGTTATCAAGAATATCCCAACGCTTGAAGAAATCTTTATTTGAAGTAAGTATCATTATGGTTGTTCAGAAATGTATTCTGATGGTGCTGGCACACAGTTGGGTTTCGTGGGGGTTGCATGTATGTATGAATACCGTATTCACTTTTTTCCATGAAATATTAAATATCATTGTTTATTTTTAGTTTAAGTGCTGTACCTGTGGTCACAAACATTTTTCTGTTATGGTTAATTTTAAGGATCCATCACGGTGGACGGTCATGAACTTCGTGAGGAGGACCTGAGGCTGATGTACACCTTTGACCAGAGCTCTGGTTCAGCTGCACAGTATGAAGCACACTCTGATGCACAGGTAAGCTTGAAATTTAAACCCATCAAGATATTTTTGAATAAATATTGATAAAATATTTCTTTCCTGTTTTTTTTCTGGACAAACGCAGGGTCTCTGATTAAAGTCATGAATAACATGTTTTAGCAAGATAGGACTCCTCCTCACAGGACTGGCTTCAGGCTGATTAAATGAGCCTCTTTTTTTAATTGAAATCACTGCATTTAATTGAACAGTGCGGTGGTTAGTGCTGTTCCCGGTTCCAGTCCTGGTCAGGGCTCTTCTGTGCAGACCGTGTTGCATGTTCTCCCTGTGCCTGCATGGGTTTCCTCACACAATTCCAAAAACATACACATTAGGTTAATTGGCTACTTTACATTGCCCTCTAGATGTGAGTGTGTGCATATGTGGTTGTCTGTCTTTGTGTGTCAGCCCTGTGATTGACTGGCAACCGGTCCAGGGTGTACCTCGCCTGTCACCAGTTGTCAGCTGGTGACAGAGCTTCAGCCCTCCTGCGACAATACACTAATTAGCGATATAAAAAGTGGATGCATGGATGGATCTAACATTTTTTAATACATTCTAGGAAATGTAATGGTATTGAACAGAAAATGGCAACAGTCTATTTACCGGTCATCAACAACCAAATTGGTTGTTGCTAATATGCACTTTGTACAAAGTGCCAGGAGACTGTAAAACACCCTTTTATAAAAGAAGTAGTTTGACAAGCCATGGCTTCATAGCAGTGATGTGGTTTTATGGTGTGTTTTGTGTGGTACTATTTTTTTTAGCCCATAGTGACAACTTGTGTCTACACGGAAAGCAAAGTGATTTTTCACATTGAATTACTCATATGAGTTTGACTGTTGGATCATTAGTGATTATTCTCCCCAGAGAGCTGGAATACCTACCGGTGCATTAGCTGTAAGCAAGTAAACCACAGCAGACACAGAGGGTGTGTCTGCCAAAACTAATTAAACTCACCTGTTAAACTGCAGTTCACTTAGAAATCACTTAGAAAAAAGTAACTCTGAGCTAATGTCTCTGTCAAATGACTCTGGATCAGAGCAGAATCTGGTTGTTCAGTTGTAGAAGCCCCAGCTCTGTCTGCCGCTCTCTGCAGCTTCAGAGGTCACTGGATGTCAGTGGCTTTTTAGCAGCATCTCATATGTTAAATATTATCAACCTGCACCACTACACCCTTGCAATGATGTAGTTGTCTCGTCTCTCCTCGTCTTCCTCCACTTAACTGAATTTGGGATGTGGGAAGAGCAGTCTCAGCAGGAAAGCCCAGACTGTCCTCTCCCCATTCCCTTCCGCCAGCTCGTCCTGAGGGATACCAAGGCGTTCCCAGGCCAGACGAGAGATATAATCCCTCCATTATGTCCTGGGTCTGTCCTGGGTTTTCCTCCCGGATGGGCATGCCTAAAACAACTCCCCAGGGAGACAACTGGGAGGCATCCTAACCAGGTGCTTGAACCACCTCAGCTGGCTCCACTCGATGTGAAGGAGCAGCAGCTCTACTCTGAGCCCCTCCCGGATGTCCGAGCTCCTTACCCTATCTCTAAGGCTTAGCCCAGCCACCCTTGTATCCGCGCCGCTTGTACCCATGATCTTGTTCTTTCGGTCACTACCCACAGCTTGTGACCATAGGTGAGGGTTAGAACGTAGATTGACTGGTAAATCAAGAGCGTAGCCTTTCAGCTCAACTCTCTCGTCACCACGACGGACTGGTACAGCGTCCACATCAGAGCAGATGCTGTTCCAATCCGCCTGTCAATCTTCCGCTTCATTTTACCTTCGCTTGTGAACAAGACCCCGAGATACTTAAACTCCTCTACTTGGGGCAGCAACTCCTCCAACTCGGAGTGGGCAATCCAACCTTTTTCAGCTGAGAACCATGGCCTCTGATTTAGAGGTGCTGATTTTCATACCAGCCCCTTCACACTGGGACGGTTTGCAGCTGGAGGTCATTGCTGCTCGATGGCAGCAATACCGACCCTACTATCTACCTACCTGATCCAGCTCACCACCAGGTGGTGATCAGTTGACAGCTCTGCTCCTCTCTTCACCCGAATGTCCAGAACATATCGTCGCAGATCTGCTGATATGACTACAAAATCAATCATCAATTTGCGACCTATGGCGACCAAGGGTGTCCTGGTGCCAGGTGCACTTGTATACACCCTTATGTTCGAACATGATGTCAGTTATGGACAAGGTGTGACTAGCACAGAAGTCCAATAACTGAGCACCACGTGGGTTCATATCAGGCAGGCCATTCCTCTCAGTCACACCCCTCCAGGTCACACTTTTGTTGCCCACGTGAGCGTTGAAGTTCCCCAGTAGAACATTCCCCAACAATCCCCAGTAGTTGCTTCTTTCTGCTGACTGCTACCCTACTAACTGTTGTACAACTGGATCTAAAAGAAAATTTTCAATACTACTATGATCCGGCACCAAGCTGAGATATACTGTAAATGTATTGCTGTGTCTTAGCTGTGAGTGTGATGTATGAAATCATTTCACGGCTAAGTGGAAACCAGCATGTATGCGTTTCCCACAGGCCCTCTCTAATCAGTGTTCCTCCAACCGTATACACACCACACGGCTGCACCTTAATACCAGTTTACTGAGCTGGCTTTTTAATTCTCTCTGTTACTCGCTCGCACCAAGTCTTTGGCACCCATCTGTCTGTTTGTCTGTTATCTCTCATATACTGTTTCTCTGTTTGCTTTGTGTACTTTTCTATGTCACTCTGTCATCTCTTTCCCTCCTTCTTCTCATGGCAAAGTGGCCATGACTGGCAGCAGCTCAGCCTTACACAACATAAGACTTTCTTTTACTCACACAGTGTGCAGTGTCCTCATGACATGCTCATTGGTTGGTTGTTAGGTACTTTTTAATCTTTACATTATACATTTTTGGATTTATTCCATAAAGATTGCTTTTGCTGTCCCTGGATTTTACTCGTTCTTGCCTTTTCAGTTGAGTCTTGTCAGTGGCTCCAGTAAACGCATGATATGAGAAGGTGAACACTGCACTGTAATGTCTTCATATCAAAATAAATCCTGTCCTCCTTCTCCTATTAATTTCTCAAATGCATATTGCAATAATTGTGGGTGTACATTACCAGCCTAAATTAAGCAGAATTTTTACCTCTCAACCTTAAGGTGTTATAGGGCCACAAATACTTAATTCATGCCGCAACTTTGCCACTAAAGCAGGAAATCAGTAAGCTTTGTCCTTGTCAGTGTGCCTTACTACCCAGAACAACAACCGTACATATATCGCTGACTGATTTAAATAATCATATATTTCCCTTCACCCAAATATTGAAATTTAATGTTGAAAATTTGGTGTTTGTGTTGAATCATTGTGATTTGCCCCCTTTTTTGTGTGAACCCTATTGCAAATAAAAATTAAAATTTTCATTGAATTATTTTTAATGATTAATCGTCAAAAAATCTGTATATGATGATATAATGTTTTATATATCTTTGTGTTTTATACAAAGCCTAAGATATATTACAGACAATTATCTATGCAACATACAACACCCATCACAACAGTTCTGTAGTTAGTTCAACATATAACTTAAACTCTGGTGCTGTTCTCTGGTTTTGTTGTCCTTTAGGTCCTGGTGCTGCTGGATGTCACCCCTGACCAGTCCATGCTGGATGAAGGCGTTGCCCGAGAGGTCATCAACCGCATTCAGAAACTACGCAAGAAGGTGGGACAATTATTTTGAGAGCACTACTAGCTCTGAAAACAAGAGTGACATATAACACACCACAAGTGAATTTTACAATCCAGTGTCTAATGAATAGAATATGACATAATTTAAACAGTTTGACAATATGTGTAATCAGGGCTGTGCCAAAGTGAGCAAAACGTGCCACTGAGGCAGCACTCAGGAGCGTGGCACTTAAGGGCTTAACGAATAACACAAAATTCTGCTTGGTGTTTTAAAGGATAAAAAGCTGAAAAGTTGAATTTACTTTCTAACTGATTTAGTAGCAAAAATATTGAAAATAGCAATATTGGTTTGCAGCTTCTGTATGCATTTGAAAATTAAAAACTGTGCGAATTGTAATGAGGGAAATTGACAATGTTATGTTAGAAAATATGAAAAAATAAAATTTTTGAAAAAAAGGAAGATAAGGGGAGTTAATAACAAAATATTATAATAAAATAAATAAATATAAAAATTGATAATAATAAAATAAATAATAAATTAAGTTCTAATTTAAGCTAGTTTGAAGTATTAAGCTTCTTATTACTTTTTAACGTCCATTTTAATTATTTAATCAAAAATACTGTTGTATTCAGTTGTATTTTTTACTTTATTTTTAACTTTACTGGTATTATTAATTTTTTCAGGGATCCAAAATGGACCAGTGTGACTAGTGAAATTTTCCTCAGCACATAGCTTAATAAATTATATGTATTATTTATAATTTTTCTTACTCACTGTTGGTTTAAGTCTTAAGACTGCATTTTTTTAATTTCATTTCAACATTGTTGAATTCTCAACATATAATATATATAATATACGTATAACAATTTAAGTTAATTTTGCTGTAACAATAGCAACAAGTTAGTCACATTCCTAATGAGATGCCTGGCCAGGTTAGTTGTGTTTTGCTCATGTGTGTTTTGTTTTGTTTTTTGTTTTCTTTATGTCGTCACAACTTGTTTACATATGGTATGTGCTTTTTCTGTTGACGCATCTTTACTCAGAAATCCAAAATATTTGCACACTTCTGATTTACTCCTGAGAGAGGAGTAAATATCTTCACTGACGTCTTTTTTGGCTGCTTGCCGTTATCTGAATGGCCCTATTAAGACATGCCATGGAAATGTCAAAACAGAGGCATATCTTAAACATGATCATGTGGATCAATGTTTTCGCAGTTATATTGTATCGTTGATTGTTAAATCCATATGTCAATCCAAATTGAGGTATGATTATGCCCCCAGAAATTTGCTGTAATGTTTTGGTTACCTTTCCCTTTCCTTTGATCATCCCAACCTCCCCCCTTCCTCTTTATGTCCCATGTTAATTTTGTCAGAGAGGTTTTGAAATCTTTCCACTGCAGCGTCACAGTTAGAAGTTTCTCCATCATAAGGCAGGCTTAATGGAAGTTTAATTACAGTCTGGCCCCTTTCAGATTCTACTGTTGGCGCTTTGAAGTGGTCTGGGGAGTAAAGACGGATTAGCCAACAGCCCCTTGTTTTCACAAGCAACAAACAGTTTTTTCCGTCCCCCTATAGCAGTGGTGTGCACTGGCTCCCGGCCAGCCTAAATTCCTCCTGTTATTTCAAACTGAGATCTGTTAGGAATTTTCCACCCCGGGGTTGGGAATTAATTTTAAGCAATTCTTTTAACATGTTTGGTAGTAATTTGTGGGTGAGCATGGGTGTTTTTATCAGTGTTTATTTGCGTGGGTGTTTTTTGTTTTGAGTGTGAGCATATGCAGGGTTGAGAAGCAGGGGTCAGCATTTTCTTTTTTGTTTGTTTTATTGGACTTCTCTGTATCTCTGTTCAGTGTGTTCTCTCTCTTTCTCTGTCACACACACACACATCTCTTTCAGGGTAGGGTCAGTACCTTGACTTGGCAGGAAAAGCCTATAAACCTTACTCCATTGATTGACTGCTCCTCTGTATCTAGCTAACGTTATTCCTCTGCCCTTGAGCAACATACTGCAATTGGTGTGTGTGTGTGTGTGTGTGTGTGGGTGGGTGGGTACTAAACAGTCGATATATATGTGTGCGGTTTTGCACACGTGTGCACGGCAGCACACTGCAGATTAGAATGAGATCAATGTGTTTGAATGTGTCAAGGTTAGAGGAAGCTGGCAGCATACTGTGCCAAAATAGATGGGCTTTCATCCAGTAACCCTCCCAATCTTTGTTCCCTTATGCCTTTACTTGTTCATACTGCTTGTTTTTTGCTTTTTAATCCCCACCCTTTCTTCTTTTGTATGCCATTCCATTTTGTTTGTCCCATCTCCTCTTGTTTCTTCAAGATTGCATTTTCTTATAGAAACAAAGCTAGGAAAAGAATTACTTGATGTGAAATTGTGATTCTTTGCTTCCTTGGCAATCATTTTTTATTTAGGTAACACATTTTTAACCCAATTTGCAGATTATTATGTATTGCTGCTGTTTGAAGAGATAATGAAGCAGAACTTTTTGCATATTTACTCACCTATATTAGCAGTTGCTGGCATCTTTATCGTTTTCTGAAACTGTGTAACATTCACTGACATATTAAAACTCACTACCAGTCTCTCAATCCATTGTATTACAGGGCCATTTGGTGCCATCAGATGAGATAACTGTGCACTACCGCTGCCAGCCAGAGGGAGAGTACTTGGACTCTGTGATCCAGGCTCACAGTGACTTTATCCTGGCTACCACCAAGGCTCCACTGTTGCCTTTTCCTGTTCCCAAGACTGCCACTGTCATCATAGAAGAAAAGACTCAGGTATTGCGGGACACTGAGGACAACCTTGGTTACTGGTTGCTGTTGTAAGATCAGTTTAACAGGCAGCTTATTGTGTTCGACAGCCTTTCAGCATTCTGGTAAATGCATTTTACCACGCCAGTGTTAACAGCTATCAACGTGCGTCATATCAAACCCCTTAACTGGTGAAACATGGGTTGACTTTTATTATGAAGCAGTCACTGTTTATCAGTGAGCTAACTCTTACCCGCTGTTGTTCGGCACAAATGCGTTTTTGACAGTCATTGACAGCAGATCAATTTGAAAGATGTTTGATTGTTGAGTCTCATTTCCAGATATTTGATGACTTGGAAATGAGAGTTAAAATGAATTATTTTTCTTATATTTTTCTTATATTTTTTTAGATTTATTTTATACATGGTTTTTGTTCAGTAGAATTCTGCATAGTACACAGAATGATGGTGGGCGTGGGTTGATACCGGTCCTACTTAGCTTTTTAAATAACATTTTAGTAAAGAACATAAAAAGTAAGCGTGTCTCCATTTCTTTGCCTTCTTCATGCTCTTTTGTTCCTTTCTTGCAGCTGAAGGGCTCAGACTTCGAGTTAACCATAATAAAAGGATCTTCAGCCCCTTGGGCTCCTCTGAACGGACCAGCTTGTACTTATGTGAACGTCAGGGTGAAGGTCAACAACAAAGAACAAGGTAGTGCACAAGAAAACCATCAAGGAAGTCTGTTTTTACAGCTAAAAGAAGAAGAATAGGTTGAACTGTTAAACTGTCGATAAAAGTCACTCTTGCATTATTTTCCTAATTGATGATGTGCTAATTCTTGAGATAAAAGGTTGTGTACTGCACCCGTTGACCACAACAGTGATCCTGTTTCTTCCGCAGAGGGAGTGGTATTGTTGGAGAACCCCAAAGGGGATAACAGACTAGACTTGGACAAGCTGAAGAAAGTGAGCAGCACCATCTTTGGACCCAGTAACACCCAGCTCAGATTCTTCAGCGGTGGCACTGGTGAGAACTGGTTTTGGCTCCTCAGAAATGCATAAATGTCTTTATTACCTTTCTCAACAAATTACTGTTACAGTAGACCTGTCTGCCATCTCATATCACTTGACTGATTGTAGGTTTTACTGTTTTCTGTCGTCAGCTATAGAGATCCAAAGCTGACAAAGTATAGTAAAAAATTATCAAAGATATAATTGAGTAAGCAGAATAAATAATACTGTTAAAAGAGTGTATCTTAAAAGTGTGTTGAAAGTAGAAAAGCAGTTGATGAGTATCATAAATGTTTAACATTAGCACCCACCTTTTCAACCAGCCCTGTAGCTGCAGATAATTTTGTCAAGGTTTTTGTCAGTGCACTTCACTAGTTTAACTATGTTTAACTGTAGCTAAAACATTTTCTTTGGCATGCCCATAGCTTTTTAATTTAGCTTGCTTGACATTATGCAAAAGTAGGAAAATAAAACCTTTTTATCCCCCCAACTGGCTTGGTGGGTGAAGGAAAATTATAAAGCTTTATATTCCTGTCTACACTTTATTTTCACTATTTAAGAAACAAAATTATTTATTAAGGTATTCAGTTATAATTTTGACTTGACTTATATCCTTGTCTGATGTGTGTTTCTGTGTGCACATACTTTTGTATTCATTACAGAGTTGACCAACAAAATGGACCTTCAAGCTCTGAGTGGTAAAACCGTGACAGTGACATCAGGTTCCTCCCACGACCCCGAACCCACCACCAACTCCCTCTTGTGTCCTTACGTGAACCTCCTGCTCTGCAACGCACAACCAGCTGGTGAGAAAAAACGCGCGCACACACACAGACACACGCTTTTTACCCAGGGAACTTGTGAGGACATTACATATAGGTGCATCTGTCTGTCTGACCGTCCGTCCATCCATCGATCATATAGTGAGCTTTAACGGTGGTCGTACGGCTGAACAATTAATTAAAATATTGTTACGTTCTCAATATGGCCAAGTTCAATAAATGGTAAAAAACTTTTTTTGAAGTGAAAAAGAAATGCTGAAATTTCCATTCCCATTCCATATGTGACTCCTATGAGAATTGTAAAATCAGTCAAAATAATCACAATCTGGTGTGTGTGTGTGTGTGTGTGTGTGTGTATATATATAACACAAACCACCTGCTGGTCATGGGACTGACTGCTAACAGTTATACTAACACAACCCCAACTGTTTTCAACATTGTGTGTTCAATCAATGTTTATTGTACTGAAATACATAAATATATAGTGTATATAGTGCAGTCTTATCTTCCAAGTCATTGACCCTCAACTTCTTTCACCTTGTCCCTCTACTCTCACATCTGTCAGTTGATCAGCCAGGCTCTCTCTCTCTCATCTCTTTTTTTTGATTTATCATTTCTCTTTGTTGCCTCCCTTTTACCACTGAAAGGCTTAGGCTTGTTCAGATACCCTCCCTGTACTTGCAAACCAGCCATTCTAAGTAGCCAATCATTTGTTAATTTGTGAAGGAAGTAAATTCTGTCTGGTTCAGTTCTCTTCAACACTCTGCCTATCTCCTGCAGAGTGCCAGACAGGAGAGGTGGGCACCATCCTGCTGGCAAACCCAGTGGGTCAGAATGGACTTGACTTCTCAGGCTTGCTGTCTGAGGCTGCCAAGGTCTTTGGCCTCCGCAGCAGACGGCTCAAGCTCTACCTGGACAAAGACCTCACCCAGGGTAAGATTAAAATAAAGTGGCCATGAAAAAAAAAAAATATATATATATATATACTATATAGTATATATATATATATATATATATATCAATGAGTAAACGGTGATGAGATAATGGAACAATTCAGATGAAATAAAATGGTACATCATGGATGAAAAATTCACAGCACATTTCTTTTTCTTCCTTTTTTAATTATCTCAGTTTAATAAAATAAATTACCCTCTTAATTTGGTCATCTTAAGAGCTTTGGAGATTTTTGAAAACTGTGATCCTTTGTGATTGCTTAAACATTTAAGCAATTTCCACATTTAATTTCAGCCATCGATATGAACGAGTTATTACAATTTAATGTCTGTTTTTCAGAGCTGCCAGCAGATTCATCAGTAAAATCTCTAGACACCAAAACTCTGTTTGTGAGAGTTCTTCCAACAACTGCCGAAGCATAAACCAGAGAAGCCACCTTAGGATCTTGCCATGAAGATTTGTATCACACCCTCACAGTTTTCCTGATTTCACTTTTTTATCACTAAAATCCCACCATTAACCCACATGATGTGCAGTGGATTCATAACACCAAGTCTTTTTTGGAATTCCTGATGCAAAGCAGGCTTGTCTGTCAAGGTCACATCTGTTCCATCCATCAATCCATGCTGTCATTCTCGCCCATGTCCTGAAAGTTTGTAAGAAGACTTAAGGCACAGAATCAATGCCTACAAAAGTCTGTAGAGAGTTTGATGTGTTTCAGGACATTTTAAGATATGGTGATGGCTCCAATTAATCATCGTACTTAGCCAAGACTTATATTACCGTTCTCCTTGTCTTTTCCCCTCATATTGTCACCAATTAAAAGTGACAGTTTTGTAAGCAGGCACAATGCCATACCAGGTTATATTTGTTCTGGGCAGAGAAGAGATCTACATTATTTCTTTGCTAGAAACTACAAACTACACCAGAAATAAATGACATGGCTCATTTCTCATATTTAAACATTTTTTTCAGTCATGTTTCACTAACTCTTGGAAATGAAGATATTGGGGGATTGTCTAACCTTTCTAGCTGTCATAATAACAATGGATGTTGTTTCTTTATTATGCTAATTATAATAAATTCATGCAAGCCACTTTAAGGCTTATTTAAAGTGGGCTTAGTCCAGAATAATTATTGTTGTAGCTCATAATTGGGGAACCAATTTGACCTATTGTGCTTACGGACAATTTAATAGTTAAACCTGTTCTGTTCATCGCTTTTGGAATTCTCAGTTGTAAAGGCATTTAAGAGGTGAAATGGATTTTCGGGCTGCTGTACCTTCGGGACAAAAGGGTTCTCTAGTAAGAAAAGCAACAAATGGATAATATACTATTTTAAGTGACAAACAGAATAAATCAAAAGTGGCTAAGAATCTGCAATTTTTTTTCTGTCTGCTCACTCAAACCACTGCATGACAAGAAGGGACACATCACATTTGTGAGGTCCTGCGGACTGACTTTGTTCATGTGGTTCCTGAGACATTGTGACTGGCACATGGTATTTTCTTTAACTGCAGCAAATAAAATGTAGCAGCAGCAAATAAATTAAAAGCAACAGCTTGACAACTTGGTAATTATCCTAATTCACTTTCTTGCCCAGTGTTAGATGAGAAGATGGATACCGCTGTAATATCTGTCTTTCACTCGTAGTCAGGGAATCACCTAACCTGGCACCGCATGAAGCTGATAAAATCTTCCTTACAGAACCTAGAACTTAGACTCTAGGAAGTCACCGTATCTGGTCAAGAAACAGTTTGACACATAACCTCCTGAAAACCACAAATTGTTTTTTTGGTTTTTTTACACAAAATAAGCACACAAGATTGAATGTGATAATAAGTGAGTTTCAGTGAGCTTTTTGGATGGAACCAGGCTAGCTGTTTGCTCCTGTTTTCAGCCATTAAGCTAAGGTGAGCTAACTGGCTGCTAGCTCCAGGTTCACAATAAATAGGATCAATCTTCTCAATTGACTGTGGGCTGAAAAAGCATACTTCTAAAATGTCGAAATATCCCTTAAAGGAAATGTGTGCAGCACAACTGAATAGCAAAGGAAGATGCCTGTTTTCTCCTCACAAAAGACCTTAGACTTGTTTTGTCAAAATTTATGTTGGAAAAGAGGCTACCCTGGGAAGAGGAATTGTGGTTAACTGGGGCCACTTGACTGTTTCTTACTCCATCACTGTCACAGAAACCCAGTGTGAAATATCAGGCTCCTCTGGCTAGAAACACCTCCACATGATGATAACATTCTCCTTATTCGAGGCTTTTTTGAGAACTTTTTCCGCCATTGCTGTTAACCATCTGATTGTAAGCAACCTGAGGATTCATACTGTCAACAATAAACGGGCACAGTTGTCTTTTCTAGCTTTTGAGTTATCTTTCAACTTTGAGTGATGATGAGCTTCTGTTTCATATGTCCAACAGCTGAGCCAGTAACTCGCTGTCCATGGAGAGGAACTAATATCCCTCTCAGACCTAGTTCGTAATTCTAGCAGTTAGTCTGAATGAGGCATCCCCTCTAGACATGTACTGAGTCACTTGTAACTACAAAAATGTTGACTAACTTTTGACTGAATGAATACAGATACTTTGTAGTTCTGTCGGAGACTTTAAAAAAAAAAAAAAAAAATACAGTTAATGATGTCACTCATTGTTGACTCAGTGTTATTGAACATTTTTCTGTACCAGCGTGGCTGACCTTGAGGTCTGATTTTACTGCTGATTAAGCATAGTGTTGGGCTGACTTGGCTTTCCTTGGGACATTTATGAAGTAAGGTTACTGACGTTCACAGGCATGGTGTTAATTTGTGTCTGTAAAACCTGGTTCCCACTGCTGTGCAGCCAGTGTAGTGAGAGTGAGTGTGTATTTGTGTGTATTGATTAATGAAGTGGCCAGAAGCTGCTTGTTGGCAGTTCAGGCAACTCTCAGCTGGGGGCACTGCTGCAAAACCTCTCTTCTTGTGGACTTCACAAGATCTCAATAAAATTACTACTAATTTGCATCCAAGCTAAGTGCATAAATACACTAATATGCTTGTAATTGACCACAGATACATATGTACCCACTCATCTGTTTCTATTTTATCAGTAACCTTAATGTGATATTTTGCCCAAAATACCCAAAGTAGATTATTTACTGCTATGAAATTCTTCACATTATTAACACAATAAATAAAATACTCCAGTACATGTTAAAGTGTTAAGGATCAGGTTGATTGCCAAGTAGTTTTCACATACAAGTAATGTAAAAGTCAAGAATGCTAAATTAATGAAAAATAGGAACAGATTACAATGAATGAAAAATACGTTTTTAAAATGAATAGGATGAAATGTGCAAAATATTGACTGAAGAATGAGCAAAAGTTTACAGTGTTAAGTATAATGAATTTATGCAATGTGCATTGGAGTTCGAGTGTTAAGTCTCCCCAACACTTCAGAGATAGAACCACCTCATAATTTGAGTATTATAGTACATTACTTTCTACCCGTGACTTCTGGCGTTCCCATACTCAGTGTCTCCTCAGTGTGATGATTTTAACACACCCCCCCACTCCCACTCCTCGCTCCTGGGTGGAGCAGCACACAGCTTTGTCTCATCCTCCTCTCATCCGTCTCGCTTCCATCTACCTCCTTTGTGCCTCTGCACACCGCGGCCCGAGTGAGAGAACAGCTCAGCGACCCATTTGCTGACGGACATTACAGAAATGCAGTATGCAGAGTGGGTGAAGTGAACATGCCTGAACACCCCTGTTGTCTAACTCTAATAATGGACAACAGTGCTCATTACGGTCAGCAGAGAACAAAAGTTTGCCACAGTGAGGAATAAAGACAGGTGTGTTTTCAACAATATACTGTATAAGCCAGTAAGGGTCCAGCCACCCAGGCAACACGTGTGCTGCGTAATGGAAAAAATCTAAATCTCTGCCAGTAAATCAATTTTCAGCGCCCTGCGTGTTGCCCACTGCAAAATGACAGCAGAAAATATAACCTCTAACAAGCTAGTACAATAGGTAAGAGGATGAAGAAACACCGACATGTTAGTTATTTTGGTGTAGATGCCTGATCTGACACTGGATGCTTTGCAAGTGTAGCATTAGATGTAGCATTTTAATAGGTAAGCTCTCAATGAATGAATACTAATGAATATGAATAAAAGTAGTTTTAAGTTCACCCAATTCACCACATAAGTTTGAAAAATGTACTTTGTCACATTTCTTTTTTGTTTTTTTTTTTCAGTTCAATGTTTCACCATGTTTTGTTTTTGTTTTTTGTTTATCTTCCCAGGATGTGTCAAAGCACCAGCTGGTTTACTTATGATGATGTTGGCTTAAAAGTTGTCAAAATTAAAAATGCTGACATAATAATAATAATAATAATAATAATAATACTGAAATCAACATTTAAATTATCTAATGTTTTATGTTTTCATTATTATTTTATTATTTTTATTATTTTATTATTAAAAGCCACTACCTTAGGTTTCTAAAATAATCAGGTTGGTGTAAAAATATATAGTGGACATGGCCCCAGTGTCCTTTCAATTAGGAAAATCAAATGCTAGCAGGCTAAAATTAACCAACGTGCCATATGCTCGTTAGCTTTGTGTTAACGAACTGCAACAAAAGACTTAAACCGATGCTTACGACACACAAACCGGGCCAAGCAAGGACAACGGTAGGTATGGTGATGAAAAGCATGCTTAGTCTTAATGCTGTGAGCAGAACGGGTTGTGCCTCAAGACAAAAACAAACAAACAAACAAACAAAACACCAACATGGAACTGTTAGCTACCCGCCTATAATACGTCACGTTAAAGAAGGAAATCAGTCTTAATTTAACTACCCTCCGTTTAAGAAGTTTTGTGTGCACTGATGTTATGTGTACCACCATGGTTAACACTCCATTAACTATAATATCACTGGTCTTAATCTTCTGTGAAAAATTAGGACCCAATAAATCCTCAAATTCAGTTCAGATAATACTGCGCAACAATTGGGCCCCTCGTTCGCTTACATAGTCGGGATGCTGTGCGCCAAAAGTAACTACTGCACATGAAGACGGTCGGGACGTGCGTCGTGACTGAATACGGGAGCACCAACACGTCCCTACTCGATTTCCGTTAACTCCTGATCTTCTAAATGCGGCATCTGTCTTCATTGTGATGCGCCTCCTCCTCCTCCTCCTCCTCTCCCTCCTGGAACGGCAAAAACAGGTAGGACACGCTTCCGATTTGGAAAATATCACCTATATCCAGTTAGTGGGGGGTGGAGGTGGGAGGTTGTCCTTTACATTCTAGTTTTTGCGCTCCTTATTTAGTTGACCATGTCATGAGACCGCTGTCACATAAGTAGTCGGTGATAATGGGAGATGCGCCGGCATCTGTAGTGGGATTCGTCGGCACGAATGACACACTGTTGCTACCCAGTCTGTCAGCCGTCGTTGCCACAGAGACGTGCACTGTGCCGCAGGTATGCAGCGGAACAGAGGGGGTGGATGCTGCCAATTAGATTCTTCTTTTACACACTAGCCAAGCAATGACATTAGCTCGCAATGATATGTCCTTACTCACAAGCTGAACCAAAATGTAAAAGTTTTTTATCAGATATATTGGCATGAGTTGATGTTTCTTTTCTATTTTAGATTTTCACCATCAATCAATAAGTCAATAAAATATTTTTCTTGGAAGCAAGGACTTCTGTAATTTCCAGATATCAGTGTGAAGGCCACTGAAAATTGAAAGTTTAGTTGTGTGACTGGAATGTAACTGTGTTAGTGGTGTTGGTGTTGAGGATTACATACATGTGTGTGTCACAGCTGGGGTTAAACTTAGTAGCCCAGCTGAAGATGTAATTAGACATACAGTGGCTATTTACCTGTCTTTCTGGCTGACATCATACTGTACCTTTAACTGTACTGATGCAGACTTTCACACCACTGTGAGTAATAGAGCATCTGACATTAATACCGTACTGTAAATGTAAGTCTTGTTGCCAGTCGTGGTACTGAGTACCAACGTCTGTTTGTTTGTTTATTTTGCCATATGCAAGGTTAACTGATACATTTGCCGAGATGATGCACTTCACATCGAGCCCACAAACAAATAAGAAATACGTTCATATCAAAATAAAATGTAAAGTTTTATATTGATAACAGACTCTTGATTGTACACTTTGTTGAAAGGTATGATGTGTCACTTTTAAATCTTAAAATCACATTATGAATATATCTTAGGATTTATGGTATTTGTTGTGCTAGTCACTGGCAAGTGTTTAGATTTAACAAAAGCCTACTGAGATACACCTGGACATAAATGTGGTTATAGAACAGATACCAATTTTTATCTTAAGTTACAATCTTGAATTTCCCTCGGGATCAATAAAGTATCTATCTATCTATCTATCTATCTATCTATCTATCTAATAGGATAGCCAAGGTGGATGCTGTAGTTATTACTTAAACTGTCGGCTGCAAGCATCTGTTAGGGCTTCATACTGGGAATATGGCAACACATTTCAGCAGCAAAACTAGTGAGTCAAATCCTATAATACCCAACTGGAGTATTGGCCTGTACTACAGTACGCGACTCAGTTTGTGAAGGAAAAAATGCAATCCTTCTTTAAGTAAAGGGGAATATATATCAAAATCTGAGCTTAAAAGGCAAATTGGCATCCTCATTAATCTTCCTCACAAACAGCGGCTCAATTGCTGCTGCTCTTCTGACTCTGTCGATTAATAATGCATACTGGCATTACTTTGTGTTTGCAATGCAGTAAGAGCCAACATCTTATGTGTGTGAAATCTAAGGGTCTGGGGAAATTGCCTCGTAAAAGATAGCTGTAAAATACTGTAATACAGATGGGGAGGGGGCAAACCCCTTGGTTCCTGTTTGAATTTGTCATCTAGGTAGTTTAAATCTCAAATGAGTTTTGGCTGAGCCATTAATCCATCTGTAGAAATCTGAAAAAAAACCAAACCAAAAACAAATTATTTTTACACAAGCATCCACACATAAAATACCTGATTAACTAATAAAATCATGAATTCTAATGAGCCATTTAGGACGTTTAATTACTCATGCAGTTTCAGTGTTCCCTCTGTCTGTCATTTGCATATCATTGCACAGTGTTCAAATTAATTTAACCATAACCAGTTCTCACAGAATCAATCAAAAACACTACTGCAGGCATTATGGTCCTCACAGAATCTCTGGACAGATGGATGAAAAATCAGCCTCTGATTATGTTTTTTAAGTGTTTTTCTCTCTGTTCTCTACTCCCCTGCTTTCACCATCTTGGTCAGAACAGTAGTTTGACTCGATGCATGTAATCCATGGTGTACTCTAACAGTGAAAAATTGCATTGTTGTTTAGGCTGTCCAAATGTGCCAATTAAAAACTTGGGATAGGCTATTTCATATCTGTTGTTTTTTTATGTATATATGTGAGAATCAGAATCAGTTTTATTGCTATGTAAGGTTACATATCCAAGGGATTTGTCTTAGAATAAGGTGCAAATACACAATATAAATATAGAATTAGTGTGATTCCTCTTTGAAAGATGTTTCTAGGACTGGACAGGCAATTTAAGTTGTTCACATTGAGGCATCTTTTGCCTCTTATTCTGTGTGGAATCTGACTTAAGCTCAATATGTGTCAATTGTGTGGCCGGGCTTTTCTCACATACAGTGAAGCATAGTGTTCACTGCGTGAGTTGTGAAGGACACATTTTTTAGATAAACAGCCCACCGAACCCGAACAACTATTATGTATTTGTTCCACCATTTTGATGTCTAGCAGTACTTGGTCTAAAGTATTTGGCTGATCGACTGCTGTTACGCTGTGTAGAAAGACTGACAGCACTGCTTGCTAATGGTGCCCATCCAGCTCTTGGGTGAAGTGTTTAATTGTGCCAGTTGTACCTACCAGATTGCACCATACCCTTCAATGAGCAGAGACATTTTTTTATGAGCTGCTATTACCTAATTCAGCTTTGTGTTGCTGTGTACTTTATTATGTAAGGCATGTCTAATTATACTGTTGTTGGCTGTGTTGTGTCAACTTTCTGAGTCTTGGCAAAAGTGGACTTGCAGCACTTGTAGTTGAATAATCTAGACTCCAAGGCAAACCGCACATTAGAGAGCTTACAGTGAGGTGTTTGTATTGGGTGCATTCAGGTCAAGCCTTGCTCAACAAAGCCTTCACTGAGACCAAAGGAACTTGCAGGATTTCATTTTCGAGTAATTACGCATTACAGCCATATAAGTGACGAACTTGTTGAAAACTAACTTGTAATAGAATAGAAATTGGTCTGTATATTAGTTTCAAATGCTCTAAGTAACATGTTTCTGCATATGTTTTACACATGCATTGTTTTTAGGATTTTTTTTCTTTCATACTCGTACCTCCTGGGCTTAAAATTCCTGCCACGTATGAGGCCCAGCAGGTACCTCCTGAGTGGTCACCTAAGTTCTTTCCTGCTGACTTGCTGTTCTCGGTTACACTCCACCCAGAATACATTCTGTATTATACAAGACTGGGAGTTTTTTAAGTTGCATGGTGGGAACACACATTATGCTTGTGAAAGGGATAACTAATGTTAAATGCTTAGAGGCTGGAATGGAACAGAAATTCTGTTTCCACCCTTATTTTGGAGTTTGATAGACAGTTTTGGTCCAGGAGAAAAGAATGTATGCAGTTCCTGTGAAGTACTGCTGGAAGATGGATCCTCTGTATTTGCTCCAGAGATTTTTGTTTATTTTTTGGAAGTAACTGCAGATCTGTGTGGAATGGGGTTTTTCTTGCTCAAATAGTTGATCTCAAGAAAACTATGGAGCAGGTTGCATGTGGCTTTGATCAGTAGCTACTGTAAATTCCAGTATCACAGAAGAGGAAGTCAGAGAACTGATGTAGTGTGTATTGATAAATTAGTTAAGGAACTAAAGTGACCCATTACCCATTTTTTTCACATTGTATATTATTTTCTTTGAGAATGATGTTTGGTGTTTGCTGGAAATCTATTATAATGCCACTTCCCAAGTCCCAAAAAATATCCAAGAAACAAATGCTACTCCAGAGACTTCACTGTTGTTTGGAAACAGTAGGCTGGTTGGCAGATGAGTAAAATGCTGTAAGTTGAATTTGTTGTACGTTTAGTTAAGTAGTTTGTGGTAAGATGAAACTGTCCTCCTCAGAAAAATGACAGCATCAGTTGTTTCAGCACCCCAAAACAACATGTTTACAATCAAGTAACAGAGCTCTCTGTTATTTGCTCTTAATGGCATTTATTGTACCAGCATGTATTGACTGTCTCCTTTGACATGAGTGAGCTTTTTTGTGTGTGTAGCACATTTAAAAATAGAAAGCCCCCAGTGTGAGACCTCAAACAAGCTAAACATATTGAGAAATGAGAATGGAACTGAGAGTGTCGTGCCCATCACTGAAGATGAGTCATTAAAATGAAAAGTAGAGTAGCAGCATATCATTCAGTGCATTTTTCCAATCAAAAGGGCTGGTCTTTCCACTCCAGTGTATCAACATTGTGCTATTTTTAATCTGAAAGGTTTGCTGAGAGCAGGTTTGAAGGATTTACTGTCTGTGTTATAGATGTTACCTGCACTATGAACTGGGATGGTGATATGGGATTTAATGTGGCATTGACATTGTCACAAATGATTTTCGGTCAGTGTTATGCTGCAGGTCATGGGGTTGGCATGTTAAAGGTTGTTTAGCAGGACTGGAGGTGGGAGTAACCTTGATCTCTTGCTAAAATAACAGCAGGAGGTGTTCAGAATGAAAAAAAAAAGAAAAACACTTTACTCAGGGGGTGTGCATTGATGTTCACAGTAATACCTTGTACAACACTAAGGTCATCCAGGAGTCACAATCATTTGTTATTGTGTGGAGTTATTGTGGCATTGAAGATGTCCTTGTGTTGTCACTTCCAGAACAAACAGAGGCCCATACAATGTAGCCATCACAGGAGCAGCACATTTACCATTTTGATGCGCTGCTGCTGTGCTGTTACTTGCTGTGTATGGACAATAAATGTTTGTTGTAGGGACACTTGTAAAGCACAGGTATTTACATATTATTTTATCTTAAGTCACATTTAAGCTCTGCTGATGTATCGATGCTTACTTGATACCATTTTTAAAATAAAAAACAAATTTTGAAATTAGTGCATATATGCAGGGTTTTTTTTTAAATAAACCTGTGAAAAGCTGGTAATTGACTCCTTTCCCATTACCAGTATTGGAGTTTGCTTTTCTGTTTTTCTGATGTGTCACATTTGATGTCACAAATATGCTGAAAACCAGAAACCGTAGAAGATTTTAGCCTATACCTCACCAGACTGCATCCAGAACATGTTAAAATGTGTTTTAAAATGTCTTGATCACTAATAATTTGAATTATATACAATGCTTTTTTCCTGAGCTGATAATAGAAGTAGCCAACAAGTGAGACATCTTGCTTTCTTCTCATTGCTGATGAGAGCTCTAGTTCATATTTTGATTTTATTTTCCAGCATTGAATTATTAATAAATAGCTCCCAATTGTCTTGTATTTGAATCCACATCCAGAAATGATAAATTCATGTAGTTTACTCAAGGATTAGACCAGTTATTGGCTTGACTGACTATCAGGTCCAATATTTAGCATTTTTCTGATTTTTTAAAAAATGTATGTATTTAGTTTTTACCAATTGCTGATAAAATAAATTAATATATGCTACTTTGGCTCTTATATAGTTTCCTCTCTCTGTTTGTAGTCACCACACTCTGATCTCACTCAGTGTCCCGCCAACAACACCATCTGATTGGTTATACGAGTGATAACCTAGCAGCGTTAAATAATCTGAAGCTGCAAAGTTACTAGTAACCAAAGATATCAAAGGCAAGCAAAGCAAAAGGCTGCAGTAGCTGCTGCAGGACTACCAGTAAACAGATATATGATGATGATGATGATGATGATGGTGATGCAAAAAACGAAACTTTTTTTTGAGTGCTTTTTGACTGCAGGGCTTTGATCATATGTCAAGACATCTCAGTGGGTTCATTAATGTGTTTGTATTTGTACCCACACTTCACTTCCATAGTACCTTGTCTAAAACCACTGGTAACTGCACAGCCCTGTGAAGAGCAGTATCTCAGAATGTACTGCTACTGTAGTTTATAGTAGGTTTCCATCACACTGTTTTAACACAGTAATTTACGTAGCAATTTTCAAAGTGGCTCGCTCCTGACAAATAGTTCAATAAAACCTCGTTTCTCTTCTGTGGTATGACTATTAGACCTCTCCCGACATGTCAGAAACTATTACTGTGATCTGTTTGGACAATAACTGTCACAGATGTGCTTTGAGCTTGCCAGCTAGGGTTTAAGCTGCACTGAATGTGATGAACTCCTCAGTGTAACTGTACTTGATGAAATCTAGGCAGGCCAGTATGTGCAGAACTTTTTCACTGTAGTGAGAGGGATGATGTAGTTTCGTTTCTGTTTGAAGAGTCAAGCTGATGTGCCTCATCTCTGTGGGGAGAGGCAGTTTGTGTAAATGGTGGCAGGCCACAGTAAGTATCTAAGTATAGTTCTGCGTGCATGCATTTGTGTTTGTGTATGTATCTGTGTGTGTGTGTGATTGTGTGAAGATCTTGGGGGGGTACTATTTATTTACAGCTCAGCCTGTGGGAGATGTCCAAGTCCAACAGAGAGGGCAGGGGGGCATGGGAATACCTCCACTCTGCCCCATGTGTTATCCTTTTTTCCTGTTAGGACTTAAAGCACTCTATCTGTGTGTGTGTGTGTGTGTGTGTGTGTGTGTGTGTGTGTGTGTGTGTGTGTGTGTATATATATGTGTGTGTTTGTGTCAGAGGGTGCATGCTCACTGTGTGTTGTGTCAAGGTTACTGAAAATAGTCTCAGGGCATAAGTAAAAGAATATTACACTGTTACGTACTCGTGCACACAGACAGTTGTTCAGGGGGAATTCTCTAACAAGATTATCGTTGTGGCTCCCCTCACAGCTGGTTGTTTACAAGACCAAATACTTTCTCCTCCACTGATAGTGATTCATTATTGTCAGAGATGGAGAGAGCTAGAGAAAAGGAAAACAAATGGACAAACAGTTGTTTATTTGACTATATTTTACTTTGAACTGAAGAATATTTCAATACCCAGGTTACTTTAGGAAAATAAATGTGTTGGGTGATTTCCAAATCAACAAAATATTGGCCTTCAAATCCCTAAAGGTCCATCCATTAACCTTTTGACTATGTAAATTACATTTTTTTTTTCCAACAAAAGAAATCTTAATGCAATGTCTCCAGGGCTTTTTGCAGAGCTACCAACTGCGGAGTTTGCTCAGCTGTCATGGAGATGACTTAGTATGATGAGATGTGGTTGATCCAGAAAGTGGACTTTGAGATTATTTGTTGTCAAACTACAATTTCGAAGGTCAAAAATGATCATTCACACTCAACTGTAATATAATAATTTTGTGGAGCTAGTGTAGATGCATTTCAGTAATTCGCCTTCTTCTTTCTAAAGACACCTCTCACTGGACCTTTAAATGCCTGGGACCCTCTGCCAGGTTTTAGAATTAAAGAAAATAAAGTTTATCTGCCAAGGAGAAGCATATAGCCTGATCTACTGATCTTACTAAAGATTTACTAACCCATTCACATCTAATTGTACTGTCAGTATACCACTATGGGTATGAGTAATTGTCTTTTTTTCCCATTTGTTCATTCACTGATTAATTTAAAAAATGATAAAATGTGTTTAAGTTGTAATAAATTATTTTTAAAAAGCAAGCAAATGAGCCATTAACGAGCCAGTCTTTTGTATCATTTAAATACTACAAAATATTAAGAGAAGCAATTGCTGTCAACTGTGTTTTTGCTGATTGACTAATCATTATTTCACCTGTTGATTCAGCCCTACTTTCTGGGATAAATGGAATTGTGCTATGGCACAAAAATATAAATAATGTGGCATTGCACTCCATTCCTACTGCTCCGTTTTAACAAAGCAACCAACTGCTGTGGCACATTTTTTTCAGACAGTGCTGAAATGCCTTAAGATGGCAGATCCTCTAATACGCTTCTCATGCAAGAGACGAGCATGTGACATGAGGTCCTGTGACGTTCGGTGATCCATTGAGACAAAATGTCGATGTGGGATTGACCATGATTGCTGTGACACTCTGAACTGGAGGTAAGAGCGGATTCCCATTAACAGATGGGACTGATTTCCATCACATTCCCAGATACAAATTGCAAGAAAACACATTTTGGCAGGGACTGTCTCCACCCTGCTGTGAGAAGGCTGGCAACCCACTTCAGGGTGCAGCCTCCTTTGTGAATTAGGTCCTGTCGTAATGAAAAATGCTGAAATAAGGATCAAATTAAATTGTTTAGTTTTACCTTTTTAGTTGTCCTTCTCTCTCATTTAATGCTGCCTCTGGCTCAAGGACTAAATCTAGTCACACACAAAGCAGCATTAACTGGTTTAGGGATATCTAATTGTGACTTTTCTGAGGAATATTGGGATTGCAAATTGAACTAATTATTTGCTAAGAATTAAACTGAACTGGTCTTATTACCTTATCTTTATAACTTCATGTGATTTGTTATTGGTGGTATTTTTGAAATTTCGTGTTCTTTTAAGATTATATTAAAACTGAAAAAGGGGTATGTCTGAGAACATGTTTAACTTTACTGACAGACCCTTCATACAATTACATATTCTTACATGTTGTGTGATTTTTTTATATTTTAGCTCCAAGGCTCCTTCATTCAAATTTATTTTTTGATATGAACAGTAAATAATGTTTTCTACAGTCTATTAATCCACTTCAACTTGATGTTATCTCACTGTGCTGGTTATTAAAAAGGACTACTCACAGGGAAGGTTTCACGTTGATCATGCTGTAGTTGCTGTCCCTTCTGTTGTTGCCTGTACTAACATCATTTTAAGGAATGAAGCAAAGTGTTTAATGGTGACTCTTGGTCTTGAGTATGAGAAACAAAATTCTGCACTATCCTAGTGCCATTAAAGGTGATTTACATGTGCATTTCATTTTCATTTGTGTCTCTGCACAGACAGTGCTAAACAAGCTTATACATATGTAATGCTCATTTTCAGCAAAGAAACAGGAACAACTCTGAGTACAATGTCGGTGACTGTCTATTGATCAGTGTTTTCAAGACTGACTAAATGCTCTGTTTGTGTTAGTCTGTTTACTATGTCTATATGCAAGAGGTCATGTTAGCAGATCCTGTATATACACGACACCAGCTCCGTCACTCCTTGCCTCCCTCTCTCTCCCTCCATCTCTTTCTCTCTCTCTGCTTTCCTCCCTCCCTCCCTCCCTCCCTCCCTCCCTCCCTCCTTTCATTTGTTCTAGGGACAGAGCCCTAGTGTGAAGCTTCTTGTTCTTGTACTTTCCCGTGCTGTGCAGCTTTCCAGCCATTCAAAATGAGTTTGCTTATGGCAAATACACACACCACGCGACGTGGGAAAACCCGATTGGGCCTGCTGTCTGCTCCTGCTACAAGCTCTCAAGGTTATATTTAGTCTTGGACAGGCCACCCTGCTACTACAACTATCATCAGCACCAAAAGGGATATCTCAGGGAAACTGTACCTAGCACTGCCACCACATTTCTCCTCTCTCTGCTGGTTTACTGTAAGTAAATTCTTATAAAAACAATGGCGTTCTCTTAAATTTGAGAGACTGATTTTGCCACTATGGAGAGAGCACCAAGGGATTAGCTGGAAGCAGTTACACTACACTTGACATGTAGGGAAGTACTTAAGTTTTTGTAATCCTTTAACACGGTTCCACTTGAGAGATTCCTGTAACTACTGTGGTAACCGGCAACTTCACTGTACTGTGTGTCTCAATCTGTCAGACTGCTTCTGAAATGGGCTCAATAATTAGCACCGCTCTTGATATTTGTGTGGATAGAAACATGGTCGAATGGTATATTACTTTATTTGTTGTCCAGAAGAAAGAAGAAATAAGGAGAGACTGGCTTGTAATTGACTTTTGTGTATAGAGTAAAACCATTTGATTGTGATGTTGCTGATGTCAAGATTAAGTATGTATTACCGGCGTGTTTAATTGAGACTGTGGTGTAAAAAAATCCAGTATGGCATTATTAGTTTAGTATTAGTCTTTCTAAAACTTAAACTTGCTTGTTTTTTTTTTCTTTCTTTCTTTCTTTCTTGTCATCACATTGTCTCTGCAATGTGTTTACATAGGGAAATGCCACAGTTAGGTACATATTTGTCTACTGGGAACACATTTCTTTTACTCATCAGTTACAGAGGGACGTGGGGGGGGGGGCAAGGTTGTGCTTGCATATGACAGAGGAAGCAGACAGCAAGACATGGAAAGTTTATAAGTGAGTTTCTCATCCCTGAAAATGGAAAGTTAGAGAGAAGGCAGATGTAAAAAAAAAAAAAAAAGGGAAAGAGAGAGAGAGAGAGAGGGACAGGATGGTGGGAACATCTGGAGAAACAAGACCAGTGCCAAACCCTGTGACAACATTGAAGGGGTTGGAAAGTCTCCTGAGAGAGGCTTGAACACACACTCTCAAGCTGTCACAATCATGTGCATACATAAAGTACATAGCAAAGGTGGATGAGAGTATGATAACTTGGTTGATGGCAATGAGCTGAGTCTAAGGTCAGTGGACCTTATTTTGACACATTTAAATTACCACAAGAAGTGCCTTTTTATTCATGTGTGGTCAGTATTCAAGTGCTCAGGTGTTAAATGTGGCTCACAGTTTGTGTTCCAGCCTTACAATGTCCCCATAGAGTAGCACTGTGTTTGGTTATAATGGGCCTCACACATTGCCTTTGCCTGCATGGAGTTCTGCATAACTCTGTTCTGGCTTTTTAAAGAGGAATCATGTTGCTATATGTTTCCTTTAAAAGCATTATAATCCAATGGCATACTGAAGTCTTATACTTTAAACCGGTGGTATATTGCATGGAGGATCCTGAAGGGCTACATTTAATGAAAGTATAATTAATTGCTACTGTGTGTTTTATCTGGGAGTAACAGAACAGCACTGATGTGCAGTCTGGAGTGCCATTTGACATACTTTTCTACCACTGCCAGGCCCTAGGCAGGCAGGCTTCTTTTTTGGATTCTCCTTCCTTCTTATCAAGTCCCATGAAGAGTTGCTGGTTAAGGACATATTTGTGGAGTATAAGGACTGAGGAAGCTCAAAATGTGCAGCACTAAATACACCCGAGGGATGGGGGTGGAGGGCAGGGAGATGATGGGGTGAGATGCAGGGCTGGGGTGGACTGACAGGCTAGCTTGTATGAGACCACTTGCATGCAGTGGAGACTATGTGTTTATGTGTGTGCGTGTGTAGAATTACCCCAAGTAATTCATCTCCTCAACCTTTGCTGCAGGGGAGAAAAGCTGCTTGATGGAGTAGCCCCAGCTGGATGTTCCCTCTCCACCTTTCTTTCTGTTTGTCTATTTCCACTTACCCACATTCCCACCTTCTTCTCAGCCCTGAGTCTTTTTTTCTATACTTTTCTACTGCCCATGTGTAAGGGATTCAGTCTTCTTACAAAATTGATGCTGATGTTTTGTAGATACCTATACCTGAACTGGGGATTTGTTTTCAGTTGGCAGAAGATGATTTGCCTTCATTTGCTATCAATATGATGAGATGAAAGTGGAATAAGAGTGATAAAGGTCAGCTTGAAAGTTTATTATTGACTTTTGGAATAGTAGTTTGACAAAGCACAAGTTTCACTCACTGGAAATTTAATAATGTCCATATAGTGAATATTGACTTATGAATGTTAATTTTTTTTCAGTTCCGCGCTTGGGAACATATATTGTATTTCAGTTATTATTTAAGCCGTGTGCATGACTGTGTGTGTAAATTATCAAATAGAGGGCTCACTTGATGATGACAATTTGGAAAAACCCACTTTGTCAAAATGAAAGCTCAACATCCTGTTATCTTATAAATGAAAACATAAAAGCATCAAAGCACAGTCACTTCTTGCTCCTTGTATTACCAGGCAGTGTATGGGAAATCATGGAAAAACACAGCTTGCCGTTTTCTTACACAAGTTTGAAGGAGTGAATGGAAAAATCCTGTTCGGTCAGTGGAAATAGCCCCTGAGAGGAAATAACTTGACCATGCTAATGCTGGGTCCAGAGTCGAGCGTACCACGACCATTAAAGTGCCAGGGCAGAGATACAATCAATGAACCCATGCACTCGGTGCACCAAAGCACACGACGGAGCATAGTGAGGAGCTACCTGCATGCCCGTGCTCACACAGAGTTACTGCTCCACAGAAATACAGACACAGATATTCCTTTCAGCCGGCTCTCGCCGTTTCTAATAGGGCCAAGGGGTTGTGCCCATTCTATGCATTTCTCTATACTGCCTTAACAGCAAGCATTACCTAAAATAGCCAGTTTCCCCAGTCTGCTTGTGGGTTTACTCAGTTCAATAATTTGTCTGACTGAACAGGGTAATGACTGTAATGACTGCAGATAGAAGAAGAAGGAGATATGTAGAAAGAGTGGTATGAGAGCCTGGAGAGTGCAGGTTGATGAGAAAGAGCTTCTGAAGTGTTCATGTGCACAGACAAGGAATTTCATATCAACACTCCCTGCCATAAACATTGTTTGAATATATGTCATTATACTGAAGTGGCCAACAATCAATAATTATGCTGTCCTCAACTGAATTTACTTCTAAATATCAGCTACAGTGGTAGCCAACAAGTAGCCAACATGGGAGTCCCTGCAATGTATTTGTGCATTAATTGAGGAATTGCTTCCAGTGATCCCACTTTTACAAAACAGAATTAATCTGTAAAATATTTAAAATATCAGAAAATAATAAAACTGTACATCACTAAGAGCCCATAAATATATTTATATTTCTTATTTTGTTTGAACAGCCAATCCAATACTCTAAAATATTCATTTTTTTGTCATAGAAAACTGAGATTATAATACACATATTTTGATGCTAGATGCTAGCTTTCTGTATTATACATTTTTTTCCTTCTTATTTGCAGCACCTTAATCTATCCTAGAAAGTCTGAGGTCTCAGTACTGCATTTAAATCATTGGCAGGGGACAATTTAGCTCTTGCCTCAACAGCCTGAGGTCCAAACACATACCTAGTCAGGACTAATGCTGCTTAGACAAATCTGTTCAAAGAGTAAAGTTAGCTCACCGTGTATTGCCTCTAACCATCCTGACCGTGATATGTTTGTCCGTTATATCCGATGACAGGAATCCTTCGCAGGTTACCACATTTGGATGTTTTTTCTTTCAGTTTAGCGATCAGTATAGATACAAACTGTTCATCTCTGCTTTTAAGAAAGTTTATGTATGCATGCCTGTTTGTGTGTACTACATCTATAAATAGCAACATTTACTTTTGAATTGATGATACCAGTCAAACTAGTCAAGTGAAAAATATATTGCCTATATGTCTCACTGTATTTGAATACAAAGCAGCTCATATAAAAATGAATTGAATGAAAACATGCAAAACACTGGCACTTAATAATGCCAAACCTTCTGACAATTAATTAGCTAACTGTTTTGGTTTTCTGGCTTCACTTAGATTTAATTGTTTAACCTAGAGGGCCATAATGGTCCAGTCAGATGAGCAGTCATAACAACTTAGGACTAAAAGGCCAATAAATTTTGATTCTCTTCAGGTGCAATTTTCAAGAAAATTGTCGGTACTGAGATGATAATGTTGCTTCATGTAAAGCTAAATTTGAAGGCGTTTGTTAACACGTTAGTCCCAGTCATCTGGTCTGACTTGTCCTCAGTCCAATGAAATACTCCAAACTGAGCTCTGTCTCAGGATATGAGGTGGGTCACCGTCTGATCTGCTTTTAAGGTACACAAAAGAATGATGATGAAATGCACATGAAATTTTTTTAAAACAAGACAATATTGTTACTATCATACTGATTTGAAGGCCAGAGTCCAACTAAAGTGAACTTTGACCTCGGATAGAAGTACATTCTGATTGGTTGTTTGGCTGCAGGAAAGAGTTAAATCTAGTCTTTATAAGAGCATCTGTACGCTCATGTTGAAATATTCAAAACCACCCTGTAAACCTTGAGAACTCAATTAATCTCTCTTGTATAACAGTGAAGCTTGCCAACTTTTGCAAAATCCTCATTTGTGACATGGCGTAAACGACTGGACAGGTTTTTGTGGCAGTAATTAATTGCAAACAGATATAAATAGGGGTTGCAAATAATTAACAATGTAAATAAGAGAGCCTGAAATCTAATGCAGTGTTTCCCTGTTCCTGCCTTACAAATAACATCAATCCCTTTTACAACCCAAAAGTCATAAATAGAAGCTTGTTGAATCAAACACAGAAAATAATTTAGCAGCCAGTGGTGCAGTAAAATCCTGCTTTTTAGAGACTGAAAGGGGCCTTTCAGAGATACTGCTGGGCCATATGCTCAAATGCATCCCAAAATTCAGACGTAATATCATTTGAATATTTTTTTCAAACCTTTTTTTGTTTGACTCCTTTCATTCAGTAGAGGCACATAATTGAAACACAGAAGCTATCCCATGATGTGAACAGTCCCTTCCCAATCCCCAGAACACTCCTTCAACCCCCACCCCACCCCCCACAGTCTCTATTCAAACTAAATATCTCACTCTTTACTACTGGAGCTCTGATTTGTAAAGTGCTGAGATCATTAGGTTGGAAATCTGTGATGTTGCATCTCTGCAAAAGCTAGATAGTTGATGACTTTGATTTGTTTAGTGGTGGGCCGTCAGCTGGCCTAAACACTATCAGAAGCACTGACCTACATTTACAGCCTAAATTCTAATATTTGTTCCATGAAATTGTATTAATTCATTCCCAACAGTTTATTCTCTTCATTTTATAGCATTTCTCTACGTGTATGTGGATGTTCAATTTTTGTCCAATCAGATTTCAGCCTCTATGTGTTGCCGTGTCAGTCTAATCTGCCCAGGGCCTTCAGAATCAGTAGTGCTGGTCCACGCAATTTAGACTAGCCATTGACTGTTTCTTTAAGCAGTCAGATTTCAGAATCCTCGCTGTGACAGCAGGCTGGCTCTGTGAAGCGTCTGCATTCTTCCGCCCTCTGATTGGTCGGTCAGAGCAAAAGCCATAGCCACAGTTGTGGTTGTTGTGTAGAGGTATGGAGTTGTCTTAACTGTGTTTCTTGTTGTATTAATAATGGTAATTATCCTCAACATGCGAAATTCCTCGCTCTCTAATGCCACACCTTGTCATATTGCGTTTTTGGATAGTATTGATGTTTTTTTTATAATTGTGACGTGATAGTGGTTGTATTAACAGGTGGACTAAGTCAGGTATGTCCCCACTGGAGGCCCAGGTACCAAATGCACAGCCTACCACTGGATTTGTTGATCCTTGCTGTGGATAATTCAAGCATCAGTGAATCACAAAAATAGCCTAACCACCATTCTGAGGGAGTAAGAAAGCAGCCAGCATTGGGCTGTCATTGTCTTTGTTGCCAGCAAAATAGATTTTCCACTGTTTCTCAAACAACTTTAATTTAGAGTCATCATTAATTAAGAGAGCAATTGGGTCAATAGCGATTTGATGTCCAATTATGTCCAATGTTATTGAGGTCATTTTATGTCATGAATTTTTTTCACATTTACAACCATATATAAGAAAGCATTCTAATTTAGCAGAAGGAGCAGTCGAGGTTGAGAATGGATTTAATTATGTATTTCCACTGAGGGATCCAGTCCATCCTTTGGCATATGTTAAAATGGATCAACTGATGGCTTGAATTCTTGGAACATTTAAAAATATTATCCCAGTCTGTATCCCAGTCAGTTATGTTTCCCTCAAAGGTCAAATCTTCTTGCCATTTTTAACTACTGGAAGGTCTCCTCTGAATCCATCTGTTAGATTGACATAAATCCTAGACACTAGTCCAATGAAAGGGGAATCAAAGATCCAGTTAATGACTGGTTTTGCTTCCACATCTTTTCCCCATGGAGCTTCATAACCTTTGAGGGCAGGATGAAAACGTAGGTAAAAGAATAAGGAAGTCTCTGAGATGTCCAAATGAGCTCTTGGTTGCTCGATGCTTAAAGGGCAGGTCCATTATTTTTTGATATAGTTTTTGCTATTGGTCCAAGTACTCATGTTTTAGCATCAAAATGCTATTTTCCCAAGCCCTCTCTGAAAAATCTTTGTCGCTTGACCTGACAGTTTTCTGATGACTTTTTCCACATATAACCCACCTTTAGCTCAGCCGTGCCTCTGTGACTTTGTCAGCTGTTGGTCTGTATCTGTTTGAACATGCACAGGGCCATGGTTGAACTGCATACACAACTGAGCTGGAGGCTAACTTTGAATAGCATTTTATAATCAGCAAGTGACAAAACCCGAAACTAAGTTTCATTACTACAAATCATCTTCTACGTCCAAGCTCAAATCTTCCAAGCTAACACATTAGTCACTTTCCCTGTTTACACTATCAGTGAACTTTTGTGTGTGTGGGTTGAGGGAGGGGCATCAATGTTGTAACCTATGTCACTAATGGCTGAGTGGAAATTTACATATTCAAACTGTTAAAACAAAGAGTCGCTATGTAGTGGACCTTTTGTGTAAACATGTGAGAATAAATATCTTTCTCATTCCATTGCTTACAAGCAAAGGCGTTATTTTCAGGTATTCAGGCTGTGCCATATTGCGATCTGGAAGTGGCACATATCTAATCAGTCAGAAACTTCAGATAGGCAGAGCATATGGTGTATTCTTAAAGAAAAAGTAGACAGTGAAAACAGAGCTTACAGTAGCTGTTTACTTTAGAGAAGCAGCAGAAGTACAAGTGTAAGAAGCGAGGCAATAAATGTACAGGGCAGCAAAACCTGTATCAGTCGAAAAAGAATGCTTCCACTTCAAAAAAGAGCTTAAGTGTACAATATAGCAGGCTCTCCAAGGCCACCATACTCTGATTATTTATGTTTCTTTGTCACATTAAAAGTAATTTTTGTAACAGGCAGTTATTATGGTAAGTTAATGTTACACCCTGCATCATCCAACATTGTTATTTGTTACTCGTTTTATTTTTTCTGTTCACTATGATGAGTCATGAGTCGCGTATGAGTGAGAAAATTGCTTATGTTAACTGCATATGACTTGAATGATGAAATAAATCAGGACCATTTTAGGTTTTAAGTCAAGTACTTAAGGAAAAATATGGATTTTCCAATCTATAACACACCAGGCATGGAAAATAGATGATGACAAGACAATAAAAAAATAATATTTAGAATTATTGATAAATTAGTTGTTAGAATAATCCAGTGGTTCATTGTGGCCCAGTTTTTCTCTTCAAGCTATAATGGTGTTTTGCATCCTTTATCTTGTTTCATACATTTTACAGTCATTTGCACGTATATTTTGCACAAAAAAAGCATTAATGTCCTTAAGTCACCCTTTGTAAGAGTAACATTTATCATATAAAAAAAGACCTTATAGCCAAAAGCATATTCAGGTTTTAGTCATTTGTATTTGATGTGAAAGGTCCATACTACAAAGACCTTACTTCTTATGTCATAGCCACACTAAAAGCTCTGAATGAAAGGCCTGACTCCCTTTGGGCCAGATTTACATCCTGTATACTGTAAGACAAATGTGCTGTATATCTTCTGCACTGCTCTTAATAATGGAGCTAAATATAAACATAGCCTCGATGTTAAAGGTATGCTGGTGTGCATGTTCTGTAAGTATAGTCATTTCGAAGAAGTTGCTCATTGGGGTATGAGATGATGTTCTGGTTTCATGAGGTCATGAAAAATGTGTCACGCAATGGGGCACTCACAGCTTTTAAATAATGTACATTTTTGGTATTGCTGTCCTCATTATGATGGACTTTTAAACACCTTTGGGTTTTGACGAGCACCAAGCAGTGGAGCTTTTGCACTGTCAAAGAAATGCTGAGAAGTAGTCTTTTTCATCAGTTTTTCTCTAAAATGATCTAGTTATTTGAGCGGGGGTATAAAATATCATGACCACATTCCACTTTTAAATTTTGTTTAAAGCTATCAGGACTGCCCTACCCTGACAAAATGACAGTTTACCTCTGATGTTTGTGGTGGTGGTGTTATAGTACTATATTTCTTTTTGACATAGTAAATAACATAGTAACAAACTGAACAGACAGAGGGCTAGGCTGTATGCCAACTTTTTCATCAGACACTAATAAAATAACACTGGATTGCTTTCTTGGGATTATATGAATAGGGGCTGTGGTTGTCATTTATGTAGAGTATATTGTGTGTTTTTGTCTCCGTCAGTTTACTTGGCACAGGAAGGCCACAGGCCTTATGGTTGCTGTTTCCCCCCCGGAGTTCCATCTTTTAATGAAATTGCACTATTTTTTTTCCTCGCTGTTTTGTCAGTGTTCAGAGATCAACCATAAGTTCAGCAGTAGTTAAAATGTAACATCAAAGAAAGCTTTGTTTGAAGACTGAGCTTTTTTGTGTCGGTGGACAGCGAGCAGTAGTGATGGGAGAAGGAACATGGGCTTTCCTTGGTACTAGCTAGAGTCATGCTGAAAATGCTGCAAGTACATGGCATGTGACCTGGAAGCAAGCCATTTGAGTTGCAAGTCATGCATTCATTATGAACAAGAACACAGTTTCCAATGTATGCTTTTGAGGTTAAAATAAATTATAAAAAAGATTCAGCAGGCACACATATGATCATGCAGAAGCCTTTTCAAACAGTTTGGCCAGAAGGTATGTGCACCACTCCGTGATTCAGTCTTGTGTGAAAATCAAAGTTGCTTTGGACCGTCATCAGAGGCTTCAGTATTTGTTTATTCAAGTATCATCTTGCTGTATCATCAGCCTCATCAAAGTTCACATCTCAGCATCCCTTCCCTTTTCCCTTCCTCTTCTCCTTTTTCTCTGTACATCTCTTTCTTTTTTCGCCTCCCACTCTTCTCCTTCGTTTCCTTCTCACTTCCTTCTTCCTCTTATCTGCTCATCCTCCACTACCTCCTCTTCCTGTTTCTACTTCTCCTTCTTCCTTCACTTTGCTGCAGTGCATCACTAGCGGGCACATTAACATCTCATCTCCATTACCCAGCAACGTCCTGCCCTCTCACTCTGCTTTTTACCACCTTCAGTTTTCTCCTCTTCTTCCTTCACCCGTGACCATTTCCATCACTCTTCCTTTAACTTTGACACTGTTTCTAATTTTCATTGTTAGCATATGCTGTTTTACCCAGTACCTAGTTTTAACCACTCATTTTTTTACCCACTTAACATTTCATCCTTCTGTCTTTTTATAGCACTCATTCGTTCCACTTTGCATGTGGTCATCATTGTTAAAGGGACCACCTCCTCTCCTCTCCTCTCCTCTCCTCTCCTCTCCTGTGATGAGCTGTGCTGTACTGTTTCAAGGGAGTGGACGCCCTTGGTTTGACCATGAAAGAGATGGGCTAAAGCTCTGCAGTAGCGTACAGTGAATGAGCAAGTTACTTTCACTGAGTACATGTGATAGTATTCAGATAATAAGGAGAGTGGACGAAGCACAGGCTCTGTTTGGTGTGTGTGTCCATCCCGTGCCATACCAGTTGGTGTTTGTGTAATTAAACTCAACCAGGCAGGTCTGGTTAACATGTAGCACAGGCTGTCTGCCCTCTGAAGCTCACCGTTTCCAAATGAGCCTGGTCTCTCCCTTTTCCTCTGTCACTCTCCGTCACATGCTTCCTGGTCACCTAATCTGACGTTCTTTTCCTCTCATGAAGGGAGTTGGAAGCTAATCTTGTTTCAAAGGCAACATTTTTTGTCCGTTTACTGACACTTATTTGTCTTGCTCAATGACACAGCTTCGCTTAATCAAGTCAGTGTCTGCTGGAAAAGATTTAAGGCCAGTTTTGACTCATAAAGAAATGAAGTATCAAAATGGCAGATTGCAAAGGATATTTCAAGGACTTTACAAAAAAAACCAAACAAAAAAAAAAACCCAAACACTGGCTTAGTGCCAGTTTTTTTGGGTTGGGAACATATGTTGTATATCAGTCATTTTTAGTTTTAGTCTTCAGCCAGGAGTAAGTATTCAAGTCTCAGTCTGAGAACTTCCATTTGAATGGAAATGCCTAATGACAGACCGATAAATTTTATTATCTTAAAAGGATTGGGGCTCTTGTCTGATTACTTCCTTGAAGGTGTCATTCAAGATTAGCCTCTCTCTCTTTCTCTTTCTCCCTGTCGTTCCCTCTGTGTTTTTGTCTCTGTCTTGTTCACTCTGTTGTTTTCCCTCTCCCTTTCTCACTCTGTGTGTGTGTGTGTCTAGGCTGATTAGAATGGGTGAAATTTGGGACAGGAGAGTTTTTGGTGTGGGGGAAAAGGGGGCTGTAGTGCATTACAAACACGTGAATATGTGGAAGTCAAAACTTCTTATTCTAATTATTCTTATTATACAGTCAATGACTAGCATGGTCAGAATTAAAAATGTGCTGTACATGAAGTAATGTTGACTTTATTGTTTGGTGCAAGTTTGGATATGTTTTAGCTTAGTTAAGTCAAACTTTTTATTGTTTGAAATGAAATTTTTCTATATTATACCTTCAACTTGGAGGAAAATGAGTTTGGACATTGATAAACCTACTGTCAACAGCAAGCATTTCTGACAATCGTTTTTAAGCAAATATTTAAATTAACTGCAGTTTATGATTACAAATTGTCATTGTAACTTGTAATGTGGGTCTTAATGCCAGCAAGCATGTTATATATTTATTATATGTAGCAGTACATTGTTGTTTGAATTTGTTCTTGCATGCCTAAATGTTACAGTATTTAAGAGAAGAGAAAGAAAATAGCTCTAATGAAATAAAGGCTTATTTAGTCAAAAACAAAACAGATTAAAGATGTTTTGTTCGTGCTAGCTTAATAGCTCAATCATCTAACAAGCACAGGATGTAGGCTAAGAGCTGTGTGTGTTTGTGTGTGTGTGTGTGTGTGTGCGGTTGTACTCTCTGTAGCCTATGAGCTAGCATTATTCTCAGTCCCAGGCAGATCAGTTGCATAGCAACAAGAACTTTTTGAGGGCATGAAATCTTTCACCAGTGGAATGTGTCAAGCACAAGAACACTAAAAATGGAAAGGAAGAGATACATGCTGTGCCGAAATTCCCGTGTCCAAATAATGTAATTGTTCCATGTAACTATAATACAGCAGAAGATATTTTTAAATATAACTTTAAAATCATAATGTTGCATGAAATAAACATGCTTCTTTTACACTATGCATTTTTATTTACTGTATATATAGCCTTAAAGTAGCCTATATATCTATAGTCTCTCTGTCTCTTTCAATTATTTAATTAATATATTAATTATTGGTTACATTAAAAATTACATCACTAGAGGCGCTGGCACTGGAGAGCCTCAAAATCTTTGCTTCCATTCACTGCTGTTATGTAATGAAATTTCTTGATCAGTAGTTCATCAAGAAAAGTGGTGCTTTATTTTGCTATAATGCGTTGCAGAAAAAGAGGGTTCAACACAATGACGTAATTGAATCAGTGCCAGTCAAACCTCAAAACACTGAGAAGCAATGTAGAAATGTCTATTTTTTGTCTCTTCAGTGGAGCCAAGGATTCAGAGAATGTTTAACTCACGTGCTTCATGTACGTTATGATCTACGATCTAGGTCTGCTTCCATCGCACTTTGCCGTGTTTTGCTTTTAGCTGTTCTTTCATTCATAACATTTTCTCGCCCTGGTCAAGTGTAAAAACTTTGATTCAATAACGAGAGTTTTTTTTAATGCGCAAGTCGAGAATGTCCATCAAAAATAGTCAATGAATTTGCACTTTCAGTCATGAAAGTTTTCCTTGTTTTCCTCTTGTTCTTGTTCTTATATGTTGTAACGGCTGCTATATTTACAAATGTACAAAGATGTTACAAATAACCAAACCTCTGTTTTAGTATTTTACTCCATTACTGTGGTTCTTCCTTGTACCAGGTGTTTGTGTTGACTCTGTAACATAAGTCTACTTATGCTGCTATTTAACTTAAATATCTTGAACAGTTCAGAGTGCTTGGTGACAGATGTTGCCACATCATCAGTAAGCCTCTCTTGTCAGTGCTGGATACAGCACTGCAGCCTAAATAGAGCTGTCTCCAGTTTACTCTGCTGCCTCTGCACCAGAGCTGGTTTTTTTTTTAAAGCTATGAGTCATAAAATTTGATTTCACATAGAACACTGTTTATGGAATTATATGATGAGAAATGGGCATATTTTGAGAAAAGGTGTGAACAAATTATCTTCCTCAAAGCTCCAGTTATTGTTCTCGTTGTAGTTTACAGATGACGATACACAGTGTAATAACTGTGTGCATTTCTGACAGTTTCACATTGTTTGTAGAAAAAGTAACATGGTCATAATCTGCACTGTAGTTTCACACATCAGTCATATGTATAATGAATAAGAGTGATGCTCTCAGCAATGCACTGAACACTGTTGAACACCGTTTGACATCTGTTTATTTTAAAGACGCATGTGTGTCAAAGCTTTTTGACATGCACCTGTACAGTTTTACTTTAGGCTTTTAACCATCTCCTACTGTAAAATACAGTATTTTACTCTGGCACGCAACATTACTGATACAGCAGCATTGGGGGAGGGACTATAGATTGACTTGTTTGTCACACACAGAGCTGACATGCCAGTAATCATATTTAAAGACACCTCTAGGGAATAATACATGCTATTATTCATTTCTGGCATTCTCTAAATTATAAATTACATTGATTGGCCTAAGGGGACACTGCAATGTTAGTGTAATTGTCTATATGTCGTGCTCAGTATATTGAAGCCTGCTAATCAGATCCAAATGCAGTGGTTGGAAGCTGAGGGTACCATAGCATTTCCTCACTTTTGTGCTATACATCTCCACAGTAATTTTACTCCATATCAAATTGATTTTGACAATAAAATGTTGGACACTAATGAATGGGAACTCTCATTCCTTTTCTCTGCCACCTTTGATCTTTAGATCTGCATCCTTTGTAAGAAAAAAAATATTTACCTTTTACTTCATGAGAAGGCTTATTTGGAAGGCTGATGGATGTAAGAAAAAGGTTTGACTAACAGGCAAGCTGTCTCTGTCCGTAAGGTTACAGCAATAGACGACAGACTATATTGCAGGCTCCCAAGACAGGCACCGGATGTGTTGGACTTGTCTTCTCCATGTGTTCAGATAATCTGTCTTCAGCATCTTCCCCATTCAAGGTCAAAGACGATCTGTAAAGGAGAGCATTGTGTGTCTGTCAGCACTCTCTTCTCTTCTCTTCTTTTCCCTCCTCCTCTTCCTCTCTGTCTCTGCTGTCCTGTCCTGTCCTGCGGTGGAGAGAGGCCTTGCAATCATTCAAGTGTAACAACCTGGCTCTGATTAATTGGCTGTTAAAATTAAAAAATAAAGAACAGAACATGGTCCTTGAAAGGTTTCACTTTCAAGCAACTAATTTTAGATGGAGTCTGAGGTGTGAAAGTGTGTTTCTGTTTATTTGTGGATAGTGAACACACTTAGTGCTCCTGTTACTTGTCTTAGACTGATGTGGCAATTCCAAAATGTCTTATTTTGTCTTAACTGAACATACTCTTTCAAACCTGTCCACTCCGTGTAGCAATAAGACGCTAGAGAAGAATTAAATAATGCTGTTCCATATTTAAACAACTGCCTACCAGTCCGATACCAGTTAAACAACAGTGGCTAACTAAAATGTGTTATAAAGCTCATACTGAAGACACACCACTTCATAAAACTTGTATGCTAGCTGTCTGTGAGGCTGAACTTTGGTACAGCAGTGCTTTGGCCAAATGATAATGTCAGCATGCTACCATGCTCAGAATGAAAATACTGCGAGAAGAGTAGCTAAAACGATGTCAATTAAAGGAACCTCACTAGTTCTAAGAATGATGGTTCAGTGCAGTGGTGTAGTGAACATCTCGCTGCTAACATGCGATAGGGTGCCCTACAATAGATTCTGCAGTTGTGATACAGATTACATCTAAAAGACTTGCAGTTTAATGTAAAAACACAACGGCCTATATAGGAAATGATGTTTCCTCTCATCTATCAGAAAAGGAAGTCAGAGTGCATATTCGATTGCATGAATCTGAAACAAGAGATGGTACATACAAGTATATTGACAAAAGCATTGGGACAGCTGACTAACACACCAACAGGGACTTTAATGACATTGCATTCTACATACACAGACAGCTTTGCTGCTATGACAGCTTTCACTCCTTTGGGGAGGCTTTCCACAAGACTGAGTATTTCTGTGGGAATTTGCTTCCATTCATGCATTCCAGTTCATCCCACAGTTGTTTGATGGGGTTCAGGTCTGGGTTCTGTGCAGGCCAGTCAAGTTCTTCCACACCAAACTCATCCAAACTTCCCCAAACTGTTGCCACAAAGTGGGAAGCATAGCATTGTCCAAAATGTCTTGCTATGCTGAAGTATTCAGATTTCCCTTCTCTGGAAGGAAGGGGCTGAGCCCAACCCCTGAAAAACAGCCCCATCCCAATACTTTTGTCTATATAGTGTATATGGTACAGACTGCTAGACTTGTAGGTTTATGGTCTGGCTTTCATAAAGGATGAAAGACTAGCTGATCAATATAAAGCTCTCAGGAGTATAGACTGTGGATAGTGTCAACTTTTTGACAAAAACACATTTAAAACATAATGTGTGTTGTCCAGTCTTGCTGAAAAAACTGTTGTATTCAGCTGAGAATGATCTACTGTACAGTATATTCACTCACAGTTGGCTATTCATACGTGTGTTCCAATCTTTTTATAAAATATCTTGAATTGTCCAGATTACCGACATGCACGACTGATTAATCCTCTGCCACAGTTTAATCCTCACACCTCACCTCAACTGGGCATTAATTTCCCCTGGAAATGGAGGAATAAGAACTGTATATATGGCTATTTGGTGTGTGTGTGTGTGTGTTGAGACGGAGAGGAGATAAATGAAAAAGAGGGGGGAAAAGGAGGAAGCCAGGGTAGATTAATGGCTTTGGACATCCAGCTTTTCTCGTCTGTACCTCGCTGAATCCCCTACCTGCTGAACAGATTTCAGAGGCAGGCAGCTTTGTTAGATTATCAGTACAACCATGTGTTTTTATTAAGAATTAGCTCTGCTCCGAGGGGTCACACAATCAGGAACAAAGACTTTGACCAGCATGGTTGATGGGTTTCCATGATAAGAACTGGGGACTTCCATCTAACTAGAATTAAAATCTTCTCTCTTAGAAAACTAAGGTAATATGGTAATATGGTTGTTATTTCGAGGTGGACCTGGTTGTCTTGGTCCTCCACCCCCACTTACAATTGCTCCTAATCAGCCTCTGTACACCCCTCTAAAACCTCTGCATTTGCACTTGTTATTAAAGGTTAAGAATGGACCATGTTGTCATTCATTAATATTTTAGCACCACCACGAATACTTTGCCCTCAGCTTTGCTCTGCAAAGTTTCTGCGCTGCCTTTCAACCTGTGAACATTGTGTTCAAATTTAAAAAGGGACATACTGGCAAGATAAAATGAGGTGCCCTCATTGAATCCAGTGAAGTAAGAATTAGGTAATTATTGCGTTCATGGCTACATTAGCCTGCTAGTGTTTGAGTTCTGGCTGTCACTGATACTCAGAAATATATCCAAGCTGCAATATCGTGTGTGCTTAAATTGCCTAAGTAGACATTTTGAAATATTTTATCTGAATTCAGTTAACAGTATCTCTGATTAAAGAAATACTGTATGTCTGAATCTAAAAGAACTAAAGACAGAGTTTAGGGAATCAAATCAAATCTATCAAAGCTTTAAAAAAGTGATTTAATGCAGTGCCAGTAAAATAAAACCATTAGTACAGTGCATATTTTTTCTCAGACTTATATTTCTGGCATATCACATAGTGTAAATAATGTATCAAATGACTAAAAATCCGGTCAGTACCTGTCAATTTGCCAATGTAGTCTCCAGTTATTATCCTTCAGTACCCTCAGAGCACATTTTCCTGTCAGGTCACTGAGGTATTGTTCATGGTATATATGATTTTTCTTCATACTATCTTGCTTGTCTCATGAATTTCCCTCGAGATCAATGAAGCATCTGTCTATCTATCTATCTATCTATCTGTCTGTCTGTCTGTCTGTCTGTCTGTCTATCTATGTATCTATCTATAAGGGCAGTCTGCATTCTTTGAATACTTACTGTAAATTATATTTCAGAACGTCTTGCTCCCTGTCTTAATTTTCATGTTAATGTAAGAAAAAATAATCCTGAGGCTACTGTGACTTTCTGTTGCTTTGTAAATGCAGAATTTGTGCCAAAGGAATTTGCAAGGCATATGAAAACAAATATTTGACATTAATTGTGTGTGTTGCATGATTTTGCAGCTGCTGCATAGTCAAAACCGCAGGTACATATGAACAGATAAATTTCAGCTTCGTCTTTCTGAGTAAACAAAAAACCAAAAACCTGACACCATCAACTGAAAAAGGTAGAGGGAGGCTTTGCTGCTGTTTTATGTACTGCCAGCACTATCTGTCATTGTGTAATGTCTCCTTCTCCTCTACCTACCCTTGCCTCTGGGCTTGGTATTCAGGAAGCTTAGCTAAAGAGAATTTGACTGAGTTCACCCCAGCTGTCGGACGATGTCTCCCTGTCTGCTGGCACTGTGTGTGGGTGTGTGTTCATGGATGTAGGTGTCTGACTTCTTGTGTGGCTATCAGGTGTGTGTGTGTTTCCATTACTCTCATGGCTTATGGTTGTCCTTGGGGAGTTAGATGGGGCTCTCCATCACTCTTGGAACAAGGACTGAGAAAAGAGGAAAGGGACACAGCAGTGTGGAGCAGTATAAGAGAGGGAAATGGACTGGGGTGATGAGGCCCTCATAGTAGTGTATTGCCTGCCATGCTGCTGTCATTGTATGAATCACAGTATGATGACCAGATACTAGATACCCAGATTCCTTGGTTTGTCTTCTCTCTTTCAGTGCAACAGGAAGACAAGTCAATAAACAAGTGATCAACAAAATTTAATTGGGAACTCCTTACGTAATTGATTAATTATTTAACAGTTAATCCATTATGTAATAGACATCGAGGGCCCCACCCTCCTTGTTATGCATATTTGTTGCTTTTTGTTGTGATTTTTTTGTGCAGCAGTGACAGCTGTGACCGGAGGCGTTACATGGTATCTCAGGAACACCTTGAGGAAATTTCTTCAAATACAACACTTAAGTCCTGCTGAAGTCAAAAATGAACTGAATCCATTTTGGTGGTCAAAAGTCAAGGTCATTGTGACATTTGATAGCTCAGGAACACCACGGGGGAATTTCATTTCTGTGGCTTCTCAGTACGCTTCTGTAAAAACAGTCCTAAAGGAAAGACAACATGTTTTTCACTGGAAATTATTCACTGGGGTCATACATGTCACTATAATGAGATGTAAGAAAATGCTGATACCCTTGATACTATGATATTTTCTCAATAATACTGATCTTTTGTGGTTCATTTTGTTGTTGTAATCTATCCTCGAGGATTTGCTGTGCTTCCAGTATCACAGTATATCATAATAAGTTAAATGTAACTTCTGTATTGTGATATGCATCATACCAGATTCTTGCCAATACACAGGGGCACAATGTAGTGATTCGTCAAAAATACACTTAATACCTTGTATTTAATTCGTTAAAGTCTTCACTGGTGATTAAGCCTCTAATAAATGAACTAAAAAAATTACTGGTCGACTACTAAATAATGCAAATTGTTAGTTGCAGGTCTGTTAGTAGACTGCCGATGTTAATGTATGATAGTGCAGCGCCCTAAGGAAAGCCCTGTGTTAAAGTTTACCTATAATTTTTGGTCAACAATTTATGTAAAGAGACTATTACCTTTCCATTTTTATTTTAATCAGCCTGTTCCCTATGCAGTAAATGTAGCTCAACAAAAGGTGCAGTAGTGAAAGGCTGATTGTGGAGCGCAACTTCATCGTGCAGGTTTAGTTGGAGAAGAGCAGCAAACATGATTGGATTACAGATTCTCATGGTGGAGATGTGACAAATCACATTCAGAGTATGTCTTTTGCATCTTGATGTTTTTGCGTGTGCTGAGGGAGGGTACATTACAACTGACATTAGCAGCTTTTCTAATGTACAGCACATATGACTTTTGATGGCTGCATTCACATTATTTGCTTCCCATTTAAAAAATACCCCTCCAACTTTCAGGTTGTCATAGAGTGTGCTTATATGTGCACTAGTTTCCCACTAGTTTTGAGTCTTGGATTTGATCTTATTGAGGACATAATGTTTACATGAAATTTGAGATACCTGGTTATCCATATCCCAGCATAAATGATTTTAACAGTATCCAGGTTTCTGATATTCTGTATGTAGTTTGTGTCTCGATTTCTCAGCGTCTCAGCCTGGACTTTCTGTGAAGAATGTTCAGAGACCAGGATAAGGTATTCAAACTCCACAGTGTCCTGGTTTCTGCTGAAGTAGTCCAGGTAGCATCCACTTTGGAAACAGTAAAAAAGATATGCGTATCTCAGTGTTCACCTGGATCACTACTGAAACAGATTCACACATCAAGTAACTCCCGTTTCAAGGATCTTTATTAACTGTTTTTTTTCAAGTACAAAGGTCATCCACAGACTCCTTTTTCAGACAGCACATCCACATTCCTCAAAACTGGCGTAAGCTGTTTACGTGCATTCATTTTGAGGTCTTTCAAACAGTCTCATGTTTCGAGGGCTTGTTTCGCAATGCAAATCAATTTTTGTGTTTTACATACGTCATTAGTATGACAGTTGTGTTGATCAATGACACATGTCAGAACTAACATGAAAGAAAATTACCTCATGTTAGAATTGGCACTGGGCTTTCACTCTTCATAACTGCTTGAGATTATTATTACAAGGAAGTACAGACATACAGTGTGTGAGTTAATATATTAGATAAGAGGGAGTGTGTGTGTGATGGTGACCTCTCATAGAGAAAGGTTAGAGACCTTTGGGAGTCATCTCATTAACCGTGTGCTTGTGTGTGTGTGTGTGTGTGTGTGTGTGTGTCCATGTACAGACACAGTCATGGTCTTATTTTACTACAGCACTCAGGAGATGGTCTAAAGCTTCCGCAATTAATAAAGCTAATGGTTATTGGTCAGTGGCTAGTGACCAGGATATGAGACTTCTGATTGACCAGAGGTGAACATGGCACTTTATGGGTTAACAGATCCCTTCTGGAAAGTAAGAGTTTTTATGGGAGGGAGGGAAGAGAGTGAAGGACAATGAGGAGGAAAGGCCTTTTGCTAATGGATCTAATAGACTTCTTGAATGGCTGTCATTTAATTAAGATGGATGGCATCAATTTGTCTTTAGCTAAATACATGTGTGCTTTTTTTTCTTGAGTGCGACGGCGCAGCATCTATTTTGAATGGGCCAACCTGCAGGATTTGGGTGGGGAGAAGCTGACTTTCATATTAATAAGAAGAGTGCTGTTGTTTACTTCCACTAAAAAGAGTTGCAGGATCGAGGTGCTTCTCCAATACAGTATCTCTCTGAACATCTGAGTTCACAGACTACCTCAATCTTTTTTTTGATTTGACCTTATCCATGATGTTGTTAGATTCATGTGGATGGAGCAGCATTTTGTATGGGTGCTCTTCACTGTACAGGACTGGTACCTCCAACTCCGACTGCCTGTGATGCTCTTGTTCTCTTGGTCTTGTGCTTTCTCCCAGGTTTTGGTGCACTGCAGCCCTGAATTTTCTCAGACTTGCTGCATTGATATTCAGGGCCTGTTTCTGATCCCCATCACTGCTCTCTCTCTCTCTCTCTCTCTCTCTCTCTCTCTCTGTATTTAGTCACTCTGTATGACTCCCTCCTTTAGAAACTCTCTCTCTTTCCCCCTTTCCTGTCCAAGATAAATGGCTTTAACACTTACGTGGTCAGAGCCTTGCGGTAGTCTTTCACGCCAAGTGACATCATCATATATGAACTGGTATGCTTAAAGTTAGTAAGTTAGTTAGTAAGTTATCCAGTCACCACAATAATGTTAAGGTCTATTTCAGGCTTCAACACTTCTATTTCTTTTCTTTTCTTCATTGCTGCAGCTGCTGTGGCAACTCTGTCCTGGTAGTGCAGGAGAGAGTATCAATAATCTCCTTTTTGTCCCAAATTGATTAGGATTTGAATTTTTCTTTAGCTTGTTAGATAAGAAATGTTCACATATATACTTAATATACACAGTATTGACTTGTTGTTTGGATATGCGAACATCCAAAAAACAATGACAGCAAGCAAACTACTTTAAATTACCAAGCCTGGTGAGTGGGTTGAAGTGGTTTTTTGAAAGCGATCCAGCAAAAAGTCCGGTGCAAGATATGGTGTCTCAAATTAATGGTAGCCGCAGTGGGATGTTTGCAGTAGTTGTAGCTTGCTTAGCAAGACTGATTAGCATGACAGAGACAGAATCCAATCATTCTTTGAACAGATACAGTGTATTCCCTTTTCTCTCTTTGGTTGCAAACATTGTGCTGAACACACATTTTGTAGCTCAGAACTTGTCAGATAACTGGGATGTACTTTTTCTCAAGTGGAACAGAAGTTATACTGTACAGCATGCAAAAACTGAGATGTCTAGTGCTGCAGGTATGTCAGCACACTTAGTGTTTTGAATCAGCTGTCCCAGTTGAGTCTGGATGTGCACAGCTCAGCCCTGTTTGACATGTATTCACTCAAGTGGGAATAACCAGAAATGGAGTAAGGCTGCTAGTGATGCTGGCACTGTCCAACAGCTGATATTTACATAATACACCTGTGACATGACAGGGGAGACAGAGAGTGTGTTACAAGGGGAGAGAAAGACCCTGGAAGAAATAGACCCTGACCCAGAGAGAGAGAGAGGGAAAAAAGCAGAAAACAAAGAGAGAGAGAGAGAGAGAGAGAGAGAGAGAGGAAACAGTTCAACATAGTGAGGATCTGTCTTTCGTTCTTCTCTTCTCTCCCTCACACTGTGACAGGATGAGATGTGGGATAGTGACGTGACAGAAACATGCTGTTATGGTGTCCTGTCATGGCTGGCTTGCTGGATAGCCAGATGACTGGCTGGGGCAGAACAGGTGTGTTTGTGCTGGACACACACACATGGGTACTCCAAAGCAATATGTCCTGCAGACATCCTGTCCACTGGGGTGAGCTGAATGCAAGTTTGTGTGTGTGTCATGCAGTACTCTCGATCTACACAAGACAGGAATGAGTCTGACAATGATCCACATCCTTGAAAGTTACTCTTCCTCTCCCTTCCCCTCCATCTCTGTTTTTCACTCATGCACTTGCTCCCTCTTTACCTCAACATGTTTCCTTCTTGTTTTTTTTTCTAGTTTTCTCCCTTCACTCTTTTTTTTGAATTTGTATTGTATTGTATTGTATTCCTCCCCGTCTTACTCCCTTTATCTTTCTTGCTCCGGTGCCTCTCTTTCTCTCATCCCCTTCTACATCATCTCTCCAGTCTCTCTATCTCCATCTTTTTTCTCCACTTCTCTTCCCTCTCATTTCTGAAACGAGGTTACATGCATGTCTACAGTGGGCTTCCTGCTCACACAGAGGGAATAAGAGAGAGCCAGAAAGAGAGATGTAGACAATATCTGTCATATGTCCCCTTATGTTCTTTTCTCCCTGCTGTCAACTGCTCATCCCTCTTTGTCCTCATCACTTTATCCATGAATTTATCTTCCCATCTATCTATCTTGATCTCTCTATCCAGTTAGGAGACAACTTCTTCAAGTGAAGAGGAGCCTCTCTGCTATGCAGCACTGTTTACACACACACACACACACACACATACACACATGCCCACCCCTGCCTGCCGACATGGTACAGGCTGTGCATTGAGACAGCCCCAGCTGAGGCAGTAACAGTGAGTGTGCAGCTTAGCGAGTCTCCCCACACACACACACGCACACCTACACTCACTCACACACACATGCACACACACATACTGCACACGACTGTGGTGGTTAGTCCGCTGCTGCATGTGCGGTTGTAATACCATTTTCAGGTGGGAGGATTTTCACATCACGGTGATGGTGGTGATAACCTTGCTGCCATGTAAGTATACGCTGTCTTTGTGTAAAATATGATTGAATGAACAGCTCATCTGTGTTTGGTGGTGGGTTCGTTAGTCGTTTTTAATTCTGTTGGTTTTAGTCACACGCATGAGGCTATGGTGTGGGAATATGAAGCTGTACGCGTTGTTCCATGTGTGTCTCTGTTTTAAGGATCCAGAACATGTTTCATATTGTAGCTCTGTGTCATTAGACGAGGTGATCTGTCAGAGAGAGACGATGATGTTCTGAGGTCGAAGTAATTCTCCTGCAGAAAATGGATTCGTGTTTGGAGATCTCTCTGATCTTTCATGTATGGTATGTTTTTACACATATCTATCCCCATGCACATGCTGTATATATCATGCATGTTGCGTAGATCCATGCTGTGCCAAACTGATTTGTTGGAGAAATGAAATCCTCTTGTAATTCCTCTAGATGTAGATGTTTTATTGCACACCTCTTCACTCAGTCAGGCCATCTGTTGGCAGCATGAAATCTGTACTCTCCCTTCTCTGTCACACTTGCTGACTGCTTCTGTCATACCAGCAGGCTTAGCTGCCGTAACTGATCATGTGTGTTTGCTGGTGGTTAGCTGTCTTCACCACATGATACTAACTGACTATTTGGCATGATGACTGGATTATCAGGGAGCATTATCACCTCTCCTCTTTGATCTGTTGGCTGTCTGCTTTTTTGTATGTGTTCTCTGACTGACAGTCTGTACACAGTTGCATATGAATTTGCAACAAAGTCAATGCTTAAAGAAAAGAAACAAGCAAGTAAAAAAAAAAAAAAAAAACAGCGAACAAGAAAACGTCAAGTCAAATTTAGATTCGTTATTGAGACAGACATGAATGTTTTTGTTTTCAAATGTTTGATGGATCATGACACTGAGAGACTGACAGGGTCATTGGCTTGTTGGCGGGTTGGCTGACTTGTCAGTCAGTTCAGTAGACAGCCAGTCAGTCAGTGTGTGCACCAGAAAAGGAAATCCATTCAGAGACACGTCAGCACAGCTAGACAGTCAGTCAAACCGGTCAACCATTTGCTCAGCCACCAAGTCGTTCAGTTATTCATGCATTCATTCAGTCAGGAACTCAGTCATTCAGTCATACATTTAGTCATTCAGCCACACTGTTAGTTAGACAGGCTGTCATTGGAAATTGATGGAGCCTCTGTTGGGGTTAGGATGGCTGTGTGACCTCAACCATCAGCCCCATTGCACTAAGACAGCCTGGCAGCTCAGAGGCAAAGCGTCAGTGCTCTTTCTGTCCCCTTTTTCCCCTTTCTCTTATTGTTTCTTTATGTCATGTTCTAAAGCACATGAAACATATGGGGCCAATCAGCAGTTAAAGTATTCACTAATGTGCCTGCATGCTGAAAATAGAAAAAAGAAGGAAAATTTGGAGCAAAGAGAGATGAAGAAAATGATCCACCAGCTCTCTTAATGTCTCATGAATTTAATCCCCTCAAACATAATTTGACATTTAGACGTTGGGACAGCACAGTAAGTATGCAGTGACATATTGCACTACTCGTTTTAACCTCAGTAGATAATATAGGTCTGAAAAAATGTAAAGCAACGTCACCAGGTGAAGTTTCCATTTCCACATCAGTCCAGGAGTAAACCTCATAATCCCTGCAGTTTGAAAATACTGCAGGGAAGGTTGCCTTTTCCATGTGGAGGCACTTAAAGCAAGAATAAATGTCTATATTTTCCATACGCTCTTGAAATTCATTGTGATGTTTTATGTGATTTAACAATCAAGAACATCAGACCTGTGCAAGAAAAACAAGTAGTTGACAGGGAAAAGCTAAAAGCTATACCTTTTTGTGCTGCTCTGCCACATCCGACGTTGTCGGGAGAGAATCTGTTGGCGTCGCAGTGCATTACATTTTGCTGTGTCATCATCACCTCTGTGTAGCATAGCGACAAATACGGTGCTAAAGCAGACTTAGCACTTATTTTTCCACGCAAAAAATCTTGAATTGGAGACACGGACAAATACATGAAGTATTCATTTAGTTGTTCTTAACAGGACAAAGAAAAAAAATGACAAGAAATGATAGATGATGCTTGATAACATTGTAAATAGCTTATTTTGATTTTGAAAGCTTGTCTACCAGAGGAAGAATCTGTAGAAAACAGAGGAGAGGAAAGAAAAGAAAAGGAGAGGTGGGATGGGGTGGGGTGTGGGCGCAGGAGTATAGTGAGGGGGAACAGGCTGTCATGCTATCTGAGGACAGATTAAATTCAGTTCTTACTCCTAATTTTTATTTGGAGTTATATAAAAAAATAATTGACTCAAAACATACCATAGACTTTTTTTTAGATGTTTTATTCCTGTTTTTGTGGCTAGCATAATAATGAAATAAAATGGATAGCTTTGCTCCCTCCAGAGTCAGCTGGACCAGTGGTACATTTACTGTGCTATATGTGCTTTTTACAAACACTGAGTTATATGGTTTATTTTCTCTGATAGTGCTCAAAGTTGTTGAAAACCTCTTAAAAACAATTTTACGCTAGCCTGTCCTTTCTCATGAAATAAACATCAAATAAACATAAGCTTGGTTGAAAAGCAGGATGTGAGTGAAGTTCAGGCAGTCACTTGACACTGACACCCACTCGCTCTGAATGTGATGTCACATTGTTAATCCTAACATATAATAATAAGCAGCTGTGTTTTTCTAATTAATTTTCTCCAGGTGAAAAGACTTTGAGTTCCAGTCGCCCATTATGTGAGGATCTGACAGCGTGGGGTGTGTGTGCATGTGTGTGTGTGACGCAGTCAGAGACAGTGACAAATAGCTTTTATCTTTGTTCCTCACCTGTCAGTCCTTGTTTTTTTAGGGTGTTGCCTGATGATTGGTTTAGGTTTTTCAGAGAGTGTCCTGGTGAGTGAGTGTTTGTTTCACAGCCTGTTAGGTTCCATATGTTTGAGCTGGTCTTTGTCACATTTAAATGGTCCAATGTGTGAAGGTAAAGGAGTTCAGTTTTGCCCCAAAACATTTGCTTCTTTCTTGTTCGCATCAGTACGATTAGAAATCAAGCCATGAGTGATGAACCTTATTGGCTGTTTATGTTTATGTGTGCAGTGATTTTTATTTTATTTTTTATGTGGCTTCAAATAAACTCTCTCCACAGACGACTTGGGTGCATCATGGCTAAAATCATGTTTATGCAGACCAAATGGTGTAGTGCATTTTTGATACTCGTTTGCATCACGATACTGCACTTGTGGTTCTACCTGCTTCAATCACCTCTAATTTAAAACTCATCTTCAAAGAGCGTTTTTTTTTTTTTTGGCTTTACTTGGTGTTAATGCAGTGCACTAATCTCTATCACTTTGATATTCATTATGTCTCTACGCTGGTGACAGCCATGAGCCTGGAGGCATTATGTTTTTGGGTTGTCCACTGATCCAGTTCTTGTGTATATGAGTTTTCAGAGGTTCCTGTCTTCATGTTATGAGTGCCAAAGCTACATTTAAGTGACTAATGTTAGTTATTCACTCATATTTTTCTCCTCTGCTCTCCTCTCCTCTCTTCCTTCTGTCTTTAGTGTTCTTCTGGCTCACGTAGCCTGCATGTGTTGAATTGAATTAGAACAATGACTCCCTCATGATTTCTACAGGCTCATCTGGAGCAAGGAGAGGGTCACAACAGTCTTTTTCTTTCTGACTTCCATTGACCTTGCAGCAGGAGGTGTGTGTGTGTGTGTGTGTGTGTGCGTGCGTGGGTGTGTGGCAGGCTCAGGAATGTGCACGCAGCATGTACATGTGTATTGGAAACTTGAGGTCTCGCTTAGGGAATACTTATATATGTAAATGCATAAATATGTGTGTTTGGCTAAAATGCTAAATATGCTTTATTGCCCTTATGTCCAATCCCTTAATATGAGAAAAAAGTCAAGTTTTGCCATCTTTCAGTCCACGCAATATCTAATTTGTGATATGGATGATACTTAATTAAGACATACAAACTGTGTGCCACACTGTAATGTGCTTATTCAGCTCTGGTTTGAGACATTTGAAAAATAACAGAAAGCAGCTGGTGCTCATTCAGGATAAAATGGGATAAATGTATTCTGGTGAACTAAAATGGCTACTGGAGAGCCTTTTGTAAGCCCTCTCTTTTGTTCTATTCACAGTTAGATAGATGTGCTCTACTGCGTGCATACTGCAGCCAACATTACACCATTTAAGTTCCTCCTTATCTCCCTGTAGACAGCTGAATTCAAAGCCAGTCTATCTTTCCAGGCTGTATGCCTGTTGTCCTATTTTTCAGTGAAACCTGGCACACCACTATCAGCCCTTTTCTTCTCATGTCTGAACCAATGGTTGTCCTCCCAAAACAGTGACACAAATGCATCACCGTGGCCAGATGTTTTGTTAGCTATTGTTGGAGAGGTTAGTCCTGCATGCTCAGTGGCACCATCAGACAGATTGTTTACAGTTACCAATTCCTCACATGCACATGTCAACCCCCACCCAGCATAGGATGCTAACAGACTCCAAATGTTCCCCTGTAGGAAGACTCCAGCATTATTTAATGAACTGCTTGAAGGCAAAGTCGCAGCAGGCAGGCGTACAGGAGGCAAGGCAGAAGTTCAAAGCAAGAACAGGCATATAGACCAGGTGGATTATTTAAATGCAAGGAGTGTAAGTGATGAAAACATATGTAGACATACATTTAGAGAGGGACAGAAACAAACAGATCATTAAGCAAAAATGCTATTAAAGCATCAAGCAAGGATGATAAAAAATGTCTTTCTGATTTAGTGGCTGTCCCTCTTGAATGACTGATCTCACAACACAGGGCAATCATGTAAATGTTATCTGATTTGTTTGGCAATGCTAGCTGCATTTAGCTAATTATGACTGATGTTCAGGATCAGACTGAGTCTGCATTAGTTTGGAACAGCTTGGAACACATTAACTTGTAATTTTTATTCCCTTTCTTTCCAGTTCATCTAAGAGCGTCATTTCAATTTTAAACAATTGATTTTTATAACTTGATTATGTGCTTGTCCTAAAGTTTTGATGTAATGATATTTAAGACATCCATTCCAAAAGGAGACCAGCTGGCAATAGTCAAGGGGAGCTGAGTGTGAGAAAGTGGCTGAAAAATACATCAGACAGTTGTTCCACCTTCACGTTTATTTGTGATGTTGCAGCTGTGCCACAAGTGTGTTTTTGCAAAATTTAAAAGATGACAAAGGGGTTAAAACTAATAATCACCACCTTCACCTTGTCGTCACATGCATGTGCTCCACATCCACACAAGTTATCCTCAAGTGTGTGCTGTGTCTGCTCATCTTTGACTGCTGAAATAAACAAATTTTAACTTTGTTTCCCATTAAAAAATAAAAGTGCTATTCTATTTCTTGAAATGACAAAGCAATCAAGCATCTTCCTGTTTCACCTCAGATGACATTTGACCATTTAGTTGCAGGGTGGCCTTCTGTAAAAAGCTGTATTATGCTTTTTGATCCCTGGGTGTTTTCCACAAATTAATCAGCTTGTTGTGCTGAAAAGAAACAAAGTGTTTCCATGAAAAAAGGCTTAAAAATCTAGGAACAAATGAGTAATCTGAGGTCAGGATCCTATCCCACAGGGAAACAAATGGAGGAAGAGGAGGGTTCAGACTCATTTAGCGACTGGATTTTGTTTTTGTTGACACAGATAATTGCTCTAATTAGCATACATGTAAAATCGTTGTGTGCAGTCTTGTTTTTGAACGCTTACCCTTCCACAAATATTATCATTATTATTACGCTAAATAATTTTCAGCCTCTTGACATCAGAGTCATTTCTGAATGTGGCCTGAAAAAACACATGTGTTTTATAGGCAGACTGGTGCATGCCAGTACTCTTATGTATGACTGTGCCGATTTCTTTTTCTGTGACTTTAGAGCATTGCTAAAGTTTTCCCCTCTTTGCTCTTTCTAAAATACCATTTTTCCCATTGCAAAACAAACAGCGTGAGGCAGACAAAACAAGACTGAAACAAAATGTACTAGGTTTGACTTAAGCCTCCTTTCATGTGAACCCCTAAGAACAAGCTATGCTTAGTCTAAGATTTGGAAGTGCTTATGAAGAAATACAGAATTTCTGTGTGTCAGTACATATGCTCATATGCATATCCAGAGCCTTAAGTATATGGTTATGTCAAGAATTTAACCCAAAACCTAGATTTTAAATTCACAGCCTCTGCCTCCTTACACACAAGCTTTAAGCATTCGACCTTGGAAATGATGATGACTCAGTCTGTTTTGCTGGACCCTTCTTGGTTAGAAACCCTCTTAAGCAAGTGTCAGACTCAGTACCACTGCTATTCTGTGAGCCATATTACATGCAGTCTGCACCATGTGTCACAGTGTGTGTGGATTAGTAAAATCGCCATGAGCACATTTGTCATCCACTTGTTTGATGCATTATTCTCTCAAGGTAGTGAATCTGGTAGCGAAACAGATTAGAACAGACTCATTCTAGGTTTGACTAAGTGAAGTGGGTTATGACACAGCAGCTGGATGGGAGCAGGAAGCAGGAAGGTTACAGAAGTTGTATTTATTACAAAGGGCGCTAGTGAAAAGGTACTTCATGTTTCCAGTGCTTCTTTGTACACTGTGTTTTAACTGAGATTGCTAGGCATTGTGCTGATGACATTTTTCTGGTAATGTTTATGGAGGTTGTTCAACATTGTGATGTACCACAGGCATGTGTGGGCAGTTTAATTTAATCTGTAACTAAGAAACTAGACTTGGAGTCTACAGCCATACTGCTTCTGTGAGGTTGTATACTTTAGCATGCTTAGATAGGGCTTTGAGCTACATGCTAATGTCAGCATGCTATCATGCTTTTCAGGTGAGTTACATGATCAACATCCCAGTTTTTGCATTTTAGCCTGTTAAAATTTGCTCATGAATACCAATTGCCAAGCATATTTGTTGCAGATTGAAATGTCATTAGTTGCGATTGAACTTAGATTTAAATTTTGTCACCAAATTCATTGGCTGTATTGTCAAGGAGCCAAATTTAAACTTACATATTCACTACCTAGAAGTGGATGTTTTTTACCCCACTGAAGCACATAGGATCAATGTTAGTGACAGACATTGTGAGGAGGTAAAGAGATATTCTCGATCCTGCAGTTTATGATATCAACTTTAATTCCTCTTGCCCTGTTTTTTGTTCATAGCCCATCATTAATATATGCATTACCCTGTCCTAACTAGAAAAAAATCTGATAAAACAACAAAATGACAAAGCTTTAGAAACAGACACTGAAAACAGAAATGTTTCTCTTCATTCCACTGCCTGTATCTTAAAAATGATAAATGTTTCACTCCCCTTAGTCCCTGCATGAGGTGACTGACAGCTAGATGATGTGCTCGGGGGTATTTGGTCTGGAAGTCTAGTTTGATTTGAAAATTCATCAGCAGATAACAAAACTGCTCCTCATTTACAGGATCATCTGCTACAGAGCCTCTTAAAGCACAAGGGCATCTTCAACACTATTAGCTAACATTACACCCCTATTTGTTATTAGATCATTATGTTCTGACAACATTTGGGCAAGCTAATTTATCAATAATAATGACTTTTCATGCTACATTTATTTGGTGCACTTCGATATACATGGCAATAAAATGCCAGTATTTATTTGGTTACAGTTGTTAATGTGCATCCACATCGCTGCTTCAGGCAGGATTACGCTCTACATCGTCATATCTCCCTCTATAGCCTGACAGTGTTGCTTACATTGTATAATGCCATTTGCTCATTAAGTACACAAAGAACAAGGTAATCAGGTGACCCGAGATACAGCAGGATACAGTGAAAAAAGACACAACAGAGAAGGAAGTTATTTGTTTCCAGTTATCAAAGCATAAAGCAGTCTTAATGAAAAGGTCTTTCACTGAAAGAAGAAAACAGAAGGTGAGGGTGAATGGGCAGTTGAATTTAAAGCAGTAGACCAAGGCAAGAGGAAAGGTGACATCTGTAAACCAGCGAGAAGTGCTGTGAGTACTGCAGAGGCAGAAAAACAAAGGAGTTACGAGGCAGTAAAGAGGAGAGTGAGTGAGTGAGGAGGTCACCCACAGTGGCTCAACTGAACGTATTGTTGAGACTCTACTTGTCCTCTTGAAGAGAGGATTTTTCATAGATGCAAGTGTGGAGGTCCTTCAGAGTTTCTCTGTGTAGATCAGAGGCTTATATCACTCAGTGCCTTGTCATCCGCCCTCTAACCCAGTCATCCCACAGCTATGGCATATCATCATCAGTTCGCACTTTCTCGCTTCTCAGTCTCACTCTGCCGTGACACACACCAACCCCTGCAGCTATCTGAGGTTGCCTGGCTTTTCCTCAACCCCCCCACCTCCCCCCACCATCTATAAACCGACATATGCTTAACACACACACACACATACATGTACGTATGTATTCGTAAATGGCTGTTCTCGCTCTCTCTCTCTCTCTCTCTCTCTCTCTACTCCTCCTCCTCTCTGACTCATCCCTCTGTCCCTTTTCCCCATCTCCACTTTATCTTCTCTTCAGCCTGATATGAGTTGGAGCTGCAGTCCTTTTCGAGCTCCTGCACTCGTTTCCAAAATAACCTTTTTCTTCGTCAGACTGTGGCTGCTGAGCTTAGTTAGCATGACAGCTGCTTTCAACCCAGTTACGGAGCCCTGATGGTGGCTGAGAGGAGGCTCTCCATTTGGTTGTTATGTAACGATTCACCTCAGAGACAATGTCAGTTAACGCGCCTTCGGATAATGCAGTGCAGTGTTGCAATGCAGCCATTATCTAATGTGTGTCTGTGTGTGTTTGGGGATTCCCTGAGTACTGTCCAGCTGCTTCTCCTTCCACGTAGCTGATATTTATTATTTTATTTCTCATTTTTTCCCTTATTTTATTGTTTTGTAGCTTTAGACAAATAAATGGTCCATTGCAGTAATTGGAATGTCATATGTAACAGAAGTTTGCACAGAAAGAGAGTTTATTGAGATTACTTGACTTTCTCAGCTTCACTGAAAAGTGTGCACTTGGTCAGTGTTGTTAGGTCATGCACAAAGTAGAGCTTCATTCCTGTGATCTCTGCCTTCCAAATTGTGATACCAAAAACCAGTCAGCGATCTGTGAACATACACAAGCAGCAGCAAGTCTCTTCGTTCTGTCCACGTCGTCGCATACAAGGAGTTGACACTCAAGTATCGGTACATTCACAATCTAATGCATTCCTATCCAGAAACAATGCTGTAAATGGTAACCTTTGTGAAGCTTATACTTTCAAGAATGTCAGTGAGCTGATGATTGTTTCTTCTGGGGATTTAGTTTGTCATAGTGTTGTATGGATTGCATCCCACTGGACAGTGTTGCAGTGTTTTTTATTCCCTCCCTCATGAACACTTCGTTAAAAAAAAAAAAAAAGAAAGAAACTTTGAAATGAAAATGACACAAACTCATGAGCATTTGTAAACTTATTACAATGTGAGTGAATTTTTGAAACTGCAGGTGTGCAGAGCTGCAGTGGACTATCCTGCACTATTTTTTGTCACAGGCAGGGGGGGCTCTAAGCCAGTGCTGCTTCTGGTGGTGGTGCAGTGGGCACAGCTCATACCTCAGCTCTGCCTCACTGTGCTCAAGGACATTTTGAGACAGACGCACAGGGAATGCGCATGGCTTCACTGTGGAGGACAGAAAGTTACCCGCTGCTCGTCAGACCTGGACCTTTTTGTCAAACAGAAAGCAGCCATTATGCTCAAGCACCTTTTCATCATTAACACTTGTTCTTCACCAGTGCAGAGTAGAACAGATAGACCCAGCAGACATCGCTAGACACATTATGCAGACAACATTCAAATTAAAGGTAAAGAGAGCATATACAATATTATGTTTGTACATGAACAGGTCTCTCCTGAAGATAAATAGAGGGACTGTATTGATGATGTCATCAAGACAGTTACATAAATCTGCCTATGTGAACTGAAGCTGAATTACTTAAAACCTTACCACTGACAAAAAAGCATAACATCTTTTATAGCAGTTGAGTGCACTGTAGGGGAGGCAATCTGACGATTGTAGATGGAGACTGTTCTTGATCAGTCTACTTAAGACAACTCATAGCAGTTGCGATACTTAACATCTTTTCACTTCACATAGCCTCAGTGACAGTAGATTCATGCCATGTGAACGTACCAGTACCAGTAGCCAACTACATGGCTATGCTGATTGGACAAATTAATTCAAGTGACTCTTTCTCGGTTGATATGTTGTAAATAATGCAACACGATTCACAGCTAGCAGCATGACAGATGAGAAGCTCATGTTTCGCTGCAAATAGAGATATCCCTGGATTATTTCAGTTCTGGCTATTGTCTGCAGGGCATTTCAAAACCAAGAAACGTCACATTTTTAGAAATTATCAACTTCGGCTGTCAGTGCTTGATGCATTTAAGAAAACACACTGTCCCTTCTACAACACTGTAACAGTATGAAGACTGCAGCATTTTTCACTGGCATTGCAGCACATTGTGCAATAATCTGACAGAATTATTTCCATGCTTAAATAACTTGAGTCAAACAGTAAAAGTTGTTTGAGTCAAACAGTAAAAGTAGTACCAAAAGGTATTTGGTACTACACAAACACTACCACTAGTTTGAAATGATACATTGACATATTGGGCCCCAAGTTGTTTGGCTGCATAGACAACAACTGATTGGTGATGCTGCATTGGCTCTATGTTAATAACCCTTTTTGTTGATCTCTCCATGTTTTTTCAGTTGTTTTGTCATATGGCAAACACTGTACAGTATGGTGGTCAGATGGTCTTAGCATCTGGCCATGCAGCTTCACATTTTAATGTAGATGGATCCCATATGGTGTTCAAGTTCATAGAGTCCAATTAAGTGTTCTCACAGTTTAGGTAAAAAGCTGTTAATTATTGCAAAATCTACACTTTCTCCTTGAGTGTTTGATCATGTGTTACTCATTACTCACTGTCAAGCCATGGGGAGCATGCCAACAATTATACAGACAAGCTGGCAAGTAGGCAGGGAGGTATGCAGAAGAATAGCACAGCAGGGAAGTGCTTTAGTCAGAGACAGATAAGCATGATGACAGCACAGAGATTGATGGGACAGTGCACAGACAGACAGACAGGCAGACAGACAGACAGAGAGACAGACTGGTGTAAAGACAGGATTGGGAGTGATGGAAATATCTAAGAGAGAAGTCTTTTTTTGCAAGATGCCTACAAAATCATGAAGATTGCCCTACACTTGAGGAGTGTTTAGGAACACAGTTTCTCACCCTTTGATGTTTAAATTATTTACCAGTGAAGAAGAACCATTTTGACACAGTGCCTTCATCAGTGAATGCATACAAAACACCAACAATAGCTCAGCTTACAGCTGCCCTCCTTTTTCCAAGGAAAGAGGAAATCAATCTGTGTACATATATGCATGTTAGTCTGTCTGTGTGTTTCCATGCTGTGCAAAAAGGAGAGCATAATTTGCTTTGAAATTGCTCAGCTCAGACTTCAGCAGTGCACTTCACCTCTATCTTACCTCTTTCTTTGCTTTTCCTCCTCCTCTCTGCTGTCCTCCATCTTTCTCTCCTCAGTTTCCTCCCACATCTCAATCTCTCCCACTCCTGCGCATGTCATTGTAATTTAAAGATAGGCGGCTGCACGCCAGCAGAATATAACACCACCACCGCTGCTGCCACCGCCAGTCACTTGAATCACCAACATGATTATGTGAAGCTGGGAACACACCGCCTGATATAGTTGGTAATGAACAGATGTTGTGGAGGGAGATGCATCAACATTCTGTGTTAAATTAGTCATGAAATACTGAATTTCTATTCATATTTTTCTCTTGTACAAGAAAAATGGAAAGGATGGAATAATGACAGAGAAAAAGTGTTGTCAGTTGGAATAAAATTCAAGTATGAATCATACAGCGTAGCTTGCTGATGTTGCTGCTTTATGTTTATAAACCTGTCTTACATTATAGATGGTAGACAGAATTAACCTTTGTTTCATGTGTGTTTGCAATGATGGTAATAATTACTCAAGGTAAGGCGTCTTGGCATCTAATTATCCATCCATCCATTTTCTATACCGCTTATCCGTCATGGTCGCGGGGAGGCTGGAGCCTATCCCAGCTGACTACGGGCGAGAGGCGGGGTTCACCCTGGACTGGTCGCCAGTCAATCGCAGGGCTGACACACAAAGACAAACAACCACACACTCTCACACTCACACCTAGGGGCAATATCGAGTAGCCAATTAACCTAAAGTATGTTTTTGGGATTGTGGAAGGAAGAAAGTGTGTGAGGAAAACCCACACAGGCACAAGAGAACATGCAAACCCCACACAGAAGGGCCCAGACCAGGATTTGAACCTGGAACCTTCTTGCTATGAGGTGACATTGCCAACCACTGTGCCACCGTGCCACCCATCTAATTATGTATTTATTTAATTTTCTCTTTTATTATCATCAACATTATTGGTTTGCGAGTATGCTTGCAATTGCTGTTGCAGCTTCTGTGCCATGCCAGCTCAAACAGTCAACATCCTGAACCATCAAGGCTTGGGTTTTCAATCCAGTATATGCAGGATCCAGAGCCCTGCTTGTTTCCATTTTTCCCAGTTATCTGACTGATTAACTGATTAGCTGCAAAAGACAAGCTTGCAGTAGAACAGGTATAGCAGTATAGAAAGTGATGAGGGGAGTGTCCCTCTGGTGTAGTTTCTCTCCTCAGCCAGCCACTTGATTAGCCATTCATACACACTGATACACACACATGCACACATGCATAAAATTTCCTGAGAGAGCATTTGTTTGCTTTCATTTGACGGTTTTGGAGGATCTGGCCGGCACAGATGTCTGCCTTGGCAAGCAAATAGTACCGCCAGCACTGATTGGACCTGATCGGCAGGAAAGGGGGACAGCATAAAGGGTTGGAGAAAAAACAGAGAGGAAGATGCAGTATTGCCCTGCGCTATCCTGTTTTCTCTAATAAATGTAAAAACTATCCAAGACCCAACAGAGCTGAAATATGTAGTGTCTTATTTAATGTATCACTGTTTTAATAATGTGTAGGTGGGAAAACACTGAACTCATTTGGAAAATGCTCTCCTTGATCCAGTGCTGGAAGAAGCACTTACATCTTCTACTGAGATAAAAGCAGCAATAACACTGTGTAGAAGTCCTTTCTCAAAATTTTACTCAAGTAACATACTGAAAGTACTCATGATGCAGACTCACCCATTTTCAGAATACATATATTTTAAAAACGTGCAACTTGTAAAACTTGTAACTTAAATTTGTAATCATTACTTTAATGTTGCAGCTTGTAAATTGCAGGAAGAACTACTTTGTATTGTGCCAGGTATCTTTATCTGTAATAACACATCATCTTTAATTAGGTGATTAAATTTTCAGTATTTCATTTTCATCTAAAATCACCTTCAAAATGTAGTGGAGTAGAAGCATAAAGCAACTCAAAGTAGAAGTACATCAAAATTGTACTTAAGTACAGTACTTGAGTAAATGCACTTGATGGCTTTCCACCACTGTCTTTATCTGCTTTACAGAAATGTTTAATAGGTTTGTTAGGTTGCACCTGTCCAGGTGACACTGCCAGTGCTGCCTGACTGTGTCACGTCAGAAGGGCTGGAGCTCATTAGCAGGCAGGACTGGTTCCTGTGGTGTTACAGATGTGTATTCACATGTTGGCAGCGTTTCTCACCACCCTACTGTGACAAGGTCGGTGTCCTGCAGTTCCTGAGCGCACAGTTGTGTCTGGTGCTAGTCCCATCTATGTCATCAAGCTTGATATTTGCAGCCAGACATTACTCTAGCATGTGCCACGAGTACCAAGAACATGGGTGTGCTCACCACCTCAGTGTTTACCTGCTGCCAACTGAACCTTGTGTCAGTTCCCATTGTTATTTCCAAGCAACAGTGTCTGTGTGTCTTCTAGGTTCTGGGAATTGTTTTTCTACAAAACACCTCCCTGTGAGACATAAATAATGCAATCATGTTCATGTTTCCTGCCCGTTCAATGGAACCTTTACTGCATGCCAACAACAAGGTGAAGCAACCTCAAAAACACAAGACAAGTTAAAGATTACAGTAGCAGTCACAAGGACCATGCGTCAGTTCAACATTAACAATTCACAGCAGTGTGACTGCTTGCCCAAGGCTTGTTTCACTTTTGATTTAACTTAAACTCTACAAGGGTATATTTTCCTAGATTATTTTAGTTTTAGTAAGTAAACTGAGTAGCCTGTGCATGAAGGCAGACTTGAGAAAACTAGATGAAAGGCGGATTACATAAAACTTTAACCTTCAGAGTGAATAACCAAATCCCTTACTGTGAGAGCCGTGCCATCAGTGTTGTAGGTCCAGTTGACTTGACTCTTTTGTCTGATTTTACCTGAATATATCAAGGCTCTTCAGGTGGCCCCATCTATACACTTGCAGCACATGTGTTTTTTCCTGCTGCTTTATATACTGCATTATGACTCCTCCTCACAGAGGAATTCTTTGCAGTATTAACACTGTGCATTACAGGTGATGGAGAGACTGTACAGCCAGACTCTTTTTGTGCTTTATTGTTGAATTACTGTAGCATTCAGCATTATGTAACACAGTTGCACTTTGATTCCAGGGCTCCCCACTGTGTGGGTGGGTAGAGATGAAGGGAAACTGTGAGCCAGAGGTTTACTTTCGGGGTCACAGATGTCATTGATTGAAGATAAACACACATGTGGTAATTATTGTTTATACATGATTAGAGTTTTGTGCAGTGCATTGTGATGTTATGTGTTTGTGTGGAACAGGGTTTATTGCAGGAAGGTGGTGACTTAAAAGAAAAGGATGGCAGTGTTCTGTAGTACATGTATTATCAGCGAGTCAGACTGAAATATTAATAAACAACAAATTGATCATGTTATCAACTGTTACTTTTGCTGCTTATTTCTTAGTGCCATAGTATTGTTGGAAACACAATGAATTACACCATAATGCACTGTAACATGTTCCTTTATTACAATGGACCTGAGCTCTTGGCGTCCTGTAGCTGAAGATACTCATTAGAGCGCCAAATGTCTATCAACCTGTTTGAGTAACTTGCTGATAATTATAGTACCCAGCAGTTTTAGGAAAATATCAAAACTTTATCAGGTGAAACAGATCTGATTTTGATATTTGCATCTTCTGCAGGGGCAAATATGCTTGTGACAGGGTTAGACTAAGCTGGTGGTATTGATGTTTTCATGGGATTTGTCACAACTTTAAAAAAAAAAAAAAAAAAAAAATCTCATGCTTTGACTCTTTTCCCCCTAATTCATGCAATTCATGCAAACTGTTCACAGATTTACGCTAAGCCGGTAATCCAGCTGAGTGTCGTTCTCAGGTGAGAGGGTGGCAGGAATAGAGTAAAATCATTAATGCATTACAAGACAACAGGCAGAGAGGAATGGATCAGTGACATAGAGTGACCCATCCTCCCCATGACAGCGCAGCATTACGTGCTGCCTCCCTGCTTCGTCGTCAGAGCAGAGCAGCCCCAGCCTCCCGCCCGCGCACAACTCCTCTCCGCTCTGCAGCAGAAAGGAGCATCCTCTTCTCTCTGCCCTCCCTCTCTTTTGTATCCTCTCTCTCTCTCTCTCTCTCTCTCTCTCCCCCCTCTCTCTCTCACTTTTTTCTCTCCCTCTCTGTCAGTCGGTGTGTCCTCAGAATGAGGTTAGCAGCAGTAGCAGCAGCAACAGCAGCAGCAGCAGCAGTAGTAGGTAGAGATAGCAGAGGCACAGTTACTGCAGCAGCCAGGGGAGGCTGTCCTTCAGCCGTGCATCATCTACTGCTGCATTCACCCCTGCCCTGAGAACGCAGCGCTCATTCTTGTTCTGTTTTTTTGTGTCCCTCCCTTCTCCCCCTTCACCTTCTGTCCTCTTTGAATTCATCTCCCATATTCCTTTCCCTCTCCCTCTCTCTCTCTCTCTCTCTCTCTCTCTCTATTTCCATTGCTCTCTGGCTCTCTCTTTCTCTTTCCCTCTCTCTGTAGCAGTGATGGGGAAGACCACCATGTAGAGACAGAGAGGCAGCGGAGGCAACAGCAGTATAGCAGCAATGGGAAGTCACACATGGAGCGGGTCTGGACTGCAGCCGTGGTGAGCCTGAAACCAACAGGACTTGCAACCACCATCATTGCCCCTCTCAGGAGCTGACCACTGGGGCTGTCCAACGCTCACCTGGATGCTCCCCACTTGTGTTTCGTCATCCCCTCCTCTCCTCGTTCTCTGCTGCTCTTACTCTTCTTCTGTTTCTTCTTTTTGATGGTTTTTGGTCTATTGATATCTGACAGTCTCCCCTGAAACTGATCATCGATTTATCCTCTTGGAACCCCCCCCCCCCCCTTTTTAATCCTTCTATCTGCCTGCTTTACCTCCAAGTGGCATTGTTTTTTCTCTTTTTTGGTTTTTGTTGTCTGCTTGATATCTATTTTGGATTTTTTTTTTTAGATGAGACTGAGCTCATCTCTCTCATGTGCAAGCTTTTTAATTGATATTTAAGCAATAACAAACACTAATCTAACTGATTTGAGAAGCTGACATCATGGGGGACATGTCCAACAGTGATTTTTATGCCAAGAACCAAAGAAATGAGGACAACCATGCGGCAGGCTTCGGCTGCTCTCTCATGGAGCTGCGCTCGCTCATGGAGCTGCGTGGCACAGAGGCGGTGGTCAAGCTCCAGGAGGACTACGGGGGTATAGAGGGACTGTGCAAACGACTGAAAACCTCACCCACAGAAGGTAAGTCCCCGTGCTCATCTGTGTATGTGTTTGTGAATGTGAATGTGTGTACATTGGTGTGTATCATATGATCTCATGTTGAGGAATGTGTTCTACTACTGTATGTTGAGCCAGTCTTAAGATTGATTATAGGTTTTCACTGAATTCACATTGCATGCCCAACCCTGGAGGAGCACGTAAACGCAGCATCAGAACAGCAGACGGAAGGGAATCCTGTTTGAAGGGGCTAATGAACATTCTTCTCAGCCAGCCTGTTTAGTATGCATAGAAATCTCTCTGGACAGTTTAGCCCCCCTTCACTCGCTCTCCCCCATACAAGGCCCCCACCCTCCCTTGTCATTGTCCTATCCTGTGAGCCAATCAGCCTAGGCCTTATTGGGGAGCAGGTCTCTGGGGCAACATGGGGGATGTTTTGGCCACGTGTGATGCGCTGTGGCATTTCCCAGTATGGGCTGGGTATGAGTGGAATGAGAAAGCAAAAAAACTCAATAACAATAATATTAAATTGCTAACAAGGACAGCACCTGTTCCCTGTTTATTTTTTGGAAAATACAGTAAATATTTCATTTCTGGAATGCAAATGACGCCAGAACAGGTGATGCTTAGTTTAGCTATCTTAAAACTTAAAACGCTATTTTTATTCAGAAGTGTACTCAGAATTTCATAAGAGCGCAGTGTGTGGCACCACAGAATTCCTGCATTTTATCACATAACTACCTAAGCTGTGTCAAAATGTCCTGTTTAATTTATTCAAACATTTACTCAAGCTCTTTTCTATTGTTCCAGACTTTACTTTATTTACATATTGCATAAATGTAGGATTTTCCATTGTTTCATCCTCAGCTGATTACTTCTTATGTATGCTGAATATTTATAACATGCTGAAATCATTCACCTCCCCTGATGTAGGTATCACTGATCAGTATTCATGTAGTGTCACCTGTGTGACATCAGAGGTAACCTGTAACCTTATAGGCTGATAGTCACAGAAGATTGTGCTCCCTTGTCTCCTCATCCAGTAGCACCACTTCTAGGTCAGCTGGTGATAATACCTGCAGCAAGACAACGTTAGACTAAACTAGATCAATTCAGAGAAAATCTCACAAGTCTCAGAGTTGAATGAAGAGTGAATAAAGAGCAAATCATGCTGAGATGGAATAGAAGAAAAACACACTCAGTCAGATAGGGGATGTGGTGCGTATTGCTCTTTACCATATTAGTAAAATCATTGCAAAGCAATGCCTGCAGTGCTACAGCGATACTGAAGTGAAACTGAATTTGAACTAGCAATAAAATTATTATAACAGACATAAAATTATAATTTCATTTTCCCATTCTCATGAGCATCCTGATGAGATGCTCCAACATTATATTTTACCAGCATGCTAAACCCTAACCCAGGACCACAGCCTGCAGACTTGCCATAAAACTAAAATTAAAATAATTAAACGTGCAATATTCAAACTGAAATGTTGTTATTATTAACATGATTACTGTTGCAAATAATTTGATTTGGTGAACCTCACATTGTACTAGTGTGACTGTTTGTGCAAGACTATTTCTGAGGGGAAAGCATATTTATGCTTAATTATTTTAAAACATTACATACTCGCAAAAGCAGTGACTGGTATGAACAGTTACTTCTTTACTTATATACTGAGTTAAAATTACATAATAGAGCTCATTTAAATTTCATTAATGTTTGGCAATACATTTTGGTATTTTAATTTAAGGCTTCGTGCTAACATTTAGCAAATTACAGTGCAACACTGTAGTTCCTCCTTGTTGATATGCCCAGTGGGTAAAATAATCTGAAAAATAAGAAGAGAAATGAACAAAAGTTGCTCTCAGGAAATGCTGTGCTCTGCTGGCTGAATTATTCAAAACTCTACGGTCTTGTAAGAGTGTGCCATTATTTATTATGGCATTTATTGGCATGAGAATGCACTGTGTATTTTGTGCAGCACTCTGGATAAATTAGATGCTTCCATGTCATAATTTGTCAACATTTTTAACTCCAGTTAACATGTTATGGATTTGGTTGAGGTCTTGCTGATAAGCAATGCACTCAGTTATAATTATTAATTGTTGTAATGAATTTTATCTCTCATTGGAACATTCACTAAGTGGGAACTGAGAAATGGTATCCGGTGCTATTTGCATTAGTGATCCCAGGTGTGTCTGTGTTTATGCTGTGTGGGTCCACTTGTGTGCCGTCTGGTTGCTCCACAGAACATATGTTACATCAGAAATATGATCATGGTAATTATCCTTGAAGGTATTCTGTATTCCTTGCTGTCATCATATGTGGTGTATATAACATGTATGTGTCCCTGGAGCCTGCGTTTGATGGTAAGAGGCCCTGAGCAAGGTTGACCTATTAGCCGCATAATGCTGCCTGTACCAGCCCTTTTATATGATACCAACAGTTCATGAATGGCTATAGCCCATTATGCAGCATAAATACATAATGGCTCTGTAAGCATAGAAATGCAACCAGTGCGCCATGCATTTAGATGCAGCAGGCAGTCAGCGTCTGCTAAATTGTTGCTGCAAGTACATGAAACCATAACATGGAGAAAAACAAAAACACAAATAGCAGCCAGACATGTAAGACATGTATTTATTTGTCTGATAAGAAATGTACAGCATGTTATAAAAGACGGTACGGCACAAACTTTATTTCCAAGCGGAATTGTTGGCCACTAAATGATTCACTGCTACAATAGTTCTCCCACACAATACACATTTTGCACATGATAGCAGTAAAGATAACAGAACAATAGCTCTAGTTTGTGGAAACACATCTTTGTTATGAATAATCTGATTATTCCCAGAGCTTAAAGCCTCCTTATTTCTTCAGGTATTATCGTGTTTATCAATTCTTTTAAGGGTATCATGACACTAATTCATGAACAGTTTTCTAAACCCATAAAGGATGAATGCAAAACAATAACTGAGGTTAAAACATTTTATTTTCTATCAGTTCAAAGTTGCACAAAATACCTTGAAACGCGATCATGATGATGATGATGATGATGATGATGATGAAATAAATGGTTAATTAGTGGCACTTCGGATTCTCTAACATGCCCAGATTTTCTGTCTCTTACCCTTCAGTTTTCTCAGTAGCCTGCTTCCTCGTACTGTATACCTGCCCCAGGGATGTAGTTACCTGTGTGTTGCTTTGTAGGTGACTGTGGGGTGAAGAAGCTAGCGTTTCCCTCAGGCAGCCAGCGGGTGAATGGCGTGAGTCATTCAGGGGCCAGATGAGATGTCAGGCTGCGGCTAAGTTTCAAAGAAGGGTCGGCAGGAAGCTGCTCATGGCATGACCTGTTTCTCTTGAGATGGAAGAAGAGATCGTTGGTGCTCACAGTAGAACTATTTTCCCAAGAGACTGTATAGAGCTGCAGCACATCGGTTGGTCGTCCTGGGTAGGGGGTGAGGATTTGTGGGTGAGTGCTCAGGGTAGAACCGTTCCTTGAGGGTCAGGAGGATGAAAAGGTGCTTAAGGCATCAATAGTCTTTGATGTTGCCAGGAAGGGAGGGCAGGAGGGTACTTAGCAAGATCGTGCAGCAAAGGAGGAGTAAATATAGATACATGTGGAAACCACATTTAGACTGTATGAAGCAATGATTGTTTTAAAATATTCATCCCTACAAATTTATGTTTCGTTTAATATGATACCAATCAGTTCTGGGATTTTTAGCTGTATGCAGTATGCCTACATTGTTATCATCCAAAGCAGAAAGCCATAAAAGTTGGCCTGATAATTACTGTAGTTACATTTTATTACTTCTAGTTGTACATCAGTGTGACTTTACACACCAAGGTGATGGGATGAAGTGCTATCTCTTGCATGCTGAAGAGAGACAGTAAATACTAATTATTACAGCAGGGGCTTTGATTAGACAAAATTAATTCAATGCAAGAGTAAACTTCAGTTTTTCTCATCTGGTATATTAAAGTCAGTCTAGGACTAGGCTATTTTATTTCCAACAAAGTAAGATTGCCTTTCTATTCTCCGTCTCGCCCCTCTAATATATCTTTGTTGCCCCCTGTTCCACTTTCTCTCCACCTCCCCTTTGTTTCCAGTTCCTTTGATTTGACTCACAACACATACTGTGCACACACTTCCACCTCAACCTGCAAATCTCCCTCTACATCACCTTCCTACAATTTCTCCAGAGACAGCTTTATACCAGTGATTATTGATTCAGAATTCCCAACCAGATGCTTACCAATACCGTGATCCATCCAAAATATAATATTATAATGTATACTTTATACAATATGATAATGTACATATAATAATGTAATATATAATGCATATAATAATCTGTACAGAAATCATAATGGTTGTCCATGCCTGCTGGTTAATAATATTGACACCTCTATCTCTACTTATCTCCCATCTGCCATTCTCTCCTCTTCCTCACTCCAGAGGTAGTTAAGTGGGACAGTTTATTTCAAGCTTGCATGGCTCTCATTGATCTCATTGTCTGTGCAGGCAATGGCAAGTTGTTTTAGGTTTGGGTGGGCATAAAACTTGCAGTTAAATGATTGGTATGTGAAAGTAACTCTGACTCTCTCACTCTAGCATTTTGCAAATGGAATGATTTTTGTTAATTATTAGGTGTCTTGCAAAAAGTTACATGAAAAGACTGATACCTGTCCTAGTGCAAAAAGCACAGTGGCACAAAATGACGTACAGTAAACTGACAAATTGCCACTTTTACACTTTGGTCTTTGTAGGGATTGAATGTATAGAGATGGTGGTAGGTGGATTTGGTTACATCTGGACAAAGGCAGATGAGTTGTTTCCCCATTTCCAGTCTTTACGCTAACCTAAGCTAACTGGTTTCTAGCTCCAGCTACTGTATGTATTTATTGTTTATACATGAAAGGGGCATTGATCTTCTCATTTGTCTGTCATCAAGAAAACAAATGTACTGGATTTGATTTTATGAATGTCAAACAAATTCTTCACCAGCAAATGTTAAAATTTACTTTAACGTTGAATTTGCTGCAAAATGGGAAAATATTTCCTCCCACGTGGCAGTTCTATTATAGGTGTGTTCTCACTTAAATCAACTTACTTCCTACCTACCTTTGTCCCGCCATGCATCTCCTGCCTGTCTGCGCCAGACCTCCTCCTCATCACCCCTTCCACCTCCCCTTACTCTCTCTGCCTCCCATTCCTCTGTCTCACCACACCTTGCCACTCCTCCTCCTCTCGCCCTCCTCTGCTCCCATTTCTATTTCGGTGTGCTGGTCGGTCGCTGGTATCCCAGTGGACCAGTGTACAGCGTAGCCTAAATAGACCTGTTCTACATCTATAACCTTCATCATCTCTCTCTTTTCTACACTCACTTCTTTTACCGAGTTAGTAACAATGTAGCAGTGCAGGAAAAGTAGCACACCTTTTTCAAAACTTCTTTGTCACTACAATGTTTAAAAGTATGTCACCACAATCTAGAATTCGCATTCAACAAATAAACTGTTATTTTGGCGTGAACATGATTCACCTTCAGTAGCACAGAGCACACTAAGCTTTGTCACACAGAGAAACAAATGACTTGTAGACACTCCGGTGACAATCAGTTGATTGAAAATGATTGTGTTTATTGAAGATCCCAGAAAGAAATGTTCCTGCATTGCTTTTCATGACCGTCATGACAGGGGTATGTATGGCAGCCAGAAGATACATGACACATGCTGCCTGTATTTCTCATTGGACAATGTTATTGATGGTTCATGTGTTAATAGGCGTCTCACTGATGGGAACCCAGCAACAGGCCCCGGATGTCCATACAAACAGACACAGATATCATAGTGTCTCACAAACTGTAGAAATTTGTTCATTTGTAAACGGTGATTTGTGTACATTTTCTCCATAGTGATGTTACCTAGATGTCTAGGATACACATGTACTGATGTGTATGTGTGTGTGATTGGCAGAAAGAGAACCAAAAGCGGGGGTGGGGTGGGGTTTGGGGGGTTGGTGGGGGTGGAGGTGTAGCACAATAGGCTGAAGATGGGGTGAGAGAGGGATTGTCAAAAACATTTTTTCTTTGAAAGTTAGAAAAATGAGTAATATAACACTTCATCTTTCTACTTATCTTTTTTTATGTTTTCTGTTCTCTGTTCTGCCATCCTCCTGCAGATACAGTTTCCATCTGGTATCAGACTTTGCATTAGAGTTTCCCTGCTGTATTATCAAGAGGGTTACTATTACTCTTCTTATTCCTCCTACATATTTCACTTGCTGTGTTTTTTACTGCTCCACCACAAGGCCTTTATGAATTCTGTACATGAGCCACCTTATCCCAGCTTCTCTCTGTCTTCTCCTCTCCCTCTAGCCTCATTGTGGTGGCAGAGTTTGTTCGAAACACTTCTCCTGCTCCCATATTTCACATCGTTTCTTTCTCATTTTCCTTCATTCATGCCCAGCTTCAGTCTGTATTTTTTTCTAATCTAATCTTTCTTTATCTCCCCTTAAAATAAAGTCGACATTTCAGTCTAGGTGCTCCTGCACATGCTACACTTTAAATCCTATTGCTCCTCCTACTTCTCTCTTCTCATCTGTTTGTACCTCATCCCACCCCTCCTCCATCCCTCCTTTCCTCCCTGATGATCATACTTATTGCATCCTCCAGTCGCAGCACTGCAAGCGCGTTCCCATCTGACGCAGTCTATTTAATCTCTGTCCCACAAGGGATCTCTCACATGGAGCAGCCATCTCTTTAATAAGGACAATTTCTCCTGCTCTACAACTCCTCTCCTCCTTCTCCCCTAGTGATGTGAAAAGGATAGAAGAGGTACAAAAGCAGGCAGTGAAGAAGCGAGAGACGAGACAAAGAGAGAGAGAGAGAGAGAGTGAGAGAGAGATGGCTCTCAGAGGACAGATTATAAATGATACACACCCATTTTGCTCTGTCAAGGAGTAAAACCACATTGTGGTCTCTCTCTCTCTCTCGCACACACATGCACACACATGCACACACACATACCACTACTCACACAGGTGCCTCCTCTGCAGTGTACTAGCAGTGACCTTGAGGATGGCTTAAGCAGTGTTGCGGCACAGTGCTCAGCCACTCTGTAATAGCACTATATGTGCAATATTAAGAAAAATTGTTGAAGTCTTAACGAGCAGTTCAGCTAATACATGTCTTTAGTATGTCTTTTAAAATTGTTACTTAAATTAATATTTGGTAAATGTTTAATTGATGCTTCAGGATCACTAATAAGCAAATGAAAAGAGCAAAAATGCAAAAGGACATTCCTCGGCTAAAGAACCTTGCGTTGTCTTTTTATCGGAATCTACCTGCCATCTATGACACTCTGCAGGTTCAAACTGCCGCGAGATAACAAATAATGTAGTGTTGTGTGTGTTGTTTCACCTCAGTTTGACGGTATTTGTTACACTTAAAAGTACCAGAAGCCAGACGTGCAATTTACAGACGTGAGCCAACAAACCTGTTCAGCATTTGATTTATGATGTTGTATGAGTTTCATTACAGTCAACCATAGAGAAGAATATAACAGTGTAGTATATTGGTTTAAAAGCAATGTGGATTTTGGCTTTAATTAGTCAGAAAGAATCAGTCCTGCAGACTCTTTATAACAACAACATCAACAACATCAGGACAAATGACCTTTTAAGAATGATTTACTGTGCTAACATTTGAATCTGAAACCTTAATGGCTTACTGGAAAAACCCTCCACCCTTCATCAGTCGCTTGCTAACAATTATAACTGCAGAACTGATGGCTTGATGCAAAACGAAAAGCCATGAAAGCTTCTCCAACCTGGCAACCCAGAAAGTTATTTTGTTAATGCTCCTCCTAATCCTGACCCTGTTTATCCATTAGTATTAATTAACAAAGAAAAAAAACAATAAAGTTATTAAGGACAACCAATAAACCTTTTGGATTCCTTTCTACAAAATAAGCCTTGTTGCAAAGCTGTGTCATCATTTTAATGCAGCATAATACAAAAAGATGAGCAGGTGTAGGGGAAAATAATAATGGCTTGTGAGCATTTCCGCTGGGACGTGTTGTGAAGTGCAATCACTTCTCAAATGCTTAGGCTTTTATATCAGGGTTTGATTAGTGTCTCTGGAGAAGTACACTGTGGGCTGATTTCCCAGACAGGGATTAAACAAGGTCTCGGACTAAAACAAAATTTAGATCCATTAGATGTCCACTGAAACTGTTCCTAGTCTAGAACAAGCCTAATTTCTGTTTGAGGAATTGCCGTTGAATGTACAAATTATCTGGAACCTGTTCCACGTTTTATTAGCAGTGGTACGTATCAGCTGAAAAGGCAGTAGATATTGATTTCCCTTATGTCAAATATACCGTTTACAAGAGAATCTGAATCAGATGGGCTAGAGAAAGATTTTTAAGTGAAACAGTTAGCAGTGAAAAAAAACCTCAGCAACTGCAGTTGTATTTTGTGCAGCACATTGAGAGTGTTTATTTATTTTTCTGTTTTGTTTTAGAGGTCATTAATCAAAACAAACAAGGAACAATATTTAAATGTGCTTATTTATGTACTTATACTTTACTAATATTATACTAGTATAGTTTTATACTTTAATAGTATTATACTAGTGTAGTAATATATACTTCTAGTAGTGGTTTTATTGAGGCCATGATAATTGTTTTCTATTAAATCAGATTTTGTCAGAGAGGCTATCAGACAAATAGATAAGTAGACACACACCAACACACACACACGCACAGATGCTGGACAAGGAAGTCAGCTGTCTCAAGAGATGCCTGACTGAATTAAGAGGACAGATGCCAAAAACCAGACTCTACTGGCGTGCTCCCATAGAGTCTGGTGCTGACTCACAACAGTATACAGTGTGTCTGCCTGGGTGAATGTATACTATAGTGTACAGATGATTTTTCAGTAGACATGACCGAAAATGTACATACACGTGGTTGTCGATAGATTCCAGATATGAAACTGACTGTAAAGCAACCCAGTGTTGACAAAATAACAGTTTTCCCTGGGAAAGTAATGTACCTCCAATAAGAAATAATAAGATTTAAACTGCAACTTGGATTTTAGGTTTTCACTTCACTTGAAAAATAATCAGTTTTTCACTTTACACTGAGATTACTGTAATAGTATCATTTTGATCTAACCTTGTTGTTATTACTGACAAATTTTAAGCATCACTGATTGTGATTCTTTTTTGTTGTTTTGCTGCCAGAATACCCTAAATAATTATTGATATGGAATCAGCTGTTTCCATATTTGCTCAAAGTGTTCCTCTCTTCTTGTTTTCCATGCTTTAAATTTTGAACTATACATGTTAGTGACCAGTTTTGTCATAATGAATGATGAGCCTACTGGTTGAGGAGTAGGGTCTTGCTCAGTGGCTCTTAGGGACAAGACATTTAGCTCTTGAACCTGTGATCCATGCCCCACTACTGTCCCCCAGCAACTTTCTACCATCATTCCAGCGCCTTTTTACATCATAAGCGTTTGCCTGCCTGGAAAGTCATTCTTTGGGTAAGTGAATCACTCAAAAATACAGTGCAGAAAACTGACATCTCCAAATGCTTGTCTGTCCCAGGTTGCTGTCATACATTTAAATCCAATGCTTGTCCTCTGAAATGTCCTGAATCTGAACTGGCTGCTGGAAGCCTGAAGTATGGATAGCGAGTTGACAGGCATGTTGGTGCTTTTAGCTGAATATGCAGAGTCCCGGGCTATAAACGGCTTGTTTCCCTCCATGTCAGCTCTTTTCCTGAGTTGACCTCTCTCCTCTCTCTTCTCACGCTGTGGGGCAGAACAAGGGTGGTACCACTGCTGCCAGCACAGAGACAGACAGACAGACAGCATTTCCTTCTCAAGGGCACATATTCCAAACAGTCTTGGACCAGATCCAGTCCTGCCTTGTTTTAGTGTGCAAAGCAGCTATCTTTCTGCTTTGAGTTTAAACATACCAGGGGGGAAGGGAGTAATCCATAGCACTCCAGCAGAAGTAGAAAAAAGGAACAATAATAATGTCCTTTGAGGTGTCTATTATCAGGAATTAATGGACGACATATAGGTCAACTGTGCTGGCCTTCAGGTCTGGTAATATCCCTTACATATGACATTATTAGATTATTAATACTAATGCATGAATATGTAAGCCAAATTTCACTGTGTTTAGGTGGACCTACTTTTTGAACAGTGAGATAGATTAATCTAAACCAGTTATATTTTACATAAAATCATAATAATAAATGAAATGTAGAAAATTATGAATACTTCAAAAACTGTATGTGAATAAATTAAACCCTATAATTCTGGATCCAAATACTGATGCTGGTGTGGATACTAACAGCTCAAATAATCTGTTTGAACTTTGTTTCGTTAAAAAATAAACCCTATGTGTGCGTAATGTATTTTTAGAGGTATATTAATAGTTTTAATTAACAGAAAATGAATTGTCCTTAATTTTGATGATCGAGTAATCACTCAAGTCATACATCAAAGAAAACATTCAAATATTTGCCCAATTGATCTTTTCATACATAAAAACTAAACTGCTTTTCTTTGTTTTCTATCATTGTAAATTAAATATCTGCTGGTCTCTAGCAGTGTTCAGGTCACTGTCTTCTAGTCTACAGCAAATATTCTGGTAGTACTAGTATTTTGATATTTCTTCAAAGTGTATAAATGTGACCTTGCCAACACCAAATGACTGGCCTTACATGAGTGGCATATGGAAAAATCAATTGCGCTGAATACTATGTGAGTACATCTGTTTCATGTCAGGAATATGAAAGGAGATGCATCCATTTGTGCAGCAGATGGACGGGGTTTCATGGCCACAGTCACATTACAGTTCAGTCAGAATTCTACTGGACAGCACAAACAGAGATCGATGTCTTTCAACTCTCTGCTGCAACTCTCCAATTTTCCTGCAGTGTTACCGTTTGTAAATTCCTATTGCAAGACTCTGTTGAATGATTAAAGATAATTCTTATATGCTGTTATTCATTAAAATATCTTTGATTTTGATATACAAATATGTTAAGGAATATGCCAAATTACAATTAAACCCTTTCTTTGTACTCCCCTAAAAAATGTCCTGCAGTTCCTAGCAGACAGACAATATGGGGCACATTGGAGTGTATGGATTTCCCTTACCTGTCATGACTATTTCATGACTCTCTCTGGTAGTTTGAATTTTAATAGCTGTACCTATTGTGTCTGAAGCTTATCTGAGCCCCTGGGCGAAACCAGAGACTGACACCCAGATGGGAGACAGTAGATAGACCACTGTCACTCTCCCTTTCAGCCTCTTGGCCCTGGACGCTCTCCCTTTTCACTCCCAAAGGTGGTGGTGGATTTGTGTGAGTGTGTAGCCACTGCGTGTGTTTGTGTGTGGGCATGAGGGAGAATAGAACATTTTTAAATCGGCGTGGCTAGCATAAGCCATGGAGCCAATACTACAGTGTTAGGGTTGTGTGAAAAAGATTTTTTTATCTTATTATTTTTCCCATGCAAGACAAATTTGACTGGGGAATTATTTAAAATGAGCTAGTAACCTTTGATTTAGATCCAGTGGTTCGAAAATGGTTTGTAAATGGGAATGTACAGCAATTTATATGCTTTAAATCTTTAGCTGTATTATTACTCCTGCAGTCATGTGTAGAACAGTTCCTTTGTAAACAGATAATGAGGGGCAGGTACAGCTCTTTATTATTTACCACAGCATCCATAAGGTAAATAAGACTTCAATACCAATAATACCACCAATAACGTTTCATCAATAGATAGGAAGAGTGGCTTTGAAAAGGATCAGGAATTCACTGAATTTATGTTTACTTAACTATTAGCTGAATAACATAGTTGCATAGATGAATGAAAGACATCATGATGATGGATGGATGGATGGATTGAATGAATAGGTGAACAGTCTGAAATTACAGTAGGAGGTAACTGACCCCCGTTACACTTTGCATTTATCACTAAGCAGTTGTGTCTAAACACGCTCGGCACTCTCACATTCTCTTTTTTAGTGTCACACACACATACACACACACAGAGGCTGTAAACAGATGTCTCATTAATGTTGTGTCCACATCGAGGGCAGTCGGGCCAGCTAACATTACAGTGTTTGAGGCTCAGATGGTGGAACAGATAACACTAAATGACTCATAAATTCAGTAAGAAACTCTTTTGACTGCTTGCGGTGGGTTGAATAAGCACATTTGTACACACACAAGGATGCGTCCACTCAATTCTGGTCAAAGAGAGAAACCCTTTTTTTTTCTTAACAAGTGATTCTCACATGGTTCTTCTACATTATGGATGTATGATTGGTCATATGACAGGAGCTTTAGCCGAAGGAGAAAATGGGAGCACTTGGTGTGATGCAGTGGATCCCCCCACCAATGCAAACATAGCGTAATCGTTGTCACATAAGAATGAAATTGCATAGAGGCGTGAGCTTGATATGATTAATTGTGCAGCCCTGATGCACATACTACTTACTTGAATGTGGGTCACGCACATTCAGGACACACAGACCCATGGAAGCATAATATGAACTAGACCTCAACCGTGCACATAATTTTAACATGATAATAACGTTTTCCTGAATTTTGATAAGCGCCATATGGACTGAAGCCTTCTTCCTACATGAGTCACTGTCAGCTTTTTGTTGTTGTTGTTTTTTTCCCCTTGGTGCTGCTCTTGATGTGCCACTTGCCAGGCCTCCAGAAAAGATTTTTAAAAGGTGTAAATTAAACCTTTGGGTATTTAAATTCTGTGATTTGAGCAGAATAAGGCAACTGCAATCGCGTCTGTGTTTTTTTGGTTGTCGTTTGTTTTTTGCATAACATTACATAATCAGATTTTTTCACATTATAAAATGTAAAAAAATGGCAGAAGTATCATCATAGAGACAAAGGAGCATGTGTACTTTGGGTCAGAACATAACGGATTATAAAATTAGCGTGGGAAGCCTTATTAAGCCTTTTCAACCTGAAGACTCTGTTCATGCAACCATCTTCATCCAGCTGTGTCTATAAAAGGCTCCTTGCAGCATTTGTTCCCATACACATCTATACTATACATTTAGATACAATATAAAGTGGGAATACTAAGTAATAATAAGTTATCGTGTCGAGTGAGTGGCATGTGTGTTTATGCTGTAAGCTGTGTTCTCGCACTCCGCTCTCTCACATGAGTCAGACTCATAGAGCACAGTGCGTGACAGCAAAACCCACTCACTTGTACAGCTGCCCCCACAAACTCTCTCTCACACACACAGACTCACACAATTGCATATTTTATTCTCAGAATTGCAACATACATTTAATTTGAGCAGTTGGGAGAGCATTAAAAAAAACTGTCCTAGCATGTCAGCCTTTTTAGAGGAAACATAAATTATGCGGTTCAGATGCAGTGTCTTCGATGTGTTAGTACTGACAGAGTTGTATTACCAAGACCAAAAAATGTTTTTAGTGGTCAGCGTGTAGAAAGTATTTTCAGCTTTGGATGACGTGGTGGTGACAAAATTAGAATGCCAGCACTACTAAAGCTCACTAAATAATGCGTGATGTCTAAAATAGTAACATGCCAGTAACTTCTGTGAGTCTCCCCTCCCTCCTATTTACACACATGACAACATCTGACTCTCAGCAAAAACGCATAGAAAAAAACTCATTTCCAAAATGTCGAACTCTTCCTTTAAGAAATTTTCCTATAAGAGCAGCAACAGCGACCAGAGCTCCTTTGAGCTCTCTGTTGCCTGATAAACATGAAAATCTGTCACTGATCCTGTTCCCAGAGACTGTTTATTTTAGATGTAGCAGTACATGTACAGCAGTACATCTGCAATATTAGACTGATCTTTCACTTTGTCAGCACAGGCAGAAAGTGTAATAGGTTGTCATATGGTGTCACACACATATGAACACGCACACACATCCAGCACGTGCATGATGGGTAAGACATGGTGTCAGAAATTGCTCAGTGTCACTTTCCAGCCCATTACCTTTTAGATGGGTGTGTCCGCAGGGAAATGAATGATAGATCTATGTGTGTTTTCGTATGTGCCAGCATGTATTTGTGTTGGCGTGACCCTGTGACTCCTCATGAAATGATGGAATGCATGTTCTCAGTTGTTTGTTTACATAGACTACAGTATGTGTGCTTGCCTGTTTTGCTACACCGATGTCACATCAGCTCGTCCTCACAGACAGAGCATGCCTCCTGCCGTGCCCTCTCGCACTGATCGGATGCGGAGCGTACAGAGAATCAGCACGCCAGACCACATTGTAAGCGGAGGGAAGGAAGTAAAGACAACACCATATGAGACAGTGCTAAAACAAAGCTCGTTCAAACTAGAGAAACCCTCTGTGAACCCCGGACGGGGGTTGAGACACCCCTTTCCTGCTGTTTTAAATGGTACACTGACATCGGTCCCCTGCTGTTTCCCCAAAAACATCCAACCCTACCATGATTAAGGGAAAAAGGGGCTTCCTTTCCTTAATTATGTTTTCATTTATGTCTTCAGTGGGTGGACCTGATGTGCTACTGGGTGCCCCAGGAATACTTTGTTCACTTTAGCTATATTCCCCACTATCGTCTTAAGCTAAAGGAACTGTTTATGTGTAAACTTGAAGTGAAGTGTATTATAAATTTTTGTACTACCTGGTTTTTATTAAAATACCATTTGGAGAGAATGTCCTCTTCACTAGCTGAGACAGTGGGGGAGTGCCATGTGTGATATGGTTCTGCAGATCTCCAGACATTATTTCTGTTATCTAATTTGTTAGATTGTGAAGCTTTTTGTTAATCTCTGTTTCCCAAATGCCTTAAAAGTATATACTTGCACTGTCAGTCAGCACTGTCTGTAAACCATTAACAACACTGCTCAAATATTTATTACAAGGAAAAAAAATGTAGTCAGCCTAAGTATTTTTAAGGCTACAAGGACTTGGATTCTGGTCTGCAATATCTCTCAGTGTACTTACATATAGTGCCAAGAACAAATGCACAGAGAGATACTTAGCTTATACAAGGACGACGAGTAGAAGGCTAATGTAAAAGCATCCAGTACGTTCCTCCTCTAGCACCACAGTAATAATGTGGGTAGTGCTTCTATGTCTTCCCATGTAGCAGACGCAAGTCCACCACCTTCATAGCATAACCCAAAAATCATTTGATTAAAAGGTTTTAATTAATTTGTTTTCAACTCTCTGTTATTGTTTGAATCACACTCTTCTCCAGCCCACTCTGTCCTTCTATCTGTGTCATTTACTTATGCATAATATATTTTTTTTTACCCGCATCCTGGAGAGCATCTGCCCTTTGAAGCCATTTCTATTATGTTCTGCCTTTGCGCGCACAGTAACAAACCTCTTAAGTCTTTACGGCATAAAATGGTGTCATTATGAAGGAGGTCATTCTCAAGGACACTGTGACACATTTCTCCATCACTCCATCTTCTAATAAGAGCACAATAATTACCCACCTTTTAGCCACTGATGGGTTATTATTCATAGAGCTACTCTTCATCCAGCCTACTCTCCTTCTCTGTTTTAGTCCATCTATCCTTCTCTCCCTCTCTCTCTCTTGTTCTCTCTGCATCACACTTCAGCCTCCTCTGTCATCCCTCTTCATTCTGTATCTTTTTAAAAGTGGGAATGCATGTTGGAGCTATTGATTCACTGCAGAACACAAAAATCAATGCTTTGCATCATTATGATGATGCTGCTGCTGTTGCTACTGCTGATGATGATGATACTGCTTGCACCCTGCTATGGCATGTTAAAATGTTCACTTCGTTTTGGGAGTTTTTTTTTTTTTTTAAATCCAGGGACATACTTGGTGATTCAAGGACATTTGGAGGTCATCACATCATTTCATTCTTTATTGTCTTTTCGGTGCATGTGTGTGAGGAACATACGTACCTGTGCACACATATACATTAACAACGCCACTGGACACAAAACACACACACACGTACATATTCGCACAAGATTCAGAGTCACGGGTATTTCCACTCAACGAGTGGGATGCATAGTGTTTCCATGGAGATCTATTTTTAGCCTCAGACAAAAAAGGGCCAACTGTTAAAATATGCCATCATGTTCCCTCTGACTGAAAAAAAATCCCATTTCCTCTCATGCAGAAAGGATGGCTTAAAGTTTTTTCTTCTTCTTTTTTTTTAATGTCCCTGTCTATTTGGAAACAGGATGTTAGGTAGGTACCATTTGTCAAAACTGATTTGAATCACAGATCCTGCTATGTTTGACAGATCAGTGCATTACTCGCCATAAATTATAAAGTAAGAGCAGCACAGAAAAGAAGGAGAGACGGTCACAGTATTATGTCTATCAACTTTTAAGGGATGTCTGGGAACTGTTGGTTATAAATAATAATTTTATTCAAACAGTTTGTCAGTTGATAGGAAATGACAGTGTTTTTGATCATCAGTTAAGTCATATATTAATTAAGTTTTGGATTGTTGGACCCACAAAACATATAAAAAGAAGTTTAAAAAGTCCAGACAGATTGATCAATAGAGAAAACAATTCTTAGCTGCTGTCCAAGTCTAATTTAATCATATCATTTATATGATGTAGTATCTTATTATCATTACATTAGTGTTATCACTGTGCCAAACTTTGGAGTCTATTTGTCCAGTAAATTACAGAAGCAAAGGGAGTTTTTTTTGTTCTGAACCCTGCCGACCATACTGATCATTTGGGGCTTTTAGTGATTAATGCCATAATTATAAGTTTTTAATGGGTATTTTAAATTGTAACTGTAGTCATCTAATGCTCACAATCAACCATGGCCAAATATGATTTATTATTAAGTATATCTCCTTAATTAGCTAGAATTCAGTAGAAAGTGGGGGAAAACATAGATGAGAGGCATGCAGCCAAAATAATAAATTAGATTAAAACACACGATGCATTTCTCGTGCAGTAAATGGCTTTTACTTAATCTGCTGAGTCACCATTATGCCTGCAGTTTTGTTTTAAGTCCATCAGCTGGCCATTTTAAAAGGAACTGCAATGTAATGCTAATGTTAGCATACCATCTCTCATCTCATTTCTCATTTTCATAGGCGGACTCAACACAAGACTTATACTATTTGAACCTTCATTAGCAGACATCACAATGATGACAGTTAGCTTTGATAAAATAAATTACTCATTACACAGTACCAGGAGCTTCCAGTCTTTGCCCATCGATTGCTTGTGTACATTTGGTTTGTAGTTTTGCACAAAGACCTCTTTGCAATCACCATTAATTATCTGTGAGGTTGTTGTCACTCATCATCTCTCTACCTCCTCAAAATCATAAGTGGGCTGACTGTATTTAGCCTACAATATTTCATAATTTGCCAAATAGATCTTAACCAGCATCGTGATTGGCGATCCAGTAAGGAATGATAGTGTTGCAAAGGATTTTCCAGGAAGCAATGAGTATTTAATGATTTGGGAGATTGATTGCAGCATAGCTCACATCTCAAGGGCGTCTTAGGAGAACACACTTTAAACATTTAACAAGGATAAATGTCAAGCTGAACTGATGCGCCATCTCACATACAGAGCTACCTACCTAACACATGGCAGAAAGAGTAGTTAGTTGTTTTCAGTTTCAGTGTAAATGATTGCTGCCCTTATGCAGAATGGTACATTTGCATGCTATAACTAGCTCCCTTGCTTCTGGACAGATGCAAAAAACATGGAGTGGGAGGATTAGCATATGTATTTAGCATTTATTGTTTTTAACAAATCTGGATGCAGTGTGAGGTAGAAATATGAGTGAGTGTCGTATTTGATGAACAACTGACCTAAAAAAAAAGGAAAAAAAAACAATTAAAAATATGGGGTTCTACACAAACTGAATAAACATGTGCATCTGTGCTTGTGTGTGCATATACTAGTATGTGCGTGTCTTTGTGTGCATGTGTGTTTGCATGTGTGTGTGTGTGTGTTTGTGTCTGTCTAACCAACTGGAACTGGCTAAAGCCTGATTATGTGAGCTCTAGTTTTACCATGTAATAGTGCAAGCAACTGCAGGCATTCTTGGCCAGCCTGCAGTTGCTTGCACTATTACATTACAAGCACGTGCAGGCGGTCACGACTCACAGACACATGCGCAGGCGTACACACATACGCAGACATGTTTGTGTGTGATGTGATGCAGGGTGCTGTGGAGATCAATGGGAGAGCATGCTAGGTCCTCTCGCTGAGACAATTAAAAGAGAATGGATAATGAGGCTATTTATAGACTGATCTATTTGTAACCAGGGCATTCTCCTACGTAGGAGCTGGGAATTGTTCTCTTTTCAGCCTGCCCTTCTTCTGTCCTCTCTTTCTCCCTCCCTGTTGCTGTATCTCTCTTGTGTAAGCAAGTGAAACAGATCTCTTTTCCTTATTTTCTAACATTTTTTTGCAGTAGCTAAACATTCGTTCTTCACAAAAAAACAACTTGGTCATCCTTTTTTCTTTGCTCCTCTCTCTCTCCAGTGTCAGATATGGATGTATCATCGGTTATTTTCCGCAAATGCTAATAAGTCGTCTAGCAGTCATGAGCATGTGACACAGTGTCATGCAGCAGTGATGTTATCAGGTGCAATCCAGGGCCACTCCTGGGAGACCCAGTGACGCACCATGCATGACATAATGCTGTGGTGATGTCTGCGGTTGTGAGGGAGAGAGAGAGACTCACACAGACAGAGAGAGTCACGGTGAATACACACTGAAATTGTGTGTGCACTCAGCAAGCAGATAAGAATGCCACACCAAAAATATAGCTTGATAGAAATCTTTTGTTCATTTACAGACAATACATTTGCATTGCTGTTATTATGCTTAATACTACCTCAATATTTTTGTGAAGGTTTGCTGTGCATGCAATGATGTTTATTATAGTGTAGCTGTAATAAATGTGCTTTAATGGATTAATAACAGCCATTAATATAAACTGCAGTAGCTTAAGTTACGCTCAAACTATTGGAATGCAAATAAAATGTAATTATATAAAATGAGGTGGTAATTGGATCCTCTGAAAAAACTGAGGTTTCAAACATTATACAGACTCAACCGTTTTGTACAGAACATAATGTTCTGTGAATTGTTTCCTATCACAATCTTGCATAATGGGATTGGTAGAAAACTGCAGAAATTTGATAACTGAGCAAGAAGTCTTTTACCAAGAAAAATTGCAGGGAATTTGCTGCTTTTGTCTGTTTTGAAATCATTACAAATTTGATCTCTTTTGTGCTTATGTTAATACATGTCTGTAGTCAAAATAATGATGAATATAATATACCATTTATGCAATGCATTTTTTAAAAGGAAAAATAAAACAGACAGTTGCACACAAAAAAAGGTACTGCTTTGTGGCATTGCTGTTTGGATGGTGAAGTTCGTCCTCTTGCTAAAGCACTACATCTGATCTATTTGACCCTTTGGCTACAATATATGAGCTACTGTTTGAGAATAATTTTCTGGACTCTATTCTAAAAGTAAATTGTGCCTCGAGCCAGCATGAAGTTCTTCAGATAAAAGCGCCAAAGATATTTATGTACAGTAGTTCATGGCGTATGAGGAGGTGGATGAGGTCAAAGCACAAGGCCCTCATCTGTTCGAGCAGAATTATATAAGGAACGCAGAGCCATGGCCCACCGTGACTCAAACCGGTAATTAGAGATGGTTTGTGTGTGGTGAGAGTGAGGAAGAAAGCAGAAGAAAGTACAAAAAAAAAAAAAAAAGACTACAAAGCTGGCTGCAGATCACCTATGTATTTAAATACTTTTTTGTATTCTGTATTCTGATTACTCAGATGATCTTTGAGCAAATGTAGAACTAAAGCAAATCATTATTTGTTACTGTGATATTAACCGTCAACTAATATAAAACTCAATTCATTATGACGTTAAGAATATCCTCCGTTCACTGACAGTCAATGGTCAGTGCTGTGATATAACTCTTCTGCTTTCCTTGTTTTTCTGTGTCTTCCTCACTCAGGTCTTGCAGGTGCCCAAACTGACCTGGACAAGAGAAGAGAACTATATGGTAAAAACCTGATACCTCCAAAGAAGCCAAAAACCTTCCTGCAACTGGTATGGGAGGCCCTACAGGACGTCACCCTCATCATCCTGGAGATCGCTGCCCTGATCTCCCTGGGTCTCTCCTTCTACCACCCTCCTGGACAGCACGGTGGAGGAGAGTGTGAGTGGAGTGTGACATCACCTCTTTTAAAATGATCTCTTTCCATTCATTTCGAGGTCTTGAGACAGACTCACAAGCACAAACTCACGCACTTCAACAGTTATCTCTGTTATCTCCACTATTGCTGAGGACAGCGAAGGGCTATAATTGCATTGCCCCGCTGACATCACTTCCTCTGACATAACTAGCACTAACACTAGCACACTTACAGCTACATGTATGTACATATAATTTTTTAATTGGTGAGACAGGTCACACTTGCTTTGTGACCTGCCACAAGAGATCAAGTGACTCATGGAGCACAGAGGCAGTTTTTGCATGTGTGTGTATGTGTGTGTGCACATTCGTGTTAAATGTGCATATTAATGGTACTGGGAAGGTTAATGAAGTGTTGAGCAGAGAAATAACCTTGAGCTCCCACTGCCCATACATCAACCCTGTGAGCCATGAAACAGGAAATGAAGACGGAGACCATAACGAGATGCTGAGTCAGCAACATCAGTCATGCTCCCACCATTATCACAGTAATGGGATTCAGTTATCCTGCCAAAGGGACAAGTCATCATTTTAAGGGGTTTTAAAAGGTAGAAATACCACAGAAAGAAGAAGTTACACTCTCTTACTTCCACGGGTAGTTAATCAAATAGTTTCAGAGTTCATACATTTTTAATTGGTTGGTTCAGTTTAGGAGAGTTAATAAATAAGGTACTCGGGCAAATAGTAAGGTAGTAAAATTTCCTTTTGAGGTACTTCTTCCTTCATAGCTTCATTCTTTTGAGCTGCATGGCTGTATGAATGTTGCTCGGTGCACCACTAAGTCCCAGTAAAGCATATGAAGGTCAATGCTAATAACATCGTCCATCTGCAGATACGTAATCAAGCTCCTTTTTACTTGAGGCAAAAAAAGATGCCAATATGCAAGTCTCTATTCAGACAGATATGAATGCATACCACTTTGAATCCTCTTATTAAGAAAAACACTGAATGAATGTGTTTGTGTGTGACAAACATGAGGCCATAAGGATGTAAGGTCCTTTTTTGAGCGGGGCTAAGAAGCAACAACCCAACTGAAATGTAATTTTTAAGATCCATAAAAAAGTAGTAAAAATGAATAAAAGAGGATTTGAAAGAAGGACAATTATATATTGATCAATAGTCCACATTCATACAAATATTTAACATTATCAAACATTTCTAGCAATGATCCTTCACATTTGGCTGAAATACAGCAGCATATTTTATGGCTGACATTTACTTGGGAGACCCTTGAAAATGAGATGACACTTCTCAAGGGCTACATTTTAATAAAAGCCAGGCAGTAGCTTGAAATCCAAAACATGAAATAAAATGAAAAATGACAGTAATACAACATAAATTTAAACTTCGGGTTGGAGAAAAAATATCAAAAACACATAAAATTGGAGCTTCTACAGCACGTATGTGCTGAAATGTCTTGATGGCAAATATGACAGCATCTGCACACATGCAGGCAGCACACATTTCTCACAGCTGATTTACTGTTTTCTTTAATAATAGGTCAAAAAAAAGCTCAGTCCAGAAATAGAAAGTGGTGGGATGACTTAATTCTAATTTACATATGAAACAGCTTGGCTGCAGATGAATGAGGAGGCTCCTAATTGCGTCTGCATCAAACACATAACATGCAAATAAACAAAACCCTGAAAAATACAAAAAAGATACTGGAAGTAGACATAAAACCCAACATGGTTTTGGACTGTGTCTAAACCAATTTGTTAAAGTGCCTTTCATGCTTGTACGCATGTATTTATTCTTTTAGAAGCCACCCAGTTGTTAAAGTTTTTCAGTCATCTTCAGTCACAAATGCTGATTTTTTTTGTGCTTTGTCTTGTTACCCAAGTGATGTTGGCACTTCAGCACCATGGACAGCTTCAGAATTGCTGCATGATTGTGTGTGTCTCTCTGAGAGAACAATTTGTGCACACATTTGCCTTTACGCGTATACTAACAGGTTTGAGATCAGAGCCCTGGACACAATACTAAATTTTAATCTCTGATATTTGATTCTTTAAATAAAAAAATTAAATGGTAATGATTTGTTTTTACATTGTTATTTTTTTTCACACATACCTGAATATACTATGCATAATCTTTAAGGAGGTAGAGCAGTTCTGAATCTCTGAGCTATTTATTGAAATCAGGATTTCATTTTCCTTCACAATACATAATTAAGTGAAGAATATGTCCAGTGAAATAAAATGGCTGTCTTCATAGGACAATGTAAAAAACAACAACAAAAAAAACATATTTAACTGCAAAGAAACGGTATTTAGAATATCATATGAAATACGTGTGTCTTTGAATGTTTATTTAAATATCTCTTTCTTTGTTCTAAAACCAGCTCTAATGCATGATACATATGTGTGCGCTGGCATCAGGAGTCTTACAGAACGAGGACGGTAAACTCTGTTGCTGTACCATTCAGTGTATCCGCTAAATGAACATCCTATTGATTGGAACCCTTCTGTAGTACCCCACTAAGTCCAAATTGTTTCTTGCAGACTAGCTCTTGGTTAAACCAGACCCTGCATATGTAATGTCTATAATATGAGGTCTGCACTAGTTCCCTTGTGAGCTGCAAGAGTTTTATAGTCCAAAACAAATCACCCCAGTGGGGGCTTTTGAAGTCAGCTAGTCAGGAGTGTAGGGCACAATGGCTCTCAGAGAATTATATGAAGCAGCAGGAGGACGACAGGGAATAGGCCTTGTTTCATTCCCAAATATATCCTAGTCTGCGAGTGAACAGCCGGTAGACTGCAGGGTATTCATTTGAAGCAGAGCAAATGAATGAAGAGGCTAGAAGAAGTGAAGTCTCTGAAGGTCATTCAGCCAGAGTTCACTTCCTTTCAGAGTTGCCTTTCATATTGCACACATTGCACACAGGCACAGAAACTGCACATATGTATGTATTAGACTCCACACACGTGCACTTATTGCACAGTTACAGCTATCTTTGTCCACAGCTTTTCGGTCCCCAAAGTGAATGCGAGCTTTGATTACAACCCTTTGTGTCTCTTTTATTATGTGTTCATGCCCTAAATAAGCAAAAAAACACATATACCTGTGTGAATTAATATTCAGTGTGTTAGTGTGTGTCAAAAGAATACTGCAGTTTATGTGCATGTACGAACACACAGTGTGCTTGCAGATGTACAGCATCTATATAAATTTTCCTCTTCTCCTTCCTGTCGTTGTTTCCAAACTACAGCGTGTGGCATGGCAGCAGGTGGGGTAGAGGATGAGGGTGAGGCGGACGCCGGCTGGATCGAGGGCGCTGCTATCCTGTTGTCGGTGGTGTGTGTGGTGCTGGTGACAGCCTTCAATGACTGGTCGAAGGAAAAGCAGTTCCGTGGTCTGCAAAGCCGCATTGAACAGGAGCAGAAATTCCAGGTTGTCCGCGGAAGCCAGGTCATACAGCTGCCTGTGGCTGACATAGTAGTGGGGGATATCGCACAGATCAAATATGGTAGGTGTGAGGAGACTGTGTGTGTGTGTGTGTGTGTGTTGCTCAGTTTCTGATTTGCAGTAAGTGAAGTAAACTTAAAAGGTAAATATCTTGGTGGTGCAAGTTCATAGTTTTGCATCTGATGCACCAAAACATAGTTGAATATTAATATTAGCATATTCGATCTATCTTTTAAAGAAGATTTTAAAGAATCTGCGTTATTCTGTAGTAAAGTATTCGGTCATGCTCTGTTACGTCTGTTTATATTGTTGATGTCTGCCATACTGACAACTATCCAGGTTGCTTTATCTTACTTCTACAAAAGTTTTGTATTGACTAATTTCTGATTTCCGCCATTCGTTCTTCATAGATGTGATTACGGAACCAAAACTGACCAAACCCCTGAACAAAACTGACCAAACTCCAACCACACCAAATTTGGTGCCTCGATTGTCTTGCCCATTGTTCTGTGTAAAGTAATTTTCATGGTTCAGTAGCTGAAAATATGAACTTCCACTTCATTTCCAGAGGGAGGGGATTAAAATTATGAAGTCCACCTTAAGTAATTAAATATATTCAAGCCACAGTATTTTAATGCTGAGACGTTAATTAGCTGCAGACACATGCATACACGGAGAAACACGCTCACATCCTGTCCCAGAATGCTACAGCCATTAGCTCAAACCTGTTTTAAACTCTAGCGAATCTTTGAAGTTATCTGAACTGCTCTTTATGTGAATAGATGGACTGCAGATAGCATTTCTTTTGTCGCAGGTGATCTGCTTCCTGCTGATGGAGTGTTGATCCAGGGCAATGACTTGAAGATTGATGAGTCATCACTGACCGGGGAGTCTGATCACGTCAGGAAATCTGCAGACAAGGACCCCATGCTGTTGTCTGGTATGTTTCCAGTTGATGTCTTGTCACAGGCATGTTTTCCTTCATGTAATGATGTGTACAGAAACATGGAGAACTCCATACTTCACCTCTTACATGTCAGTGTTCTCTTCTGTCAAAATGGCTTACTGCTGAGCTTGAAATTTACAACTTCAAAAATCCCATCAAATACCAAATAATTTTTTTTTTTTTTTTTTTTCTTTGGAGAATAGAAAGCAATAATGAATCTCTCAAACAAGCCCACAATTACATTTTTTGGCGATATCACCCAGTGGGTTGGTTCAAGTTTGTCATCCTGCACCAGACCTCAACATGAGAAAAAAAAGTGGGTTGGTTTGTTACACCTACTAGCCTAATGTCATAACCCTTTATTTCCATCCACTGCTTTCAAATGAATTACAGAAATAGAAATACTAAATGTTTACATAATAATCGTGACGTTTTATAACCATACAATGTTCACAGCCACCCTAAAGAGAAATAGGTTTTGGTTTGGTATGTGTTATTGTGAAGAGAACGTAATGCATTGTAAGACTCCCTCATAACATAACCCAAGACACAAGACAAGTGGTTGTTAATTATAATCAGAATATCAATACCGAAGACACTGATGAAAGGCTGGACGACCTTGTATTTTTTTCTTCTATTGCTTCAGTATTTGCTGCAGCAGAGACCGAATTTGCTGCTGAAGAAATGAATCAGAAATGAAGAATATCACAGATAACAGAAACGTGGGTTAATCTGATCTCACATCTTAGTATTTTTTTCCTGCAGATAATTAGCTGTGTGCCTTTTTGCTGCCTTTCCTAATTAGCCTCATATTCACCCACATCAACTGACTCTCCCAAAGGTTAATAATGTTCTGTGTGTGTATATACTGTACACATACACAGGCACAAAAGTGTAGTGCAGTCTGCACGTACAGTATATGTCTGACACATTTTTACTGCTATTGGCTCACTACTCCAGCACATTGGATTCAAAGTAAAACTTCAATGAGAACAAAATTTTCACTTTTGGCTGTAATAATGTTTAAGGTACTCTATAAGGTGAAGTGTTGGAAGTTATAGTAGTCTCTCGATTTTAGGTCAGTGCCTCAGGACAAGGATGTTAAAAATATGGAGCAAATATAGAACCAAAGCAGTGGATACATTTTCTTGATTGACCACCTGAGTCACTCAGAGGTGCTGTTGTCATAGGAGTTAGCTGATACTTTTTGCATTGTGCTATGAAACTGGAACACATTGTAAGCCTATGAATAGTTTCACACTTTCTCACTCTCCAAAAATTATTAAAGGAAAAATATGGAAATTGCCATTTGGTGTAATTTTGCATAGGAATGATGAGTTTAGTTTATTTTAAGGAGTGGGTAACCAAGTGGGTAACTCATTAATCCCACTTCTAATTCAGTTCTGTCAAAGAATCTTTAGATGGAAGCTGTAATATCTTCTAATACCCTCTCTCCAGGGACCCATGTGATGGAGGGGTCAGGGCGCATGGTGGTTACTGCTGTTGGTGTCAACTCTCAGACTGGAATCATCTTCACCCTACTGGGGGCCGGCACAGAGGAAGAAGAGAAGAAAGAAAAGAAAGGTAAGATCATAATAATCATTAAATCATCTTCTATTATAAACATACTCCGTAAGATTTTTTTTTTGCAGTTGCTTGAGGAGTACTGAGGGTTTTTTTTTTTTTTCTTTTTCTGGTCAGTGTTGCTTAGCAACATACCTTTGAAAAAGCTTTTGCTGTTTCATTATATGCTGAAAGTCTGTTTACGATCATTGCATAATATCAGTGTTTTTAAATCAGAAGGGTATCAGAAGGGTTATAAACAATAAACTCAAATGTCCACCTGTTAAAACTAATGTGAAGTGTGTGAACCTTTTGTAGGAATTTGTAGTACACTTTGTACACTTTGTAGTGCACTTTGCTGAATGTGTATAAATTCTGTATGAAATCAGCATAAGTGGTACACTTGTGAGCTGCACTATTCGGGTTCTTTGGGTTCAGGTACATTATTATCCTTACTCTCTTATCCTTACAAATTCACCTCGAAGGAGGGGCAGTGGAAGACGGACACCAGAACACAGGTAGAGTATCACCTTTCTCTGACCCCTGGGAGTGGTACTTGATCCTTTTGACCTTTAACCCCTCCATGATCCCCAGTAAACCACTGTTTCTCTTCGACTCTTTTCTGTAGCCTTGCCCCGATTTAATTCCTCACTTAAAAAGAGAAGCCTCATCATCACAACACTGCATCTTTTTAAGTGTTGACAGATGACACATTTCACAATGTATAATCCTCTCCCCTTTTAACAGACAGCGCACTCATCAAACTAACTAGCCAGCATTCAGCATCGGCCCTGTAGACGTATTGAATGCTATGAATAAACAAAGCCTGTCAGACTCATCTCATTTCTGTTGCAGAACAGTGACATGAGAGCGACAGCACTGCAGGTGTACAGCACATGTACCAGCAGTCCAGAGTACAGTAGACGATAAAAGCTTTTGTCTAATGTAAGATAGAAGTGAACATATTTCACATATGTACATATACATAGTTTAACATCAGAAATTTGATACTACTGTTACCAGTGCCTCTTCTGGCAGCCCTTTAGTTTCAATGAGCAGGTACCCGAGTAGTTTGTATTGATACTATGCATCTTGCTTCAGTGCTGTCTCAGAATTGTCACATAACACAATTTAAAACCAAAATATGACATCACCTGTGGACAGTAGCTTTTCTTCTCTGATTTAGACACAAACAAATACCGTATGTGTTTTTTGTTTTGGATCCTAGGTGTAGTATTTCAACTGTATACTTTTGATCTCGCTGTACCACAGTGGCAATATGCATTATTTACTCACATTTAATTAAACTGATTAGATTGATCAAACCTGGAGAAAAAATGGTGTCTGATCAAACATCAATAGACTATCTATATCATCTTTAAACTGTCATTCACTGTTAACATATCCTTGATCAACACTGACTCTTGAAAACTGTAGAATTAATCAAATTTGCTATTGTTAAAATTCCACTAATGGAAATTTTCACTAATATCTAACAAAACAGCTGTACAATGCATCACTACTCACTACACGTCTGGCTGGCCTAATTAGAACAATTTAGGATTACCTTAAGGCAGCCAAGACAACGTCAAATGTAGATTTGTTTAGATGGATTTGCTGTCAGAACTTTGCTCATGATTTCATACTCATCAGTGATTTGCATTAAAATCACTGAGGTGCCATGTCATTAAAGAAAGCTATTTCTTATCAGTGAGATAATAAATAATATGAACGTTTAACTATTTGGAAACCACAGTTTGGTGAACACAGTGAACTCTAAACACAAAACCCAAAAGGAGATAGAAAAAACAACTCTTGAGCCTCTACTGAATTTCCTTTTTCCTGTAATTTTATGTTAATTTGACTGTTGTCAAAAGACATGAAGAAATTCTTTCAAAATTTGCTCTAGATTTTGAAATGTGTAATAGACACCTTCTCATATTAACACAAGTCCATTAGCCCCATAACTTGACTGGTTGGCACATGTGTATTTTCCTGGCTTTGGGTTTTGTTTTTTTTTCACTTTGCAGCAGAATTTTAATTTCAAATTGGCAATGCAACACCTTTTAGCATTTTTTTTTCAGATTTTCTGCTCAAATTATGATTTGTGAAGCTGAAAGATATTACATGAATAACATGGTTGAAATGAATTTTACATTGTATTACATTACATTTTTACCTTACATTAGTGTACATTACAATATACACAAAAGAGAAAAGTTGTATATGAGACCCAGCCTAGCGTAGTATGGTATAATCACTATTGTTTACTATATATGCAAGATTATATACAGTACATTCAGTACATTATAACAAATATGTGCAAAATCAACTTACAGTTGGTTTGTCTATTTTTAGCGTTTTGTTAAATTTCCATGTTATGTTCAGATTTCATGTTTCATGTCTGTCCAATGTTACACTTTATTTTATCAACATAACATTTAGAAAGTCACTTTCACATTCATAAGGTTACGTAAATAATACATACATCACAGATTTTACAAACTGGACTTTACTATTCACGCATATGCTGAATCTCTTAAATGTGCTATAACCATGTTATTTCTGTTCATTGTCTTGTGTGTGCATGTGTGTGTGTGTGTGTGTGTGTGTGTGTGTGCGTGCGTGTATGGGTTTTTGTTCATTAATGTTTGGCCTTCATTGTTACTGGCTAGACTGCTCCCATCCCCCTATCCACCCCATCGCAACTATAGCCACGGATGGGGCTGCAGGCATTAATGCCCCTGGCAGTGCCAGCCTAATTAATGGTAGGTTGACAAAACCTCTGATCTCTGAGCTCTTTCTGTTGTGACTCCCCCTACCTTCTCCATCCTCCAATTGCCACCTATCATGGGTGCTCACCTTCTACTCTACGTTTTCTTTCACTTGTGTTGGACTCTTGTGTATCCATGCTGTCAATGCATGTCTTCTGTAGAAAGTAGTCTTGTGTTTCTTTTTCTCCTCTTTATGCTATCTTTTGTTTGGTAATGGTTATATAAATGGCTTCAGATTTTTTCTTTGGTTTGTCTTTAATTGAAAACTAAAATGAATGAAACTCATTATCTCTCTGTGACAGTAAAAAGCAATAAAAACCTTTTGAACCTTTTTATGTTAATTCATATCAAAACATTTTGTGAAGGATAGTAGGGTTAACATTTGTGAAGTCGTGCAACATTTGAGGTGGGGTGCTTTTAAAACAACAGTTTGACATTTTGTAAAATACACTAATTAGTAGTAGCACAGGAACCTCACAAAGTGTCATTTTTGTACTTTGGTTTTTATAAAGATCAAACTAGAAAAAAACAAGATATAACATGTTAAGCAGACAGAGCACACAGAGCGAGGCTGGCTGTTCCCTGTTTCAACTTATGCAAAGCTAAGCTAACTGACTGCTGGTGGTACCTTCATATTTTGACTGTACGTCTTCTCATTTAATGGTTGGCAATAAAGTAATTAAAGATGCCTCCCAAAATGTAGAAGTACTCCCTTAAATGGTGCCTATTGTAGCTCTTGAGTACTAAAAGAATTGCTTTATTAATTCATATTCCTGACAGTAGATAAGACCCTAGTTGAAGAATGGTTGCAAATTTTCACTGTAAGAAGTATCTCCTTTAGTTGGCTGTCCTCTGAGATCACTTAGTAAAAATCCTTCATTTCTGTGTTAGCTGGACAAGATGCAAAAGATTAACTACATTCATTGTAGCACTGGCTTCTCTCTTATCTTTGTCTCCTTGGAGAGCAGCCACAAAATGTTTGTACTCAAGGCAGGAGGGGCGTGATTTGCACTGTAATGATGACCTTGTGCTGTCCTGGGCTGGAACAGAGCAATTTGTCATCTTCAGCTTTATTGTGACTCCAGGGAACTAGCTAATGTGGAAGTAGAGGTGAAACAAGCCATTTATTCTCCACATACACATAGAAGATACTGAGGAAATCTGGTGTTCCAGCTCTACCAGAGTCATTTTCTGTGTGACATTTGAGTACAAAGCACTGAAAGACACGTTTTCTGCAGTTTCTTCCCTGCCTACCACTGAGACAAACAGTGCTTATCTCTGTAACTGTGAGTACATAATTGGATCAACACTGCAGTTTATGAGGAATACTTGCTTAATTATAATATTTTGTAAGTATTGTGTATACATTTGGTTTGAAAGCACAAGACTCTTGGGAGTTGTAGTTTTATGACTCACAGAATGGGTGTACAGTGTACTTTACTCAACACCAAATTGATTCTTTAATTTAAAACAATGTTGTTTCAGTTAAACACACATTTTAATCAAGTTCACTTCTTGTGTAAACAAAATCCTACAGTATTATACATTCACTGTCCCTGAACTTAGATTTCGATTTTTCTCCAGTTGTTCTTATGTAAGTTCACCATGTGGGAGGCTTTTCCTTCAGGCTCCTTCTCGCTCTCTCTCTCTCTATCTGTATTGTTATTGTATTGTATCTCCAGTCTGCTCCCTCCATGTCTCTGATCTCGCATGTGCTTTCTGAGTTTTCCTCTTATGCATGCCATCTCTTGTTGGTGTGTGTGTGTGTGTGTGTGTGTGTGTGTGTGTGTGTGTGTGTGGCATACTTTCCCTATCAGTGTTCAGTGTAATGCTGTATCTACTGTAAGTCTTGGTATGTCATTTTATACGCTGATGATCTGACTTTTACTGTTGATAATGTGTGTGGAATAACCTGTGCTCATCATGTGAGTATGTCATTCAGAACAATATTCAAAAACAGAAAAGTCAGCTCTGTGTACATTTTATTTAAATGTTCAACGCAATATTAAACGCGATACATTTTGATGTAATAAATATTTTTTGTTTCTTAGAGGCCCATTAAGCATTTTTCATTTACTGATTATTTGCTGATGCAATAAATTAAAATTTATTAAAATCAAATGTCCTCCCACCTCATACAAGAAAATTTATAGGATCTGTCTGTGACTCTTAGGTATATTTTGTTTGATTAAACCCTGGCTATTACCTATCACCTCTCAAGCCTTCCTATGTGACAGTCACAGAAACATTGTATTAAAAGTCATTTTCCTGTCTCCCTGTTTGTTACTTTTGGTTCTCGCTCTGTGTGTTGTCTCTGTGGTGATAATTTGTTGACTTGTCTGCCTTGGTTATTTTTGTTGTTATTGTCTTGTATGTCTCCATCATAGGTAAAATGCAAGATGGCAATATGGAGAGCAACCAGATTAAAGGTAACCAAACCATATCTTTCACTCTCTCCTCTCCTGCCTACTCTCCGCCTCCTCCCTCCCCCTCTTCTCCTTCTTCTCATAATCTTTCCCTTTTATGGTGGGTGGTGTAAGCTCTGGGTCAACTGCAAGTGGAAAATCCACCACTACTTTATTTACTTCAGCCTACGTTATTCTACACCCTTAATACATCATATGTCTCTCAAATTATCGTGCAGTGTTAAATCACTATAGGGACTTTGAAAAAGTCTACCACCGACTTAATACCAGAGACTTTGTTTGACCCAGGTTTTACCTGCAGTCATATTAGGGTAAAAATCCTGTTCACTCTGTCACTGATGTGTTGTCGCTGGTCTGTTGTTCTGTTGTTCTTCTTGTTGTGTTGTCAACTTGTCATGTTCTCTATGAGAACTGAAATCTGTCCTTCAACTACTGTATTCACTATACTCACTTGGCTGCCCTTTTCCACCAGAAAGAGCCAAACTGTCCTCTTGGTTCTCTCCTTAAGTGACACACCACATCCCAGCCCCCCCACCACCACCCCACCACCACCACCACCCCCTCCACTGTTTTATGAAATTAAACCCAGGCAATATACATAAATTATCTGCTTATATACAGAGAGATATTTTTCGTTGTTGTTGTTGTTAAACTGTCAATTTAGTCTTAGTATCCTTATTATGTCTGAATAGGTGTAATTTTATTCTGTTTATAAATAATTCTCTCATTTAAGATACATTTTCTTCGACTCAACTAATAGATTAATGGACTAATGCTTTACTGCCAGGCGCTTGTCACTAAAAATTTTAACTTGTAAATTGTTGTCATCCTCACCATTCATTATTTGGTTTATTTTAAGATAATTAAAATAAAGTATATATGTTATGTCAAAGTGCAAGGTATCTCCAAAGCAAAGATCCAAAAGGGTAAATGAAGACACCTGAGTTTGATGATCACAGTATAAATCAGCAGCTAGACTATAGCACATGCAGCTTTGAGAAGATGAACCTTTGAGCTGAGTGCATATTAAAATCAAGTGTTTGATCTTGCTCTTCTGCTGTGTACAGTTGGATACAGACAATTTCTGGATTCATAGCACTGGAAAACAAAATGCACAACCAGACAGCATGACAAATGTTCAGCATTAAAAGTTTTTTCATGAGCATCAAACACATACCTCATTGTTATTGAGAAACTGGGCTGAAATGATTCTTGGCACGGGCTACATTAACACAAAAGCATTGTACTGTGTGTGTGTGTGTGTGTGTGTGTGTGTGTGTGTGTGAGGGAGAGAGGGACGGGGGCAGGGGGAGTGGAGACAGAATGAGGTGACTGAGGATTGGTTTTACAGTCTGAACAACATTTTTTTATTGCAGAAAAAAAGAAATCTTGTTTTTTGTCACACTATAAAACAATTCCTGCAGTATAAAGCAAATGAAATATCTGTTAATCTCTGAGTACATAACATTAGATAGATCATTGTGTATTTTTAAAAAAAGATCATTAACAACCATTTGGAAAAGTGCAAACAGATTTATTCAGTTTTATGGCCCTTTCAACTGCGAGTAACTGCATACTGTGCGTACAGTGAAATTGTGTTTTGTGTGTTTTAGCCTCCTCGCTGAAATGGTTTGTTTCAGTAAAATATATAATCACATTCATGAGGTTCTACTGTGGTATTTGAGGATTTTTGATTTATGGTTTCCCATCAGGTCCAGGTTCGTATACTGGTCTGTGCCCTTCTGTGTGGAGTTTGCATGTTCTCCCTGTGCCTGCGTGGGTTTTCTCCGGGTACTCCAGCTTCCTCCCACAATCCCAAAAACATGCACATTAGTTTAATTGGCTATTTTACCTTGCGCCTAGGTGTGAGTGTGTGCGTGAGTGGTTGTCTGTCTTTGTGTGTCGGCCCTGCAATTGACTGGCGACCAGTCCAGGGTGTACCCCGCCTCTCGCCTGTAGTCAGCTGGGATAGGCTCCAGCTCCCCTGCAACCCTGACGGATAAGCGGTATAGAAAATGGAAAGATGGATGGATGGTTTCCCATCATTATGATTATAAGAGAACATCTTTCAGAGATCTTTCAACAATTTTAAGCTATTTTTTTTAATTCTGTTGAATTTCTCATGCAGTTCTGTGATTTTATTATTGCCAGAACAGAAGCTTTCTTCACCTTAGATCTCTGTACTGTCCACCAGTGTTGGCATAAAATTGATTACTCCAGCTATCTCTATATCTGTATGTATGTTGTTGTTTACTGCACACCACTCAGTGGATTATGGCTAAAATATACTGTACGTCTGGCTTGCTTTTTGGATTTAAAATTTCTACGCCTCCAAGGTCATTCGAGACTAGACAGTAACATGTTCACATACAAAAAGGACACAACTAAAAACTGATGTTTAGTTATGCTGCACATTGGAAGAAGCACCCAGAAGGCATGATACTCTATTTGGGGCTTACAAAAACAATATATTTTCCACTTCAATTTCTTTACATTTTTATCTTTATTGTTATAAATGATCCTCTTTGTCACCTAATCCTTTTTTAATCCTTTGTTTCTTTTCTGGTATTTTTATTTTGTTTACTTTTTATATAAAGTGTTGTGTGTGTGAAATTTGCTGGATTCTCTGTGAGGTTACCTTTTCTTCGCTTTCTATAAATACTTAGCAGGTTTCTGAATTGTGTATAAGATGGCCTGGACCTTGGATGGAAGATCACTGATTTATTCATGAATTATTGTAAATATGTGTTTGTGATGAAAATAGAGTGTGAGTGACAAGAGACAGCGTTTTTCTTACTACAGCAAAAGAAGACCTACAGTATCAAGAAACAAGCTTCATGGCCTCTCTGATTTTATCACAAGGGCAATGTAGGAACAAACATAAATAATCCTTGTTAATACATACCAGTTAGATCTCATCATGAGATGTCATATGATCACTTCTTGGTTTTAAATCTAAACTTGTATGTCTGTGCTGAATGTGCTGGAGTTAGTGTGACACCTGGGCGTTGAAGTCTGGCTCCCTGCTCCTCTTCGCTCCCCAGGCCTAATCTACATTTCTTACATTGCTGCTGTCTGTTTTATGTGGTGTTTACAGTAAAGAAGCAGGATGGAGCAGCTGCCATGGAGATGCAACCTCTAAAGAGTGCTGAAGGTGGAGAGGCTGATGAGAAAGAGAGGAAGAAGGTGTCCGTTCCAAAGAAAGAGAAGTCTGTGCTGCAAGGGAAGCTGACTAAGCTGGCTGTCCAGATTGGCAAAGCAGGTAGGACAAGTCAATCACTCAGTCAGGCAGTTACATCAGGGACAACAAGGTACTGAACCATCATCCTGTCTATCAAAACAAGATGTTGCACTGATAGGTGTCCCTCCTTGGTAGCTTAAAGCAATCGGACCAATAAAGAAGAATTATGAAGAGAAGGCCATTCATTATATTTTTCTAAATGACCTGTCCTCTAGAGACTTGCTGAATCACAGTGGGAACAACTGAGGCAGCATTGTGCAGCTTATTCACTTATAGTTTTGTAATCATTACATTACATTTATATGGCTGGCACATAAATCCAAACCGACTCACAAGTGTGCACAATACATACCATAATAAGTTGTCTTCAATATAAGTTAAAGCAATTTATGGCATCAAGGAGCTGACGTCTAAAACTCTTGGACTGAGTCTGTACCAGCAAGCATTTTTAGTAGCAGATGCCCACATGCCAGAATGCCCACACTGTGGGTGTCCTCCCAGCAGTATCATAGTAGGATTACTGTTGAACAAATGACATCCACGAATATTGTACTTTTCTGGAACAATCTGGAGTAATTGGGATTCTTGAAACTAGTTTCACAAAAATCCTGCCAAGGTTTTTTGAGGTGCTGTTTCTCCTTTTTTGTTTTAGTAAAAAGTGTCTCAATTTCTGAGAATCCCTTAAAGTGACAGTTCACTCCAAAATCCAAAATACTTATCTTTCCTCTTACCTGTAGTGCTTTTTATCCATCTAGATTGTCTACGTGTAAGGTGCAGAGTTTGGGGATATCAGCTGTCGAGATATCTGCCTTCTCTTCAAATTAATGGAACTAGCTGGCACTCATCTCGTGGTGCTTCAACACATCTCTCCAGCCGATTTCTTCAAAAGTTGAGCTTACATCAAAACAATCTGGACAGATAAATTGCACTACAAGTATCAGAAAAAAGTGTATGTTTTTGATTTTGTGAGCTGTCCCTTTAACAAAGTCATTGTCACAGTCAGTGTGCTGTTACATCAGCACACTGACTGTTGGTCTGAGTGATGGAATGGGGACGTGGTGTCAGAACAGTGAAATCCTGCGGATGGATAAGCATACAGTACGAGCAGCATTTTAAGATCATATGGCCTTCTTGCACGTCTGGCAGAAAGTGTTAGGACTTAATACACTTCAGGCCCTGTGACCCTCTAGCATGTCTGTCTGTATACTACTGTGACTTATCAACTCCCTCTTAATAAGCCAACAGTTTATTAGCTTTCAGAGAAGGAGTAAAGACCCTACATGCACTCAAAACATGAAACTTTTATAGTTTATTTGACAGCATTGCACTTGTACCGTGCATTAGCCTCCATTAAAACAGCAAGTGTCACGTGGCTTATAGTGTGTGGATACACATACAGAGCCAGGAGAGATACGAATTACATCTACCTGCCATCTTCGATGAGAGCAGATTAGTATTGTTCTTTATTTATACTTGTGTTACCCCTAAATTAAAGTGATGTTGTCTTTTTTCACTGAAAAATGTTGACCTAACAACTAATAACACAATAAATGTTCATTTTATGTGTGTCAGTATGCTATCCAAGACAGCCAGGATGCACAAAATCCTGACTCTGGCACACATACCTGTAAAGCATATGTAATAAATGTTCTTAATAACAGGTATTTTGCGAACTGTCCCTTTAATGAAGTCATTGTTTTTTTTATATGAAGTGACATTCCACCCCGTCTGTCTTTTGGCTCTCAAACACTCAACCCTCTGTACCTTGACTAGTGTCCAACAACAAAATTCTTGTTTTAATCCATTTTTATCATTTATCTTTCCATTGATTAGCTAACCTTTTTGTACCGTTTTTCAGGTTTGGTAATGTCGGCCATCACTGTCATCATCCTGGTCCTGTACTTTGCTGTTGACAACTTTGTGATGCAGAAGCGCCCTTGGTTGCCAGAGTGCACTCCTATCTACATCCAGTACTTTGTGAAGTTCTTCATCATCGGTGTGACCGTGTTGGTGGTGGCTGTGCCGGAGGGGCTGCCGCTGGCTGTCACCATCTCCCTGGCCTACTCTGTTAAGGTGAACGATCACATTCAGGCACACTGAGGCACAGCTTTGCGTCTGTTGTAAGGGCTGTCCATTTACATACTGTCTGCATTTAGACATGTGGACATTTATGCATTGTAAGCTTTCTTAGGACAGGGACATTGTCTCACACTTTTCATAAATGCCATTATTTTTTGCAGTTTTTGTTGTTTTCCTATGATTTTGCTTGGGCAAAATTCTGAACTTCACACAGAGCGCAAAATATGATTTCCATTGGTTTGGATATAGTTATAGTTGGGTAAAGTGAATTGTCACAGTGTGTTACAGACATATTTGATTCTAAGCACCAAATCGAGAACCACTTCTGAAAAAGATCAAGTACAGATCATGTTGCTTGATAGACTAATTCAGGTGTCCATTCCAAAGTTAGAATATTTTAAAGCATTTTTACATGTACCTTCCAACACATTCCAATCCTCACGTTGTTTTCTACCAACAGAAAATGATGAAAGACAACAACCTGGTTCGTCACCTGGATGCATGTGAAACGATGGGCAACGCTACAGCCATCTGCTCTGACAAGACAGGCACGCTGACCACCAACCGCATGACGGCTGTGCAGTGTTACGTTGGAGATGTGCACTACAAAGAAATTCCAGATCCCGGAGCTCTTCCACCCAAATCACTGGACTTACTGGTCAATGCCATCTCCATCAACAGCGCCTATACCACCAAGATACTGGTAAGCCATTTTAAATAGTAGTCAATGTCAGCGAGGCCAGACCATGGCCAAGGTAGAGGGGTCGATCCTATTTAAGGGACATCAGTTGTCCCTTAAATAGGATCGAGTTCAACCATTTTTCTGCTGATCTATATCACTGACTATATAATTTTTATGTAGTGAGATGATAAAGAAATTCGCTGTTTATCATTAAAACACATCAACTGTCAACACATGTCATCTGATACCCATTTCCCCGCTGTTATTATGGAAATATTGTGGTCAAAACACCTTGTCCATCATATGTGTGGAACATATATGTGCCTAATCAGGGCTGTAGTTGAGGTAAACTACGAATAATGCTATTTGCGTGCCTTGTTAAATACAAAATAGCATTTGCCCACCTTTTTATGATGTTTTGCTCGTTTGTCGCTGTGCAACTTACGAAAGTTTTCAAATTCAATTCGACTTTTTTACTGATCATTTTATGACTATTCAGAGCACAACTGCACTTTGCCGCCTCCTCCAAAGCATTGCCTGGCACACACCCTCCTCCTCTCTCCGTCCTCTCTCCCAACATGCTTACAGGGTGAATGGTAGCAAGGTCTGGCACGGACATTTGATCTAATCAAATGCAGATGGGTTGCGGGTGGGTGAAATCAGTGTCTCCCCATTAAGAGAGACACTTTGCACATATGAGGTACAGCAACGTAACTTCACTGACTGTTTAAGCCTCCCTCTCAGTCAGCTAGGATCTAATGTTGTCTCTATCTTGTGCTCACAATTAACAAATGGTCAAATTACTGTAACTTGTGATTTTGTTCACACTTAACAGGTTATCAGTTAAGGAAAGTTACTTCATGGATAACCTGATATGCATCAAGTCAGCTGGATTTGTTTGTGTATCTAACAGCTGCTTTGATAAAAAGAAAAATAGACTTCTATCTGTATTTCTATGACAGATGAAGTGAATAAAATTACCCACATATTTACAATACGATGTTCTGTGGGGGAAATCTTGGCCTGTGGATGTAATACACACACACCTAAACATTGCAATGAAGCCTCTATCTAAACATTATTTTATACTAAAATCCATTCAGGTAAAGAAACTTAAATATGTTGGGTTAGAGTTCAGCTCCCTCTGTGACAATGAAACCTTAAGACAGCCCTTGAACAGTGAGACAGTTCTGCAGTGCTTTCTTCTTGGCAAAGCAGGCAGTCTGTGTCCTTGGCTGCTGCTTTAGATCCAGCAGGCATTCACTCAACTTGTCACCTTTAGAGTGGTTCTGTAATTTTGTCTTATCTGATATTCAGAGCATAGCAGACTGTAATTGAATCCAATCTGTCTAAGTGCTTGAGATGATCTCTTGTTTACAGTGAATGCAGCGAATAGAGATTTTCCCTAAGCCAATTAGACTTGTATGCAATAGTAGACAGACAGACAGACAGACAGACAGACACATAGATAGATAAAGATCTATATAGATCTGATACATAATATTGCATTTTGCAAAAAAAATATATTAAATGCAAAGATTGCCAAGATCAGTGTATCCCTCAGGCTGCCTGGGAAATAATATTCCTGACACGACCATGTATACTCACCTGAAAACTAGCATGCACACACCATTTGTGCTTGTCTGTGTGTCACTATGCTTGTAGACCCCTGTAGAGTTTATTCATTGATGGCTGACCAACTGACAAATGCCCTTATGGAACTTGCATGGGGACTGAGCTGAGCAGGCGGGACATCTGCGATAGAAGGATCCCACAGATTTCACTTCCTACCCCTCAAGGCACCATCGCAGTCTTGCAGTCTTGGTGAAAAGAGAGTGTTGGTCGCTGACTCTTTGAAATAAAGAGTTAAATGTTTGTGTCTACACTTGGTTCTAGTTAGTTGGTTTGTTAGAATTATTCAACCCTTCTTTTAAAACCGTAAGCAATGCAGTTACTACAAGAAGCACATTTGTGTCTCCCAGGCTTTATGCCATTTAGCCCAGTGATTTTTTTTTTTTAATCTTTTTAATTTTCACAGAGTATTTATCTAAATATGTCTAAATATGACAATTTCAATCTAACCCTCAATGATGAACATGCTGTATTTATTCCTATTCAGCCTAACTTTTCTCTGTGTTTCTGAAGTAGGCACTTCAGCATGGACATGTCTCCATGGAGAACGTCCCTGTTTAAATAAAGGTTTTATTGTCTCAGGCAGGTCAAATCTGACTTGCAACATACAGTAATATCTGTGATATAATTTATAGTTAGAGTTATATCAAAGATATTAAGGATTTAGAGATAGTGATAAGGGATGTCTGAATAAATGAGTTTTGTAGTAGTTTTAGCATTATATACTTAATATTATGTGATTTGAACTCAGATGGGCAAACATATTCTTGTATAATTTAATAGGTTAACTATGAAAATAGGATATTTTCCACACACTCTACAAAAAGTGTGAAGTATTTTGGTTCCCTACTGGAAACTGACTGACTCAGAGAAACACATTAAATGCTTTATTAAATGTCACTGCCTTTTATCAAAAGATTGGAAAAGAAAGGTAGCCAACAAAGTTCAAATGTTGATTTAGTTTTGCTGGTAGACCTATGGAGTTGTCACAGTTTCCTTTTACCCACAGCATTTCTTTACCAAGACGTGCTACATTAACAGGATGTTATCCCTTTATAAAAATCTGGCGGAATGCAATGCAGCATTACATCAGACTATTGTATCTCCATAGCTGCTTAGCTCAACGGAATTAAGCACCGGCAGAGCGCAGTTTACACTTGGTGGATTAAATGGCACATTTAGGGGTTTTTTTATATAATCTCTTCATTCATAAAAGAGATTACCTCATGCACCAAAGCAGAAGTTAAACTTTGGGTAACTTTACATGTTGTCAGCTTACGTACCTGGACTGTTACATTCTGTTACCTTCCATCAGCAGTAATCACCTACAGCATGTGTGCACTCCAGCTTGCAAACCACTTAGCCACAAACCTTACTGCACTGCATTCATGTGCATAGATCCTTGTATACATGTTCACCTTTACATGCATACATACGTACACAATACACTCATAAATAGATATAGTAAATAGTGGATAATACAGTATATGTTCACATGGATGTATTCATTTACTGAGATCTCTTACTGGAATGAAGGAAAGAAACAAAGGGACAGCAAGACAGAGAAGGACAGATATAATTACAGAGTGAAGTGAACTCAGAAAGCAGGATGCAAAAGGGACATTTCCGAGGAATATTTAGTGCATCCCTCTCTCCCTCCTCCAGCCACCCCCACTCCCTCAGCACCACTCCAGCCCTGCAGTATGCTGGCTGGTGTGTTCTTATATAAGAGGCCAATCCTGTGGGATGCCAGGATGGCTATGGAAGTCTTTGATGGCCACCACACAAAGGCACAAAGGCAAAGAGGCAGGCTTTGATACCCCGATCAGTCCCCCTCCTTCTTCTATGGCTTCATAATACAGCCACTAGTATAGCTCTACTTCTTCTGTCAGCACATACAGAGTCAAGAGTGGAGAAGGCTCATCCTCGAGGGAGAAATTCACGCACATTTGCACGATGAATCCGTGCACACTTACAGTCTATGCTTACTCATACTGTACATGCACATGCTCATAGATACTGTGTCTGCACATGTGCACTTATTCACATGTTCTGCAAAGCATGTGTGCACACATGCATACAAATAAGATTCTTAACACACCAGTTTGCCTTGATGTCTCTTGCACACAAGTCAAGCATGCTGCATAGCAATTTGTAAACGGCACTCGTTGACGTCAGTATAAGACGTCATTTCAAAGAATCATGCGTCACTGCCAGTGGCAAGAGCCTCATAGCACACAGCACAATCCCCATTGAATTAGTTTATTAATTTCTTGACCTGTTGACTTTCACTTTACATTCTTGTTTTGTTACATTATGTATGTGATATATTAATTAACCTTGTCCACAAGAAGGCTGTGTGTGTAGCATGAAATGAGTGAGGTGAAGAAGCACAGACAGTTGCACACAAATCAGAGATGCTCACAAGCCATATTTTGCAAGTCCAAGTCAAGTCTCAAGTCTCTTATAGTTGTGGTGAGTGTTCTTTGATCTACTGCAGGCTGTGGGTCTGCATAGACTACAGCATTTGTTTAAGGAATTCAAAGCCTGTACACTAATCACTTCTTCACCTATTAGTGTACAGTATCAGCACTGATTAGTTGTTGGGTATGTGACCAGTTTAAACAGACTATTGCAATCCAGGTTGTATTCAAGGGAGAAAGACTTGTCTGTTGCTGACTCATAATATAGCTGGCATTTTATATGCATAGCAAAACCCATCTGGAACCACAGCGTTCTGAGAGAAAAACTGATTCTAAGCTAATGTTGCAGACTACATCAGTCTTTTTTTTCTGTGTGAGTGGTTAAAAAGGACATAGACTTACTCAGGGTGATGGGAAAATATTGCTAACATTTTTAGGCATGCAATAATAACTGTTTTTCAGTACAATTGTATTGTGTAAATAAGGTGCCATTAGTCTTCAACTAATGGCACCTTATTATGTACTGTATAATAACGTATCCCTCATGCTTTATAAACCCATTGTTAATTTAATAAGCTTTTAATGTTATGTGGTCAACAATAAACCTGTAACCTGCTGCCAACCTTAATAATTAAAGTGGTCCTTCTGTTGTTAGAACATGGATGGTTAAATTACCTCACCACATTTATATTCATGGCAAAGCCAGCACTCGAAACAAGCATGGCAAGCAGACAAACAGTTGTATCTTTCAAATATTCAGCGAGTGCTAGTCTAATCAAGTTAACCATCCTTAGCTACAAAACTAGTAGCAAGCTAATGTCTGCTAACTGTCCACAGGTGCTAACATTAACTTTTACCTTACCAAGTGGCTCACATATCCAGGTGCATTTTCAGGTGCCTGATAAAGTTTGATATTGTCAATCCATGATTCTTTATTTTGATAAAGAGTTTGGATTTGATTTTGTTTGTGCCTTGTGTGGTTCTGTTTTAACCAGAAAGTATGACAAATGGCACAGCAGCTGCTGCACTGTTGCTACACCTGTTATCTGTGGCAAGGCGCACCAGACGCATCAAGTTATGCATATTAGTAGGCTATGGGAGAGAACAACATTTAACGTTATTGCAGCAAAAAAAAGAAAAAAAGAAAAAAGAAGAAAAATGGAAAATGGTTCGAGTCGAGTCTGAGGTCTTTTCACATGTGCATGCCTTACACAAATGCACGCATCTGTCATATCAAGCATACTCACACTGCAGGTATTCAGATCATAGGTGTGTGTTCTTGCAGCACAGTTGTATGTGTTTAGCATGGCTGTATGTGTCCTGGGAGCTCAAGCTCATGTTGCTTCAACCACCTGCTCAGGTCAGTATTGCGGTCAAGAATCTACAAGAGACGCAGATAATACACACACACACACATACACACACACAAACACACATCTATGCACACACACCTTTGCATGCACAGATGACTATGTTTTGTGAGGGATACAGTAAGTGCTTGGGGAAACATAAAGACATTTACAAGTAGCCCAGTATTTGGTTGAAAAATTACACTCAACAAAGCATGAGTTAGTAGATAAACTCCAGTTGTCACTCCAGAATGAGCATGTTATTGTTTGTATTTATAATGTACTTTGTCAATTTCGTGTAGTACTGAGTAGTGAGGTCCTGATATAATTGGCTTTGGCTCACAGTGCTTTAGTCATCTGGACGTTGCGTGCTTGTTTGCACAACATGGAGAAGAGTCTTTAGCTTGAAGCAACCCACTGTTCTCACTGAGTAATTCTGGATGTTGAAAAGGAGACAGAGAAACAGCAGAGAAAGCGAAGACAGAGACATCTTCAGCAGAATTATGTTCTTCTCGTCTCTCGCTCTCTCATTCTGTGTCCAGCACTTGCTTACAGACTAGACAGTGCGGCTGAGAGGGCAGTGAAAGAGAAGTCATCATCACATTAGAATGATGAAGGCACAAACCTTAATGGTACCTTATGTCTTCCAAACACGTGTATGATTTCATGCTTTCAGTGACTGCATTTTGAGCTTTTTCTAGACCAGTGTATATATAAAATATATATAAAAAAATATGGAGAATGTGAAGTCAGTGGTGATAAAACTGTAAATTTGTAGATTATTTTATCAAACAGAATATTGTATAGTAGCACAATAATTTTAACAGATGTCCATGATTTGTTTCACATGAGCTTAGATGTCAGGATAGTGATATACTAGGAAGGCTATTGTTGCTGTCATGTTTTTGAAAACACATTTACACTGATTTGGTAATACACATTTTAAAATTAGATTTGCTTCAGATTTAAATTTGAGACTTGTTATATTTTTCCTTACTGTTTCTGAAAAATTAAATGTCTGAAGCTGAAGGACGAATTAAGGATACAAGACATTAGAGGGAAAGAAATGGTCAAATATGGAAGCTGAAACCAAATGGTTTAAAATTTCTAGCAAAGATAGAAAGAGGAGCAAAGCAAGAAAAGTGCAAAAAAAGAAAAGAATGAAGGAAGATGTGAAAATTATACAGGAACAGGAGAGAGGATCCACAGTCGCGTGACAAGTGTCCTCATCACAGACTGGAAGGCTGTATTACTGCCCTCCAGCATGCCTCCAGGCCTTAGCCCAGTTAGCTGGTACAGTCATGTGGAGAGCCAGAATATCATCCAGTTCTACGTGCAAAGAGGGAATGAGAAAGAAGGCGGAGGAAGGCGAAGAGAGGTGGGGAGGGTGGGGGTGGGGCACCTTGTAAGAGGCTGGGGAAAATGATAGTTAGGAACAGGAGAAAATAATCCAATGCTAGGAGGAAGGATAGAAGAAGTTGTGAAAGGGGAAGACAGGACAGAAAGTACAAAATCGGGAACAGAAAGAGTCATGAAGATAAAAGGAAGAAAATGGAAGACAAAGGGAAGGAACAGGAGGGATGGATTAAAGGAGAGCCCCAGGTGGAATAGGAAGTAAAGTTGCCAGCTCTCCTTCTGGCATATGTCCTTGCCTGCGGGAGCACCCAAGGACCGGGGAGAGGGCAGCTGGTCCTTAGCCACGTCCAGGCCAGGACATGCCAACCATAGCCCAGTCATGCCAACATTGGGCGTCCCATTCCAGTGACTGTCCTTGTGCGTAGAAACCCCCGTCAAGCTAACTCTCTATGGAATCTCTGAGTTGTTGTTGAGGCAACAGTATTGCTGTCTGCCTTGTGTTTATTTTCTGTTTTTCATTGCTCTTTTGCTCTTTTTGCACTTAATTTGTTTTTGGAGCAGCAGCAATCTCAATTTTTCTTTAAAAGTGACAGACGTACCAAATGTAAGTGACGTGTTGCTCATTCAAAATCTCTTTTCTGAATATGAATTATGCAAATTTAACTTTTGTATTCTGATGTGTCTTTAAATAATGTGGTTAGATTTTGTTTATTTGTTAAGAATTTTAATTCCAAGAAAACAAATCACAGACAGCTTTCTGTCAGACTGGGGTTTGTGGCTCTGGAAGTACCTTCGTAGCCTAAATATAAGATGATCCTGAATATAAGAAGAACCCCCTTTGCAGCATCTGTTGTAGAAACACTAACTAACACGAAATATGGCAAATAGCCACAATTCAAATTCCTTGAGGCCAGCTGAGGGTCCCTCTCCAACACTGCAGTTCAACAAGCCCCAAAATGTGTCATCCAGAGGTCTAACGTTAAGACCATAAAGTTGATTATCAGATTTATTATTAGAGGTTCTAGTACTAAATACACTCAAGAACAAGTCTTATGTTCAAACATGGTGCATGTTATGGGCCGTTAATGATGAGCACAGAAGTTGTTCTGGCTGTAGGGGACCCCAGTTCCTCATTCTGGACATTTGCTGCAACTCCTTTGTGGTGGATTCATATGGGGTCTTCGAATTGCTTTCGATCTCACCCTAGTTGGACCAGTGTGCCTTACCAGGAGCTATTGTCCCAAACAACATGGTTCCCAGGATCACAGTGACACACAAACCTTTCCACTGCTTCAAGGAGGTGGTGATTCTTTATTATTTTCCATTTCTGCCCTGTATCCCTCTAAGTCCTAAACACTGGACATGTAAGTGAGCTTGTTTTATTGAATGAAATGAGTCCTGGGTGGCAAGGCGGGGTGGTGGTTAGCACTGTCACCTCACAACAACAGGGTTCCAGGTTCACACCCTGGTCTGGGCACTTCTGTGCAGAGTTTGCATGTCCTTCCTGTGCCCGCTTGGGTTTTCTGGGTGCTGCAGCTTCCTCCCACAGTCCCCATGCACCTTTGGTCAATTGGCTGCTCTACATTGCCCCTAGGCGTGAGAGTGTGTGGTTGTCTGTCTTTGTGTGTCACCCCTGCGATTGACTGGCGACCAGTCCAGGGTGTACCCTGCCTCTGGCCCGTAGTCAGCTGGGATAGGCTCCAGCGCCCCTGCAACCCTGATGGATAAGCGGGTACTGAAAATGGATGGATTGAAATTTGTCCTCTCCAGTAGCTTGTGGAAGTACTGAATTACTGCTTTAACAAGCTGGCAAGACAAATCATGCAACGCAACAATAATGCCTAACATCTTTTGATACCTTTTTATAATTCAGCCACCTCTTATTAAGTACAACTTTTATGTTTAAATTATTATAAAACTATAATTCATCCTCTAGGGTTTCCAGCTCGATATTTACATTTAGTTGTTTATTGTGGTGTTTTTCTGTTGCTGGGAGCCCATTCTCCCAAACACTTAGCAGACAGTGCAGACATGGCCATTTTTTTCATCCCCTCGTTAGCCAATGACAGGTAGTGTCTTCCTGATGTAATCATTGGTCATTAGGAAAAGGCATTAATTCTGTTATTTACCGCAAACTCGGTATAAAGTATTTATACTCTTGTCTGTGTCTGTGAGACACACAGCTCAACGTTAACCAGATATGTCAAATTATTAGGTGAACATGGGCCAGCAGTCTGATTGGATTTTAATGATTAATGAGATTTTAGCTGGCTGTCTCAAACCCTCTCAGCTGGAAACCCTGGCTGCTAGCAGCTGCAACTGAACAGTATGTAAAATATTACTGAGCCTGAATGAATCAGTATTCGTTGTTTCTCAAGAAGTTGTGGTTTCAAAATATTGAGCTGCTTTAGCAAACACTGAAAGCAAATATATCACTCACTGGACAGATGAATTGAGCTTTTATAGAAGTTTGCAATGTTCTGTCACATCTTCACAGAGTAGCCAGCATACATACAATGTGTTCATTTAATGTAGGACAAAAATTTATATTAAATTTTACAAAAATGAAAGAAAAAAGCAAGTGAAACTCTGACATTGTTGAATTTAAACAAGTTAACACAGGTCAATTTTAAATTGTATAGCCCAAAATTAAGAATCGCAAATTTGCGTCAAAGTGCTTTTCAGTCAAGCATACCGTTTAAATACCTTTATCTGTAGAACTTTTGTTCCCATGAGGAAGCCCCCCACCGCGAATAACCTTTATCAGACAGCAACAGCGGAGAGATCAAGACAGTCACACATGCAGTAGATGTTGCAAGTGCAGAGTAGACAAAAAAGGGTGGGAAAAAAAAACAATATTAAAATTACATGGTGAAATAAATGACAATATCAGATACTTTGCAATTCAGTAATATTTTATCACTGCATGGAAACAGTTTATTAGCATTCTCTATCAAAACCTCATTAGCAGGTGGACAAGAGCTGTTCATTAGATGGAGTATGTGAGCACACCAATTCCAGCCAGCCATTAATATGATTAACTAAGCTGCCAATACAGAATCTTTCTCAGTGCATTTCAACAAGCACTGGGTGAAAGAAAGAATAAGAAATCCGAATTGAAAAGCATTGAAATGTCAAGCTATTCTTTAAAATCTAATCCTTGTTGGAGGCTTGTTCAGACATAGAACAGCAAGCCTACAGTCAGTCTATTTTGGGGCAAATAGTGCAGACTGAAGGTGCCTGCTTTACAGCATGTCAAAGTCATTATGTTTAGTGTGTTTTTGACATGCTGTGTGTGTGTGTATGTGTGTGTGTGTGTGTGTGTGTGTGTGTGTGTGTGTGTGTTAAAGAAAAAGAGTGTACCTGACATGCTGAGTGTAGGTGTAAGTGTACTATTGCTACTATTGGTAGACCCCAGGGAGACCAGCTTTCCTCAGGGCCAGCTAATAAGGATCTGACCAAGCTGTGTCCTACAATACTTAATACAAAAACCCTTATTTGCTATTGTTTACAGTTTTACAATACATTTTATTTACATTGTCCAAATTGTCCTTTTATTGAACTGAAAATAAATACCAGCTTGAGGCAGTGTGATATGTGAAGAGGCATGTTATGAATAATGACAGTAAGAATTGCACACCCTTAGATGTGTCTGGACCTATGAACATCAGTGTCACTACAATGCTGTGTGTGTGCCTGTGTGTGTGGTATGAGAGAGAGAGAGGGAGAGAGAGAGAGAGAGGTAGTTTATAGGATATTGACGATAATGAAATTTGTTGTATCACAGTGTCTTAAATAGAAAACAGTGCATTTTCAAAGAAATATGAATAGTCGCACTGTAAGCTATGTTGCTTGCGTTACTGTGTGATTTGACAAATTAGAGATAGTGCGAAAGAGAGTGAAGCTCTGGAAATGCTAATAAATAAGGGCTGGTAAAAGATGAAAAGGAGAAAGGCAGAGAAACTCGAGGACATATGTAAAGTGAGAAGAGTGAAAATCCTGTACGAGAACCCACACCAAAGAGTAAGAATCCCCAAGTGGATGAGAGAGTACCCTCTCTCGCACCCCCAAAGTGTCTCCTTCCAAGTGTGCTTTGCCCAGTGTTACCATGACAACGCTGAGTCTTCCACAAGCTGACCACATGCACATACTCACACACTTGCTCACACAATACGCGTGTGTGTAATTTCACACGTATACTGTAACACCTGAACAACATCGTGCACAGGTCTGAACAGGCATTCACCAGCTACAGTAAAAGGCTTTGCTGTTGGCTGATAATAAACACACATCACATACTGTAAATCATTTTGGTTGTACAAAACACATTAATTGATCACCCGCAAATTAATCAGCATCTGTTTTTCTAATAAAATAATGGCAAACATTCCGTGGTTTCAGCTTTTTTAATGGAAAATTGCTGCTTGTCTTTGTTTTCTCTTACAATAAATAAAATATCAGTGTGACTTGGATGAAATAAACAATTTAAGGATGTCACCTTGGGCTCTGTGATGTTGTGAATATTTTTACAATTTTCTCATATTTTATGGACAACAATTACGCACATAACCAAGAAAATAATCTGCATGTTAAATCTAATTATATCAGAACCACATTTTACATGTTTCATGTAAAAAAAAAGAAAAAAGCATCACATGCTATGTCTGTTGTTCACATACAGTTCATGCAGTCATGAATAAATGTGCTTACTGAGATGCTTACTGAACCGGAGGTAAACGCGCTTCCAAATGTACAATTAAATGTCCAAATTTAACAAATGTCCAGATTGCAATGGGTTGAGCCGTATGCCTGAAATAAGAACATTCAAATTTGAGTCCATCTATCTCATCTCCTACCCTCCCACACAGAGCGACCCCTTCACCTGCTAGCTGGTCAATTATCACAAGCAGCTATTTCAAGCCTTACAGTACATTGGACACACGGCACTGAAGAAAAGAGAATCTTATTGATTGATTTGAGTGTAGAACAAACAGCACAGACTGTTTGCTCCTTCAATGTGTTCATCTGAAGATTTTAGTCTCTCTACAAGGTTTTTTTTTATTTGCCATATGAGAAATCATGACATGGTTTTAAATCAAGTCAAATCAAAACCTATAATGAGAAGTTAAGAGAAAAGCGTCACAGAGAGAAAATGTACCACGTATACCACTGTATGTCTACTGCACAGAATATTCGGATGAAAATAGAACTAAACTTTTAAAAATCTCTTCCTCTGCCTCTCTACAGCCCCCAGACAAGGAAGGCGGTCTGCCGAAGCAAGTGGGCAACAAGACAGAGTGTGGCCTGCTGGGATTGGTCTTGGACCTGAAGAGGGATTACCAACCAATAAGAAACCAGATTCCAGAAGAGAAGCTCTACAAAGTCTACACCTTCAACTCTGTCAGGAAGTCCATGAGCACTGTCATCAAATTGTCTGATGGGAACTTCCGCATGTACAGCAAGGGAGCTTCTGAGATTGTGCTTAAAAAGTGAGTTTTTTTGTGATTAAAGAGATTCTTTAGATGATAACTGCAGCGCATAACCTTGTTGTGCAGTAATACGATGTAATGAAGTGCTGAATTTTTATCCAAATATAAAATAAATTCACTTCGAGCGCACGATGTACTTGTGTGTAAATTGCGGTAACAGCACAATAATGAAAGATTAACTCTGGGAAATACATCAGAGGCAGCAAGCTTCCTCCATTCAGTGAAGGAAGGAGAAGAAATTCTCTTTTGACAATGAATGACATTGAAATTGCTCCGGTGGTGCCGTTGGTGACCCATCTGGCCACAACATCAAGAATCATGCATCCACAACTTGCATATATTTCAAATGTTTTGGAGACTAACTTCAGCACATTCTTCATGCTTGGAGAAAAATTTATGTACTTCTAATTTTTTCTCATATTTAATAGTCAGGGAAATTGCAGTATACAGTATTTGTTGTGGAGTGGGTAAAGGATTAGATCCTGGTCTAAATAAGTCACCAAAAAAAATAAGATAACGAAACAGTCTCAGCTGTAGTTTGTGAATGTTCCGGGGGGATACGGCAGCTGATGAAACAAGCTTACCTCAAGGTCCATTAAGCTGTTATGGCTCTTCAAACTTATCAAAGCAGATGGAGTTAAAACTAAATAATTTACAGATATTTTCTTTATCTGTGAAGAAGCTTCATGTTAATTTCAAAGCAATAGTGTGAAATTTTCTTGCTAGTTACATGATAAGAATAACACTCTCACATCTGTCTGTGAAATCTACAGCTACAGCCACTTAACATAAAGTAGTAACTTGTCATTTTTAAACTTTGGTCTCTGTACAATTGAACTATTCTTCCTTTGTGCATATATATATATATATATATATATATATATATATGTATCATTTTAGAAATGTGAGATTTAAAATGCCCCCATCCCACCATTCCACAATTAATTACAGATGCAGCCATATCCTGAACGAGGTGGGTGAGCCAAGGGTTTTCCGCCCACGGGACAAGGACGAGATGGTGAAGAAGGTGATTGAGCCCATGGCGTGTGACGGCCTAAGAACCATCTGTGTGGCATACCGTGACTTCACCGGGGATCCTGAGCCCAACTGGGAAGATGAGAACAGCATCCTCAATGACCTCACAGCCATCTGTGTTGTTGGGATTGAGGACCCTGTCAGGCCAGAGGTAGGAGATAGTGAGACACTTTGGTTTGGATTTCAGATGGGCTACACATGCATGCTACAGCACCAGCAGCTTAGGGGCTGGCGTGTCCTCAGAATAACTTTTACCTGCAGGCATCACATATTTATGAGATCTCTTCTCTGCTTTTGCTGGTATTAATATTTTCTAAATTTAGGAAGGTTTCAAGTATCTCTCGGTGTTACTTGTGTATGGTGCCCTAGGAATGAATTAAGAATCATATATCAGCAAGCAATCTATTCTCTTTCCAACCTGCTCACAGTTTTCTACACAGACAGTTGGCCAAAGACATTGCAGAAACGATAGAAAGTGAAGTTAGATAATATATTATATACAGCCTGGGTAAAAGTCACTGTAGGAACAGAGTCTTTGATATGTGCTACAGTGTTCAAAGTCAGTTTTCAGTATGTACCAACCCTCAGTTATAGTCCTTGATTTCAAATTCTGTTGTTGTAAATGAGCCTGTATTCAATTGGTCAAGTTAATGATTTTTTTTTCTTTTGCTAGAAAGTCCAGATTTAAACACATACAACACTTCTGTGGCTTTTAGTTACATCACACCAGCTCCTGTGATCACTTCCATGAAACAGCCCTCTTGTTTATGACAAGCTGGAGCTGTGGGGACAAAGAGTGAACAAAGCAACATGACTCTGGTGACAGCAGCAGCCTACAGTGAGCTGACAGAGATGGTGTCATTTGAAAGGCTTGACATTAGGGCATATGTATGATCAATTGCTTCACTGATGATTATTGATTCATGAAAAGCACACTTCAGCCTTCGGGGACGATCAGCTGCAGCTGAACTGAATGTGAGTTGGTAAATTTCTGTATGTGGCTACTATACTATACTAACATGTGGTGTCTGTTAATATGTTGTTGCAGTTATGATGCTGCATATTGTGAAGATTCTGTATTAAATAATATTTATTATATTTATTTCTCAAAATTGAGTCCTCAAACTTGCAATTTTTGGCTGAGACAGCCCTGCAGCATTATTGTGCTGATGCCCAGTGAGACCTGGACATCAGCAGGTGTTGACCTGTTAAAACCAAAGGTGGTGTTGACCTGTTAAAAAACCAAAAGCAATTCTTGAAGAAATGTCCTCTGACCAAGTGCATGTACTAAATTCAAGTGGGTTTGCTGCTTCTTTAGTAGCAACTGCTACTTACTTTACTGCCCATAGTATTTCTATTTTGTACTCCGTTATATAAGGAGACATTTTAATTTTTAACACTGACTTTTTATACCTTTAATGGGCAAGGATACAGACATTCAAAGACCCATTATCAAAATTGTGAAAGCCTAATTTATTATTTTAAAATAAGATAAGATAAGATAAGATAAGAACTTTATTGATCCTGCAGGAAATTGTTGATTTTCCAGCAGGAACATAGAAAATCATCCTTATCCCTCAAAAAATCCCTAAAAATATGACTGACATGTAAAAATGAATAACTAGTGGCCAGTGTCTTTGTCCACAGATGCTGTTGGCATGAAGTCACATGATCTGAGCATTTGATCCATTCCCATTTAATGCCTCTCCACCTACAGCCTGTCAAATGGATGCAGAAACCACTGAAGGATTAAATTTATCTGACAGCTGCGTTTGCCAGTCAGTTTTCAAATAAAGATTTAACATTCAACCTAAGATAAAATTACAAAAAAAATCATAATCTTAAAAATGTCAACTTTGTGAATCATTTACAAATAGTTTGTTCAGTTGTTTAGTTGTTTTAAAATAACAATATTTGGAGACATTGTATGAGATTTAGACCCAATAGTGAAAACTGCAGCATTAAGTACACACAAGTACAAGGAGTGTTTTACAACGTTGAAAACCGCAAATACCTTAAGGCATCATTAATTCACTTTCAAAGGAATCATTTGTTACAATCATTTACTTTTGATTACTTTATTACTTAATTCTAATACAGCTTTACTTAGTCACTTATATTCAGATTTTTTTTAAAGTAATTTAGTGTAATTTGATTGAAGCACTTTCATTTGTTATTCAGTCTGCCATTGTCTTATTGTTTATTTTTACTTTGAATGCTTCTTACGGCTTTGTTGAAAGCAAAACATTATTATTCTTATTTGCCCAAGAATAACAACTAGTCAAATGATTTTTCAGCAGTGTAAGTATTTGCAAGAATATATTCATGAGAAAGGAAGTCGAGTGGAAGAGGTATCTGTGTACAGCAGGAAAACTGACCTCACCTGACAGATCCTGTGCAGCTACAGGGAACCAGGAAACTTACTGACTACTGCATTATTCAACTTCCTCCCTTCATCTTTTTTTCCCCCGTCCTCTCTCTCTAACACAGTCTGTCATCCAACCTCTCCCCTCACGTTTTCTCGTTTGTACCTCTCTCCATATCAAAGAGTTTGACTTCCACCTTTCTCTGGTTCCTCTCTTTTTCTTTTGACTTTCTCTGCATCTGCCCTTCTCTCTCACTGTACATTTCTCTCTCTCTCTTTATGTCTTGGGCTGAGTTATGTAAGCAGCTAGCTAGCAGACCTAGATAAAATAAATGAGGGGAAAAAAGAAACTGTAGTGCTCAGAATAATAAGCAAACAACCTTAGCAACAACCAGACGAGCTAATGAGAACCCCTTTTGTATCAAAGTGTTATTTATGGTTGTGTATTTAAGTAAATTACAGAGTTGTCCTGAAAAGAATGAAAATAAAAAATATACAGCAAGAAGCTAGTGATAATATAGTCCCTTGCATTGCTCAAAGTCTGTCATTTTACAGTACTTGCATCTTCTTCTAGCACAGAATCACTTAACATCTGACATTTTCAATAACTGACATGGATAAGCAGCGCTCTGAACTCCAGCAACATCTTTCCAGGTCTCTTAGTGAGACTGGCTAATATTGCGAATGAGATAACTTTCTGATCTGCTGAAAAGGTCACACAGAGTTGTAAACATGTTTTTGGTTTGTTTATTAGTCTCCAATTTTTCCTCCCGAACGTAGCTGCCTGGAAGGATTGCCCCCAGAGAGACAAGTGAGGAGAGCGAACGAGAGAAAACAGAAAAGAAAGAGAAGAGGGGATGATGGAGAAACATAAGAGAAAAATCTGATTCATGTTGTGGGGATGACGGACTGTAGGAGAGAGAGGAAGAGTAAGGATATAAACAAGTGTAACTAGATCTGTATTAGATGTGTTAGAGAAACAAAAGGCTTGTTTTTCAGTCTCACCTACCAGCTTCCTACCCTCCTCTTTTGTCAGGCCAGATTGTATTTTTAATAAGCCTCCACTCCTCTTCTCTCCTCCTCCTCTTTCAGGTGACCAGTCAACTAGAGCAGTGGGAATCCAAAGGAAAGTAGAGTAAAACACACAGCAGGGAAGACAGATAGATGGGAACTCTTTATCTTGGCAACAATGACTTGTTGAGAGCAAGGTGTAATAACTTGCTCCGTTGTCACAATAGTTACAGCAAGAGCTTCTTTATTTTGTCAGGTCACGTTGCTTAAATCTAACTAACTTATGACTTTATGTGTCTGTAAGTGTTAACTATTTTACCACATTACCAACTCATTCATGAGTACTAATGTTAATAGGTATCTGAGTGTGTATTTGTTAATAATATTGTCAACACTTTGAGGATATATTCATTACTCCTTGACCTTTTTCTCATTTGGAAATTGGTGCAAAATTACAGCAAGAGTTTACAGTTTTATTTAGTTTTTTCTAAGTAATAAGTTGCAATACCAGTTTGCCCTCATATCTTCTCTTTTTCTTCTGTAGTCCCTGAAATATTTCAATCAGTTATCTGGACTGGTGTTCATTGAAAATTTGAGTACTTCCAAGCAGAAGTTTGTTTTGATTAATTTTATGTATTTTTTAAATACAAAATTGCACCTTTAATGTTTAAAGAGAGACTTTGAAAAAAATACTTTTGGGATTTTGCTGCTACAACATCAGTTGGTCTAGCATGGCTAGTAGCGCATGGTGGCTAATGTTAGCTAACTACAGTATTCTTGCTTTGAAACAATTTATCAACCCATACAACAGAATTAAAAGATGTTAAATTCATTAAGTATGCTAAAATCATATGTGTATGTTTAACATCCATCTCGTTAAAAGCGTTCCGTCCTCCACTGTATAATTTGTCTTCGTAAATTAGTTAAATCCCTCATGTTTTACACAACAGAGCAGCTTGTTTTGACAGTTTAAGGTACGATATGTTTTCACACTGGTGGTGGTGGATTCATTTGTGTTTCATCCTAAGCTGTACTTTGCATGTGTGTTTGTCAGTACAAGCATGTTCCCACATGTATCTGCAATATGCCTAAGTGTCTGTGAGGGTGAAGTGGAAAGTGTGCATATTCCTGCATTTGTGTGTGCAAATGGATGTGAGGTACTGTTACTGTATGTGTGCACATGTTTGTTTGTGTGTGGGTTTGGAGAGCAGTGCTCGCCCACACTGACCTCTGTCAGGAAGAAGATGTGTTTCTGAATTAATATTCTGCAGTTGCTGGTTGGTTTCACCACAGATCAATCTCCATACAGTAATATCCTCCAGTTATCCTACTTTACTACTATCTGGAGGGACATTGTCTTCATTGTCTATATCTATATCATTATCTATATATAGAGTCATTAGAATACTGTTCAGATATGTAATGCAGTTAGATTTGTTTTGTATACGACGACCTGTATGTATATGTGTTGTTTTTACTAGTATGTTCTTAGAGCCTCTATAATCAATATTTTTATTGTAACAGTGGATCAGGGATTGCTGATACTGTCACCCAACTCTCTTCTCCGTTCTTCTCAGCTCTTCATGACCTTGTAGTGTTTTTCAGCTCATTATTTTGCTTTTCCAGCCCACAACTTCAATGTTGTGGTTCGCTGTCACTGCTCACATACTGTAGCAGGCAGCTGTGTTCCGCCATAAAGTCCTAAAAACATACTGTACTTTACCTACCCAAATGGCAAGCTGACAAAGTCTGCAACTAGTGAATGTAGTGGAGCATTTAGCAGCAAAGAGCCAAATATATGAAAATGTGGAAATGGTGGAGACCAAAACAGGGGTTAAAGGAGAGTGAAGAGAGAATCAGAATGACTCACATTTTTCAGGTGGCCAGAAACAGGACTACGCATTAATGTTGCTTCAGATGTGTGTTGTGTGTGTATGTAAGTGGCAATTTGCTAACAAGTTTACCAAAGCAACTTAAAATGCAATAACATGACAATGCTATGTTTACAGCGCTGCCCCAGGTGGCCAGAAAAATCTGTCGGGTTTAGTTATTTGTGTGTATCCATACACGTGTCCTTGTACATGGTTCTTTATGTTTCACTCTTTAGGTGCCTGATGCTATCCAGAAGTGCCAGCGTGCTGGCATCACAGTGCGCATGGTGACAGGAGACAACATAAACACAGCCAGGGCCATAGCCATCAAATGTGGTATCATCCACCCAGGAGAGGACTTCCTCTGCATCGATGGCAAAGAGTTCAACCGGAGGATCCGTAATGAGAAGGGAGAGGTACAGTAACTACTGTCAGAGTGAGCCAGAGAGTGCGAGAGGCTGAACTCAGAAGGAGAAACGCTACCATTCTGAACCTAAATCATGACGACCTGTCATTTTATTTCTGTATGTGCATTTGTTTTTGTTCAGGTGGAGCAGGAGCGTATTGACAAGGTTTGGCCCAAACTCAGAGTTCTGGCCAGGTCTTCCCCAACTGACAAACACACACTCGTCAAAGGTGATTTCATATTCGTTGTTGCTGATCAAAATGAAACACACTTTGGTTTTATCATTGTTCATCATTACACCTAATGAACTAATTTGTCCAAGTTTTGAAAAGGTAGGAAAAAAAGTGATGTTCTTCTCATTGAGATTGTTAGGTACACAAGATCAGTTTCCTCATTTCAGATGTTCTGTTTAATAGAAGTGTATTGCTGCATGTGCTGCTTTGTTAATGTGTGTGTTTATGTGTGTGTCTGACAGGAATTATTGACAGTACTATGGTAGACCAAAGGCAGGTGGTGGCTGTGACAGGAGATGGCACGAACGATGGCCCTGCACTAAAGAAAGCTGATGTTGGCTTCGCCATGGTGAGCAAAGCCTTTTTTAACTGTTCTTCTGCCCGCCTTGAGATCAATCTTAGTCAACATCTGCAGATATCTTTTTCACCTCTGCAGTATTTAGGGTTGCCTTTCAGACACTCTGCCTCTGGCTGTGTAGATGAGGAGCTCCCCCTAGTGGATTTCTGAGCTCACACAGTTACTCTGCGGTGCACTTTAGACTACTGAAAGCAAAATAAAGGAAAGATTCTGTTCTTAATTCACAACTTTCTGCAGCTTTCACAGCAATTTGGCTCATTCAGAGCACCATTTGAAATGTAGGGCCGTGTTTTCCAACCTGCTTTGTTGTGAGTCCACAGCCCCATCAGATGAGCTCAAGTACCTTCCACAGTCACCACCCATCTAGTTCCAAAACTTTAAATTGGTTGTTAGGCAATACTATGCAAAAAAAAGTGGACCCGTGTCATTCAAGAGATTGTGATGGAATTGTGGGTGCTTAGGACTGGACTCTGAAATATGATGTTTCTGTCATTTATCCTTTGCATTTATGTGCTAGATTGAGGAATAGTGAAGTGTGATATGCAATAGATGATCAGTAAATGTAGAATTACTGTGTGCTGTGTACCAGCACACGCTTTCTGACTGCACTTTATTTACACTTGTCCAGGGTATTGCTGGTACAGATGTGGCCAAGGAGGCGTCCGATATCATCCTGACTGATGATAACTTCAGCAGCATTGTCAAGGCAGTAATGTGGGGCCGGAACGTCTACGACAGCATCTCTAAGTTTCTTCAGTTCCAGCTTACTGTCAATGTTGTGGCCGTCATAGTGGCTTTCACTGGTGCCTGCATTACACAGGTCAGAGGAGTGTGTGTGTGTGTTTGTGTTTGAATGAATGTGATTGTGCTTATGATTGTACCTGCACATGGGTATGGAGGAGCAACTTTGCATGAACAATAGTGCAACATGACATGTATGTCATGAAAGCACAGACATACTGTTTCTCATTAAATACAATCACAAAGTAAGCACCAACTCATCACGTTTTCACAATAAAGCATCTATACAACACATATAATACTACACCACAGGCAGATGCTGTGATATTCAACAAAAATAAGTATAAATGAATATATCTACAGCCAAAGGCATAAAAAATCCCTCCTCTGTTTAGTTCAGCTCTTTCAAGCCCAGCTAAACTGAGCTGTCACAACATTTACCTTATGATGTGGATAAGAGCTTCTTAAAGCAAAGTGACTGATGGAAATATTTTAAGTAGGTATTGGGAGGCTGTTAATTTATCCATCTGTGGCTGGAATGTTTTCATGCTTGAGATTGTCATGGCTTGCTGGGTTACACCAGACTGACAGTGTCGCAGAAGTCCTTTAAAACCAGAACCAGCACAAGGGATGCCCTGGGTTAGGGCACAAACACCTAACAAAACAAACAACTCTATGACTTCTTTTCCAGAAACACAGGTGTGTGTGAAAAAGCATCAGTTGCAGTCTTTCAAGTACTGGTTACTGGTTGCTTTCACCCTGTTTATATTGAAGTTCTTAATTGCATTTTCTGTTGCATTTCGACAGGACTCTCCCTTGAAGGCAGTGCAGATGTTGTGGGTGAACCTGATCATGGATACTTTTGCATCACTGGCTCTGGCAACAGAACCCCCCACAGAGTCTCTGCTGAGGAGGAAGCCATATGGTCGCAACAAGCCTCTCATCTCCAGCACCATGACAAAGAACATCCTCGGACATGGAGTCTATCAGCTCATCATCATCTTCACGCTGCTCTTTGTTGGTACAGACTTAGACTTTGCTCTGCAGTACACCAGGGTTTCTGCACCAAAGATAATCACATCATGCTAATTGTTTTTTTTCCCTGCTGTAGGCGAGCAGATCTTTGATATTGACAGCGGCCGTAATGCCCCACTCCACGCTCCCCCATCTGAACACTACACCATCATCTTCAACACCTTCGTCATGATGCAGCTCTTTAATGAGATAAATGCCCGTAAAATCCACGGAGAGAGGAATGTCTTCGATGGCATCTTCAGGAACCCCATCTTCTGCTCTATTGTTTTTGGTACTTTTGCTGTGCAGGTAAGCTGATGCAAATGATTACATTTCATTAATAATTTATTTGTGGTTAGTTATGTATTTTAATGGCTTCTGGTTTTCTTTGTGCAGATTGTGATTGTGCAGTTTGGAGGGAAGCCATTCAGCTGTCAACCGCTGGACCTGGAAAAGTGGATGTGGTGCGTTTTCCTCGGGCTGGGAGAGCTTGTCTGGGGACAGGTAACATGCAAACTCATCTCTTCCTCTGTCTTTCTACTTTCCTACTGTGTTCTTGGTTTTATTGCAGTTCACTATGTTATAGGCTTCCTCTGTGTATCTCTTCTGTTCTGGGAGCTTCGCCACCTCGCCTTCTGACTCAGTGCTCTGTCTTCTCCATGCATCAGGTCATAGCCACCATACCCAATAGCAGGTTGCGCTTCCTGCGGCGGGCAGGCCAGTTAACTCAGAAAGATGAGTTGCCAGAGGAGGATGTAAATGAAGAAAATGAGGAGATCGACCATGCAGAGAGAGAGCTGAGGAGAGGACAGATCCTCTGGTTCAGAGGGCTCAACCGCATTCAGACTCAGGTGAGGACACGAGACTTACACGTTCAGTGCTGCTATTTTTTGTTTCATTTCAGAGAGAGATTTTGTTGAATGGGTTCTGGCTTAAGAAAGAATATATGGATATTTTGATCTAAAAAGGGTTTCTCTTTAAAAATTCTGGTATCATTACTTAATAATTCAAACTGAAGGTTTTGTTCAGTCGTTTAATAAACAATTAACTTCATTAAGATTAAATTTGATGTTTTCTGTTTGTCTTTGTCATATAATCAATTTGCAGTGGGAAGTCGGACCACCTCAAACATTACAGAGAGGTTTATCCCTCAGAGGAAGTGCCATAAGTACTATGTTCTTTGTTTCTCATGCTAGTCAGTAACAACCTCAAAGTCTTTTTATCTGGAGATTATTTATTCAGGTTTATGAAGATGCAGTTTCCTGTGGATTGAGATGATCACCATCATGGACCTATGGAAGATCAACGGTCAAAGCTCATGGTTAAATACAACTGGACATTGAAAACTGAATTGTTTTCACTGTTACCAACTCTGCACACCGTTATCACTGTGACGCTCAAGACAGCTTGGCCTGTGTGTTGGATTTGATTTCATCTCTCTGGTGTGTCTCTAACGGTCAGGGTGAAGCTATCCCACAACATGATACCGTGAACAAGCATCCCACAGATGCAGCCAAACAGGGTTAAGAAGTAAAGATTTTCATTATTAAATGAAAACTGTGGATTATCTCAAGTGATCAGAGCCCCGGTCGTCATTAAAAATAAGTCCAGCAGAGAAACATACAAGAATGCTGAGATGATCCAACAGGTTTTAAACAAACCCTGAGTACTTATTTACAGCACAAACTGTTCACTGTAAAGACGCATCGCAGGTTACAGGCTGACTTCCTGTGTCATCTTTGACCTGCCTTCAGTGTAATGATGGATTGTTAGTAATAAAATACAGCAGTTTCTTTCAGTTTCACTTTCATCGCAAAATAAAATGATTTAACTAATCTAATTATAATAATTAATAATTATTATATGTGGCTGTTGCCCTGGTAGAACCGATTTCAGTATTTTTTAAGTGACTAACCCTTTTACTATGATTAATCAAACTGATCACCAAGGCTACAGAAATAAAATCCAAGTTGTACTAAGCAGCAGCTTTTGCTAATTCCTCAAGTAAAATAAGCGGATGCCCTCAGTGATGTAAGTGACTCTGTATGCTACACATTGAGTAGCCACTCTGTGAAACTGTCAGATCACCCGAATTCACAAATTCATTTTCTGTCTTACCCCTAATGGCATCCAGCCATACAGATTTGCACTTTTGCAGTTTAGGTTTTTTTTTGTGTAGTTTTTGAGATTTCTGTCTCCAAGCACTGGATACAAAGGAGTTGAATAGAATTTAGTGCTACTGTGCCAACGGCTTTGAAAAAATGCACTGAAAATGTTCAGCAGCACCAACTATTTCCAGATATAGTCCCAGTTATTCTGGATAATTCACTTAATATACTGTCAGTAATCTTTACAGGGCTATTTGCTCAATAGGACATTATTGTTTAATTTTTTTAAACAGAATTTTCAGTGCTTTGTGCACCACAATTGAAAATGTACTTGCCTCCATTGTATTTGGGTGGGGGAAGACATCTTCAAGAGTTATTTGGATGAACTAACCCTTTGAGTCAAGTTCAGTGTTTTATTAAGGTGATACTACACCCTGACCTTTCGCCTCCTCTCACCCCCCCTTCGTCATCGTGTCATGATCGGGACACCTTGTGCTCCCTTTACCACCAGAGTCACCCAGCCAGTCAGCCTGTGTTGCCATTTGGTCTCTGTCTCTCTGAGCAGCCATTTGTCCTCTCCTGTCCCGCTCTCCTCCCACAGATTGAAGTAGTCAACACCTTCAAGAGTGGCACCTCCTTTCAGGGGGCGGGGGCTCTGAGACGCCAATCATCCACCACCAGCCAGACCCAGGATGTAACCAATGTTTCTAGTCCTAGTCACGTGTCCTTGTCCAATGCCCTTTCCTCTCCTACAAGCACTACTGCTGCTACTGCTCCTCCCACTACTGGCCGTGAGTCAGATCTCTGTCAGTCTGCTTCTCTGCTCTTTGCTTCAGGGATGCCATCATGTCATGATCAAAATATTATGTTGCCCTGCACACTGTCTGGCTTATTACTCTTAAACAAATTACCGTGACAGTCTCAATTTTGGGGATGGCATCTCTAAAGATTTTTTTCCCTTTCTTTCTTGCTATTTCATTTCCTTTCTTTCTTTTGTCTTTTTTGCTGTTCATACTGGATTTCAGATTCATCTTGATATCTCCTTCCATGCTTTGGTGTACTGTCCTCTCATTGGTGGATGTGTGTTTGTTTCCTCAGAGTGCTAGGAGCGCAGGACTAAGGGTGAAACCCACGGCGTGACATTTCAGGTTGTGAGTTTGTCTCCCTCTGCTCATCCTCTCCACCCATCAGCCCATCCTCCAACCCTTCCATTTTGTGTCTTGACAGACATTAATGTGAACTAATTCCAATCAACTCATCAAGAGGCTGGGTAAACATTCAAGTATAAGGTTCAGTGTTGTCTTATTTCATCTGTGAGTTTCCTACTGATGAGGTAAATCACAGTGAACTCAGCTGAAGAAAATTTTAACTGCTGTTTCATGTGTTCTCCAGCTGACACATCTGCAATATCAAGTAAAGACAAACAAACCTAAATGCTCTTTCAAATGGGGATCCCGAATGGTGCAATAAAAATCGACCCAAAAGGGTTGACTGTCAGCGTCAGATACTGCTTTTGTCCGCTTCGATTTTCATTTCCTTCTCTCTCTCTCTCACACACACACACATGCACACATACACACACACTCACACACACAGACACACACACTGATCTTTATTTACTTGATGAAACTCACTTGTAAAGCTCTGCTCTGGGTGTGTGAATAGGAAACGAGGGGACAGGAAATTCACTATAAGCAGTACTGCACCAATAATTCATCCCGTCTTGTCGCTTCATACTGTCACCGTAGTTGACTGTCATGTTGCCATAGTTACAGACATAGATCCTCTGCAGCACCAGCGATGAAAATTCAACCCCCCACCCGTTTATGACACCCCATCAGTGTTACTTGTCAGACATCCTGTCACATGCACTCATCCAGACAGGTTCCTCTTATTATTTTTCTTTGTCTGTTTTGTCTCCTTATACCTTAATCTACCGCAGTTACTACAGTAGCAGGACTATAATATTCAACAGCATATACTGTATTAGTATAATATATATCATATGCTCATAAGTTTTAAAGAAAAAGAATATATTGGGGTGCATTATTTATTTATTTATTATTTATTAATTGTATATAATAGAGGTGCAAAGTAGCATTTCTTTTTACACAGCTTTCCATGGAAAAATCTCTAATAATACAAATATAAATAATAGTATTATGCTGATATTTTGTGGACTTGGAAGCAATTTGGATTTAAAATAATCCTTGCTAAAATGATTGATCAGAAAACAAGATGATGAGAAAATCTATAAGTTCTTTCAAATTTATTCAGCAATTTATTTATCAACCAAAAACTTGTGAATGCAAACAGATGCGAGGATTTACTGTTTTTCTTTTATATTAACATCAGTCGATCTTTTGGGTTTTGGATTGTTGGATGGGCAAAAACGAGTAATTTCAGACAATTTCAACTGACCTGTCGGTTTTGGAAATTGTGATGAGGATTTTTCACAATTTTTGGACATTTTGTAGACTACATGAAGTGCTGAAACAAGTCAATCATGAAAATTGTCACTAGTTGCAGGCCTAAATGTATTTATGTGGTACATTCCAGTATTTGTTAGATCTTGTAGCACAACACTATAATTTTATGGTTTCAGCTCACAGAAACCCTTAAGAATGAGGCGGCGTTTCCACAAAATAATCCCTGCAGAACTATTTTGTGATTCAACAAGAGCATTATTGATGCAACCACAACCACTTTATATCCCTTTTGCATGTTTTGTATATATCTCAGTTTGCTGACATGAGTCAGGGTCCTGTGAAAGCTTCTAATGATGTCTTTTGTTGGCTATTATATGCCTGTAGATCCTAAATTTCATCAGATTTTGTATATGCAGACAGGATTTTGATTATAGCAACACTTTCCTGCAATCTACAATTTGAATGAAGTGACATACAGATACTGTCCTTCCTAAAGATTCACATAGTAGCTTGGAGCCTATACTTGAGTGTTTACTTAGACATGCATGGAGTTGAAAATGCGCTTTGACTGTCAGACCCCTGACAGTAAACTTATTATTTTCATCATCCACTTCCACATGTTTTGTGTCAGCAGTCTGTGTGCCGGTGTCCACTTCTTCACCGTCCTGTTGTCTTGGTGCATGTACTTTGTGTTTACCTCTTGTTTACTTCCTGTGTTCATGATATCTTAACCTGCTGTGTTTGCTTGTTGTCTAAATGCCACTGTTTTTGTTTTGTCGTTTTGGATGTGTCGTTTTGCTGTGAGTTTTACACTGCAATGCTCATGTCGACCCAACCTCCTCATGCAGGCTTGGGTTTGACTGTCTCCATTGCCCTGGTTGGGGCCATGCTTTACTCACCCTGTGCTATATTTGTGTGTTCGTGTATCCCATGCAGAGTCTGTATGGATATTTTCCCAGACAGTGCTCTGGTACCTCAAGAAGGTTTTAAACCACCCGATTGGATCTCTCAGATCTAACCTCCTTCCTCCTTACTGACCTCGTCCACCAGATTTCTCCAAACTTGCATGCGATATTCTCCTTTAAATTTTTTTCTGTGAGCATTCCATTTATTAACGTGGCTTGTTTCTAGGTATACAGCACATTGGACTAAAGCGTATACTTACAACGAGCGTTTGTGTTGCTTTGTTATTTGTTTTCCTTGAAATGTATGATTTTATTGGGTTTTTTTATGATTCTGTTCCTCACGGCTTTTCTTAGTGCACGCCAAAATTGAGTGACTTGTGAACTGTAGTCATCTTGTGTGAAGGCAGAACACAGACTGCAGTTGCCTTTTCTCTTGTTGCTCCTTCACGTTCTCCTCCTCCACACCGCAACTGAGAGGTTCTCTCCTTCCCCTCTGTCCCTTATCTCTCTCCCACTTCCCTCTTTCCTCTCATCCCGAGGGTCCCTCCAACCCTTCCCTTTTGTCTTTGGCATTACCTCTCATTGTTTTTCTGCTCTTTCCTCCCTTTTTGCGACAGATCCGCGTTGTGAATGCATTCCGTAGCTCCCTCTATGAAGGCCTGGAAAAACCAGACTCCAGATCATCCATCCACAACTTCATGACACACCCTGAATTTAGGATAGAAGACTCCACCCCCAGCATCCCCCTCATCGATGACACAGACGATGATTCTGCTCGGAGGAGGGGGAAGTTCTCCAGCCAGCCTTCGTCGCCCAACAAGAATAACAACGCCATTGACAGTGGCATCAATCTCACCATCGACACCAGTAAATCAGCTGCTTCCTCCAGCCCTGCCAGCCCTCTTCACAGCTTGGAGACCAGCCTCTAACCTTGATCCTAACCTCAGCTCTCGACCTCTATTGTCATTTCCTAGTTATCTGGGGGGGCACTACCTCCAGTTCCTCCAGACCTTTAACTGCAACCTTACACCTTGTCACCCGCAGAATTTCACCCTGTCCTGCTCAGTACTCATCTTCCAGCCCCCCTTCCCCCATTTACCACCTACACAGGACACATCCTGTGGCAAAATCCATCTTCACCCTTTATCCTTGAGCTCTTAAAGCTCCCCTCTCATCTCGAAATGGAGAAAATCTAAAGTAAATATGGCAAGGTGAAAAGAAAACTCGACATGCAATCAAAAAAGCGCAACAAAGCCACAAAACCTACACAGCCATCCTGCTTTTGTGGTTGTATGTGTACGGTGGCTGCGGTGGGTGGTGGTGTGTATGACTATATGCGTGCTAGCATGTAGTGTAATAGTGTGCCGCCGACTGCACATATGAATGAACTGTGTCTTTGGTGACACTGGGAGGAGGACGATGAGAAGGGAGACACTGCTGAGGAGTGAAAAATCACAAAACAGGACAGACTCTAAACTCCCCTTACGCTCCCTCTCCTCAACAATAACGTTGTCAATACTGATAATAGTTTAAATTAAATTGAAAAACATTGTTATTATTCTGATTCTCATTCTGATTATTATTGTTATTATTATTGTTGCTCCTGCATGAATGTACATTACCCAAGTTTTATTTAAAAGGGTTTTAATTTTATTGGAGTTCTTTTGTTGTGATGGCTAGGCCTCGCGGCGGACTGCTATTTTACAGACAGCTTCTCTGAGATCCTGGCCTGCGAAGTTCCCTCTTCTGTGTGGCATGAACATGTACCTGACTGTAAAAATTTATTTCATCCATAAACAGAAATGTGTAACGAGGTGGTAGGGCTCAACTTGCACAGTAGTTTTGCACCTGTCAGAAAAGAGGAACGCAAAATAAAATTGATGATGATAGCATTTATGGGATATATTCTATAAATATGAATACATATAAATATATTTAGAGAGAGTTTATCTTTGTTTGTCGGCATGTTGCCTTGTTCCTGCTTCAATGGCTCAAAATACTTTGACTTATTTATGTCTTAAAGAGAATGTAATTTGTTTACAACCTCGTAGAGATAAACTTCCTGGTTTCTAGAAGGAGAGAAGCAAAGCTGGAGCTCAGAAGGACCAGAGCTGTGTTGGTGTGTTATTACTGAAAAAAACATGTGTTGGAATTTGCCTGCTATCTTTTCAAATATTGTAGATATTTTTAGAGGATTGACAAACAAAAAGAAACCAAAATATAATGGGATATGTAGTAAATGTGGAATCTTAGTATTACACTATACGATTGTTGGGATCGAGTTGGAGTGGCTTGCCTTTTCTAAACAGAGGCCTCCTTTTTGTGACAGAGGGGGAATATTTAATTTTTTTTCACTACTTCTTCTCTTTTTTATTGTGTTTTATTTTCTGTGCTTCAGCGCTGGCCTGGGGTCAGGGCTCGAGTCAAAGGCTGATAATCAGGACCTTTACAGTGAACTGTCTACTAGATAAACCTGCTTGTTCAAAGGATTTAATGTTTTTAAAATATGTGTGACCATCAGAAAGGCTTCAGTCGAGTCATATTAGAAATCTGCAAAGTCATATTTGGCTTATCTGTGCCGCACGGAAATCAGACATTTTTTTTTGTTTGTTTGTTTTGGTTCAAAATTTGCAATATATCGTGTTGTTTATTTTTTATTTAATCTGATTTAATTTTAGTCTAAAGGAATTTCCTTTTCCTCTAGCAGAGGGACACATGCAGCCCCACCAAGCTGTTGGCATTTTTAACATCTAAAAAAAAATGAAAAAAAATGACAAAAAGAAAAAAAAAGCAAATTACAACAAAGATGGAATGTTGCTTTGACTCTTTTTCTATATATAAAAAAAGACGTTCCTTTTCTGCACTATCTGGTAATGAATGAAAACTTCTGTGGTGTAATTCTAGATGTGCTTTTGTGTGTTTTAACCGAGCTTGTCTTCCTGCCGTCACAGAATATACAGTACTCTAGCATCTCAACTGTACTCACTAGTTGTAAACTATTTATTGTGCTTTGACCAATCAGACATTACCAGAGAGAAGTTACATACAGAATGCACATTTACCCTGTCTTATTGCACTCAGAAGGACAAGGCCACCTAACTAGCCTGTACTATTGTTATTTCTATTACTAACTGAAGTCATTGGCAAGCATGACATGATAGGCTCAGTATGCAACTTGAAAAAATTGACGGTTTTTCTACTTTTAAAAAAAAATCCTATACACTACTACAATATATACAATCATTTATCCGAGCATCTTTTTTTCTTTTTTATATCCTCCTCCTCCTCTGTCGTTTCCCAGTCAATCTGTCCATCTGGAGAGGGTGCACAAGCTTTACCAGTCAGCTCAGGCGTGTTGAAAAACTAACATGGACCATTTGAATAAAATCTATCTTATTTAAGTTGAAAACAATGGTCTGGATTCTGATATTCTGCTCAGAAGCTGTTGATTTATTTTGTTTCCTTTCCAAAGTTTTCACTTGACAATTTATTTATTTGTCTGTAAAAAATTCTAAACAATAAACAAACAGCGTTTTCAATAACAAAAAAGACTTAAGCCAACATTCTCAAATCACTTTTACATCCAGGAGGACATTCAGCTTTAAGAGGATGCAAAGACCACAAGTATGAAAAGAATCTTTGTAAATACAGCAATGAGTCCACTGAGGACAGAAACTCCATGCGGACTGGTGTGAAAACAGGAACTCTTTCTGACTACATCCACCATTATGCACCACAACGAGTCATACTGCCGACGCAGCTGTTTGGCTGTATGTAATCAATCACTGCTCCTGTCAGAAACACTCCAAAACATCGTGATTACGTCAAAATGATAACACGTGTTGTAACAACCAATAATTATGTTGACGATGACACTGACAATGATGATGATGATGACGATGATGATGCTGATGATAATGATATCAATGATACTTCTTGCAATATACTCTCACCTGCCTCGATGTACTGTATTTAGCAGCATGCAGTTTGTGGAACAAAGAAAAAGAGAAATGCCAACAGATAACTTTTTGGCATACTTAGCCATTTATGGGTAAGTGATTTAAGTGTTCATCTTGTTTTTATGATATTTTTTTTATCTATACAATAATTGTAAATAAAGAACTCAATGTCTTTGTTCATTTAATACTATGCAAAAAGTCATGCTTTTCTGATTGTTACCCACCCTTAATCCTAGAGTGTGTTGCTGGAATGTTTGTGGTTTCAAAAGTCAGTGAAAACATGTGATGTAAATTATTTTCTAGCTTGAGGAAAAAGTTAAATGATGATGAAAATTATTATTATGATACCCAGAGGAGGAGTACAATAATAATGGTGGTGGCAGTAATGATGATGATGATGATGATGATGATGAACTGTGACTCTTGCTGCTTGACTGTCCCATTTACCACACTCCTGACAGGAGCGCAAGTGAAAAACATAATAAAAACAAAAAAATGAAAAATCACTAAATAAATCTCCCAGAGCAGCATGACCCAGCATGGTGTGTCCTGGCCCCGTGTGACATGTCCTGTTCTGATTCGTTGTGCTTTACTTACCAGTGTCCACTTTGACTTTTTAATTTTGTTTGTTTGTTTTTTTTTCATTTCCACTGATCTGTTGTAAGCAGTTCTGCTTATTGCACATATTTGGGATTTTTTAGTTTGATCAGAATAAGCCCTTGATGCCATTTTCAGTAATGAACATGTACAGTGATTCCAACATCCTTGGGTTCTAGTCTGGCTGAGGACTATTGTTACCTGTCATTTACCATCTCTCTTCCCCTTTTCCTCTCTGTATTGTCTAATCTCCAATAAGGACATAAAAATGTTATATATATATATATATATATATATATATATAAGTAGAGACAATATAAAATACCCCTGAATTTGAGATTATCAGTGTAAAAGTCTGATGAGGTAACATTTGTCCACTATTTAATGATACAGCAAGTAGATATAACACTAAAAGTCTACCGCTTCAGTGTAACTGTACCTGTTTTTGTACTGGTGCTATGAGCTAAATGCAAACATTGCATGCTAACATGCTCAGAAAAATAATGCAAACAAGCTGATTTTATCAGGTAACATTTACAGTGTCAACCATCAACCGTGATCTTTTAGGAAGTTACTTTTAGGAAGCAGGCTATTGGTTATATTCCAGGTGTGTTTGAAAATTTATTTTCAAGAGCTGTAGACAGGTTAAATATCAACATGGCAAATTTCTTCCCATGACTTAAAATTGCTGACGTCTGCAACATGCTTCAGCAGCTTTGTACAGGATTGATCTCCTTCAGTTTGGATGGGCAGGGCAGTGGTTGTGTCTGAAGAATGCCATAGCGCTGACTTAATTTTAAATGGGACTATGCATCCCTGCATCAGTATGATTTTGGACATTTGAAATGGAAAAAGCATTGCATAAATCTGATGATCATGATGACGAGCAGGCAGATGGATGGATATGTGCCAGCCCAGCACTCGTTTTGAACAAGTCAACAGTTAAGTCAGTGTAGACATGAATAATAGAGGCTTGCATAATAGAAAGGTCATAGAAAACATTTTATTGAAACATCTATCCACTGGGGGGCAGTATTTCACTAACTGAACTGAAGACACCATTACAGTTTTTTCATCCATTTAAAGCTTCTTGTAAAGAGTCTTTTCACTGTCCATGTTCTTTAATAATAAGATAAAGATAATCAAGATTCAGTCTTGTAATGAAGTGAAAGGCACTCAGACTCCTTTAGGTTCCTGCAAGTGGTGCAAAAGAAACAAAAGAGGCATTGAAATATGGACATCCTGAGCACCCAACTTGTCCTTTTTTTCTGAAGGTCTTATCATTTCAGCCTCCAGAACTTTAGAACTTTTTATTTTAGGTCGAACATCAGTGTTTAAGGCAAGAAGCGACAGACTTTGGTCTAAAATAGTGTGTTGCTGTGCCCATGCTTTTTATCCTTCAGGACATCTCTGAGGTTCTTAGTGTTGAGTTGAATGTGGTAATAGTCAAGGTCATCAGAGCCACCATTCAGATTACTCTTATTGGTTTGATCCATTGTTTATACAAAAATATAAAGTTGAACAGTTTTAAACAGCAATTCAGATCTACAACTTCAGTTTGTACATTGAGTTTCTTATCTTTCCCCACTGAAAATGGTCTGTGTCAATAAGCATTGTCACAAGAAAAGCCTTCTACACCTCTGGGAACAGTATTAGGGGGATTGAGGTTCTCTAAAGTTCACTTTAGTTGTTGCTGTCAACAGAAAAATGTTTTACTTTCAATAAGGAATCCATAAAAGAATAATTCACAGTACTGCTAAAAATCAGTCCTTAATGTTTATTATAGCTTATTTATAGCTTCTTTCATGTTAATCAGACAGTGGTAAAAACTGTTGATTATCAAATTACAAGAACAGAAGTTTTTATCCAATGACATATACTGTGTAATAGTTTTCAAATGAAAGAAACTATATGTTTGATACAGCATAATTAAGATGCAGGCTATTTGTTCGCAGTGCCATCATTGCAAAGGAAGATGTGGATTATTAACTGTCCACCGCTAGGTTGAGCACATGATGGTAGATGCAGGCTCAGAACATTGTTAATGAAGCAGAAAAAACAGGGTCAGTCATAACAAATGATGTCTGTCTGTCGGTCGATAGATGGCAACTACTGTCCCTCATTGCTGGATTGACTCTCATATTCAAACTTATGTATAAACTGCTCCTGAGTGCAAGACCTGTGTGACATGTCTCCTTCCTAAATGGATGTCCATATCTGCATTTATAACAAAGGGAAAATAGAGCACACTAGAATGGTAATCTCCTGTGGACTAACAACATAAGCTGTGTCTTGTGGTTGATTCTCCAGTGATATTTTTTTAGCTATGAAGTAGGTTTATATTTTTGAATATCTCTGTATAATACATTGACATAGTGATCATATAGTGATTTAAATTCATCCATCCATCCATTCATTATATATACTGCTTATCTATCAGGGTCACAGAGCCTATCCCGGCTGACTATGGGCGAGAGGTGGGATACACCCTGGACTGGTTGCTAGTCAATTGCTAGTCAATTGGTCTTAGACTGGCACAGATATTGGAACAACAGCAGTCACAAAGTCCTTTTTATGTTTCATGTATTCAAGGAAAATCGTGGCTATACCCATCTGATAATGCATGTTTTTTTCCTGAAAAAAACGGAAACATATGAGCAATAGGATCCTGGAGCACCTCCCAGCAGGAGACTGAGCTAACGCTGGGAATCATTGAAAACCTCCTACAGTTAGTGGTGTTACCCCATTGCTCTAGTACCAAAGAATGATGGCATGATCAGGTTTTGTATAGACTTTAGTTTTTTGAATTACATTTCAAAGTTTGAGTCATAACCCACCTCCATGCATTGATGACCTGACTGATAATCTAAGCAAGGAAAAATGGTAAAGGTTGTGTTCAAGGACATCCAGCAGGCCTTAGGTGGACATCCTGTGTTGCAGTGTGTTCACATTCTGCCACACTTCATTTTGAAAACAGAAGCCTCAGATCATGCAACTCTCCTCCAAGACCTTCCAGAGGATCGTCATCCCATTGCTTTGATATGTTGGAAGCGCTGTCCCAGAGACACATGCTGTTCTAAAGAAGAAATACCTGGTTCTTAAAAGGGCTTTGTACCTTCTCAGTACCGACCTCTTGGGAAGACAGTTGCCATTGTGTTTGGGGTCCTGATTTATGCAGCTCTTGTTCTAGTTTCTTATGTTTCTCAAACATTATGTGTGAGTAGAGAAATGAAACCAAACACTCAAAGACACAAATCCAGATTTCAGTAGATTAGCATTAACCCTCAGTTAGCTTTAGCATTAGCCTGATAGTGTGTGTAATACCATCAGCATGCGTGGCTGTGCCTGCTAGGGGTGGCACAGCCTGTGAATATAGAGTGGGCTCCCACAGCTCAGAAGATTAGCATTAGAGCGTATTCAAGTCCATGTGCGAGGGCCGATTTCCAGGAAGAATAGCCCTTTATTGGGCCCCCAAGTTGAATCCTGCTGCTTCCCTTTGGCCCAATAGAAGGCTGCAGTAACTGACAGTCCTTTACAATCAGCCAACACTGGTGGAGGTTTTAGGGCCCTCATTCTTTTTTCTCCAAAAGGATTGATTTTGAAATTACTCTTTCTCTGCCCAGTGTGTGTATGGGTTGGTATATTTGTGTGCATTCGTCCGTATATGTGGGGTCGTGCGTGTGTGTTTGTCCGCATACACACTCATAGACGCAAATGTGCACATGTTTGAATGCCAGTCCTGGCAATTGTCTTAATGGGATAAGGGGAGAGTATGGTTCCTGCTGGGGGGATGGGACTGTGGGAATGACATGGGAAAACACACACACACACACACACACATTGCATTAATGGAACTAACAGCTGTGGTGTTGCGTGATCCAAAGCAAAGGTGATATGTGGAGGCTTGTTATCACTCAAATACACCTCAGGAGTCTACATACTCATACTAGCTAAAGAAGACATGACATACAGCTGAGAGTGACTGAAACGTTTTTGCAAAGTGAAATATAACTATAATCAAAGAAGATAATGACTCGTGCTCAGTGTATTCATAGTTTCCATTTTTTTTAATCTTTCTGTTGATGTTTTGTTTTATTTCACAAAGTGCTAAACTAAGGGTCATTGAAGGAGAATTATTAGAAAGATGTATATGTTTAGATTACTGTAGGAGGGGTTGTGGGTGGTGCTGGGGGGTTGCAATGACTAGTAAAAACCAGTAGGGGTCATTTGTGGCATAATATTCATAAAGGCCTTGCTAACAATCCTGCTGCAGGATATCAGTTTTTCCCAACCTTTTGATTTATGACAAAAAAACCTCACATACAAAAGCTAGGGTCAGGGTTATAAAGATGATGATTTTTTCTTTTCATATTTTTTATTGTCCATTACTGCACTTATAGAGGCTTATAAAGTCAAAACTATGAACCTATCTTTGTGTTACAGAAAAGCATTTTTTTCCTATAACCTTAAGAACTTATGCAACTTATATACACTCTTACACTAATAATAATTTGACCTCCACCTCTGATTCATCTTGGGGGTCTCAAATCCCAGTCTAGGATCCACCATCTATGTTAATCAACTTATCAGGTGATGTCCTGAGCAGACCAGAGTGACAAAATCGCTCACTGAAATTTTATTTGATAGAGTCAGTTAAAGAGATGCAAGCTGGAACTGAACCCAGTTTGCTGTGGCAGGCGCTCAGCCGTATTGCATGCTGCACATTCTCCACCAGGTGAGCCACCAATCCAATTTTTGACCCATGTTCGTGCAAAATAATGCTCAGTGGTTATGTAGTTACTTTAGAGGCTGATTTTTGACCTCTGAAATAACAATTTGACAAAACGATTCTTATCATAAGGGCTTACTTTCAAAAAACTCACGGCAGCTTCAACTGAGAACAGGTGGAAAGTCATCGACCAGGATTCAGTGTGGACGACCAGAGAAAAATCAAGGTTGCCATTCACATATGACACCAGCAACCTCACTTGATGAGAGACAGGGATTACAGTGTCCATCCATATATGACTCTCTGTCATCCACTGGTCATGTGATACGTAAACCACCTTGACAACAACTGAAACTCCATCTGCTGCTGAAGGCCGTGATATGCGCGTCCTTCAAAGCTTCTGAAAATCCTCTTGATGCATTTAGGCAAAAATGTAATTAGTTTTGACATTAGAGAGAAAGGATTGGCCATAACGTCCACTGATGAACTGTCTGACTGTCCATGAATTCATATGAACCATTCATACTAAGTAATATTTACCTTTAAAGACAAATGAGAGCAAAATCAAGTCAGTTTTATTTATATAACCCAAAATAACAAACCACAATGCTTCAGTGTGCTTTATAATCTGTACAGTGTATGACATCATCTACTCTTGGACCCTTGATTTGAGTAAGGACACCCCACCTTGTATAAACAACAACAACAGCAACAAAAACCTTTTAAAACAACTGAAGAAACCTCAGGAAGAGCCACAGACGGAGAATTCCTCTCCCAGGATGGACAGGCAAGTGAGAGATGCTGCTTTTACAGAGCAGACTATCAAAATCACAAAATATACTGACAACAGGTTAGCTTCCTGTTCGGGATTGCCACCTTTAGGTATTTAAAAATCGATAAAAAGGAGGACTTATTCAAGCACTATTCTGTTGTTACAAGAACATTTGTGTCTGCTCATGGAAGTCTGTTATTTCAACCAGTATTTCATTTCAACAGTTACTTCACACTTCTGACCAGACTGGAATGAATTAATCAGTGAAATAATAGTGAAACCTCTTTGACTTGGGTGGCAGATGATGTAAACAGCTGAGGTGTAAAAGACATTTTCTGAGACATTTTCTAAAATGAACTCTCGGTGACAAATCTCTAGGAGTCAAATGTCTTCTCCTGAAGTAAGTTGTATAGTAACCTGGGAATACACACATGCAGTTGACTCGCATGCTCTCTTTCTCTCACACCCAGAGACACAATCACACTCTGTGGTGGCAGCAGATGGACAGGTGTGTGATTACTGTCCGGTCCCTAAACCTCACAGGTATTACATTCCCATTCCCCCGCTCATTGTGTCTGCATTGAGATGTCATCCGGCAATAAGTGAAATGACAAATTCAGGGGAAGATGTGGGGTTGTCATATTTCTCAGCCTGATCAACAATTCATTTTGAGGTAAGGATGAGCTGAGGAGGTGGATGGATGACAGTGAGAGAGAGTAAGAGACCACCGGCAGCAATTATTTGTATGATATCTGTAGTTTGTCGTCATTACCCATGGTCCAATGCACTCCAGGATGTACTAATAGCTCATGCATCAAAACACTGTCTGGCAGGTGAGCATGGAGATAGATAGAACTAAAAAAAGCTGAATGTATAAATGCACATCAGGTTTAATATTATCAGTCTTCCATGATAAATCTGCAGGGTAAAGGGGTGGAATGCAATTATTACCTCAGAGCCCATCAAGCCAGTGATTGTGAGTGATAATCACAATTATCAATACTGACACTTCAGTCCACATATGGCATTTCTGTTAGGAAAAAAAAGACACTTTGTTGAACCATGAAATTCTTTCAGGAAAGAAATAAAAATCTGTCACTGAAAGTCAATGACCCATATTAGCATTTCTGGTAGGATGCTCCTTTTGGGAGAACAGTATTTATAGTTATAGTTGTCTTTGCCACCTAGAATGCACCTAGCAGGAGTAGTAGCTACTTGAGATATTTCAGCTAAGTTGGGGGCCCACCGAGTGACCAGCATTGCCATCTCTCTGGCATTTTTAGCCATGCTGCTCAATGTCTTACAAAAAAGAGCCATCTACACTTTATCCAGTGAAGACAGTGAAAGAGTTGAGTGAAACATGAAATCAATGCATGCCATTATATACCTGAAAATCTAACTATAATTGAATAAAACCAAAAAATACATTTAACCAGCTAAAGCACTTCACTTCTACTCATTATTTGATTTTAAGTGAAATATTTATCTCCAAATCCGCAAGGCATCGTGAACTAAAATACTTGTTACTTTATGGGTTATTGAGAATAAATCAATATTATTTCAATCAATCAATGTCCCATATTTTACTTCAAGCTGAAAATGGTGCACATGTGTTTGTTGTCTGAGTGTTGCCATGGAGGGAAAAATCACCATGAAGTGGTCCTGTGGTATAAAAAGTTTTGGAATCTCTGGTGTATTTCACCACATGATGGCTTTAAGTACACAAATGTTTGTGCGCAGGTTAATAGTAGGTTAGCAGGTAGTATATGTTGTTGCTTGAAGTTGTGTGACTAATCTATTTCAGCACAGGCTCTGCTCTTCCTCAGCTCTGAACAGAAGTCTCATCAGCCAGTAGTGAAACCATGTGTAGGATGTGCAGTGCTTCTTAGATGTGCAGCTTCCAAACAACACAGTCATGTCACATACAGTACTAGCATTTCATTTTGCTTTGATTGGCCTTTTTGCCAAATACAGACAGAAGCTTTCATCAGTATGACCATTTAGTTGTTAGAGAGCAAAACAGATACTTTGTCAACAACTCAGCAGAACAAACTGGTGAAGCTGACTAAGCCAAAGCAAATGAACAAATGAATTGCTCCATCTGCTGCGCTTTTTACACTTACTGCTCCTGCTCTTCCATTGATTACTGACGTGTTGACTGGCATGTGCTCAAGTGATGTGACGTGAGATTTTAATATTGTTTCCAATATTCGAACGTAAAAGTATGTTCGTATTGCCTCAACCTATGCTAGCCTATGCCAAAAACTTTTGCAGTAGGAGATCCATTTTACCTCAGAAAGAAATTTGTCCAACTGTTTTTATTGATACTTCTAAAATTAAACCCAGCAATTTACATTTTTTATGTGACATAATTAATTGTCTGTGGTTAAAACACAGTTTAATGCTGATTGGAGGAGAGATTCAACTTGTAAAGTGCGGTGTTTGCTTGTGTTGTTGCTTTAATAAAGTGCATGCAGTTACAAGTGGTGACTGGTATATTCACGGCCTTGGATAGAAGGATTCACTTTTATAAAACCTAGCACATTTATTTTTCAACATAGTCTCCTCATCCATTTACACATATAATCCAGCGGTCATGGAGCAAGGGGTTCCAAGGTTCCTTCTTTCAACATCTTGGGCCTGAGGAAAGTGATCCACAGAAGTGATAACTTCATCGTCACTGTCAAAATGGTGACCACTGAGCTCCTTGTTCATCTTGGAGGCAGTAGTCTGAAGGTGCGTTCTGTCCTAGTGTTGCCATAATGTCTTCATAGACCTCATATTTGGTGATAAGCTCTTGAGACCAAGGTAGCGGATAACTGCACAAAGGCTGATTCTGGCCATTTTTGACTTGCCGACTTGCGAATTTCAATCACCCAAAACAAAAATACTACAAAAGCTTTCATCTGTAAGGCTTCTGGGCAATCACTCATAGAGCTGAACTGCACATGTATGGAGTGAGAGCTATCGGACTCATTTCCTTCTACTTCAAACCATGGACTGATCAATCATCCCTTACACACTAGTCCTAATCTTTTATAGTATTAATATTCAGCATACCAATATCAGCCTCCTCAGCTCTATTGGCATGTGCACGGCGGTGTTGCTGGCAGGTCTCATTCACTACTGGGTGGCCTGGTTGGTAGCTACTCAATGCTCCCCTCTTGCCAAGCAGAGAAAGCTATTGGGTTCTCAGAGGAAAGCATGAAGGTGAGGTCAGAGTGTGAGTGTGTGGGGGTTTGTGTGTGTGTGTGTGTGTGTGCCTGCCTGTGAATATGTTTGTGACACCAGCTTAATTATCACACCCTCATACTGATACTGTCACACTATTGTTGTGAATGTAAATACTACCTTTTTTCAGACACCAGACTAATTGTCGCACATGGATAAAAGAAACACTGAATTCAAATGGACTGAATAGATGCAGTGGTATTGGCTGCAGCTAGTTTGTTGAACCTGATTTTGGGATCTGTTGCGCTGGGCTCTTTGTCTTGCATTTCCCCTAGCTTCTTTTCTCTTCACTTTCCCTTGCGCTTTCTTTTTGTTGTTGGTGAAAATTGTGCATCAATGCAGTCTAAAGCTTCCTCAGTGAAGTGACCCGTGTTTAAATGTTCTTGGGGCGTCTTGCTGAATTGCTCAAACAAATTGCTGATCTGAAGATGTGGGATGGTGTCTCAATTGAACTGCAGGTTTATACACTTGGAAAAGCATTGGCATTGCAAAGCACTGCACGACAGCTCTGGCCAAAGTTATGACATTGTCTTTTGTCAGTCAATTTGGCCTCTTCCTTTGAGTGGGCATTGTTCCAAACGTGCTAGACATATCAAAAATAGATTTATTTCACTAAAAAGACTTTCAGAATAAAGCTTAGCAAAAGTTCATTCAAGACAATTACCTTCACGATCATTCTGTCTAAATTTAGATTTTTACCTTTATATATTATTGTATATAAATATCATAGACTGAGATGAGAAACATAAATATATATATTATTTTATATACATACAACTCTTCATGCAAATTTGTAGTGCTTCAGTCCATGTCCTTTGAGATCCACTGTCCAGCCAAGGATATTCATAGGACCCAAAGACACCAGTTCATTACTACGCCTGAAGTTCTACAAGAACGTGCTGGAAGGTTGAGCGTTTTGGTCATAAAGAGACTTTAGTGTAGGAGAAGGGTCCCTGGATGGCTTTAACTGGATTCTTCCGTAGCTGCAACTGGCTTTGTGATCCTCATGAGCTTTTGACATGTCTCACAGCAACATGACGAGTATGCACAGAATGACTACATCTATCTTTGGTGCATGATATTGTTCATCCTCTGGATGAGTGATGAAGTGTCTGTCACTGACAACGAAAATGTGTTGAAGCAGCATATTGTCACAGCAGGACATTTTGGACCCAGACACATCAGCTAATGTGGAATAATTGAAGACAGCAATTGAAAGTTGCATGTAATGCTGTTTGTTGTTATGGTTTGTTGTAAATTTACTGAGAAACATAACATTTTTTGTGGAAAGAGCAAATGCACAAACCTATTCAAAGCACTTTTCAGTCCTGAGTGAAAAGATATTTGCTATAGAGAGTATGGAGAGATTCAGAGACAAATTGAGCAGCATTCACAAAACTATGGAACCCCATAGTCCCCCCCTCTCCCGCCACTGTTACATAACATTATGTTAGAAGAGGGCGAGAGAGATGCCGAAAGACAGATTCATTCACTCTCCTCTCACTGTTCTTCAATTTGAATTCTGCTTCTCTCAAACTTTTTCTTTTTTTTTAGCCACTTACCCTCTTGTATTCTTTTCACCTCTGCCACTAAGTACAGTTCATTCACTCCAACTATCTAATTTCTTAGCTTTGTTTCTCTCTCACTCACAGCACCTTGTAAACCTCTGATCATGCGTGTCCTAGCAACAAGTCTGTCTTTTTTCAGTGTTTTAACTGGATGGCAAAGTGACTCTGTTCCTCCCGACCTCAGCAACCAATAGTACAAGTTTGTGGTCCCTTAGGAGTGAAGCAGCCAATCACTTTGAAGCATCTTGCTTGTTATAGAGTCAGTAGGCCAGAAGGATAAGAGGTTGAAGAGAATGACCTGTAGCCATCTTGTCAACAGACCATCCACTGCTGGAGTAAAAGGTTTTGTATTTGTAACACGTCTTTTAGAGGCGATCTCTCTGACACCGTCGTCCCAAACCCACTCTTGACTTTCCTTAAGTATGAAAATGCAATCTGTCACTGCATTAGTCAAAGTCAAAACTTGTGTTTGTGTACTTATTGCAGCACATTCCTTGCATTGCAGCTTAATGCAGCACTGTTCTGTGGAATAATAAGAGAATCTGATACATCTTACCAAGCCATACAAAGAGCAACGAAGCACAAAATCAGGTACATATCAGAGTTTTATCCTCATCGACTATTCTCCCTCTGATAATGTTGTACAGGGCTACATAAATAAAGGACTTGACTCTGCCTCAAAAGCACAGGGAATGTTTGCCAGTCACTTTGGGTGGCCATACTTTTTATGCAGAGCACTTCCTTTAAGCTTCTAATGACAAGTGACCCCTGCGTGAAGAGATTCTTAGAGACTAGGTCAGGCTTTTAGAGTCAGGGGAGTTCCTAGTGCACCGAGTCTATCATGCCTGGAAACCAGGCAATCAACTTGTGTATGAACAAACCCTACAAACCCTACAAACTCCTTTTTTAAACTCATGAGGAATATTGTTCTTCAAGCAGCATGGGTTATTAAGACTTTATGATGGCTGATCATTCATCATCAGCTAGTGACAACAGCAGTCCAATGCTTTTAAATGAGGAAACCCATTCATATGTATGCTTGGGTGCAAAGTGACTTCTAGAGGGGGGACAAAGAGGTGTGACTTGGTATGCTGTGAGCAAAGCCCCAGGAGCAACTGCTTTGACAAAGAAGACCAGACTGTTGACATCAATTCATAAATCAAACAGGGTCATTGCCTCTTTGAAGACCGAGACTTGACTTCCCACAAGTCCTCGTCCAACAAACACCTCAAGTGAACGGATTAAAAGTATCTGTCCTTTCGTTGTGTGTAGAAGAATTCTAATGTAATTTCCAGACTGTCATGTTCATGTTTATCTAGGCTAGTGCCTACTACTTTTTAAAAGCTGATAGTTCAGACAGACATGTGAGTAAAAGAAAGATAATGATATTCATGTATTTAAGAAAAACATATAACAAGGCATATAACAACTCAAGACATGTCACAGTTGTGTTTACAATTGGACTGTCATTTACCTTAAAAACTGTTTTGATGGGTATCTGGTGATCTCTATTCTAATACTGACATAACTGTGATAAGCCGAAACTTGCAGTTAATATCCATGCTCATAAATTGGCTGCGCTCGAATGCAGACTTGATATCAATTTTTTTCATGTCATTCTTTTGTCACATTATGATTAATTTTACATTGGGGAAAAACTATTTTTTAAAACCAACTACTTTTAGACATCTTATTCTCATAACTGTGGAAATTCTGACAGTGGGTCATGCTAACTTTCCCCTTCTGTTGTGGAAATTAGCTGTTTTAGCTTCTTTCGCTTGCCCACTTGCAACCCACTAGCAAACCAAACTATCAGTCTATTTATCTGCACACACAGGATTGTGTTATGTTATCATGATTTTTGTACCTGTGACTGGCTGAATGCTGAATTTACATCTTTAGATAAATAATGCAGGCATCATATAATCTGCTCAAGCGAATCCTTAGCCCTCACCTCATTGTAATTCAGTCCTTTCCTCTGAAACTAAAGCAGTATTAACCACTGAGACATAGATAGATAGATGCCTTATTCACCCCAAAGGGAAATTCACACAATAAAACAAACAAACAAAAGGAATAGTGCTATTAAATGGGGTGGAAAAAACAGTCTACATAACGTGTAAAACAAATTCTAGGTACTCAAAAGGATGGTTTCATGTGGGCTAAACATACATACACCAGGACAATTATCGGTGCATTAAGGCATCTTTTAAACCGATTTATTTTTATTGTTTATCATCTACTGCCGTGCTTGCAGTTGTGTTGTGTATGCCACATCCTGCCAACGAATTTACAGATATTTGAACCTAATGGGTCAGCTACAATAAGCTTCTAATAAAAAATAATATAGTTAGACCATGTTAGAACAGCTACATCCACCTAACTTTTTTTTTTTCGTCTTTTGCCCGTCTCCTCATGTCACCCTGCTCTCTGTGCGCCGTGGTAACGCTGATGTGAGAGCTAGATTGGTTACCACATGGCTTTTATCCAAGTAGAGGCGCTTGAGAGTAGACCGCTTGGAGAGTGGGAGCGCAGTCGCAGGTTATCCATCGCCTGATGCAAGATCTACCGTCGCTCTGCTGCGTCTGGGATCTTCTTTTATATAGACGAGAGACTTCACGAAACCACTTCACTCAGCGCGGATCCAGATTGTTCTCTTTTTCCTCTTTTGCCCCCTCTCTCCTGTTTTTTTCTCACCCCCTGACCAGGCTAAAGCACCCTGTGTTTTGTAAAGGCAATTGTTGGTGCGCATCATCGCGGGAGCCAAAAGGAGCTTTCACTGTTCCATAGGAGACTGGTGAGTAAGTCAGTGTCAGCCTGCATGTCTTTGATTTCTATTTGCATTTCTATGTCATACTCACAAAACAACAGCTTGTGTTTCTGGCTTTAAGATTGACTGCTTTTTTCGCTGTTTGCTGAGTTTTAGTTAGTGATTTGTTGCTGACTTCTTTTGTGCAGGATGTAAGTAACCCTAGATAATGTTTTTCAACGTACGATGCCAATGCGATTCAACAAGTTGTTCGATTTTTCGGTTGGCGTTATTATGTTGTTATGAAGTGTTAAGTTGTGTCACGCTAAATGCTGCAGTGTAGTAATATTACAGTGATATCAGGTGGGAGAGTAAGGCTTTTTTGGCTGCAGGTTAGGCCTCTTTATTTAGACATATGACTTATTAAAGGGCCATGTGGTTACATAATAAGTGAAAATTAATTGAGCTGCTTTCACTTGATTTGAACATGTGGACTATTCAATGGGCGTGGTTTTGTAATGGAACAGTCCCATTCAGATTCAGATGCCCCATGAAAGATTCAAATTCCAGAAAAAGTCACTGGGTCCTTTTAAAGTTTTGGTTATGGGGTCACCTTTTAAAAAAAATCTTCTGTCCATGTGATTTTTGTCCCTCTCTCAGCGGGCTGCTGGAGCGTCATGACAGCTGAGAAGAGCGGGCCCGTTATAAACGGTAAACCAGAGGAAGGCAGAGACCCCGAAGGGTCCAGCTCCAGTCTAGACAACGGGGAGTACAATGAGAGGGGCCACTGGAACAACAAGATTGAGTTTGTCCTGTCTGTGGCTGGAGAGATCATTGGGCTGGGCAACGTCTGGAGGTTTCCCTACCTCTGCTACAAGAATGGAGGAGGTGAGGAACTTTCTCATATATCAGATATCAGAACGAATGGGTGAGGTTAGAGAGGAAACAGAAAGAAGCAAATATTATCTGTCAGTAGATACATAAGTAGGATAGAATATCATTAATAAAATGAAATGTTTTTGAGCAAAAGATGTGAGACGGATTCTCTTTTACCTCAAAGTAGATTTAGAAGTATCAAAATTAAGTATCATAATATGATGCCTCTTATTATTTCATCCATTATGCACAATCATATCAATAAAAGAGGTGGGTTCCCTCATTAGGCGTCGCAAGACAGCACAGTATGAAAAGGTCATCTAGCAGGAAGAGTGTGGCAGCACAGTCAGTGCTTTCATTAGAATTTTGTGAATTTCTCTTTAGTTACTGGTTTAAAGTGAGAGTTCAGAAGAACTGAAAGTTTTCTTTTTTGGGGTTAACATACATTTTGAACTGTGCTGTCTAACTTTTTATGTTTGTACTGATCAAGTGGTATTCATGTTCTGTATGTGTTTTCTTTTATGTGCACAAAGGTGCATTCTTTGTCCCATATGTCATCTTCTTCGTGTGCTGCGGTATCCCTGTGTTCTTCCTGGAGACTGCACTGGGTCAGTTTACCAGTGAGGGAGGCATCACCTGTTGGAGGAAAGTCTGCCCGCTATTTGAGGGTGAGAAAACACACTTCACTATCTTCACTATCTTTTATTAGGGGTGATCAGGATTTAGATAATTCAAGAGAAAAAAGGAAACTATATAGAGGCAAATTAGGCTGATGAATGATGATCTTAGTCATTCATTCATTTATACAAACTAAAACTTCTATAACCCTGTACAAGCTACTGACCTCAACCATCATCTCACTGACATTGGTCACTGCAGCTTGCAGTATAATCCTGCCATTCACCCGGGGTGTTTCGCTCCCATTACCCTTTTCAGGTATCGGCTACGCAACGCAGGTGATTGAAGCTCATCTAAACGTGTACTATGTAGTGATCCTTGCCTGGGCCATTTTCTACCTCTTCAACTGCTTCACCACTGAGCTGCCGTGGGCTGGCTGTGGGCACTATTGGAATACAGGTAGGTGGAGGGAACAGTGGATAAGACAAGAAATTCTTCTTGCAAGCCAAAATAATCATCACGAAAACATCATTGTTTTTGTAAAGAAAATATCTCCTAGGATTTAATGTGCAATGCCACATCTACATCTCCACATGCAGTAAGCTCTTAAAAGTAATAACATCTCGTTGTGTATCCACAGAGAACTGTGTTGACTTCTATGGAGAAAATGCCACCAACATTACAAACCCCAATGCAACTTCACCAGTGATTGAGTTCTGGGAGTGAGTAAATTTTTTATTTCTGCTTTTCTTTTCATATTCTGTGATGCTCTGTGGCCTCTATATGATATTTCATGCTCTGTTTGTGCATATAAGTCCCACTGGAGAGCTGTGTGTATATGAAATATTAATAAAATCACAGTTTATCTAGAGTAGCATGACGAGATGCTGTGTCAGTTCAGGCAGTCTGTGATTATCTACTGTAATGTTGAAAACTTTGAGCTTCTGACAGCTCCAGACTGTTTAACTGACCCCCAACCTTTCCCCCAATAATTAGTCAGCCCTTTCTGTGTGTCAACAGATCCTGTTAGGCCAGCTGCCTCCCAGCTAGAGCCATGTGTGTGGCAGCAGATCAGACCTTGTTAGTGTGTAATGCTGACCACACTTCCTGTCTCGCTGCCAGTGGCAGTGTTTACAGTACAGGGTCAAATCTCACTTTTTTTATAACTAAGTATTGCAGCCAAATAGTTAAATTACAGCTGTGATGTTTGTTTTTGTGTCTAACTTGAAATGAGTTTACATTATGTAACAGTGATGAAAACATCAGATCTGGGCCAGCAACAGAGACCTAACCCCAGAGAGACACATGCCCAAAAGGAAATGGCCAAAGAGCCAAAAACATGTTGTTGGCTAAAATAGCAACCAACCAGGCTTTGCCAAGACACACTGTCATGTTTTGTACTGTATATACAGCAAAAACCAACATCAGAGCAGTCAAACACGCAATATTTTGCCATTTGTGGATCTTAATTCTGGCGTTATATAGTCTTAGTATATGGTGTTGCGTGATTTTATCGTCCCATCTTTACGCTGAAGAAAACATTTATTTAAAGATAATTTGGTAGAAAACTCAAAATATAATATGTCCTTTGTACGTGAATTTTGTACATATGTGAAACATTAGGTGATTATCAGTAAAAGTCTGATATTTCTGAATGAAGTATTTATAATGAATTAGAACAAAAAACACTCACACGAGATATTAATACAGACATGCTATATTAAAATCTTGTGTTCAGTCTTTTTATCTATTGGATTCAGTTAAAAATTTCACAAATTAGCAAAATAAAATTAATAATAATGTTTCTTTGGAAGCACTCTTTAAGTTCTTCACACTGTATTTCTGTTCAGGTAAAAGATGCCTTGTCTCTGTTTGGTTAACTTTAGCTTTAACCAGCCTTAAATACCACCAGATTTATAGATTTACCACAGACAAATGGATGCCTTTTCTGTCATATTCAACAGTTTGCACACAAATCATACTTTAGCAAAAAACTTGCCACCCTATTAAACCAATATACACAGATTTGAGAACACACAAGTATATTTACACGCATTAGCGTTCACATCTTGGCCTTTCTGCTGACCGGGGAGGGACAGGGGGGCTGTGTTGGACCTAGCCTGTGGCCAGCCACCAAGAACATGTCACCATGGTCAATGGCTGGTCAGGAGCTCTGGGGTGAACTTGGTGGCAAAAATTTGGCAGTTACCATGTAGCTCTGTGGCCCCGAATCTCGCTTCTCATCCTCCATCAATGCTGTTGCCTAGCTATGCTTCAGCGAACAGGAAACACACTGTTGATTCAGCACTGCTGACAAGCTGTGATGTCATCATCACTGATAACATGCCATGTATCTTGCACCTACACTGTTACACCTGCAGGCATTTCATAGGAAAGACAAGGACAATAAATGAATGAATAAACAGCACAGAGCAGCAATAAGGCAATAAAAACAACATGCAAAACATCTCAAACTCAAAGTACCCAGCTGTAAATATGGTCACCATCTGCCTGCTGAGCCCCACAAACTCAGCAACCTAAGGACGCTAGAAGCTACCCTTCTCTCATGTTGGAATTTAACTGGTCAGAGCACCACCAGCTAGTTTACATCTGTGGGCCATAGTGTTACCTATGGATTTTGCTAACAACTAATTTTCCTGGTGTTTAAAGGGGAAGTTTAAACTTAGACTAGTCAACTATAAAAGTAAGAAGCACACAGAAAACAGTCTATATGAAAGTCGTTTGAAATTGTTAATCACATTCCTTTGTAACATTTGTAATGGATGCTCATCTTTTTTATAGAGCAACATTTGACTCAGAGGACAAGGCACTTCTGTGCAAATTATGTCAGTATGTGTGCTGTAGCAGCTGATGTGCTGTGTACACAGGCTAACAAGTGGTGTGTGCACTGTAGCACCACTTAGTTGTGTCCACTAGAACAACACAGTTTGGCTTCTGCTTTTTCTCTTCACCTCTTCTCTTGCTTACTTTTAATGTTCTTCAGCATGTTCCCTGCAAGAATCCAAAGCACTGTCCATAAGCTTCAATACAGCCAAACGTTTCTCCAGTGTGAACAAAAATAACAATTTGTGCTTCTCCATCCAGCAACACCTGTCCCCTGAGTGATTCAAAGCACAAAGGAGACATCTACTGGACCAGTATAGTGTCCTTTAAGAAATGGTTAAAAAATAAATTTACATTATTACAATAATGATAATTAGTGTAAAGACTGACTTTCGTATTTGACCAGCAAGGGTAGCGAGGACTAGCTGGCTGGTCACACACATCTCTAGTCCTGACAGCTGCTCAGCACAAGCTATCACCGAATTAGGAGGTGAGGTCACGTAAAAAATCCATAAAACAGATTGATCGCGGTGCTTCCTATGGTCGTTTTAATAGCAGGAAAACCACAGTGGTCAGTTATGGTGAACTAAGACCTGATTTGGCTCGAGGTACTGTGATTGATTTAGGTTTGATCTTGGGCATTATTTTAGCATAAATATTTTGGCATTGAGAGCCATCAGGGGCTGAAAATTTTGCATGATCTATTCTTGTTCATGGCCATGAAGGGCAAGCAAGTCAGAGCATACCAGGCTTCTTCATGGCTGCTGATGTTGACCACCACAGTGCAGCTCACAGTTTATACAGCAGTTTAAAGTGTTAAGGGATGCAAAGCAACAAGTTGACATCTTTCTCTCAAAGTCACATCCATCCCACCCGAGATGCATCATTGAATGCATCCTCCCTCTTGGTGTCTTCCTTAAGCTTATTTTGCTTAATCTCTCAGCACAGTGATCAAAGCATACAGGGGATGATGTGTTCCTCCACAGTTTTGGAAACAACCCAGGGAAGTAGACTCATCAGACAAGCAGAGAATCTCAACAACAACAGATCTCATATGTGGAAGAGTACTTCCACAGTACACAGTAGATGGGGGCAGTGGAGCCAGAAGTGGGAGGATTGTTGCCATGCCATGCTTAAGTTGTTCAAGACTGCATTGTTTGACACAGAAGTAATTCCACAGTTGCTGCTTGCAAATCAACAGTCGTATCTTGCATCTTCAAATCACAGAGGAACGATAAGGTCATTTTGTAGTGCTGCTTAGTCCCTGCAGTGTTGTGTAGCTCTTTAACTTGCTGACAGAAAGGGGATGTCTGGTCAACATTGGTGATAGATACACTCATCCTGAGTGAATGAGCAGGCACACTGTTTGTATAAGCTGTCAAAGTGGACCATTAGTATAGTATGCCAACTACCATGGCATGAGTTTTGAAGTTTAGAAGAATAGATGCTATGCTACTTTAAACTTAGTAAGCACCGTTAGCACTAAATGACCAAGAGTAATAATGAAATGACTGAAGACTGATCTTTGAAACTCTGCAGAAGCTCTACTTGTTATGTTCAACACTGCATTTTCTAAAGTGCTTACAAAGGCTTCTCTTCATATGTCACACAAGAAAACTGAACTAAATCAAAATATAAATCAGTAATTATCTGTGTTTTCTGTTCTCAGACGAAGAGTACTGAAGATATCAGATGGTATTGAGCACATGGGAGGAATGCGCTGGGAGCTGGCCATGTGTCTGGCCCTGGCCTGGTTCATCTGCTACTTCTGCATCTGGAAGGGACCCAAGTCAACTGGCAAGGTGAGACAGAGTAATGTATGTTATTACTGTGTGTGTAGAAGAGTCTGTGTGGTTTAATTGCAATGCAAAGAGTGAATAGCACGTATAAGTAGTGCATGCTGTTTTTAAATGATTAATTTTCAACTCATGGTGGAGCAATGTGCATATGAATGTGTGTGCAGGAATACGTGTGCATTATACTTTGCCGTTACTGTCAGTTTTTATTCACTGGAGCAGTTTAAATTTCCCCCTTAAAAACTGAAATAATCATAAAATAATGCACTCACACCTTCTTGTCCTCAAAACAACAACAGCCGCATGCATTCCCCCCTCTGCAAATAGAGGACAAAAGGGGTGCCTGCACCACAAACCTCTTTCTTTCCTCCCGTCTCCCTTTCTATTTCAGTGTCCTCAACGAAGCCGTTCTAGCAGCCTTGAGGAGGACATTGAGGACTCTGCACCTTGCTGTGGGTGCTCAGCAGACCTCAAGAATCTCCTCTCAGATTCAATGAGCCAGAATGAGTGGAGAAATAGAGATAGAGAAAAAAAAATCGAAGAAGAAAGAGAGTAAAGAGAGAGAGGAGAGGTGTGTGTGAAAAAATTAATGGGCTCACATTCTACATTAGGGTGGGTAGGTGGGGGGCAACTCGACAGCAATACCTATATCTCCCTGAAGTGTCTTTTTTGTCTAACTGTGAAGTAAGACGGGGTAAGGCTTGTTCGCGGCTGGGCTTTAGCAGCCGGTCCAAGATTGATTCCTGTATTCACTGGAGGAAAGGAGAGCGTTCATGAGGAGCATGCAGAGTATATCCTCAGCCTCCGCCCCTGCTGCCTCTCTCTCTCTCCTGCTATGAGAAATTAACCACAGCTCGCTTGTTGCAAGAGAGAGGTGCTTTCTTCTCCACAGACCCTACAGCCTATTCAGTTCCGACTGCTAAGCTGTTTGCTTTTGTTGGCCGTTTTTGCCAGCCATTCTCACATTTAAGCCCTCCTGTTAGATTTACGGCGAGGCAGGGGCAAGTTTGACCAGTAAATTTGTGGTGGCTTAAAATGTTTACCCGTGGTGAGCTGGAAGGAGCATGTGGAGCATCAAAAGTTCATGGAGAGATTGAAAATTGTCCTTTTCATCTCCAGAGAGATGGCGAGAAAGAGGGAGAAAAGGTTTAGGATGTGTGATCTTTAGTTGACAAATTAAAGGAGGAGGAAACAACTTTTCCCACACTTTCTGTGTAGGCCACACTAGGATTAGCAGAGCTTAGAGTGGACAGTCTCATTAAGTCTCATGGATCTTGCCTGTTCAGACACTACCTTAGTTAGAATTTGTGTTCATGATATTTTGCAAAGCAGACCTTTAGTTTTTGAATGGTTGAGGGTAAAATCCATTCTCAAAACAGTTGTACAGTAATGTGACTAGGGGTGTGTGAATTTACATGCATATATGACTGTGTGCTTAGAGTGAATGGTGCAGTTTATCTGTATCTGTAGTATGAACACACCCATTTTAATGTTGTGAATGAAGTGTGTGTGTGTGTGTTTGTGAGTATGTGTGTGTGTGTGTGTGTGTACTCATGCACCCCTGTTTGTGCTTCAAAGAAAAGCACATTTTCCCACACTGCCAGCATCACTCCTCTGGGCTTCTCCTGTTTAAGAGACGGGGCCAGAGGAGCCTTCTTTTCTTTTCAGTCTCCTGGCCCAGCTCTGTTCTGTCCTGTTCTGTCCTCAATTGGACTTTGACTGGATGCCAGCAAGCCAGGGGATGTATGTTGTCCGGCTCTGGCTTCCAAGAGGCCAGGGTCTTTGTTCAAGAGGTTTCTAAGAGTCTTGAGATGTTGAACACAATTCTGCAAAAACCTGAATAGTTCAATAAAAAATGCAGTGTTGGTTTGCTGCGTAGCAAGTGCTAGCTACTGTAATGAAGGTATGTATGATGTTACCTATTGTGGAGCTGACTCTACAGTAGCAAACAACAGTAGGCTATACATACAGTATATACATGTATATATATATATATATATATATATATATATATATATATACATACACACACACATTATATATATATATCCATCCATTTTCTATACTGCTTATAGGTCAGGGTCGCAGGGGAGCTGGAGCCTATCCCAGCTGACTACGGGCGAGAGGCGGGGTTCACCCTGGACTGGTCGCCAGTCAATCGCAGGGCCAACACACAAAGACAGACAACCACACACTCTCACACTCACACCTAGGGGCAATGTAGAGTAGCCAATTAACCTAATGTGCATGTTTTTGGTATTGTGGGAGGAAGCCGGAGTACCCGGAGAAAACCCACGCAGGCACAGGGAGAACATGCAAACTCCACACCCTCCACACCGGGATTCGAACCTGGAACCCTCTTGCTATGAGGCGACAGTGCTAACCACTGCATAAATATATATAATATGTATATATATATATATATATATATATATATATATAATATATATATATATATATATATATATATGGATTCAATTTTGAAGAGTGGGCAGACAGTTTTTCACTGAAACCACTTTGGTGTCTATTTGGATGCTTTATGCCTTATGGCTAATCTTAAATGCTGTAAGAGAGACGCTGGACTGACAACATGAAAGATTTAGTTTTGGAGAATGTCATTATAAAAGCTTATTCCTTGAAAATGTGTTTTCTGATGTTGTGAAAATGCTCATACAGATTTACTTAGTATCATCACTGAAGTCTATTTCTCTATGTTCAGTGTACCGCTAGTGAATACTATTATTGTTTACAACAGAGTACAATTAAGTTTAGGCTTAAATTCAATTATAATCTACTAAAAATTCATTAAAAGGCTTTTTGTAGTACACTAGGTATGTAATAAGAAAATATGAACAAGGTCAGTGTTCTGCTCAGCTGAATGTCAAGAAATGCTCAGTCAAATGGTTACTAGCCACAAAAAATGCAATATGTGTACTTGCTTGTGACCACTTTTAAAAATTCTTACCGTGTCAGCTTTGTTTTTCTGTAATCTGTGCATAAATTAATTTTCCAAATCTGTTCATATTTCCACCTGCAGGTTGTGTATGTGACAGCTACATTTCCTTATGTGATGTTACTGATCCTCCTCATCAGAGGAGTGACGTTGCCAGGAGCATATGACGGCATCAAGTTCTACCTCTACCCCGACATTTCACGTCTCTCTGACCCTCAGGTAGGCTTGGATCTACTGTATCCCTCTATCACTGGCGTAACAGGAAAAAATATGCTTTATACAGGTAAAAAAAGTAAAAATTATTACTGTTTAAACTCCAGTGCCACCTGCAGGCAAGCAATCTTTCAGCCCTCAGTTTCACAGTGGAGCTGCTGTTATCACTTTTTGCATGTTGGAATTCCATCTCATCTCCTTAAAGTAATGAGAGTCATGCAGTCAGAGGGCACTCACTGTGATTCTCATAGCAGCTCATGGTTACAAAATTCATTTCTTTAAATTTTATGTTTAAATTATAAAATTTCGGACAGCCACACAAGTGACAGGTACTGGTTATGGCTGCAGGTGGCACACGTGTCAATGTTGCAGAAGTGATTGTTGTTCTTTCTTGTTCGTTTCTTTCGTTGCCTTCAGCTGCAAAAAATCAGGATGGTTGCACTGTGCCAAAAATATGATTGTTTTGTTAAGTTTATCTACTGTATGAAATGAAGAAGATACCAGAGTAAAGCAGGAGGGGTTAAAGAGACAAGACTCATGGAGATGAATTCACACCCACCTGACTGGAGCTGAGTTGCTGCCAGGGGGACAGGTGGTGTTGTTGTTATTACTGTAATGTAATGAGGGATTTGTTACACCTACCATTTATGGTCTATATTGTACCACAAACACTTTGTCATCACAGTATACATGAAACTAATGCTTGTTCGGTCATTTTGTGCAAAAAGAAGCTGCTTACCAAATAGCAAATGGTACCTCTCTAGCAAAAGGCTAAACATTGGCAACAATTTCATATACAGTTACAAACACTTGGTTGCATTTACACCTCTAGTAGCATCACTGCCACTCTAGTGACTTAATATGAAGCCACGAATTTCATAGCAGAGCTGAAACTTCACGCTGGTAATGAGATGATGAGATGAAGATGAGGGTCAGGTAAACAGTGAGCTTTCAGAACCTGGAGGGGATGAAAGATCAGGATCTGAGGCTTATAGGGGCTTCACATTAGCATGGAACTCATACAGACTGACAGCCACATTGGAGCAGACTCCTTGACCTTGTCTGGAAAAGGCAGACAGACCAGGTCGCTAAGCAACAGTGCACTAGAAAATGTCAGTTGATAGGGTGTCATGGCAACGTGAGTTGGTTAGATAGATAGATAGACAGATAGATACATAGATACATAGATAGATTATATAACATATATTTGATTAATTAAAAGCATTATATGCAGCAATCTCCTGAAAAATATTTTATAGACTCATACAAAAGAATTTCTCTGAATAATCATTTACAACCCTCTAGAAGTGTGTGGTGGCTTCTGTACATGTATAGACTCTGCCCTCTGCCTGTATTTTCTATTTTCTTTTCTTAGTACTGTGCTGTGTTGGGATGTTTCTGGGCATCAGCCTTTGTGCAGCACTATGTATCCCCCAGCCAATTATTGTGCATTGTGGGACTCGTAAGCTGTAGCCACCAGGTTACAGCCGTCTTCATACAGATAGACAGAGAGACAGGATGAATCCTGTATTTTGTATTCACGCAAAATCCAAATATGAAAAATTAAAAGTTCATCATTCACGCTGGAAAACTTTCAGGACTGACTGTTTATTAAACCCCTTCCCCTAACAGCAATTGTCCAAGCACATCTTAGTGTGACTTGGCACATCAGAAATATCAAGTTTTGGATTTCTCTGCATGCTGATGTGGTGCACATGACATTTTAGTAAGAGCAAAATGAGAGCCAGGTAAGACTCAGTGTTTAAAAAACAACCACAGATTTCGAGTTGCAAATCTGCCATACTTATCATTGCACGGTTAGGGTTAGCATGTGTGCTGTGCAAAAATGGAACACTTGTTGCAAGTAGCAAAAGTAACTAAGGGGCACATAGCTGCAGGTGATTTGTATCCGAGAGTGAGGCATCCACCCAGGTCAACTCAGTGTGATTTTAGTGCATTATTTCTAACTGTGCCTCATTTTCAAGTGTTCTTCAACTTGCACGTTTAGCATATCATAGCTCTTCAGGAAACTTCAGGATCCTAATTGATCACCCCTTCCTGTTTAAAGTCATATGTCGTCTAGAACCCTTTAACACATTGTGCACAGGGTGAGATACCATGAAGGTGATAACAAGGAACCTTTATTCCCTCAGTAGAAATTCAGTCAATCTGTAACTCTGTGGAGAAACAGGTGAGTCTGTTTCACACAACTTGTTGGGAAAGGAAGTTTGTGGTGAGAGATGGTGTTAAGAACAATAATAATCATTATAAAGCCTAAAAAATTAAATCTTAACTTGCTGCTACAAGTTATTTTTCACATTTATGCATATCAGTTCAAAAACAAGTAAGCTTATAACATGGTGCTTTAATAAATATTTTTATTGTATTTTAATAGGCTCTCCAGCTGTTATCCAGTGAGATGATTGGTGCATCTGTGAGAGACAGTGATATGGACAGAGGGGGAGTGAGTGAGGAAAAAATGGGTAGACAAAGACAAACAGAGGCATAGAGAGTGAAGGAGAGTGACAAAGAAGTGCTGCTCTTTGGCAGAGGAGGACATTACTTCTGACACCGATGTTAAATTAGCTTCCTCAGAGACAATCAGGCCTCTGTTTTGTTCTGCAGGCGGTGTGGAGCATGTGTGTGGGTGTCACTTGCTCTTTTACACCCCCAAACTTCATCTTGTGTCCCCTTTTCTATTCCTCCTTATATCTTTCTCTCCCTGGTTGTCTCACTACTTCTCACCCTCCACCCTGCACTGTGCATCACTCCTCTCCACACTCTCGTACTCCCTATCTCTCCTTGTTATGTTGTCAAGCAATAAAACCTACCCTCTAGCTTTCATTGCCCTCCTTATTGTCAGCATTAAAATAAGTCTAGTCTAGATGAACATGAACCGATGAAGCCTCTTGGATGAAAGGTGAAACGTTTTCAAAGACATTTAGCGAATGTCGAGATAGTTATGACCTGATAAATAAGAATATGCACAGACATTCAGTTCTTCCCTTAATGTCCAAAAGCAGAAACACCCCATGTTGTTGTGTGGTACCTTTCTTTATTAAAAGAATACAAACATCAAAAAGGCAAAATATGAAGTGGTGATGTGTGTCATGTGAAAATGTACCTCACCAGATTTGTTTAAAGCTTAAAAGCTTACAGTGTCAGGTACAGGTAGTCCCTCCAGAGTATTTCAGGTATTTCAGTGTCCAACTCATCCTAGCTTTTTAGCTTCTAAAGGCTACTATCGCTGTGTTCACCTGAGCAGGTAATGTTCAGGGGGCTTTGGGTTTGTTTTGTTTTTTTTGTTTGTTTTTTTCATGAAAACAAGGCACTCAGAGTAGTGAGAGTCAGGCAGAACAGTAAAGCATTAAAGTTGTGAGCTGCATTATAAAGCCCCATAGTCCAGCCCCGGGAGAGTGATAATTTATGAAGGTAGTCATATGATGGCTCTTTGATTTAAGAAAATTGGCTATAGATGTTTTAAAAAAGTTTTATCTCCCCATATGTTTTCCATTTCATTATAGTTTAGGTTTCGTGTAAAAGAGCTAAAGGTATTGTAGGTAGGATTTGATGTTCTTATTTGCAGATCTGGTGTGTGTCATCAAAATATAACACTTCAGTGTTTCATTCAAAACCAGGGTGATGCTAAAAATAATAACATATCAATTCATACTACATTTGAATGAGAAGCTTATGTCAGGTTCAGTTAAGGTAAAGGATTTTCCCTAATCAACCAGTGTAATGATAACTAATCATGATAATAAACAAAATTCTATACAGTGAAATTAATATTGTGCATGCTGGCTAATACTGTATATCTTATATAATACACAAAATACCAGGACCGAAGATGTGCTAAAAACAATTCTTTTTCCTCAGTGACTCATTGTTGCAGGCCTGCGCCATCTGTAAAATGTGATATAACACGATGATTAGAAAACTTAAGATTGAATTAATTGTATGGCTCAAAGGTGCAATCTCATTGATTTATTTCAGCCATTTCACATAAAAATCTAAACCTAACTATCATATCTAACACCTATAGACCTGAAAGTCTGGGACGTGAGGAGCACCGAGAACAGAACATTTACATTATAAGAACACTATCTTACAGCAAATGGCATCCAGCTTTCACACAGTACAAATGTTTCCTGGAGCCACAGGCTCAACATAACCAAACACAAGCTGGCCAAATTAGGCACAACATCAACAAGTGATTCTCTCTGAGCCTGGGCCTTTAAGGTTTCCCTGCGCTGTGCGGCCATCAGCCGAGGGTGAACTAAAGGGAACATTAATGAACATTAGGAGAGAAAGGCCTGTTCTTCCACAGGAACAGTCCTGTGTTTGTGAGGTCACAGAAGTTACCGTGGTTACTCCCAGGAGGGAGCGAAGACCGTGCGTTTGTTAATTGTTTCTCAGTGGGGAAATGAGATTAGTGGCTGAATGGTGATGTGAGAGAGTTTTCAAAGAACCATGCTGCATTAAGTTTGAATTCGCGAGCACCCCATGCTATCCTGTGGGTTCTAGGCTCCTTTGCTGCACTACAAACTCGTTTCATGATGTACATTTTACTGCTGTCTCGATGAAGAATCTTACATGTGTAAATCCCCATGAAGCCAATGAATCAAAATACTGTGACTCATTTCCACATTATATCTGAACATAATTGGCTAGGATAAAGACAGGGTCTTAAACTTTACCTGTACTTATCACCATCAACATTTACTAATAATACACTTGATGAGACATGATTTTGTTCACCTCTCCAGTACTTCATGTTTGTCCTGCTGCTGGAAAAACAAATTGACTGCCGTCTGATGCTTTTTAAGGTGGTTGGTTCTCCTTCTCCATTCTTCACCCATCTGTATGAGTACTGTATGTTTATACCCGCTTTTCCTTTAGGTGTGGGTGGATGCAGGAACCCAAATCTTCTTCTCTTATGCCATCTGTCTGGGCTGTCTCACAGCTCTTGGAAGTTACAATGCCTACAACAATAACTGCTACAGGTAAGATAAGAAAGTAGATACTAGATGGATAGATGATGATGAAAGCTATCAAGAGGAAAATAAGTTGAAATGTTGTCTTTAATATCAGTGTATAGATTCCATACTTACCAACACAAAGGATGTCAGAATACATGGAAAGTGATTGATAGGAATGGATGGACTGACATTCTGGTTCATTTTAGTCTCCATTCATCACGCAACATGTCTGTGCATGAGCCTGTAGGAGGCAGAAAGTCTGTGTTGTCTCCAGTGTAAGGTCCGATAACAGCTCTTACAGTAAGTGTGATCTCCTTCTCGTTCTCTGTGTCTTGCTCCTCAGGGACTGCATCATGTTGTGCTGTCTGAACAGTGGGACCAGCTTTGTAGCAGGTTTTGCTATTTTCTCTGTGCTGGGCTTTATGGCCTACGAACAAAATGTTCCCATCGAGGCCGTGGCAGAATCTGGTGAGAGAATAACAATTGTGTTTCTTCATGAAAATCTAGAAAGCACCAGCTTGTGGCCATACCACATACTATATCTGAGTACTATAGACCAGAGAAGATTTGCCTGAAATTTTGCACCTCAATCCATCATTTTGTGCAATAATGTATAAACATAACCACTTATATAACTCTTCACTCTTCACCTAGGCTCTTAGACCATGGCATTATGATTTATTCAAGTCTGTATGAATGATTTAGAGGATGTGACAGAGCGAGTGATTTGAAATGTTTGTCTTAGTGCAAGGCGAGGACAGCGGTTAATGTTTTAAATAATGTCTTTCTAAGGGTTTCCAACCAAATGTCGGCGTTAAATAAGGCAACGGCTGTTATGTTGTTGTTGATATGTAACAACAACAACAACAATCCAGGGTAGAGAGTAGAGAGGAGTACAAATTAGGCTAGTCTACTAAAGCCCCTGCTGATGGTGGTTCTAAAACAGTGTTGGGAAACTATAGGCACAGTGAGATACATGGAAGTGATACAGTCAGCTGATTACACAAAATGGAAGACGGGCTTAAAAAATGCCTGAGTGAGTGCTTTACTTTTTCCCACTCTAATGAGGGCCCTATTTGTGATTTTTATTTTTACTTATTTATTTTTGTGATGCAGGTCCTGGCCTGGCGTTCATTGCATACCCCAAGGCTGTTACTATGATGCCTCTGTCCCCACTTTGGGCCTGTCTCTTCTTCATGATGCTCATCTTCCTCGGTCTGGACAGCCAGGTGAGGACCACTGGTGTGAGAGAACAGTGACATTATAGAGCGTGTTCATTTAAGGGTTGAGCTTTTTGTTAAAGATTTGCAAGTGAATTAATAAAATAAATCAGAGCAAGGCTGACTCAAATTGCTCTATTTCCAGTGTATATGACACAATGTAAAAACTGAGATTGTACATCTATCAGTATTGTAAATGTTCAGATTTAGAAAATTTGTTTGAAAGAATTGGTTGTATGTTAATCAAAAACAAGCATAAGTATCTATTGACATGTTCTTTAATTGTGAGTTGAGTTGTTCTAGTTTTGTTAACCCTAAATGAAGCCATGTCAATCATGTAGTGTTTGATGGAACAAACTATGTTTATGCATGATATAATATGAGGTCTTAATCTTGATGACCTTTCCTTATTCTGCAGTTTGTGTGTGTGGAGAGTTTAGTGACAGCTGTGGTAGACATGTACCCAGAGACCTTCAGGAGAGGCTACCGCAGAGAGCTGCTCATTCTGGGCATGTCTGTAGTCTCCTTCCTCATAGGACTTATCATGTGTACAGAGGTAAGCCTCAGCTTTAGTTACACCGTCTGAGTTAAAGGTAGCACGTGTCAAGTTTTTAAATTAAACCAGTGCTTTTTTTTTTTAACAATTGTTTCCTAATGAAAAACAGTGATTTAGTGAGAAGACAGGAAGAACTATTCACGTTATGATGAAAGAGAGAAAAAAAGTAACAGAAACATGTAGATGTTCACTGAGCTACACCAAATGACAAAAACGGCAACAAAAGCAAACAGCGCTGTTTTACAAATGCATTATATTGCTACAAACATACACACAGTATTCTGAGCAATGAAACAAACAGGCTAAAAGTACATCAGGAGTCATATGACAGAAAGTAACAGCACAGAGATAATTGTATGTGTTTGCTTTAGTTACTTGAAAGAGATTTTTCCATATAAGACAAGCAACATGGATCATAAAATGCACTCATCTTTTATAGTCTGTAAAATAAACTGTCAAAGTTTACTTTCTTTGGGGGCTGATTCTTTACTACTCATATCAGCTTTGGAGATAACAGGGTTTTCTTTTTACGTTATGTTTATGTTTTTATTTAACATGTAGACATATCATCTTCACTGTTACCACCATCTTCAACATCATCATCATCATCATTGCTGTTGTTGTCATCATCACCACCACTGTCATCGTCTCAGTAGAAACCCAGCCAGGTACATTCAGTCACATGATCCAGAGAAAATCATATGATCCACTGACTTCTGTAGTTTAACATTTATGAAATGACCCAGCAATATGCTCTACTGGATTCTCTGTTTTCCATCTCAAAAATCTGTAGTCAAGTTACCCATCTTGAGCTGCGTTCATGTCACCAGCTCTGCTGTGCTTTTAAGAAATTTCATCTTTATGTAGTAATAATGGAAGAGAAACTGGTTCTTCACACTATCCAGAAGGTCATTTCATCCACTAAAAGCTTTTCATGTGCCTATATGCCCTGCTTTCCATCCACCCCCACTGGAAAACATGCTGCACTGTCTTTAGTGGCCCATAATGGGCATGAAACGGGAAAAGAACTATAATGCAATATTAATGTGCAGTACCTCTTCAGTTTTCGTCCTTGATAGAGTACTATATTGTCCAATTTCTTGACCTCTGTTTGTAATTCCCTGTCACCACAGTATAAAAACAACCAATTCCGCCCCATTTTCACTTGTCTTTCAGCACTACCTACACTCTAGACACTTCAGCTCTTTATGCTGCCAATGGGACATAATGAATAAAATGTCACAAAAAGCTTAGAGAAGGATTAAGTTCAAAAGGTTCACTGAGAGTGCAATTCAATACCTGACTCAATGAGGGACATAAAGGCAGGAACAGAGACGTTTTGATGATATTCTTAGCTGTTTATGAGTAGTTTAGAGTTGTGATGTAACACCACTCTCAGATTTTATTTATGATCATCCTTTTAGTGGAAGCACAATGAACAGATGAGTTGTCTTGAGTGGAGGTAGGGAAGGTAGAGAGTGGATGATGAAAAGGGAGCACCATCACTGATACTGTAACAGTGTAACAGTTCAAAGGAATAGTTGGATGGAGCTCAGGTTATTTGAGTAAAAGTAAAATTAACAATAGCACAGCCAATTAAATTACTACTGATTGATAAGCATCACAATGATCGTCATAATCATCTTCTTAATTCATCACTATTTGTGGATTATTATGCATATTAATAATCTCATTTAAGTGGAGTAAAAAGTCCAATATTTCCTTCTGAATTGTAGACTAGTAGAAGTAGTGGCATTAGATAATCAAGTTAAGTACCAATACCTCAAAAATACTCTTAAGTACAATAAATGGTTAAATTTGATTGATTAACTGAATTGATTAAATGATTAAAAGAACTTTCCACCTTTGTTACTAATACTGTTGAATCTGTCTGTTCAAAGCTACAGCTTGCAGCTGGTTAGATTAGTTTAGCACATTGACAGGAATCAGTGGGAAATTATGCTGATGGTGAAGTTTAATTGTGCAAATGAAGCGAGATACAACTTTAATTTGAACCTTAAAGATGCAGGACAGCGTTTTTTACCTTATGGTAGAGCCAGGCTTGCTAAGTCCCTTTCTATGCTAAGCCAGCTAACTGCTTACATCTCCTAGAATGTCATATTCCTTTAAATTTGTAACAAAACATAATTTGCAGTAAGCTGTAAGAAATACCAGCGCAGAGTTGCTGTCTACAGTGGTTTACTACGGTATAGAACACTAACAACCAAATCAAGCATGCAAATGATTAATTTCATTTGATGTGATCTGTCTGATGCTCACATAGAGGCTGTGACAGAAAATTGACTCCTGTCTTGTCCTATCAGGGTGGCATGTATGTCTTCCAGCTGTTTGACTCATATGCTGCCAGCGGGATGTGTTTGCTGTTTGTGGCTATATTTGAGTCCATATGTATCGGCTGGGTGTATGGTAAGATAACAGTCTCAGTATAACAAGAGATTATCAAAGAAATGTTTGTTTTTCATTCCTCACCCTCAGTGCCTCTGATAACACTAGTCTGTACTTTGTCAACTGAACAGCTGCCGCACATTCAGCACAGAAACGCAGGCACTTCAACAAACATTGTATTATGCTTTTACCCTCCTTGCTGCAATTGTATTTCTTCTCTGCCCTCTGCTGGAGAATAGGCTCAAATACATACAGCTATACCAGGGACACTAAAATCTTTTTTCTGAGATATTATGGTATTGTGGCAGTGCGAAATGTTGCCATTCAATTGCTTTTTTTCTACCTGAAATGATTTTTTGTTATGGACATTTTATGCTCAAATTAAAGAGAAAGAATCTTTGGCTTTCGTTTCCACATTTACGATCGTGTCTCTCTTCAAAGAAAGTTTCAGAAAATATTTTATCTGCATCTAGTCAGCAGTTATGTTCAGACGGCTATACACTGTCAGGATACATCAGTCACGTCATTATTTTGATGCTGCATGCAGAAGCCCTGAGTGACACTTATTTGCATTTCAGGTAGTGACAGATTCTACCTAAATATCGAGGACATGATTGGCTACAAACCCGTCTTCTTCATCAAGTGGTGCTGGATGATCCTGACCCCGGGCATCTGTGCTGTGAGTGTCACTGAAGATACAAAATCCAGAGCAGCAGAAGCATCAAGGACAGCTAACAACATATGTAGATTAATAAAGGGCAGACATATTCAGAACATACTTTTTTATTTGAGCTGTCATGTGGATTCTTTGGACTCGTTGACTACAGTTTATGAGCAGTATATAGTTATGGAGTGAAGCTGCTGAAATGTAGTTTTTTTTGGTTCATTCTGTAAGATACTTTCTCATTATGTGTGATAATTAAGTATCCTGTAATTGTTTCAATATAGCCACTAATGCCACAGACATTACTCTTTATAGGATCTTTGTTTTGTGTTTATTAGCATTAGAATACAATCTGGGAAGAACCATGAACATCTTAGAATTTTGAATTTTCATCTGCTGCAGGGAATTTTTCTGTTTTTCCTGATTAAATACAAACCACTGAAGTACAACAACGTGTACACCTACCCTGACTGGGGCTATGGTATCGGCTGGTTCATGGCCTTGTCCTCGATGGTCTGCATCCCTCTGGGGATTATCTGGATGATCTGGAAGACTCCTGGTACTTTCTCTGAGGTAAAAATACACACAAGGTCAAATCTCACACTCATACTGCAGTATTTCACAGGTGTTTACTTAATGAGGGCGGCGTGTCACAATATTTCCCTTACTGTTTGCATGCCATTTCAGTTCTTACTTTCCATGCATGTAGTTAGAAGAATAGAATAGAAAATAATAGACTTTTATTGTCATTGAAAACTATACCCCATGCAGTGCACATTGGAATGAAATTACGTGCACTGGCTCATAACAATATTAAAAAAAAAATATTTACAGAAGTGAAAATAAGAGTAAATACTGTGATAAAAAAAAATCTGAATGAGTATGTGGGAGTATAAAATGACAAAACTGCACTAACATTTCACAGTTTGTGATTGGTGTGTGCCTTTGTGCATGTGACAGGCCAGGAACAGTTCAGAGTGCATTGTGCATGGGTGTAGATAGGGGCGTACGTGCGTGTGTGTGGATGCATATTCCTGTAGTTGTTGGGACAAAAATCTGTTTACAGTCACACTATGAGGACTCGCCTTACTTACTGAAAAAGTTTTATGTCCATTAGCCTTTTCACTTTCCATTAACAAATCATTTCTCCTTAAGTAACCCTGGAAGAACAGCAGAACTTTAAAATAATTTGCAGATCAGTTTCTGGACCTACTTTCTGCGGTACAGGCTGTAAATTATGTACCATTCAGGCCAGCGAGAAAATGACATACAGCTATACCAGGGTGGATATTAGGAAATATTAGGAGAATGATACAAAGCCAATCTTTAATACAAAGCAGATCTTTGTTTCTTCAAAACAATGATGGCCAGTGTGATCTGATGTTGTAATAGAATTGATTTTGGTAAGACTTTCTAGTTGTTGTATTTCTCCCATCTGACTTTCTCAGAGGTACTTTGACACAGATGAATGATTTCCCATCATTGCTTAAGGGAGGCTCATGGGATGCTGATGGGAGATTATCAGTGGTGGGCTGGGTATATAACAACGTTAACTTTTTCAGTAATTTGAGCTACAGTAGCTCTTCTATTGGATCGGCAAACACGGGCCAGCCTTCACTTTCCACGTGCATCAGTGAGCCTTGACCACCGGTTTTTCCTTCCTTTGCCCACTTTTGGTCAGTTCTGACCACTGTTGTGTCTGCTTGTTGCTGCTTTTAGAAGTAGTTTTGTGGTGAGAGTATGAGAGATAACCTCTTATTTCTCTCTGTCAACGCTCCCCGCAGAGAATGAAGAAGCTGACGACTCCCAGCAAAGACCTGAAAATGAGAGGGAAACTGGCCGCTCTGAGTCCTTACGCTGCCAACGATGCAAAACTTAAGGTTGATGGGAAAATATCCACCATCTCAGAAAAGGAGACGCATTTCTAACCAACTGCCTGACTGACCGACCAAGCTCCCTGCCGTCTTCACAATAAGGCTACCCAACAAAAAGTACAGCACACAACAACATTATACACCACCACACAAAACAGGAAATGAAACGATGACTAGGAGTGTTATTTTTGTTTTGTAAAAAAAAAAAGGAAAAAAAATGAAAAGTTATCATGAATATGTAGTCTGCTTCTGTTTTGCACAAACTTTGATAACACATTTGTTGTTTTCAGTTAACATTGTGACTAAAGCGGCTGTTTCTTTCTTTTCTAACCATTAATATTTTAAAATCAGTTTGATGACACAAGCTATGCTTAAAACTTATTGTGGTACCATGTCAGTACTGGTCGCACTCACGTCTGGGCCTTTAGAGCAATACCTATGTGTTGTGTTGCAAAAGGCTTACATTGTACATTTAGTGGCAAACTGCTGTGCCTCTCTATTAGGTACTTGGTACCCAATCGTGACTATCTAAGATGTAGCAGCTTGGGGACCATTCTACATAGTTTTGTCTATTAAGAGAAGATACCGCAGTATGTATTAGTACTGAGTCCATAGGAGGGCATACCCTGAGTACTCCTGCAAGTAAAACTTTGAGTTGTATATAAAAAGTTGTGCCATTGAAATCTTGGATGTCACGTGAATTAGCTGTAACTGTGAGGGCTGTGGAACGATTTTTAGGCCTTCCGTGATTGTTATTTACTTGAATTCAATGTTGTTGCTTAGTAACAGATACAAAAACTCAGCCTATTGGTTGTTACTGAATGACATTATTAGGTTATTGATCGTGTTGGGATATATTGGATCCTTGAGGGCTTTGCTGATTTCCATATCACCGGTCTTTCTAAATAGATGTCTCTGCTCTGTGGCTAATATTGAAGTGCAAATGGGTAGAGGTCCAGAGTGTAAACACTCTATTAAACCCCTCAGCTTTAGAATACTTTAATTTCCATTTCTAGTTTTGAGCTACAGATCATCAAATGGCTACAAATAGCAGTGAGTGACTCGCAGGCTGAGTCTAAAAACACACCTCTGTCTCTTGTCTCGCTGCCCCCCTATAAGTCATGGGTATCTGTCATTTCACAGTAATTATGCTGAGCCTAACGCAGAGTGACAGACAGATGTGCTTCCACCCCTGCATTCTTATTTCCTACTCCGCCTGTAGAGCAGAAGATGGACGGCCATCAGATGAGCATTTCAAAACCCATCCGTCTTCTTATCCCCGTTCTTTTTATTCTTTCCCCTTGTCCCGTTTTCTCTTTTCTCCGGCTGTCCTGCCTTCTCATCTTCAACCTCTGCTTGTCTGCCTCTGTCAGTTTTTTTCTTCTTCTGTGTTTCTCTTCATCACATGGAGGGCTTGAGCAATGACACGGGCCTTGTATAAAACCATGATGCTTCTGAATGCTTTGTATGGCGCCTCTATGCATCACTGATGGTCTTTATTAGTGTTTCTTTGACCTTTCTTCTAACATTGTAAAACGTTAAACCTCAATGAAAAAAAACAAAAAACAGATGTTTTAATTTTGCTGTCTGAGCCACATGGGGGGTTAAAGCACAATCTGTCCCTGTCATCTGTTTAACCGCGGTGAGAGTCAATGAGCTGGTCTCATTGTTCAGATCAATCTCAGTCCATTACAGCCTCATCCAATCAGCACTCGAGTGACTCCGAGTTATCCTACCTCCCTTCCTTGCTTTGTCCGACTTTCTCACTTCCCTTCCTTTCTTCCCTCTGCCCTTGTTTCCTGATGAAAAATGCAATCAGAGGAATGCATTTGAGGGGATGAAACTCTCTCTTTACAGTTTGTCAGGAGGAGGCAAAGAAAGGAGGGGAAGAAACAAGGAATTGATGAACTGAGGAAGTGCGTGATTGAGTATGTAATGAGGGAAATCAAGGAAGTGATTAGTGACTGAAGCCCCTCCTGTCTAAGCTGTGACATCCTCTTAAACATGTGATTGGTCCCTCTGGTGTGGTTGCATTATGACATTATCACCTCCTCACCGATGTTTGTGCAAAGCTAATAGTCATGTGTATCAGAAATTATAGCCTGCTGTTTAACACTTTCATGTTGATGTATATTTTTACATCTCTTTCTAGAAATCTGTGGTCTATTTCTTGAGATGAAAGATGTTTTAAAAGAATTGCTGTATTAAAAAGAATACATCCTTTGTTTTGACTTTTGATATGCCACTCAAAAGATCTTGTTAGAGAAATATAATGAAAGGTGTTTTACTGTTCTGTATTGTTCTACACACATTTTGGTATTCACAGGACACATGAACTGTCTGCTTACTCATTTTTAAGAATAAATATTATAAAGGAACTTGAAGAGTAGAGGCTGGTCTTTTTATTGAACTTAAGCTCACAATGCAGCACTGCAGTCATCATGAAAATTTGGGGGGGGGTGGCATTTCCTTCTTTAAGTCCTTCTTAAAATGTTTCAGCTGTTCTATTTGTGATAACAGTGGAAGATGAAATGATAGCAGGTAAGAAAATGATAACAGATAATAAATGACATCAGATAAGATGACATTTAAGTCCAGTACACTGAGCAGATTGTTCACAGGCACAAACAGTAACAGAATGTGGTGCAGAAAAGCACAAGAAAAAAAATTCAAAACAATTTAAATATTGATTTATGTATATCCATAGAGCAAAACAAAACAACTGAATTAAATATATAATACTGACCTAATACAAAAAGTTGTATTTTAAATGTTGTTATTTATTTGACTGTGTGAGCTGTCTGGTCTACAGGCATATTGTTTAACTCTTAATCTGCCTGCCTGGCTATATGCTAAAACCGGCTTCTATATGCTAAAACTGGCTTCTATATGCTAAAACCGGCTTCTTTATTTAATTGTTTAGCTTATTTAAATGTCTAGTTTTATATTCTTTTTACATTCTATTTTTTATTTAGCTTATATTTCTATTTTATTCAACTTTTTGTTTACCTCATACTTTATATTTTTATATTCTTATATTCTACTTACTGCTCCCGGGACCTGAGTCCTAATTTCGTACCATAAACATGTGAATGTGAGCTGGTATGACAATAAAGTTCCTTGATTCCTTGATTCCTTGATTGATCCCTGCACACCTTCACAGGGTCTACATGTACAAACTGGGCTTCACTAACAATCTCCCTCTCATGCTAGTTTTGCTGCACTTGTCTGGATGGGAGAGCTTTCCTTGTGAGTTTTGTGACGTTACATAATTCCCAGCACATTTTCACCATGCCTCGATGTACAGTACGATCATTCACAGGCCTTTTGCTTGATATGTCACAGTAGAAAAAGCCTACGTGAGTAATACAGTTAATGTAGGCTGGGTTCCATTTAGCTGCTTCAGTTTCAAGGATCTGGTGTTATGCATGCTGGTAACAGCTTACTGGAACACTTCAGTAGAGTCATTGTTTACATTATCAGTAACAAATCAAACTTGGCCATTGACAACAGTTAAATGCAAGATGTAGCATTGTAGAGAACTGATAGATACCAATATGTCATTTCTGCTACTGTAAATATTGCCCTCAAAATGCATTTACAGTTGGCTTACGATATATGCACTGACAAATTATAATATTTTTCACAGCGTCTCTATTCGGTTCCCTTTATCTTTCTCCCTCCTTCATTTGTGTTTTGTTCCTATCAAGAAAAGGAAAAATGCTGACAGTGTCTTCAAACAGCATCTGGTTTTTCTTTCTATGATCTTATTAGATGATTTGTTTGAGGAACCTCCACATCACTGCAGTCCAGATTTGATAAAATCCCTTGCCAGTGTGTTTGTAGGGTGTGTGTTTCAGTGTGTGTGTGTGCGTGCGCAGTCATGTGCATGCATCCAACTGTCACACTTCAGAAATCAGCTTTACTTTCTTTGATTTGGAGGTGACATGTTGACTTGATCCAGTGGATGGTGTGAAGTAAATCTTCTATTGTTGTGTCACGTTGCTGCTGCATGAAAACTTCTGAGAACACTATATGAGTTGAAAAAGTTTCTGGACTGTTCAGCCGAGCAAAAACCCATTCGGAGGGTAATTTGAAGGTTAAATGGCTGTCAGCTGGAAAAATCATGCTTTCCAATACTGAAAAAAAGACTTCTCCTTTTTTCTTTTAAGAGATAAGCTTTAATCTAAAACCTTTATCTAAAACACTGCTGTTGGCTGACAGGCACATACTGTATACATTATGAATAAAATTTCCCTAGGCAGGGCTGTTTTATTCCAGTACTTCCGATGATTGTTAGGGAAGAAGACAAGCAGCAGACAGTCAACATTAAATGAAAGTTTTTCCTGGAAGCTACAGATCAACCATTACAGTAGACTAGGCTAAAAGACAGGAAGATTGGGTGAATGCCAAACCCAGTCTTTATAGATCAATTTCTGACCTGTGGGGATAAGAAGCTGACCATCACATGCATTTGGTTTAGTACATATGTTATGCATTTTTAGCATATATTATGCAGCTTATGCTCAAGTCAATCACTAATGAATTTGTGGCTGGAATAGGACCAGTTTGCTTACACAATCAGAAGACATAGTGCAACACTGGAATTCAGTTGGTGTTTTATTTATGGCCATCTGAAGGATGTGCATCCAATACTTTGTCTTCATTTAGTCCTTATGCTTGCAGTCTAGCTAGAGTTTAACTATCAGCTGATTGCTAACCCCACCCCCTTGTCAACAGACCACAGTCATTCAGCCAGCGACAACAGTGTGAAGAGAAACAGTAATGTGCAGTGCTCTGGCAGTCAAAGAGCAGATAGGTGACAGGGAGACAAATACGATAAAGGACAAGAAAACACATGCCTCAATATCAACACAGTAGCAAGTACAGAGTGCATACAGCATAAACTGGCAGCCTAACATAGACACAAATTTGCAAAAGTGAAGACTGATGCAGATGCCATACAACAGATGCAAAAATACAAGACAGCAGATAGAAGAAGCAGCATTCTTCCCTGTGGTTATGGAGAAGGCATAACAGATTAGTTGACTCACGCACAGTGTTCAGGGGCAGTGCTTCAGGACAGAGCCAAGATAGAAACACAATGCACCACGGTCAAAAGACAGCCTTGCCTAAAGATCATAGCAACCTAGATTTTCATCCTGATCTTTTGATAGGGACTGAGAAAGGAAAATAAATGTGCAAGAAAATCACTTAACTGTAAATGCATAGATGACACGGTTAATATTACAGCAAATCCTGTTACCCTGTCATCCATTACACTGCAGTAGATTTCTCACTGTCACTGACTTCTTTTATTTTTCTGTTATTTGATGTTCATCTTCTGAAAAAATTAACCACAAAGGAATTGCATTATCACCTCCTCACCGATTAATTACATATTTAATCCGAGTGGTTTATTCATAATCCTGCTGGAAGAAAAGCTACGGTTAAAGTCAGTTTCATTTAGTTTTCTTTCATGACATTTGGATCAAGAGGCCAAATAAAAATGGAAGGGAGACCAGACACAGATTGTAAAGGAATACCTTGCACATAACAATACCTTAATAATCACATAATGATGATGTAGCCAAATTATCACAGATGAACCGGACTCTTCTGCTCTGAAAATCCTGTGACTGAAAATCCTTTGAAGACTTGCCAATGCAGCAGTAAATTCTAATAAGGGGTCGAGACAAGTTTAAGACTATTGTGAGACATTTTGTGTTAAAACTGAATCAAAAAGTGTGACAATGTGATTAAGACTAGCCTCAAACATGCAGTGATAAAGCAAGAGTTCATAAAACATACCATACACTGCATACAGCTTTTATTAAACTATGGCTCAGAGCCTATATTCATTCAGAGGTCATATTATTAATTCAATGCTTTAAAAAGTCTCTGCTTCCGCACTAAATTTAATCACTTCTGTTCCCTTTTGATGTTGTGCTAGTGTGACATGAGGCAGGAGTTTTTCGTTTAATTTCAGCAGGGGGCAGCAAATTCCAAACCCAAATGACTGCACAAGCTTGAACGCCAGGTGAAAACCCCACAGTGCCTGGACGCATTTCTGTTACTTGTGCATGCGCATATGCTAATACATCTGCATGTGGCTGCATATCTTTTGATGAGTGGGTGTGTGAACATTTCTGTGCATGTGTGTCCGTGTGTGCAAGGCATTTTCTGCTCATAGCAATACATTTGTGTCTTCAAGCAGCATTTGTCCCTCTGTATCTCTGCCACATTATCACTAAATTAATGGTTTGCATGCTCACAGTGCCTGACACGGCATCATGTAGTATCAGGTAAATTTCATTCTTGCACGCTTCAAGCTGACAACCTTCTCTCCTCTGAAAAGGAAATGAAATACACAGAGCTCAGTGTCATGAGGCATTTCCTGCATATATCTCTTTCAGTGATAATTGGGAAATGATTATCACAGAGAAATAAATGGATAGTGCATGTCCAATAGTGAGAAATATACTGGTGAACTAGAATGACAAAGGCAATAGGAAAGAGAAAGATGCGAAAAGGAAACGGAGAGAGGAGGGGCGAGTGAGAGTAATCTGGTGTGTAATAAAAGGAGGCAACAGAGAGAAAATGGTTTCTGTGCCTGTGTGTGAGAGCGAGTAAAGAGACTGGACAGGACACTTGGAGGTCAAAAAGGGTAACAATGTTCATTGTCCTTTATATTCATTGTCCTTTATGTGAAATCACCAGACAATGCTCAAAACACCATGAATATCTACTATATATATATATATATATATATATATATATATATGAAAGAGAGAAAGAGAGAGCAAGTAGACATCTTTGTTGGACCCTGTCTTCAGACCTCAGCCATTTCTTCTGCATTTTATTAATGTAAGAGGAAAAACACATGAATCTCTGCAGTAATCTCTCCTGGTATCCCATAATGACATCAAATCAATCAAGCATTTTTTAAAGGCAAAAAAAAAAAAAAAACAAACCCCTGCATTTATTATACTCCAGTGTCCAGCTTAATTTTATATGTTGTTGCTGCGTATGCTGTTTGGTCACCGCCATAAAGATTTGTATTTATAGTTTTACTTTGCTTTTTGCTTCGGTCAGCAACTCAGAGTTGTCCTCTTGACTGTAAGGAAAAAGCATAACATACTGGAAAGAAACGAAAAGAGAGTGCTATACGCTGTGTAAATTTACAGCAATTCACTTTTATTGACACTGAGCACTAGGAGAATACTGTACATTCAAAGACAGTGTCTTGAAACACTGATGGCTCTTTTGTCAAACTGTGACTGTGGATCTGTTTAAAACACTCTAACATAATGTACTGGATTCATACAAATACTTTACAAAAAAACTTTCCCCCCTCTCCTGTGCTGTCTATATATTTGCTCCCTAAATGACACGTTCATTTCCTTTGACATTATAAACAGTCAATGAAAAGCTATTACACTGCATGGTGACCCTTGACCCACACGTCAAAATTTTCTCTGTATAATAGTAATGAAGCACACTTAAGAGTGATGTGTATGCATGGGGTGGGGGTGTGGGGACTGTTGCAGAGGTAAGGATGTCAAATGGGACGTAACTCAGCACCTTCTTGGAGTTATCAGTTCATGGGTCAAAGCAGAAGACGCCTGAGGACTATTCAGGCGTCTTTCTTTCCCTCATCACCCTCCCTCTCCTCTTCAGTTGGCAGCAAATGAAGTGTAACTTGGACAACTAAGCATCACCACCATCTATCATTAGTGTTACCAGCATCTTTAATGTCTTTGTTTATCAACTAACCAAAGAGGTGATCAGGTGGCTATTTTTAGCAATACCTCATTTCATGTGTCATGAATGCCAAGCCTTGTGTATCACTTTAGAGCTTTGAATCTATCTAAAATAGTTAACAACCCAAACCTGCAAATGACCAATTTTATGCATTATATTAGCATAGTATGTCAAGACTGAGTGCTGTGGTGCTCTCCAAGGTGCTGATCCTGCTTCTGGGAGCAGTCCAGTACTCTCATTTTATTCTCTCCTCCTTCCAAGCCAACATTTTATTTTTCAAATTGAATGAAGTTTAAAGTCCTTCTTATGCACACAAAAGGCTTGAGAGAAATGTCTTTTGTGTGCATAAATAAAGTTTAAAAACTTTGAATTCAACTTTATTTTTAAAAATTTACTTAAAATGTTACATCTGGGTTATCACAATGTATTTTCACAACTCTGTGTAGACAGAGTTGTGCAAAGTTTCATTAGTTCATAAAGCAATGAGGTGCAATTGAGATTTAAGTAGGGTTTTAGTTTATTTGCATGAGATCCCCAGGCAAGGTTAAATAATAAATACGAAAAGATGAAGAAAACATTTCATAGACTTGAAATGTGTCAAAACAATCATAGCTGTATTCTAGTGTATGATTATGAATTCATTCACTTCAAATTGTGTGTTTTTTGCCCATTTGCACACACTCAGACACACACACACACACACACACACACCCACACACACACGTATGTGTATGTGTCCAGGTTTCGGTGTGCTTGCTTAGCACACTCGATGTGAGGTCTGTCACCACTGGGTAGGCCCTGTGACGGTTCTGCAGTAATAGGTTTTGGCAGCTGTGTAATTTCTGCTGATTTATCCCTGACCTTGGAGAACTCTTCTTCTGTAGTGCAGGTGCCATTTGTAAGAAACACGTACATGCATACATATATATATAAGGGCCTATGTCTATACTGTATATCTACAGTACAAACATGAGCCAAATAAGCAAACTTGCACAACAATTTAAAAAAGCTCCTCAGTTTTGCTCCCACACAATACATATTCATACACAGACCCATTCCCACAAGCTCACATTTATGCATCCACCTCCACCTTTCACCACATTCACACACATGCACACTCTTGGTGTTAATAGGTCTGCACTCAGGGACGAGCCAATGACAGCATTTCCAATTTCACTCAAGCAATGTTGACTGGTTGAATGGGTCACTGGTTAGATGGGACACCAGCTCTGTGATATTTTAGCAAAGGCTTTGGAGAGCTCTGTTTATTACTCTGGACATGGTTTCTTACACTGTAGTTAAGGAGGCTAAATTACATAACATTTCAATGTGATTGTATCTCATGGGATTACATGTGACAAATAAACTTCATTGGCTGACTCACATGGAACTTGTTATGGGAGGGAAGGAAACAGAACCACAGTAGAATTTGATCTGTCTTGATTACTAAACATGTAGTATAGAGTGAATGTTTGAGCTATTAGAATCAACATCATACACCAAAATCTATGCATATAGATTGTATACAAAGTATATATGCAAACACAGTATGTTGTATAAATGTATTTTTAGCTTTACTTCTGTAACCTTATTTTTACTACAGGTCAAGTTTCAGTAATGAAAAGTACAAAATATGCTCAGATGTTTATGCCTGTATAGCTTTGAAATGACTTTTGTTAAGACATTTTACAGAAAACAATGTCACAAACTCCAGATAGTAACTATAACTGCTGCAAGAATTTAATGGTAAAAGAGGTTCATCTGAACTGCTTGTACTGCTGTGCTCCGCTGTATTTTCTCTCACTTCCTTAATGCTTGATTTTTCTATCCTTCTTTCCAGTCATCACACTGTTCTGCCATTGATCACAGTCAACAGTCAATACCTTCTCACTTGTGGTATCATCATTATCCCACCTTTCTCTGCTTCAATAACCTCTGCATGTGTGTCAGGGAGACCTTGTTGATGGTGGCAGCTGAAAGCGGGAGTCCACACATGTTTGTACACATGTGATTGTAGCTGCAGACAGAAGTTGTGGGGCCACAAAATAAAAACTTTTACTTTTCTTTTTATTTGGATATTACAAGACATCCAATACAATACAATGTAAAAGTGAAAGATTTCTCTCTCGCCAACCTTTACTGCCCCTTTTATGCGGCTGCTCATGTTCAACGATCCAACCCCCACAGGAGCATAAAGGAGCTATAACTGTCCATTTAGCCCCAAGTGTCAATGATGCTTTGCAGCAACAGTGACACGTCTTTGTGCAGTTGTTAAACTTGGATTTCAGTTCAATTTTTATTACCCTGTCACACCAATGTGCTTAAAGCAGCAAATCTGAACCAGTTCCCTGTTGCAGTTTAATAAACCAGAACTTCTTGATCCAAAAGACTTGTGTCCATAGTGTTTACGGATCTAAAGTAAGAAATCATTCACATATCAGTCTGTTCAAGTTGTGATTCTCAGGTTGTCAGTTGATGCTCACAGTGTAAGTTATTCACTCAGCCTGTGAGGATGATTTATTTTTTTCCTGAATTTGTACCACACACAGGAAATCCTCATCCATTTGAGTCCATTCGTGTCTTTGCATGAACTTCATATGTGAACTTCTCATCTCTTAAAATTGCTTTGAACACTTCTGGACAGCTGGAAGTGAAAATCAGGTAGGCCTACTGAATCTGCAGTACTGTGCACCAAATGATTGTTACACTACAGATAAATATTGTTTCAGCGGGAACAGAAAGTCAGGTGTTGATTGTGGATAAAGAAAAAGAGAAACAGGGTGAGTGAGAGAGAGAGAGAGAGAGAGAGAGAGAGATGCTATCTGTTCAAAAACACCTCCGGCTAGTTTAAAATGAAACTCCTCATCATAGCTGTGACCTCTAACCCCTGTTGTAAAGCACGGGGTAATTGAGGTTAACAGTGTAATTTGACCTTTGAAGCTTCTGTTTGGCTTCTGTTGGAACATTTCCTGCTAAACTATATAAGAAATAAAGATATAGAATATAAGACACAGCCACCTTTTGAATATTCCTTATCTACAGCTCCAGAAGGACTGTAATGTGAAGCAGCATATTAAATCCATGCCACAGAGAGCAAACATCACAAGAAGGGCAGATAAAATGTTTTGGGAGAATAGAATGGACTCTCAACTGAGAGTTATTAACAGAAAGTGTTATGATTATGCCCTCTCTCTCACCCTCACATAAAACGACACTCAGTGTTTAGTGTTTAAATTGGTTTCTCATTGTAAATATCCATAGCATCCAATGCGTCACATTTTATTAGCCCGCCCCCCCATTCACATCTGCCTCTCTCTTTCTCTCTCCCAAGAGGACACAATAAACCACTCTATGCACATCCACCTTTCAGATTCTCTGGAGAACTTTTAAAGCACAGCACAGCCAGTGGCGCTGCACTACACAGAGACACCAGCGTACACACAAGGACTGTTGACACCTAAATAGCAAAAAAAAAAAGAAGAAAGAAACACCCAGGGAAAACATGCATGTCGATGAGATTGGCTGCAGGCAGAAACACCTCCCTGCCACTCGCTGCTCCTGCCACTCGGTCCCGCCGCTCCACACCTATCGCTTAGAAAGGTCAGCATGTAAAGCCAGGAGCAAAGAAATAAATGAAATTGTTCCTTGGGGTGACATCTGTCTTGAGGTTTGGGTGTGTGCTGTGGTTTGGGGGAAGTGTATATGTGTGTCTAGCTAGTAATTGGGTTATGATAACCAACAGTTAAATTGATTAATTATGTTATAATAGAAAATATGCTTTATAGTATCTATGCTGCTGGAGGAAAACATATACCTTGAGGGAAATACAGAATTACTGAGGCAGTCATGTAGCATACAGTATGTTTAGATGTGCACAGAGATGTGGACGAATAAGAGCCTTGTAAATTTATATATACACAGATTTTTTTTTTTTCCCTAAAAAAACATACATTTTGATGTGGCCGATGGTCACAATGTAATGGCTATGCACATTTCCCTTCTCTGCTGTTTGGGAGCATTAGAAGTCGGTTCATCTAGCTAAACATTAGGTGGTGTAATTGTCCAGTCAGTGACATTAAATCATTGCTGTAGAAGAGGGCACATTGAGATTACATAATTAAAGGAGCATCGGACAATAGAGAAAAATAATGTAGAAAAGAAGATGCAAATATGAAATGTCTGTTTGTTTCAAGTGTTTTTACAGCCTTCTCATCACCACACACATCTGATGTTTTCTTTTGCTATCATTTTTTCTCTCTCCAGTGTAGCAGAAGCTTCAGTGGATACTTTTTTTACAATTCCACTCAATTTTTTTCTTCCACTCGCAAATTGAAAATGCACATAAAGACAAGGATATTTACCTGTCAACAACATTACAGGTTTATTTGATATCATATATTTCTGCTTACTGTAAACATGCCATTGTGATTATATTACATGCAACTATGTAGGTGAACACCAGTGACCAGTGGTGAACCTTGGCCTATAATGTATATGTAGATAATGAAGTGTGATAGCATGGAGAATCAGCCTTATGATCCTAATGAACCTTAGAGCCAGCTGATGGTCTCAGTTGAACTCCATGTCTAATTATTTTTCAGTGTGAGAGCTGATGAAACTGAGAAACCTAGTAATAGCTCAGCTGGCTGGATTGTATATTAATTTCCTACAAAATAGCCACCTCTTTAATTAACCCTGCATCCTGTCTTCAACCCTTGCAGCACCCTAGTTAGAGTAATCCTGACCAGATTCTCTGTCTTCTCATTTTAGGATATCAATAAGTTGACATGTTTGCTTTTGAGTAAAATTATTCTAAGCATATTGAATGGATTGTCCTTAAAATTGGTTAAATCTCTTAGGGGGTTAATGTTAATGAGTTGATCCCCAGACTTTTCATTGTGCACCACCAACAGATCAAAGTTTTTACTAATCCAGTATATCTCAGCATCTACTGGAAATACAGCACAAAATTCTCTCCAATCGCTTTGACTTTGGTGTGCCTCTAACCTTTTTCTGCTGTGAGATTGGCCTTCAGTGCTTTGAGTTAAATGTCTCAACTGTAGATTGACAGAATGGATTGTAAAATGTTTGGTGATGCCAAGACTTTTCATCTTCCACCATTCGTATCAAACAGTAAACATATCTTGCTAACCAAAATAATCATATGTAAAGTATATAAAAATTAAATATACTGAAGAAAACCCTCAAATCAATTTAAAAGTAATTTTCTATTTATTGGGCTTTGTTTGATATTACAAAATGTCATTTTTGTTAGAAAATTAGCCAGACAGGTGAGATGCTGCTTTACTGAGGGCTCAGATTCATAAGATCTATCTCACAGTGAGTGAACTTTTTCATGGTGGTCTGCACTTTTTACACTCTCTTCTACCATCATTATCTCCCATTTTCCTCTCTCTTTTCTTGCCCACTGTTTATCTTTCTGTCCCTCTCTCATGCTCTCCAAGATCCTATTTTTATCTTTTTTCTCTCTCTCACTGTTTCCTTCTATTTATATCTCTCTGTCCCTCTCACTGAATGAAGTGTGAAATCAAATTAATATCAAGGAGAAAAGGTCCCTGAAGCGTTTGGCAATCTGATAAGATGCTGCTCTGATTTTAGGATTTTAGGCTAAATATTCACATGTTATATATTGTAATGTGTTGGGAAGTGCTCCCCTACACAACCAAATGAGAGAAACAATACAGTACAAAACTTTTATTACATGTGACCAACAACACTTTTAGCACACAGGCCTCAGTGCCTGGCATTTTTTCATTTGCATGTCTGACATACTAATTATGCCTAATAAATTAAAAACTCCTCCTTGTGAAGATTTTTAAGGGGTATCAATCCTGTCTTTTAAGGGATGTAATGGTAAAAAGAATCAAACCAGTTGGAGATGCAAAGCTCCTGTCCACCCACGGTGTCTGTGCATAATCCAACCATTAGATGGAAAAAAAAGGTAAGTTAGCACAACTGTTTTTCCATGAGAGTGAAAGAGAGATAACTGATAGTCTGAAGATGGAGTGCCTCCCACAGTTGTGCTCAGCAGCCATAAAATCATCATGCGCACAGAACAGTGTCTGCATCATTGTATTTATATGTAAAACACTCTGAAGATCACTCACACTGTGTAGTATAGTTACAGTTTTTCAGCGACAAATCTGTGAAACATTCGTATTTTTATTAGCAACAGAGAATGCAGAGCAGGGAGAGTCAATAATTCAAAAAGATAAGATGTGAGTGTCAGAGGAAAGTCACATCACAGTGAAATATCTTTTAAAACCACCTTACTCACCTCATGAAAGGCACTAAACTTTTTTTTTTCCACTAAATTCAAATTTAAGTTCAATATTATTTTCCACTCACCCAAAAATCAGTAGAACTTCAGTTATGGAATTTGAAAGGAGGCGGGCAAAAGGTGCTGCCAGTGGAGTGTGTGGAAATGTCTGTGTGCCAGGTCAGAGGAAGCAAACCCGAACGGCAGCATCAAAGCTAGAGGAACATCTTCTCCTCCAGAGGTTCATTTTACACTTCATCCATTTCACTTTATTGCTTAGCCTTTTCCCCACTTGAGCTCTCCATTTCCTCTCCTCTCCCTACACTGGATCCCTCCTCTTCCTGGTCGCTGTCTTTCTATTTCCATCTCCCTGTTTCTCTTTTTGTTCCTCTTTATTTTTTCTGCTTTTCCTCTTGTCAGATGGTGAATCACATGCAGTTTTGCTCCTTTATTAGTGTCCCGTCAAATCACAACTCGCCTATCATAATTTTATCAGAATAATGAAGGTTTATAGTGGTTTTCAATGGCGTCCCAACAAGCTTTCATTAAAAAAAATGAGATCATGTGTGTAGTTGAGTTCTTGGTTGCTCCTTTTCTCCCTGGCTATTGCATATGTCCCCTGAGAAAAAGAGAAATCTACAAACAGTGGTATAGCACATTACCCAAATTCCCTATGCCTAATGGTGTGTCAACATGGATAGGCTATTAAAGTATAATGATGTGCTTTGTGATAACGATTGTATTATTTGGTTTACTATGCCATGAGCGGCTGCACGGAAATAACACGGGGGGAGAGAAGAGGAGGCTAATTCGGTCCTAATTCAATGCCCGAGGCAATCTTATCCGTTTTGTTCTTGTATGTATGAAGTGCCTCTCCTCTCCTGTGAGTGCAATATGGTGAAAAGCTATTTTAGACCCTGTGGATGCAGTGCAACCATCACATCCTTTCAAATTCCCTCAGCAAACATCAGACAGTGGACAGGATATTCTTCCTGCTTAGTTTTGCTTCACATTATCAGCAAGTCTCTTCTTCTATTCTTTTGTGTTATTGTGTAACATATGTTATATGTTGAATGTTCATTCATTTGTAACCCATTAGATCTACAATAAAAAACTGCAGTATGGATTCATTCAGATTTGATTGATTTCAGTACACTTACCTTAATGCGACTCTTTGTGAGCACTCATCTTCTGAGCTTAATTGCAGTAAAATGTATATCACCTTGACAGTAACACCAAATTTTTGGTCTTTGAGGCTTCTTTGGAGATTTAATATCATCAAGTATATTGTATTGATGTAATGGTGTGTGGCACTGGCATCAGACATTTGTGTTGTAGAAATACTTCTGACTTTTATTAAGAATTGCAACTTTTGATTGCTCCTTTCTATTCACTGTGTGCAAAACTATGTGTTTTAGTCCAATGAATTGCAATATTTAAAATAACTGATAGTTAAGCAAAATGTCCTTGATGAGAGAAAGAGACAGAGGAATGATTATGTTGCAAGACGCAGCTCTATCTCTAGAAATTAACTTCAATGATTTACAAACATGCTAGACACTAAATAATGGCTTACAGTGTACTCACAAAATAATTCACCTTTGCCTTGCAGGATTTAGAAAAATAATCATTTGTGAATCAATTTGTTGTACAGCTCTTATGTGAATCAATACTATCCCTACCCCAGCCCCCATTGTGATATTGTGACTTTGCCTTACATGTATTTTTCAAGTGAGACAGAAATGTCAATCAAAGGTTCATTGGAGCTGAACAAATAGCAAGCCACAATATTCTGATAATCTGGCCTGGCAGAAGATGGAGGATGTATATCTAATCTCATTCAAGATTCCATTCAAATTTTCCGTGTTACACTGCAATGACTTAACGCATAGCATCAGAGTTAGAGACGGCTATTGCAGTAATCGCTCTCCTTGAGGCTATTCCGTCATCGGAGATGCAATGGTGCACAAGAATGAAAAGATGCTAATCCTGCTGGCTGCATCTTTCTGCTACTGTATGCCCAGGGAACTCGAAAATTTCCTCTCTGTATGGACAAATTGGTACTCAACCGTGTGGCACTTGGCAGTTGTGCTTTTGGGAAGACTTGCCCTTTAAACAAATGGAGGTGAGACTGTGTTATGTGAGGTGGCTTTTTCGAGGTATTTTTTCATCACAAAGGGATTCCAGTGAATTTAAGTCAATCTACAGTAATACACTATTTTTGTTATTTTATTTTTTTGTGGGGAAATGTGAAATAGCAGAAACACCCTTCACTTAAGCGATATTTTCTCTTTCTTCACTTCCCACCCCAAGAGAAAGTGTTTGGAATACAATGCAGTGCAAAACACATGGTTGGAGCCTCGTTGGCATCGACATGCGATTAGGTATATCTTGTAAACCCTGTATGTCTGTTTTAGCCCTACTATCTGAGTGATACTATAAATGGAAATGTTGTTTGGTCAGTCGACCACTTTGGCCTGGGCTAAAATCCCCTCACAACTATTTTTCTGGATTGCCATGAAACTATTCATGGTCCCCTGAGGTTTACAACCTCAACTGAAACACCTGCTTTTTTTTAGTTCCACCTGCACTATAGTGTCTTCACTTATCCACCTACTGACTACAATAGCTCAAACACTGATGATTCCCAGACAGTGACTCCAAATGATTTTCATGATCCCCTGACTTTTCCTCAAGAGTCACCAAGAGGTTCACATCTGTGGATTTGAGTGAAATGTCTAGACAACTACTGAATGGCCTGTCATTACGATTGCCGCATGTCTGTTAACTCTTAGTCTTACAGCACAGTTGCTCCTATGTCTATCAAATCTAAAAATGTCTTTGATATCTACTATTTCTTCCTACATGGAATCCTCAAAGGTAACTAAACTATATCTAAAATCCGAGACGTGACTGTTGAGACCTTGAACTTTCCTCAGTTTATATGGCTTTTCATGATAGTACAATTTTCGCACAATTGCAGCACATATTGTATTATTTTTCACTGAGGGTGTAATGCACTGAATTAGAGTGGATTCAAGTCTTAAAAATTTGTCTTAAACTTGCTGATACTCCCACAATGTTACACTTCAAATACATCTTTTTATCGGAAGTCATCATATTGTCTTTTTAACTGAATATGTACCTGCCTTGGTTAACAATCTGTCACGTGGTACAGCAACATTTGTTTCTTAGCAAAAATCCATCTGAGAATGTGGATGTCAAAGCTTCAATATTCATTTTCAATCAGACTATACATCACAGGACAAAGTGAGGCATGGAAATTGATTTTTGATCATTCTATAATTACTTTAAAAGTAATTCATGGTGAAAGAGAGAAGAAACGATTCCCAATCTTAAGTTCCAGTCTCTGCAATTCACTGTCAATCACTTAGTAGGGATTAACATTGAGAAATTGATCCACTGTCAAACTGGGGAACATATGAATTGATCGTGGCCTTTCATAGCATCATGGATGTTACACTGGAGGCTGTAGGCCAACAACAGAAGAAATTACATTACACTGGAGCTCCAAGCAGCAATATGGTGACCAAGCTCCAGTTTAGTTTTTTATCCAGAAAAAAAGAAAAAAAGGCGAATCAATTTGCCTCACAAATTGATTATGTTTGATTTTTTCTTTTTTTTTAAAGAGCTGAAATAACACAGCTTTGTATTGTATAAGTGAGTACCCATAGTGTATCGTTTAATCGTCCCCTCTTTTCTTTTTGCGTGACAAACACAATTTAAATTTTTGCTTGATCCATATTCCCTAAATCTCAAGCAGCTGTAGATCACTGAGCATATGATTGGTGTTTAACAGTGCAACAAAAGATGTACTTAGGTGGAAAAAGCATTTAAAACAAACAAATCTAATCTAATTATGATGCTAACAATCACTGAAATCAAGGAAACAAAAGTACAATAACTACCTCCCTAACAGTATTAACAGAACTGGCAGCCTAGAAAACACCAAAACGTAATGTCTGTCCTGATGCATATACTATATGTACTGTTTGACAATCACCTGAAGTTCAGTATCATCAAAACCAACGAGTTCTGGTGGACTACAATGCTTCAAAAATAAATTGTTAAATGTGTATGCTTCACATACATCTTCAACTCAGTATGCAGCACAGAAGATCTACACAACCAGCACAAGATAAGTGTCACCAGTTCAGTATGTGAGCAGACGTGAAATATGGTCACACTTTCCTCTTGTGTTCCTAATGCTGTTGACTAAAAGGCAGAAAACATTAAGGTGTCAAAGTGAAGTTGACCTTTGAACTTTAAGATATAAAATGTCATTTCTAAAGTGTTCTTAAAAATGTCTTTTGAACTTGGTGGTATTCTCACAATTACAGTTTATTCCTACAACAGGCATGTAGGTTTGAAATCAGTCATGGACTATCATCATTACTGTTTTTGGTCGTACACGATATTCACAGCCTTTTCCTCTGATGGGCTTTAAGCTCAGATGCTCAGATGCATAATGTCATTCTGATGTATAATCATACAAGCCTGGAAATAAAACGCATTGGATGTAATCAAGCTTGCTCTGTAACATCAGCTGTCTTGCTCTCCCTTCATATCAGTTATCAATCCTGAAGGTCACATTGAACACACTCTTTAATGTCAAACTTCCTGTGTGAAAACAAAACTTTTTTTTCTGTCCTTGTGTACAGTAATAGTCTAGTGCAGTGCAGCGTCCGCTGTCCTCTTCTTACCCGGGCACTGATGAGAGCTGTTACTCTAGGACTAATGAATCAGCATCACGCCATAATCTGTGTTCATTTAAGGTCTCCATGTTACCCTTTTCTAACCCCCCTTTGACATTTTAAAATCTCTTTTCATTTTTTTCCCTGATTACTTATCCCTCCATTACTTAACTCTCCATCCATTGTTCCACCTTGTCCTTCTTTCTCCTTTTTTGCCTCTGCTGTCTGTTTCCCTTGTTTTCAATTTCTCTTATTTGCTCCTTATTTCCTCTTCCGCTATCCTCCTCCACCCTCTGCTATGAGTAAAGCATGCCAGTCAGAGCCTAGTAGGCAGAACTGTCAGTACTGTTCATGGTAACCTTTCAGTGATGAAGACATGCAATAGTTAAGCCAGCAGCAGCGCCTGGCTGCTGTTAATTTTCACCCCACCCACCCCCTCCCAATCCTCCCTCCTGTTCTCTGTTTCCCCATGTTCATCTTTGTTCCTGTGTCTCCTCATAAGCCATTTTTGGTTTACTGTACATTTTATGCAATATGCTTTTTCACCTTAAATTTTCTTTGGCAATACTCCCTCTTCCTTCTTCATCTCTTTATATTATCTTTCCTTTCTCTCTCTCCTCAACCATGCATTACTGAGGACCACAGAGGCTAAATGGGAACAATAAATTTTGAGAAAAGTGAGCAACAATTGGGCATCCTTTGAAAAGATGCTGCTGAGCACTAAGGCCATTAAATGCCCTTCATTGTAAAGGGTCACAATAGAAACCAGTCATCGTTATTGTGCAGGTAGGGCTGGTAGTAACCCGATAAACAGGATCCATGGATACTGTCAGGAACATGACCCCAACTGTTTTCCTCAACCACAGTTGGACCAGAACAAGACATGTCTTGTAAATGTGCTCAAGCAAGAAATGTGTTAGACAGACTAATTTTCAAGTGACTGCCGTGACCACCGCAGAAACTTTGCAGAAACACTCAGTTATTTGTCATTTAGTAGTAAGAAAGTTTTAATGTACAGTTTCTCCTAATGTGCATTTTTAATTACATATTTACTCCTACATTCATTTTAAAAATTCTAAAATTACTCAAATGAGATTTTTGAGGACAGTATTCACTAAGACGGCTTAAAAAATGTAACTTGCTTGGTTTCAGATTAATTTAAGGGGCTCAGTGTTGCAATATGTCACAATATATTACACTTAATCTGGTTGCACCCGTTCAAAGCCTGTGGGTACTTCAGGCAAGGTTAGCTTGGCCCCCATGGGTGTTCAGCTTCAGCAGGTGGCTCAGCCACAAAACACCCGCTAGAACCTTTTAACTTGTCATTGTCAGTCCACATCACAAGTTAGCCAAACAGACAACCATCCTGAGAGCCATGTCACAGCACATCTGCTCCTCATATTAAATGTCTGTTTAGAAGTACCGATATGACAAAATGCCTGATGAAAATGTCTTTTTGCCAAGACAGCCAAAAGATACAGCAGTAGAAGGGAAAAGATTTCAGCCCTGACAAAGACGTAGCAACCGTCGAAAGTGACACAATGCAACATCTGTTTGCCAAAGGGCTACAATGCATCTTACTACAAGCTGTCATCATTCAGGGAAGATCATTGATCCTTCATCTGGTGATGGTGATGATGATGATGATGATGTCTTGAGTGGTAATTGCTCGCATAGCATTTGTTAATCATGCCAGATGGGTGCCCTTTAATTAAAAATTCAACACAGCTCAGTTTACTGGACATATGATAAAACATTAAAATTTTATTGACTGTTAATTTTTCAGTGTTGATTTTTGCTGGTGACTGCCTCCATGTTGCCATCAGCAGTGTCCTGAAACATTATGCTTTTGGGTTGTCCGCCCGATCCATTAAGGTGAAAGCGGTACATAAGAAACATCTTGAAAGAACTAGTTAAGATTTTTGCACAAATATCCCTGTGGATTCAGGGATGAGCTGATTAGAATTTGATAGTCAAAGTTCAAGGTTACTGTGACCTCACAAAACAAATTATTGGTCATAACTGATGATTTATGACAAAATTATGACAGGTGTCAATGGTCAACTTGAAAATTAAAATAATGGCTGTTATATAACACTACAACTCAGGAACAGAAGAGGAGATTGTGTTTCACATTTGTTCAGATACTGAGTTGTTGACACAAGTCTTGGATGTCCACTTTGAAACTGTGCTGATCATACAGATCTTTTGTGTTACCAGGCTGAAGATTTATGTGAAGCATCCAGATTTTTCTTTGTGTTCTACAAGAATCAGCTTTATTTGCCAAGCAACACATGCAAGATATTTGACTGTATTTTCAATCAGGACAAACTAAAGACTAAAAAAGAGAAAGAGGTAATTGAATATGATGAATTTTTTGAAAACAGACAATTTAACTTTGGTGCTTTTGTTAGCAACAAAGTTTAACAAACTTGAGTCAAATTGATTTGAACACCTCTATATCACAAATCAAATGGCTTCCTCAATCCTTAGACCGTTGATTCAGAAGAAGATTTTTTTTAATGTGGAAAATGGAATAAAGAACAAACGAGGGGGGGGGGGGGGGGGGGATCATTAATTCAATATTAAACAAACAAATAAATGCATGAAAAGATAAATGCGCCCATGAAGTAAATTCTGAAATAAATAAATCAGGCAATAAATATATAAACAAATGTAAATATGAATATATAAATTTCATATGTATTTATTCATTAATTTATTTAGCCAATACTGGATTAAAAGTCTTCACTACATTTATTATGTGAGTCTGGACAGACATGGATGTAACTAGCTTGGCTGGCAGAGGCATACAACCACGGGATTCTAGTTTTTATTCATTATTCAATTTCAGTTTTTCTCTGTTTGAAGGAAAGAATAGATTGTAATATGGCCATATCTGAAAGACTGAAATAGGGCAGAAAGACAGTGTTCAAAGAAACAGTTGCCATGCCTATTATCCTTATCTGAGGGTGAACTCTTTTTGCCATGAGGTTATTATACAGGATCATCTTTGATGAGATACTGAGAATAAATCACTTATAAAATTAAAACTTACCTCAATTCCAAGTGCTAGCTTCAGCTTGATTATTCTCTTTTTCATTATGTAGCCTTTTCTTTGTCCTCCCTTTTATTTTGATGATACAGCAGTGAGATAATTTGCTATTTCCCTGACATATACAAACTGTTAATATAAGTAAGCAAGTCCATTGCAACTACCACAACACCTGTTTAATGTTTCATGTCAATGGTTGAAAAATGTCAATGGCATATTTTGTTTTTGTTTTGTTAACTCTGTTGTGAGATTGCCTCGTAGTTTAAACTTTATTGCTTCGACACTTGCATTATCTTGTATTATCAGCTGAGTGGATGGATAGATAGATAGATAGATAGATAGATAGAAAGATAGATAGATAGATAGATAGATAGATAGATAGATAGATAGATAGATAGATAGATAGATAGATAGATAGATATTTTATTCACCCCCAAGGGAAATTCACATCACATCTGGATATCATATCAGATTTCAGCAAAGTTAATACCCCTCGCCTCAGCATTCCGAGTGTGTAGAAAAACCAACAGTAGATGCTAAAAACACAGAAAATGTGAAACCCTCTCTGAGTGAGTGTTTGTGTGTTCTGGGCTATAGAGTAGCAACACGGTGGAATCCGTGGAAGAGGGATGGGTTCTGATGTAGATATACAGGCTCATTCTAAGGGAACAACAACAGAGTGATTGTTATTTCCAGGTGATTATAAACTAATGAAAACAAATCATGACTATTCCATTCCATTTCTGCCAGTAGAGTCCATTGAATCCTACACATCAGTGTAAATGTTATGTTATCTTTGAAGCAGGCCTTCAAGAGTCAACATTTCCTAACAGATAAATTCATAATTCAAAATTAGTATTTAAGACAATAAAAAAATGCAAGGAAGAATTTCCTGTACTCAAATTAAGTTTATAGGAGGCACTGCTTCTTGAATTACCCTCGGGATCAATAAAGCATCTATCTATCTATCTATCTTTTCCAAAGCATTCTCTTTCAAGATATGTTGCGTTTGAAGTAAATTTGTTCCTTTATATGTAAAGACACAAAAGGAACCAGTAAGCCATTTGTCTCCTTGTGACCACTCACATGTCACTAGGGATTGACAAGAAGATGTTTTTTCCAATAACCGAAATTCTGCACTGTTATTGACCTCTGCATTCACACAGAGAACACTTAGTCTTCTGAAAAATATCAATATGGTGTTTAACAACCCCATATAACTCTCTAATTAGCAGGATCAATTGCCATTGGGAGTGGAACTGGTTTAATGTTTTTCGAATGCTGCAACTGCATCAGCATGATACTTTGGTTAAAGAGAAAATGTTTAATTATGTTACATGAACAGGGCCATTTTGGTCCAAACTGCAAACCAGGCTTCTGATGACAGGGGAGTCACATTACCATCTTGTTGCGCCGCATTAAAAGTTTTTTTCCCCCCTCTTTACTTTGTGTCTGTCTTTCTTGACCGCTTTAGAGTTAAAGGTGGATTGATCTTTTGATGGATGGTGGAGATTGCATGTTTCTTTCTTAAAAGACATCCTGACATGGCCATCAACCGTGCATCTGAGTAGTCTACACACTCTAATTGTCACACATGCTGACAAGCTGTCACACTAAGGACAGTGATTTTCTCCTGCTAAGCTGTGTAGACCGCCACAATCTAATGTCCGATGCACAAATGTGTCACACATGCATTGTCTATGCACTGTGTCCATACTAAAGCTGTCTTTATAAAAGACAAAGCACTATTTCTTTGCAGAGCAACTTAACAACAAGCCTGCCTTTGGCCTCCTGTTTCAGGCGTCATTCTGCTTCGCTTCTATAATCTGCCTGCTACCATTGTCTTCGACACTATGTGAAACGACAACAACCTCTGAGATATCAAACTACATACTGAAACTGCCAGGTTACCCTATCCTTAACCCGGTTGCTAACGGTACGAGTGTTAATAAGCTAGCAGGTGTTACCTTTTCCTTTGTGAGATTCAGCTATTTAAATGTAAGGGCCAGCCAGCCTCCCCACAAGCAAGTGTTTCTCCAAAACAAGCCTCAACATCTGGGTTCCTATGGAAACTGCACTCATGACCTGTGGAATATGATAGCTACATTAGTTATTTTGTTATATAGCAAAACAGAGCGCACTGAATATGATCAATTTAATGTTTATCAGACCACAAATGAGGCAAGAATTAGGTAGCTTGTGTCCAACTGTATACTCAGTGGGTGTCTTATGTTGACTAAAGGGAAATATTACTACTACTACAGGCTTGGAAAATAGGGACATAGGGCAGTGACTTTGATAAATTCTCTGTTTATCAGACCACGATTGAGAAATGTTATTGGGAACATAGTCACTCAGGCTTTCGTCACATGGTTGTTAGTGCGGTTTCATGATGATAAAGATGACCAGATCCTTATTGTATCTGACCCAAGTGTAATCCCATCATGATGTCAACCATTTGTTCATGGACTACTGTTTGGAAGCCTTGAGTTTGGCATTGTGGCCATCACCACCTTGGCTCGGCCTGAAGTGACCGTCTTTGAACCAGAGGTTGAAGCTAGGGAGGATATCCTGATTGGATCTGACTGAGAACCCAAGTACATGCTGTGGTAACTTGTCAGTCACAAAGTAGTCTTTTGTTCAACACATGTTCACTTATGTAAATGCATATAAATAGGATCATTAAATTTAAAGTATCAGCATGGAAGTATCAGTAAAACTAAGTAAATTCTGTGAATCACTTTCAACTAATGGTGATATTTCAGTGTATTCCAGTAAAGTGAAGCTTTTCCCTTCCACAGCCATGGGACTGCCACCTCTATCAGACCCGATTCACAGCCAACTGGCGGCTGTCATCAAGTCATTCTGAAATTCTACACTGCCGACAGATACTTTTTATTGATCAGCAAAGCACTCATCACAGAGTGTCGTACAAGCACCTGTTCATCAGCGCAGAAGAAATTTTTGTGGTGCAGGAAGCAGCACAAGTACACCAGACCAAAATCTGGTAATGTAGTATTGAATCTTAGCAGAAAAAGATCTGTTCACACTAGAATGAAGAAAGGAGAGGAAAAGAAAAAAGCTAGCTCAATCTCCAGACACTGGATGCATTTCTATTTTGCTTATTGATTTTTGAAAACACTATTCTACACTCTATTCTCAAATAAAGTGAGTAATTTTTGGTTGATTTTAAACTCAAAATGTTATCTTTTGTCAACATATTATCCTTTTGGAATTGGTGCTGTTTAACACAGAGAAAGTCAGCTTTTTACACTAACTTCACTGTTGTCTGTTTTCCGCTCCCTCTCTGGTCCTGAATCTTAAAATGGCATTTGTGCTACATGTAGTAAATGCATCAGTACATTTGTGCTGGTTTGAGAATGTGATATGTGTTGTAAAGCACATTAAATGAATGGTAGACTAGTAAGAGTGCAGTATAAATGTACATCCATTTAGAAAAGATGGCATTAATCCAGCAATAGTTAACGTAATATATGTTATTTATTTATTTTATTTATTATCTCTTTTTTTTTCACTTTTGTTTTTCACATGTTCAAGTCAAACTAACTGATATTTTAACCTGGGTAATAGTAAACCCTGGGTTCCATGAGGTGGAGCTGTCCACTTCACTGGCCCTAAAGTCATTCACAAGCAGAAGCTTGAATTCAGTACTGTAAATAATTAAGAATTTTAGTTTTGGAAGAACACTTTTTAACTCTGATGTGTGTAAATGCCTTTTTGAATTTTAAAAACTGGATTAAGTCTTGAGAAACTGTTACAAGTTAAAAAGAAGATGATTTTACTCTGAGCATGTTAGACACGTATGCATCTGTTCTAGTGCAGTTTCCAAAATACTGAACAAGGTTTTGCAAGGTGGCTTGTGAGGAAACATAAATGCATTCATAATCCATGTGCAAACGTCCTTCTTCACCGTGTTAAATTGTTAATTTATTGATTTATTGACCGTTCTTATGCACTTTTTCAAAGAACTGAACTACATTGATGATTATCGGAATGAATATGTAATACGCTAAAGACTCAAGATACCCATTTCTAGGAACAAACATTCAATATTTTTTTGTTTTGAAAATAAAGTTAAGCTTAAAAAGTGGTGAAAACTGAAGCTCAAGAACTTTCAAATCCCTCACTGATGCATTTCTTACGTACAAGGCTTCGCTCAGTCTTAATTTACTATTATTTCCCTGAGTGGGTGTCGATTATGAGGCCAATGACTGGAGGATTGGCACCAATCATCCATGTCGCAATCCATTCATTTGTTACCATAGAAACGGCCTGGTTGAATAGGGGATAAGTAGGGGAGCATGGAGAGATTGCTGACACCTGCTCTCCCCTTCATTTCCTGTCAGCGCACACATACTGTATAATTCCTCACAAACATATAGACATTACATAACTGTGCACACACACACATACAAACACACAATCAGTAAGTATATTCAAAGTCTTATCAATGGGAAAGTATTCCTCATAAGCAACATGAAACATCAACAGATTTCATGAGATTACACAGAGCTTATATACAGAGGATTTTTTTTTTTTTGTACTTTTATTCTGTACACTCAATACCCCAAAACTATGGAAAACCTCATACCTTCTCAAAGCAAAATCCAGAGATTTGTGGGTTTTTTATTCATCCATTCAAACAAGATGACTGAAAAAAAAGACGCATATCATCAAAATGTGGGGATAAGACGTTAGGTCTGTTAAGCTGTGTTAACCACCAAACAAGATAGTTTTCTGTCAGTTCTGTCTGTCTGAGTTATATTTCTCATTTGGTCATTACAGCGGCAAACACAAGCGGGCAAGTAAAACGAGCTGAAAAAAAAGACAACAAAAAACATGTCTTCTTATTCCTATTTTGACCAATGTAACCAATAGTGTTACCAGTTGATGACCTACATATAAGCCACACTACCTGCACTAAAACCAAATGTCCACACTAGATGTATGTTGTGTCCTGCAGGAACAATATGAATATACTACCACAGAGAGTTAAAATAATGGTGTCACATCCAGACCATCCTCTGTTTGGCTTCTGTAAAATAAACAACTTTCTAAAAAACTTTTTTTTTATTCTTTTTGAGAAAAAGAAGAAAACAAATGCATTTTAATTCGCTTTCGTCCACATGCACAATATTTAAAAACTCTGTCTTCTGAAATCACTTCCCAAACCTTTAGCTGTAATCTCAGCTGTCTAATAACTTCTACATTGTTCATTCCTCTCTGTCCTCTTGAACTCACCAATGATCTTCTAAGTATACATTTAACATAAAGTGATGCAGGACTGGATAATGGTGTGATTTATTTATTTATTTATTTTAATGCAGAGAGCTTTATAGATAGAGTGAATCACTCAGATATATAGACAAACTGCAAGTTCTTTCCTCTGGGTCAGGACTTGGAAGTTCTGGTTTCAATTAAGCTTGCTATATGAAGAAAATAACTCCCTGCTGACGGTGTGCTGCTCATTTATCATTTTTTTATTTTATAGGAACAGAGGTTGTAGTGTCAGCACAGTAGAGGATACGCAGAAATACCTATAGAGTATCCTTCAGGGACACTGTCATGGTACCTGGCACACTGCTTAAGTTTTGGACACACTGTTGCCTGTCTGTTAAATAATCCATAACTCAGGACACAGTGGTAAGTCAACCTCCATGGTTCTAAGCTTATTCTCAGGGAGGCACAGCAAGGTGAAAGCAAAGTGAAAATAAGCACAAGGAAACACATTTGAACACCATGTGGATCAGGTTGTGATGTGAGCCACGAGGGGAAGCAGGAACTGCACACACCTGATTGCATTCAGCAGACAGTAGCATTTGCATAATGACATATCAGAGAAAAATGTTTAACGTCAGTGTGACCTTAGCATACATGTTACCTTTTAAATTGTTTAATGGAGCAATGCCGCAGGAGAGGAAGCTCTCGGTCCTTCCCGGAGGAGTTACTGGGGTGTAGGAAGTGTATGACTGGATCATTACACAGCCAATTATGTTGAACTAACCTAAACCCCACTGGACAACTTTTGGCATAGCTTGGCTAACAAGATAAGAGATATGGAGCATAGCACACAAAAACGCATTATCAAAAGTAAAATTAAAAAGTAAAAACGTTAAAAAAAAAAATAGAGTTGAATGTAGAAGGTTATATATATGCTATTTGCAATTTTCATTTGGGTTTGGGGTTTTCCAGCAATGCATTTTGAAAAGAGTGTAAAGTGATGCATGAAAGATACTCAATAAAAGGAAGACCTCCCTTCCAGAACTTGTAAACCCATGCATTATAAGCGTTCATGTTCTCTATAGTAAAAAGTGATTCATAATGTTATGCCACTTCATTTGGACTATTTCTTAATTACTCACATATAAAACATCCTTTATTGTTTTACAATTAAATGACAAAAGGTCCGTTTGCATTTAAATGGATGTTTTCCAACACCATGTGCAGACATTTTTATCTGGTATCAATGGGAGTTAAAGGTCAGACACCACCCTGATACCACCCTGAGATGCTAACGTGTATTACTTCAAATTGTGCAGATCCAGTGCAGTAAAAGATTTGTGTCATTCAGAATTAGATTCAAAGAAGAGTCAAATAAAAGACATTTTCAGACTCTGGGTGAAAACAACATTCAAGTGTCTCCTTCAAGTGCTGCCCCTTCCTCCTCAAGGGATCGTTTTAAAAGCTTGTCCTTGAAATGTCAAATATAAATGGGAGCAGAGGAGGACTTGGATGAGGAAATATTACAAAATACGGATTACAGATCAGTTTTATTGCAAATTCTCTGCAGCAGTAATGCTTCTATGAATCTTTTCTGGCAGGATAGGGAAATAAAGTCTACAACAGTTCAAATTTGCACAACATAAATATGTTATAGACAGCTACAGTCAGTGCACATTCAATAAATGATGACTTCACAAGTTCATCACATTTCATAATGGAAATAAGCTTTTTTGAACTTGTAATGCAAGAGCTTATTATTATTATTATTATTATTATTATTATTATCATTATTATTATTATTATTCAAATTAACCCCCCAAAACCTCATTTGGGGACCCACTCTGCAAACTGGTTTCAGCAGCTGCTGTGACCATGGCAGGAGCCTGCAGGAGCTTTAGGAGCACACCAGAGACCTACAGTAGCCCCAGTCTGTGTTCTTCTGTTTCAGCCTTCACCTTCATATCAGAAATGGCCTCCTGCTATGTCCCTCTGCCTGTCTGCTGCACTCCTCTGCCCCAGAATTCAGACTTTGCCCCTGAATCCAAACACCAACTTTATCTGTCCCCTTCAGTCCAGCAGCCTATCTTTAACTTTGATGTCAGTCTTTTTACAAGGTCGCCAGGCTTCTTGCTGCAGCCTTAATTGACACTTCGCCTCAGAGAGCCTCTGTCCTTCAATTTGCTGCCCAGCCTCCCAAGTAGCAGTTAGTGCTCATCAGACCCAGACTCTTCTCAAACCTTAGAATATCTATGACTGCAGCTTGACTAAATGCAAAACTTTTCCACTGCATTGTTCTTTATGAAATGCTGGTAAATGATTACAGGAAAAGTCCCCCAATCCCAGCTTCACACTTTGAGGATTGCCTTGCTTCCTAAGTCACCTTTCTTTTAGACTGTTAAAGATTTCCATACAGATATGGTCAAACTAAACTAAGGCCAACCGACCAAACAGCCCACAGCTCTGTTGCCTAGCAACACATGAGTGAATATTTCATGTAATCACTGCAGAGATTTGCGTTTAAACAGTCATGTGAATTGAACTGATTTAGTTCCCTCCTCTGTGTGCTTTTCAAAATGTGAGCCCAAATACCTATTCACCTCTGAACTGATTCACTGATGTAATTCAGTCAATATCTCTGACCAGTATGTCACACTAAACTTGCCACCATCCTCTGAACTTCCCATTAGTGAAAAACAACAATGGATTTAAGAGGAATCACAATCTCCACTCTCTCTCCATCCTTCCCTCTGCTAAGTGGCGGCAACATCACACAGCCACGAGCTGAGGGTGCAGGTGGCAGCGGATGCAGATTCTCTGGAAGCCATTAAGTCTAAATATCAGTCCCAACTCGCGATCACAATCTGTCTGCCTCAATTACTTTGACTAGGGCTAACAACCCGTTAAAATGGTTTTGGGAACAGAGCTGAAACCTAAAGGGACGCAGCTTCCTCGTTCCAAGGCAGTGTAGTGTGCTGATACAACAAAGATGCCATAACATTACAGCCATTTTTAAACATGTGATAGATGAATTCTACATACTGTCCTCTTAGCCCAAATGGAAAAATTAATGATACTTTGAGCTTTCATTTCTCAAACAGAGCCTCTTTATTACAAATACATGAGATTCAACACAAACCAGTTGAGTGGAACACAGCTGCAGCTCCAACCAGAGTCCTCTCTGAGTCCAGCAAGCTCGCCCGCCTTGTGAATCATCATGGTTCTATAGTTTCAGCAGCTACAACCCAATCAAACTCAGTCATCCAGCATCTGAAGCCCCCCCACTATGCTCTGCTCTGCTGTTGTATGGAGCAGAAGATTGATGCGGAGCATTAATACAGGTGTACGAGCGAGAAATATGTCCTCCACCATAAATTACAGTACAACCAGAGACAGAAATGTATTGATATTCCCATAACACAACCCACTAGCCCTCTGGATAAAAGGAAGGGCATTTTGTTTTGATTTTTAATAGCGGGTCAATAATTCCTCTGGTGCTTACAGCCAAAACTGATGCAGATCAATAGCTTGATATTGAACTGTATCCTATTTTGAGAGATGTTGGAGTATTTATGTTGTTGTTTATTCCTTTGATTTCTAGCAAGTAGTTGATAAATGATGATATTTAGCCCTGCATCAGCACAGAAAACATGTAAACTGGACCATGGCCACTTTACAATAGTAATTAAATCATGATGTGAAGATGTGGAATTATAATGTGTTTGTTTTTTGGTTTTTTGTGTGTCTGTGTGTTAAAATGCCTGTCAAAAAACATGTTAGCAGAACATAAACAACAGTGTTAAATATCACAAGCTACATTTTGTCCAGTTCAAACTGGGAAATGATATTTTTTTTATGCCATAAAATCATTTCTTTTTTACAAAATAGATAGTGCTAGGGATGAGATTTATGTGAAAATGTTAATTCTGTGCCCTGTTATTCTCACACACTCTGATATCTTCTGCCATGCATGAAGTTTTTTACTCAAGTCCCAGTAGGATCAGAGAATGACATGACTTTAACTTTCCAACAATCCTTGTCAACAGTACAATTTACCCCATCACTACGCTAATGGGTGGAGGAATAGGTTCAGCCTCCAGTCAACGTCAGTGTCCCATTGAATGCACATTGTGTTAAATGCAGTAAGCGCTTAACCTGGTGGGAAAATGTGCCTGATATCAGAGTAAACTGTCAGCTGGTTACACTTAGACTGATCAGAATCAGTCAGCTCAGTGGAGTCAGATGATTCAAACGTCCAGGCTCAGGCAATGGAAAATCAGCACAGACCGCACTGCTACAGTATGGTTAATGCTGTAAGCTCTTTCCATTCTTTACATTTCCACTGGCCTCACTCTGACCAATATTGACTCTGAATTTTTAATGTGAAAGCTTTGCAAGATGTTGCTCAGCAGTGGCTACATCTGTTGACTTTTTGCATGTGTAATAATACTTACATTTGATCACTGAAAAGAGTGTTGTTTTGTTGTCCAAAATACAGTGTGTACATTTGTTTCTCTTACTGTAGAGGGTGTGTGCAAACACAGAGGACTCATATGATCGTCAGCGAGCCCGGTCTATGTGTACAGTTTGCACAGTTTTCAGCTGCAGAAAGATAATTTATTTCCATCAAGGAAGTTATGAGAAATTTATTATTAGTAAGTAATGTGCAACTATAAAACCTGCTTTTAATGAAAGCAGTGATATTGTTTCAGTGTCAGCATCAGTCTTAGATTTTGGCTGACCTAATATTATGACATTTGAATGATGCTGACTTCTACATTTCAGAAGCTGGGAGATTTTTCAGAGCGGTAGTTAGCAGTAATCTGTGTCAGTGAAACCAAGGAATATAAAAACATAAAAATGATGCTATATTTCCAAATGCAATACAAACGACAACAACGAACTGCACTGAGGCGAGATGTGTACATCCATTACAGGCTAACATGGCTACCTACTCGGACTGCTGTGCTCTTAAGGTAATACTCATAATCTAGGATTCAAGATTTATCCACATTCACTGTCTGTGTCTCCAGAGACAAGTGAGAGGTGGTGATGAGTAAACAAATATGTAGATCTATTTTAATTACCATTTTAATGCCTCATTTATGCGTTCCTAAGCTCTGTCATTAGTGTGTAAATAAAAGCATATTAGTCACACAGATGTGGTCTCATACTGAGCCTTTTTGAGGCGGTTTACAATATTTTTAGTCACGCAAACAGTTCAAGCCTCCATCACTTTAGTTGAGATTGAAGTATGTTAACAACTATTGCATCAGTGTTCATAATTTTGCCTTTTGATATTCATGGTCCCCAGAGGATAACGTCTGTGATCCGCTGATGTGTGATCCTCTAGTGTGACCATAGGGTTGACACTTTTGACTTTAAGTGAAATGTCTCATCAACTTGATTGTGGTGAAATGTGGTGAATGTGGCACTTTATGAGGGCCAAATCAGTCACAGTGAACTACTCCTGCTGCACAGATAAATATGATGATCCCTCACCATCAGAGCAGCCATGGATGTGGTTTTTGAAATGAATAAAAATTGACAGTCAAGGTATTTATTTTTTTTTAAATTTTAGGTAAATATTTTAAACAAAGTTGTGGGTGCTTGTAGTAGTTGCAGGTTTCTGCTAGGGTGGGTCAGGCTGTCATATAGGCACCAGGTCCAGGTCTTCTGTCACATGCTGGTAGTTAGCTAGTAATTAATGTGACTGATGAAATTCCTTTCAGAAATATATGTTTAATGTTGTCAAATTCACATCAATGTGTTGGCATTAAAGAGAAAATGTATTTTTTAATATTGAGTTATTCTTAAAAGAAGGGACTCCACTACTGTAACTCAAGTAAAAAGCTGAACTACTACTTTCATTTATACCAGAATAGTATTTGATCAAGAGTATCATTAATTGAAATAGTGAAATTGTGTACTTTATCCACCAATGGACTAATTTATTGGATGGACATGTATTAGTTTTACTCTTGATATTCAATGTAATGTGTACGAAGCAATGCGCCTGCTTATTCTGCCAGTTTGGCACTACGGTTTTAAAGACAGCATTCCCTGCCACGTGATTGTTTCCATATTTGCTTATGGGGACACCATGCATTTAACATGACATGTGGCAGCTCTGTCATCAGTCAAGGAAAACAAGCATTTTTTTTCTTAATTGACCTTTCACCTTATTCGCTGAGAACGACATGCTGCATATTCATCTGATGCAGTTTTGCAACCTGTGTCAGTGATGATATAATAAATCATCACGGGGGTCAAAACAATGTCGCGGCACATTTACAGACAACACATCACTCATCACGTGTCTGTATGCATCTCTACTAGCTTGACACTTTTCTGAAATTCAGGCCATGACAGTTCCTTAACAGTAATCAATTCAGGGAAAAACTTTGCATGAATTTACAGCCATCAAGAGGAAATATCGAAATGCCTTTCGATTCAATTTTTTAATTTTAATCCTTTCCTGTCCCGTTAACATGATGTAGAAATTTTTGGTAATAAATCAAATTTACAATTCAATTAATATTTTACTTTGCATTTTTATATAATCATGTAGTTCTTAAAGGTGTTGTGACATTTTAGCATAAGCTGGCTAGACAGAAGCATTTTGGCCCACTCAACTTCTACATTCCTGCCCGGCTGTGAGAAGAGTGAGGCAGGCAGGGAAGGAGGCCAGTGTTTGTTTTACTTTGCGGCTGTGTTTCCACCCTCCCCTTTTTTTAGAAATGCACCCGGGGTTCTTTTTGTGAATCACCCGGCAACAAACACATCACTTTGTCTCCATCTTTTCACTGTGAGCGGAAACGTCGCACCGAGGCTCTTCTGGAGAGGCCTAGCAGCGTCCTACCTGACTGACTTACCAATGAAGAGCCAGACACATTCTATGGGCCTGCAGTGTTACACATAACTGGTCCTGACAACAATCCCTCCCTCCCCCCACCACCCGAAAAGAACAGAAGCTTTTAGGATTAAGAGACATGGAAAAGCTACAGTACAGGCCTCCGTGTGTCTGTCTGTCTGTTTGTTGGTGTGTCTTTATGTTTACCTCTCAGTCTTCAGCTATCTTTCACATACCCAAACACACACATTGATTTCCATAAGCTCTGACGTGCTAAGCCAACATACAACAATGTTGAAAAAAAAGTTAGTTCAAAGTGGGTATTTGAGATGCTAATGTACACTTTGCATTGATTGGCAAGCATTTAAACTGACTTGGAAAGTGACTGTGGATGATTCATGCGCTGCACACAGGTTCAGCATTAACATGGTCCTCCGGCATAATACCATAGGACTGTAATGTTATGCAGTTATGTTGATGTAGAGACAGAAGAATTTTTGCCAGGATTTGAATCTGTTTGGAGTGTCCTATTGGTTTGCAAAGGGTCAATAACGAAAAGGTAAAGTGCTTGCTGTAAAGAATAGTATGGATTTATTTTATATGCTATTATTTATTCATTTTTTGTGGAAGTCATTTTATATTAGAGTATACTATTCCTGAATGCATTTTCACAAAGGTTTTGCCAGGTTTTTATCTATTCAGCACAACTTACGCCTCTGTGCCAAGCCATAAATCCATCCTTATATTTTAGAATACCTTGATGGAATTTCTTCAAATTTAAGATGAATATCCACTTGGACTCAAAGATGACATGATTTTGGTGGTCAGAGGTCACTGTGACCCCACAATACATGTTTTTGGTCATAACGAAAAAATTAATACACTAATTATGACAAAATGTCACACAAATGTCTAATAGGATAAAATGATGACATTATATATACAAAATGTCATTGTTCAACTTTGCTGTGACATCTTAATGTTCTGAGAAAACACTTTTCTGTTCTTGAATTATGGCGTTGAATGATGGTCATATAGACTAAGCCCTCTATCAGTTACTACCTACATTTTACATTTTACAAGGTACAGACATTCATTGTCCCCAGAGGGTGAACCCCAGTGAATCTGGTGATCTTCTGACTTGTCCTCAAGCACCACCATGAAATTCTCATTTATGTCTCATCATCTGAGAGTTAGATTGCCATGAAATGTTGAACAGACATTCGTGTTCCCATCAGGATGAATTGTAAAGACAGTGTTAACCTGTTTAGTTCTCATATAGTGCCACCATCAGGTCAAAATTATAATTTCCCCAATACTCTGGCCTAAGCCCAAACGCATGTAAAACAAAGGACATTGATCAGTCTTACGTTGTGTTTCTTGCTAATGAGCAAATATGAGCGTGCTAACATGTCATCGTAAGCATGTTAGCATACACCATTCCTCACAGGGCTGCTGTCTTGGTGTTAGATTCTCGTCCTATCAGTGTATGTTGAACCACATGTAGTCATTGCAGCTTATCAAAATCCAAAATTTCTTCGTTGAGTTTTTTAAGACTTACACATGGGAATCTGTTAATCATTACCATATCATGTCAACCATAAAGACATTCACCACGTAAGCAAAGCCTAATAAAAATTCAGAGGCAACGTATTTCTAAAAGAGTCTGTAAACATGCTTGCATTATCAAATGCATCCGTCATCATTATCGCTGCCATCATCGTCCATATCACCATTCTGTGTTTCTCACATGAGTGATAATCTGCTCTGCAGTTTCAGAGCATCACTTTTGTCCCCTATGTCTGAGCAGTGAAACTGACAGGGGGCCAGCTGTCTGCCTGTGTGTTTGCCTGTGCTCTACTCTCTATTACTACCACCTCCTTCTGTAATTACAAGCTCCACTGCACACAGACTCACCATCAGGTGGGGCCAGGGCCACAAGCACAGCACCACCAGCTCTCATCACTGTGACATTTTGAATTCTCCCTGTGCGAGAGCTGCAGGCCAACAGGAGGCTTTTTGCACATCTGAGGTGCCACAGCCTGCAGGCCAATCAGCCAGTTGGGATTAGAAATGCTAAATTTTGTTTCATATCATTAGAAGGTTAGCCTACCCCTCATTGGTTCACCATCTGGGCATTCTTTCCTTCACTCTCAGTGCTGTGGCTTTTCAGGAGCGCGGCATCAGTACAGCCTACAGTATGGCGGAAGGACGAAAAATGAACCAATGGAAGGGAAAGATTTGTGCAGATGAGCATGGTGCTGGTGCTGGTGCTGATGCTGATGGTGGTGGTGGTGAGGGCAAGGAATTTAGCAGTGAGGATGTTGTGTGAGAAGGAAACGGGACAACTGGGGCAAATGAATAGGCACATAAGGAAATGGTAGAAAAAAATGTAGATTTTTTTTTTTTCACATTATTCATGCATCCAACAGTCCCATGAGCCACGACAGTGCATTTGATTTCACTTGACCTTAAAATGAAGCTGCTTTGGCATCAAAAGATTACAAGTTGTGATGTCAACTTTACAACAAAATTGAAACAGAGAACAAATTAAATATCACTATCACAGTTTTTATCAGTCACATGCTTGTCATTTCCAACAGCAGATGTAGTTTTTTTTTTTTTATACTAACATTTGTTTAATCCTCACTCATTTTCACAGCTCAAACTTTAACTGTTAAACTCTGCAAGAGTATAAGCTCCCAGTGAGACCTCAATAATTTATCTCGATGTGGGAGTTAAAGTCTGCATTAAGACTGCTCATTTGGGATGTTCCACAAGGGTATTTCATTTTGGAAGACAGCGGGCTAAGAAGATTATAAGCACAGTTTTCAATTTATCTCACACACCATGACTCCCTTTATTGGCTGGGACCTTCTTATCATGTTTTGCCAGGAGCTAGAGCAGCCATTGGCATCTTCTTTTGTATCTGCTACTTTAGAGCGGCTGAATTTGATGCAACGCTACACTACTTATTTTTACTCATAGAGTGGCCTCTTTCACACAAACTGCTTCATCTTTCTCATCCAGAATTTGGATGGATTGAAGTTTTGAAAAGATGTGTTTAAGTGTTAGTTATGACAACTTTATGGAACCTAGCCATCTTTGGAAACTTATGGCAAAGATAAATAAAAGATGCTATCAAAATGTCAAGTAACCTACATCAGTTTATGTTATGAATCAAATGGTCCTTGAGTGACTCAGAAAAGGAGAGAGAAAGATAGAGGGAATGAAAGGGAGAGAGAGAGAGAGAGAGAGAGAGAGAACTTGATGATGTTAAAAAAAAAGCAAAAAAAAAAAAAAAAGCTGCAGGAGTAAGGATATAAAACCTTGAGACAAGAGGATGCTCCTCTCTCAAATCCGCTGCCATCTCAGTGGTGGAAATGTTGGAGTTGGGGAGGGTCGACTTTGAGGTGACATTGACGCTATGTAGATGAGAGTGAGGATCCTGGCGCTCCATGTTACGTCCCTGCTCGCTTCAACTCAGACGGCGGCAGCTCCTTTCCCCGTCTTCTCTGCCCTCCTCTCTTTCAGCACCACTGCTTTCAGGACAGCACCTCGCTCTCAAAGACGCATTTGTCCACCGTTCTCTCTGCTCAGGATCATATACTTGCTCGTTGTCGCCGGATGCAAAGTTTTTACCTTGGTTTTATTTCAAAACTGCGAGGAAGTAACTTTTTCAAATTTGGATTTTCCTGAAGGTGAAAGTATCTGGCAAATAAGAGGATTTTATTGTAAGTATTCTGCTATCCGGTATGCACTTTATGTGAACTAGGGACATATTTGTGCTTGTTGACATATTTATTATAATCGATGACCACTGAGGAATTTGTCATATGCAGATGCGCTGAATAAGGCAGTGTGCGCGGATGTGCGACTGCACTTCACTTGATGGCGACGCAAAAGACTTTCCTCACGAGGGTCATAAGCGCGTTTGATCCTTCATTCCTGCAACCACATGCTTGAAACGTGAAATATAAATCCGGAGTGATCAGAGTGGTGTAAATGTACGCAGAATTATTTGTTCACTAAATGTCTCGAGGCCGTGCGCTCCTCTGAAGTCTAATGTTACATGAATCTGAAATATTATTAACAGACTGGATATAAATCAAATACGACATCAAAAGATTTGGCACCAGGTTTCCTCATTTTGCTGTTCACAATTACGCACGGCAGGCGAAGTGCCGGGGAGCGCAGAGCGCGCGCTCCGTGCCTCATACGTTCAGCCACCACAAGCAGTTTTTTTCTTTTAAAAAACAAAAATAGACCAAAATAAACAACTTAGAATTTTAAATGCATAACCTTGCTAAAACAGTGTTGTTTAAAAACATCGTGGCTAATTAGTTCTATTAATACAAATGTATTACACTGTAAAATAAATGTTATATATTTTAACCCTGTCCTACAGACATTTGATGAAAACACGTATTCAAAAATCGTCGTGAGTTACGAGCCTCTCCAGGTGATTCATTCACACATGATCGTCGCGCCTGACTCCTAAATGTGTTTAATTTCTCTTCTCTTCCACGGGAGCGGGAGGAAGTGGGCCATTGAATTTAGAGCGTAATGAATCAAGGACAAAAGCATGGCTCTAAATTTCTCCTAACATGCATTCACTTCAGGCAATTAAAAGTGATTCTTATTGCATGAGAAGTCTGTTTTTGATCCCGTGGGGTTCACGGATCGTGGGGCACATTTTCTCTCTCCGCCCCGTAATAAATGTCACGCAGTTAGAATTAATGCACCCACAGTCTAATAATTGTATAAAATCACATTTCACTAGCAGAAACGATGAAACGGGTTTGTTAGCACGGGCCGTATGATGCCTGTCCAAAGAAGCAAGATATCATCTTAATATTTTTTATTTATTTTTTTACAGAAGAAAGGGATTATTCAGTTAATGGTGAAATAGCTGCATTTTCACTGAAAAGAAGTTCAGAATATTTTTTCTCACTATAATATTAATGTCTTAACAATTAAATGTAATTGAGCAATTGTATTCCCCATTATTAGTACTGATACTCAGGGAATATTTCAAACAAGTAGTAGTCAGATTGGTGTCCTTATTTTTTACTTGTGGATTCACAACTATATTTTTATTTATGTTTTCAGGGTCGTTGGACCTCTGCTAAGCTGCTCCTACTCCTCCTCTTGATCACTCTCATTACCCCATTAGTCGTTTTTACTCGACTGTTGTCTGGGAGCTGGGAGTACAGGACGGAGAAGCTGCCGTCTGCCTGGACCGGTGCTGAAACCCCCTCCTCTCCACTGGTCTGGACTACCCGATACGCACAGTGACCATGGCCACGAACGGGACCAAAGCCTCGGACGGACACGTCTTAACAGAGACGGTGAACGACGCGCCCACCACGACGCCAAACGACAAACCCAAAACCTTGGTGGTGAAAGTGCAGAAGACGAAAAATGAGATACCTGAGAGAGAAACGTGGGGCGGGAAATTTGACTTTCTTCTCTCTTGTGTCGGATACGCCATTGGACTCGGAAATGTCTGGAGATTTCCTTATTTATGTGGAAAAAACGGAGGAGGTAAACAGGAATTCTTGGCAATTTTTCTTTTATCCATTTATCCATCCACCAAAAGGATAGCACCAGTTTTCAGTACATCTATAGTATTTCCCCCATATAAGCCCTGCGTAATTGCGCACAAGCGAGAGCCTGCGCTGTGATCTGGCGCACAGTGTAAAACCAAATACACCTTTTATCAGACATGTTATCTTGATTATGATAAATATTAATGGTTTAAGATTCACATGCACTTACACACTTCTGCCTCTCACCTCTTATTTAGGAGCCTTCTTGATTCCTTACTTTTTGACCCTCATATTTGCTGGCATGCCCCTGTTCTTTCTGGAGACGGCTCTTGGTCAGTACACTTCTATTGGAGGGCTTGGAGTGTGGAAGCTGGCCCCCATGTTTAAAGGTAAAAGACACGTTTTTGTTTTATTTTGTTTCGTTTTTAATTTGAGTGCTTCGTGAAGGCCGAGGTTAATAACCGACACAGACAAATTGGGTCTCCTTTCACTTTCGTAACAGAAGACAAAGATTTATCCATAAACTGATGAAACTTAAAAAAAATGCCCATATTACTGTTCTCATTTTATTTTAACAGAAATATTTTAGGACAATTTAACATCATCCCTGTACTCTTCCATTGTTTCAGGTGTGGGTCTGGCTGCTGCTGTTCTGTCCTTCTGGCTAAATATCTATTACATTGTAATCATTTCCTGGGCTATTTACTATCTGTACAACTCCTTCACTACTGTGAGTATTTGATATTTGCATTCATGCTGTTCCCTAATAAAACAATGTAATAATGGGATTTAGGAAACTTAGGAGACAATAAAACCCACAGTCTAGTTTGCTTGATTCCTTTCTGAAAAACCTTTTCACACAAGTGTCCCTTTAATCAAAGCAAAGCACAGATTTTTTATTTCCAAGTTGTATTTATTTTTTACATAGAAACCCTTTTAGTTATGTGGAAGGATTTGTTTGCCAGCACCTCTTATATAAAGGTGCACAGATCTTAACAGGGTATGACATTTATTACTTCCTTTCCTGCATAATTAGTGCCTTACACAAGGTATTGATAAATGCATTTGGCTATGAGGCATTCACTCCTCTGAGAAAAGCATGAAATCTCAATGAGTATCATGGTCTTGGCTGCTCGACAGCCAGAGAGAATGGGATCCGGCGGTGAGAAAATGGTCCAAGTAAAAAGAGCTGTCTGTGTGATTTTCCTCTTTTTTTCTTTAATTTTCAGGACCTGCCATGGCAGAGTTGTGGCAATTCCTGGAACACAGACCGCTGCTACACCAACTACAGCATTGCAGACACCAGAAACCTCACCAGTGCAGTGGTGGAGTTCTGGGAGTAAGCTGGACACGTACTGCTCTGTTGTGAACAGATTTAAGCTACACAGAAAGCCCTTGGTCCCTGCATTGGAGTCTAACATGGCCATTTGGATCTGAAGATTCAATAGTTCACCAAATCCTTTAATATCCATCTATCTCTAGATACTTCCAGAAGAGAAAATATTGTGCGTGTACAATAAAGGTCCTCAAACAAGCTGAAGAAAAAGATTGAGTGAAGACATGCAAGCATGACTTCTCTTGACTGTGGTGTCTTACAAAAGCTTTAGGGGTGTGAAAAGAAAGCCAGGGAGAGTGTTCTTTGTAAATATCCAAACACATGGCTGCATATTTGTGTGTGTACTCATGCGTGCTGCATGTGTGAGATTAAGGATGCATTTGTGCGTTGTGTTGTGACCTCTGTATTCCTTCCCTGCAGACGTAACATGCACCAGCTGACCGATGGTCTGGAGAAGCCTGGGGAGGTCAGGATCCCGCTGGCTATTACGCTTGCCATTGCATGGGTGCTCGTCTATTTCTGTATCTGGAAGGGGGTCAGCTGGACTGGCAAAGTAAGTAAAGTAAAACAAAGTAAGAGAGAAACGAAACACAATGCATCATCTTAATGTTCAAGGTCATACGATTGGCACGATGACATTGTTCATATGATAGCATTACATAACTTCACTTAACCCTTTCATCTGTTCAATTGTAATTTGTTTACAGTATTTTCATTACTTTTTAAGCGTTAGTGTGATGAAATACTTGGAAATCACAGAAAACAACAATTTCACAACTTCTGCAGTTAGAGAATACTGTGACACATTATACTCTGCCAACCCCCCTCTCGCCATCCTTGTTTAAAAGGTAATAAAACATTGTTTATGTAATGTCTGTTTAATCCAAAGCACCTGAAGTGTCACCAGGGCCTGCATGGTCCACAAAGGGAAACAGAGGCCTAAATGTGGCAGCTGTACAGCCATGCTCTATCCACTGAGCTACAAAATGACATTCGTAATTAACTCTTTTCACTTTTTTAATCAAAGTTTGTTTAATTTATGTATGGTAGATTCACCAGTGATTTTTATACATAGCAGTGTCAGTGTCAATGACAGTATCTCTCCATTCAGTAGATAATCATGAATGATTTGAATTGTGTTGACTTTTGATAGCTCAGTGAAAAAGTAGTTCAGATAAGGAGGAAAACAGCACAGTGGAAGTGTGCTGAACCCAACCATTCTGGGGTCGTCTTGCCTCTGGGGAATGACTGACTAGGTCACTGTGCTGCGCTGTGCTGTGGGTCTGGTGCCACAGTACTGTAACAGCGTTCATGACAAGTTGAACTTAGGTTTTCACTTCTTCTACAACTCTGTTGCCTCGCAGAAAAAAAAAAAGTAAAATAATGCTCACTACCTATCCGATTTAAGGTAAATATATAATATGATGTATTTTTTTTTCTTCTGTCCCGCAGGTGGTGTACTTCTCGGCCACATACCCTTACTTTATGCTGTTCATCCTGTTTTGCCGTGGTGTTTCACTACCTGGTGCATTTGATGGGATCCTCTTCTATGTCACACCAGACTTTAACAAACTGAAGGAGTCTGAGGTATGCTCTCACTCTCTCACTCTGCAGGCCGACATGTCTAAAAACTGCTTCTGTACAGGAATACATAAAACACTGTGTCAGCTACCAAAGTAAAAGTGGCTGCAGAAGATGAGCTGAGTGTCAGAGGGATGTATGCCATAGTCAAGGTTTATCACTGAACCTACATCTAGCTGAAGAGTACGGTATAATTAGTCATTAACATGTGTACAGAGCTCAGTCTCACTAAAACAGATTCTGTGAATGCACAGTATTAAAACTCACAGATAATCACAATCACTGTTAACTGCATCAACAGCAAAGTAGCAGAAAGGATTATTAGCACATAGACAAAAAAACACCACTAAGGTATTTCCAGATATTTCGTCTTAAGCAGCAGAGCAAACAAAGTCGTAAATTTTAGGCTAAGTGTGCCAGGGGCATATAGGCTGATGTTCAGAAGGGAGAAGACAAGGTCTTACTGAGTTGAATTAATCAAGATGGGTTGCAATACGATCAGAGTGCATCAGATAGGACCAAGTGTCGCAAGATAGCACGCAGGTGTCACAGTTTTCCAATGACTTTTGTTCCCACCTCCTGACTTACACAGAGGCTTTATAAGAGACATGGTACATTTGTGCACATGGCTTGATCAACCCAACCAGTGAAATTGGCATAAAATAACAAGTGCTTGTGTCTGTACCAGTGAAATTAAATGACTCCTGGCTATTTTCTCCGACAAATATTTCTATTTTGTATCAACATGGCACAAGTTAAATAACTGTTAGATTATTTTAACATCTTTTTTCTAATCATTGTATGTCAGGTGTGGCTGGATGCTGCCACTCAGATCTTCTTTTCCTATGGGCTGGGATTAGGCTCTCTGATTGCTCTTGGCAGCTACAATCCCTTCAATAACAATGTGTACAGGTAGGTGATCAGTGATTATAATATGTTGCTTAAGACTGATTTACCACATGAATTAAATATCTGGTCAGATGGCATTTTACTGTCTACCACCAGTCACTCACACATGTTTTTTTACAGGAGACTGTGCAGATGTCTCTTCCTCGTATTATTTTTGGTTTCCTGGCAACATAGTGTCTGCTGTACCTTTAATTTTAGGACTATTTGAGCCCCCAGCTGTAGCCGTTGTTTCATTATTTTGGCTCTGTTTTACATTCACAGACATTTGGTTTGTCGTATTGTCGAATGAACACTGGTCTGCAACCCTGCATAAATCTATGGTTCCAACTATTTTGGAACTGCTGGAGCTCACTGCCATCTTAAAAAAACAGGTCAATATATATCTATTCAGCTGCTCTGCTACTGCAGGATGCAAAATGGCATCCCATCCCCCCATGCCTCTCGACAATGTGTGACGGGTTGATAAGGAATTGATATAGGCATGACAATGGCTGCCTTGTGCTTTGTCTCTCCCGTACAGAGATTCTGTCATTGTCTGCTGCATCAACTCCTTCACCAGCATGTTCGCTGGCTTTGTCATCTTCTCCATCGTGGGATTCATGGCTCATGTAACAAAAAGACCCATCGCTGATGTGGCAGCTTCAGGTAATTGCAATCAATGCTGAAACTCTACAGTGACAATAGGCACAGGCAAGAGATCCTTGTGACTGTCTAAAATTAGCCTTTGAAATTGCGCGATGTTATTCTATCAGTCAGAATAGGACGGTTTAAGCGCTTTACTGTATGCCAGTTTTGATTTCTTGGTTTATTAGAAAGAAAAGTTGTTCAAGTTGTTGTGATTATGCAAAAATGATGTTTTATGTTGTTTTATCCAGTACTACACACTTTCTTTATAGCTAGGTATGCATGCTAAAATCAGAGACAACATTTTTTTTAATTAATATGTGACATAACTGTCCAGTTGATGTAGATGTCACACCGTCTATAATGTTTATCATTGGTCAGGACCTGGTTTGGCATTCCTGGCTTATCCTGAGGCCGTCACCCAGCTGCCCATCTCTCCTCTCTGGGCCATACTGTTTTTCTCCATGCTGCTGATGCTCGGAATTGACAGCCAGGTAAAAATAACCCAACAAAAATTATCTCAGTTGTGGTTTTTGGACACATGGCGAAGTGCTGATTTTCCAGCTTCTGTCAAGAAATGCTTTAACAAATACAAGTAAAAATGGAATATATAAATGAAGCAATAATGATTACGTTTAAAGGGAAAGCTCACCTCAGAATCAAAAATACATATTTTTCCTATAATGTTGTTTATCCATCTAGATTGCTTTGGTGTGAGCTGCAGATATAGAGGGCAGCACGGTGGTGCAGTGGTTAGCACTGTCGCCTTATAGCAAGAGGGTTCCAGGTTCAAATCCCGGCTTCCTACCCACAATACCAAAAACGTGCACATTAGGTTAATTGGCTACTCTACTTTGTCCTGTTGAGTGTGAGAGTGTGTGGTTGTCTGTCTTTGTGCATCGGCTGGCGACCAGTGCAGGGTGTACCCTGCCTCTCGCCCCAAGTCGACTGGGATAGGCTCAACCCCCCCCCACCCTGACGGATGAGCAGTATAGAAAAGGATGGATGGATGTAGAGATGTCTGCCTTCTGTTAAATATAATGGAACCAGATGGCACTTCACTTATGATGCTGAACAGAAAAACATTTTTGAAAAACTCAACAGCAATGTCTCTTTCCAGAAATCATTACCCCGTTACTCAAGATAATCTGTGGATTTGTAAGTGGTTTCATCTAGGAACTATTCTCTATCTATCAAGAAGCGCCTTGTGATCGGAGGGTCGTCGGTTCGATTCCTCCACCAGACGGGCAGGAAAAATTTCGGTGTGGCGGCGTGATTAATGAGAAAAATGCTACTGTTGTACATACATCTTGAATTTCCCTCGGGATCTATCTATCGATATATATATATATAATTGTATTGCCTGAGGATGTTCCACAGTCAAGTAAACACATTACCATGGCGTAAAATAATGTGTCTTGTGAATGCTCTTTCATTCATGAAAATTTGTTCTAAATGTTAGAAATAGATCAGATTTTTTACTGTAGCAACAGTATATTAATTAACACAGTTTTGACATTTCTCTGCAATCCCACCAGTTCTGCACCGTAGAAGGCTTCATCACTGCACTGGTTGATGAATTCCCTCACATTCTCCGAAAACGCAGAGAGATCTTCATTGCAGTCGTCTGCCTTGTTTCTTACATTATTGGACTGTCCAACATCACACAGGTAAATACTTCTTTCTTGCTGGATAATCCACCATCCTTTAGAGACATTGCTGGTTATTCAGATCAAAAACACTCAGGTCAATACTGAGCCTCCAGTTTATCAAGTCACCACCATTATCTCTATGGAGATCGCACTGCATTGCATTGATGGCATTGTCACAGGATAATACAACATTTTCCACGGACTTGAAAGACTCCCACAGGACACCACTGGTGTCACCTCAGCAGCTGCCCCAGTAACCTGCAGCACTATTAACTCAACTTGGTTGTTAATTCAGCTCACCCGTACGGTGGCCCTCATATGAAATCCAAAGAACATGTGAGTAACAAGGTCATGAGGTCGTACTCCCACTGAGACTGTAGATCCAAGCCAAAGTGGTTCAGGTCATTTAACATCATGTCTGCAACACTAAACAGGTTCACAGCCTTGATTTCAATTCACTTATTTATCTGATGCTGCTGAATCAAAGGATGATGACATGGTCAGTTGTTTTCATCTTTCCAACACCTTCGTCAAGAGAACAATGTCTCACACCTACAGTTCAGATTGCTGTGAAAGGTCGTATTTTTTATTACCAATGCCTTAACAATGATTCCTAATGATTCTGGGGCCCACCTGAACCATTGTCTGCCACCACTCGGCCAAAATTTACTCTTGACCAGCACTTTGGTCCTGACATGGTAACCATATAGGGTATGGATATGCATATTCGTGTTTCACAGAGAATTAATCCTATTGCCTTTGGTGACACCCAGACCTTTCTCCTAGGGCCAACATCAGGCCATTTAATTTCCAATGAAATGAAAAAAAAATCATATCCTGAGGGAAAAATCTTATATATAATATAATGAAAAACATATGAACTAAGCATTATTACTGAACACATACATGGTTCAGAGAATTATTATGGAATTAAAATACCACGTGTAATTGTAATTACATATCTACTTTCATCTATTTAGTTTTACAAATATTATGATTCAAATTTAAGATCCCACCGTTGTTTTTCTCCAAACAGCTATCCAGCTATTTCAGCTATCTTGCCTTCAAGTTTTTTCAAAACACCATCAATTACTACTATGCTACTGCTGCACACACAGTACTGTAGCAGTTTTGTCGCATTTTAAAAAGTAAAGCATAAAAACAGTGAGGGAACAAGCCAAAAGTTAGCAAAAAGTCAGCAAAGATTATGACTCTGCCTACTGTTGAGCTAAAAATGACAGAATCACTGCAGGCCAAGGTCATTATTCGCTAATGACTCTCGATGACCCTGCATTGTCCCTCTCCTTCTGCCAAACTGAATTTCCATCATGCCACATGCACAGCCTTGTTAGAACAAGGCAGTTACCCTAATCACTGCTCCTGGCAGTATAAAATATATCAAGCTTCACATGGTAGGACTTGACAAACTGTAGCCAATCCCTTTGAGCTGGTGTCTTTAATGACCAGATAGCCTCAAGAGATCATGGACAGACATGAAATGTTTCAAGGAGATGCTTGATCTACCCTGGTCATGTCTGTACTGCACATCCACAGTTTCCACAAGGAAGTCTTGTTCTGTATTCACCAATGAGATGTCACCAGCCACAGCCACTGGTGCTCTCGCACTTGGTGTTATTCCACTTGAATGATTTAGTACTGTACTACACGTCCAAGACAATAACTGCAATTGTCTTCTTCTCTTTTGTTTTCTGCTTCTCTCCTTTTTGCAGGGTGGACTGTATGTGTTCAAGCTATTTGACTACTACTCAGCTAGTGGAATGTGCCTGCTCTTCCTGGTCTTCTTTGAGTGCATCTCAATTTCATGGTTTTATGGTGAGCCACATTCCTGTCTCAGAAATCTTGTTAAGGTTTTTTAAAAAAAAAAAAAAAATATATATATATATATATATACATAAATAATACTACATAAAAACTGTATTTATTATGCTTTATCATTGGCTCCAGGTGCAAACAAATTCTATGACAACATTGAGGAAATGGTTGGCTACAGGCCCTGTCTCTGGTGGAAGGCCTGCTGGGTCGTTTTCACTCCGCTGATTGTGGCTGTAAGTGTTGCCTGTGGGGAAAATGCACAATGTAACCAACAATGATCGAGACACAAGCAAGAAAATAGCACCCCAACAAGGACAATAGTTGAGCATATGTGGTCTCAGGTGGATTGTTATGGATTGAGAATCATTGCTGTCCTATGCTGTGGTTCTTGTTGTCGCTTTAGCTGATGACTGTGTGCACAAAACCGAAAGCAGTCTGATTAGGTTTGCTTAATGACTCTCCCTTGATGTAATGATTGGCTATGCTCCATACTTTAATAGCATTCATGAAACACTTTCCAAAATTTGCCTGTTGTAGCCAAAGATCACATGAGACCAAAACAAGCAGAGCACAACAAGAGGAAGTTTTTAGAGAAATGTAGTCTTGGTTTTAATTTTCTGTGACAGTGTATTCACACTGGCTATGACCATCACAGTAAGGGTGCTGAGATCTATCTTCTTGTCCCTTTTGTCCAGGGAGTCTTCTTGTTTAGTGCAGTGCAGATGGTTCCCCTCACCATGGGTGACTATGTGTTCCCAGCCTGGGGCCAGGGGGTTGGTTGGTGCATGGCTCTCTCTTCCATGACCCTCATCCCTGGCTACATGGGCTACATGTTCCTCACACTTAAAGGAACTTATAAAGAGGTAAGATCGATTTGGATTCAGACTAATAGTAGATGCAGTTCATTTAAATAATACTATTTGACCTGTTTTTACTGTATTTGATCTAATGCAATGAATAGTAGATACGAGAAATTCTCGTACTTGTGTAACACTGCACAGACTAAATTTACCAGCAAACAGTACATATAGCCTATCTACATATGAAAATTAAATCAAAATCCGATCAATACACATGTTCTTAAAGAAAATGCTATTATGCAATGATGGGTAACACACACACAGAGAGACACGTATATAAAAAACATGGTCCAATTTAGTTGTTGTTGGGGGACCAGGACAACCTGATGAGAAATGGGCTACTGGAATGAGGCATTCTTGGACAAGGGCAGAGAATAGGGAGCTGTTGGAATGTTACTACACAAGAAAACCCAGAAAGAGAGCACACATAGAGAGACTCTGGGATATATGGATGTTTCGAAAACCATGCTATGCTAACAAAGAAGCAACTACTAGCACAGTGTTCCAAGATCTGCAAATGACAACTGCTATCACAACTAGAGATTGAATGAAGATAATGACAAAGCTGGATCCTTGGTGCCCCCATTGTCGATTACCATGGCTAAGTGACAAAGTACCCTCTGAAAATCTGCTAGAAGATGTGAATGCAGCCTTACAAACTGTCCCTACTAAGTCTATAAACGAGACCAATGGGCTGATGTACACCACAACCATAGAAATCTCCAAGAACAAGATCCAGTAACCATAACAGTGGCAAATATCCAACAAAGAGTGTCAGGTATGAAGAGCTGGACAGTGCCAGGCCCTGACATGATCAATGCCTACTGGCTAAACACACAAATTAATCAGCTGCTGATGGATGAGACTCACATAGAATGGCTAACCCAAGGAAGGACAGTCCTCATCATGAAAGATCATCAGAAGGGTGCAATTCCATCCAACAAAACCTGCCTCTGCACAACTGCCCTGTCAGGAATCATAGTGGCTAAGATGAGTGGGCACATGGATCCATACATGAGTGGGGTTCAGAATGGAACGGGTAGCCAAGCACGAGCTATTGGTTCACAGAGCATTCACTCGGGACTGCAAGACCAGGCAGAACAACCTGTGCACCACCTGGATTGACTACAAGAAAACCTATGACTCAATGCCACACACATGGATACTGGAATGCCTGGAAATGTACAACATGAACAGGACACTAAGAGCCTTCATGAAGAACTCAGTGGGGCTGTGGAAGAAGTCAACTCAAAGCCAATTGCAAAAGTTACTATCAAATGCGGCATATACCAAGGTGATGCACTGTCCCAGTTGCTGTTCTGCATAGGCCTGAACCCCCTTAGCCTGATTATCGCAAAGAGTGGTTAAGGATTCCAGTTCCGTAGTGGAGCACCAATCAGCCACCTCCTCTATATGGATGACATCAAGGTATACACCAGTCAGCGAGACACTGACTTGCTGATCTACATCACCAGGATCTACAACAATGACATCGGAATGTAATTCAGATTAGATAAATGTGGTTGGATTAGAACAGAGAGGGAACATGATCAGAATGGAGGGTGTTCAGCTAGTCATCAGATATCCTGCTGGCATGATAAGTTGGCTAAAGGAGGAGATAGAGGCCATTAATAGCAGGACAAGGAAGCTCCTCACGATGGAGGGCTCCAGCACCCTGAGTCTGTACACTATGTGGAACGAGGGAGGCCGAGGACTAGTGAGTGTCAGAGCCACTGTTCAGGACAACACAACAAAGATCCAGGAATACATCAAGAAGATGACCCCCATAGATGAACTGCTAAGTGAATACCTCAGAACAGGCTCTCAGTACAAGATCAATAGAGGCTGGGGTCTACCACACCAGACAGGACCCCAAATGCAGGTTGTGCATAGATGCCCTGAGACTTCCAGATCCAGACTGACAAAACGATGATGGTGAACTAGCCGGACATTGTGGTGGTCGACAAACAACAGAAGAAGACAGTGGTGATAGATGTGGCGATCCCATCCACCAATAACCCTTACCTAATCCATCCATTGAAAATCATTTCAAATCTCCGATTTTAGTGATTTTGTATTTGATTTTTTATTTTTTATTTTTTTTAAGCCAAATCAGCAATTTAAAAGCCCTCAGATTAGCTGAAGATGGGTGGTTCTCACAGGACAGACTTTTTGATGATCTTGTAGAATATGAAGCATTAAACTACCCAACAGTATATAAAGTGTGAAAATTAAATTAGCTCAAGCTAAATACAACATTGGTGCAGCTCTCATATTTATCCAAAAACATAGCACAGCCAATATAATAGTAAAATAGTAAAGGGAACATTTTACTGCACAATGAGTACTTCTGCTTTTGATTCTTTAAGTATATTCTGCTTATAATACTTAAATACTTTTATGTAAGCAAGGTTTGTAGTTGAATATATTCACAGTGCAGTGTTGCTACTTTTATTTAAGTAAATGATCTAAACACTCCTTTCACTATTGCTTACTGGTGTATAAATGCCAAGAGATTTTGGCTGTGTAATGCAAATATGATAGCCATAGAGTTCCCAGAACATATGCATCACTGTACCCACCCCTGAGCATTTCACACATCATTTTTGGCTGGTTTGAATTTTAATCTGCAGTCAGCAGCAAGGCAGTCTCTATATTAAGAGTTTCAAGTGGATTACTTTGTATGCAAGTTTTTGGGGTGAAATCTATTATTACATACTGTGTGATCGACAAATCCAGCACAGGGAACACAGTGGTTTTTAGAGGGTGCTGATATTTTGTGAGGATAATGTAAATGGGACATACAAGCCCTGAGTATTTTACCAAGTAGATCAGTTTTTGCCATGGAAGGAAGCTTTAATGAACATTAATGTTCACCATGTAGATTTTTACCAACAGTCAGGCTCAGAAATGTTTACCAGAATATACTGATCCAGGATTTATTTCATCTTCACTTACATTTACATCACAGCTGGCAATGAAAATAATAACTGAAATGTAATTTAGAACCAAGAGGACTGACACCAGGTGTTAAAATGCTCAGCTTAGGCCACTGTGATTTTTTGTACATTACAGCTGTATTGTGATTCAGTGCTTTTGTAATAAGCAAACACATAGGCATGCTGGGTAAAGACATGATAAATTTGCCAAGATGAGTAGAACAGTGATAAAAGGATTAGTAAAATAGAGTTTCTAATTAGTTTTGTTAAACCATTTTATATGCCATTTTAGTACATTAGTCAATGAGTCCTCAGTAAATGACATTCATTTGTATGCAGCAGAACATAAGCTGCATTTTTATTGATCTGATGATCCTAACCAACAGCAGATAATACCTTCTTCATGCATTCCATTTACATTAAGGACTTTCTGATTTGCAGTCATTCGCGATGTGCTCAATAATAACCCCACATCTACACTGTCTCTGGTGATATATAGCATATAGCCATCACTGGCAGAATAAATGGGCTATAATTGCAGGCAGTGCAACAGAGGCTGTCAGAGGCGATGTGCAGGTGTCAGATCCTGCAGTACCAGCTGATGGCTGATTGTCTAATTGTAGCAATCAGCCAGCTGATTAGTGCTCTGCACCCAGGCAGACGCTTCGTTCCACAAATGCTTGATATAAATGGCTGCTGTGCTGCAGAACCCATGTCCAACATTGCTCATACTTCAGAAAATTTGGAAGATATTCCAAGTTTAAAGGATGGTTTTGATTTACCAATTTGGTTGGTGTCATGAATAGTGTCTTTTGGGTTCCTTCATCAGCCATCTCCTTGGTTGTAATAATTCATATAATCAGCAAGGATACATAGGGGAAATTGGGGGGAGTGGGTATCTTGCAGAATGTTTAGACATAGAGCCTGAGGCAGTGCATTCATCAATCTCACAGCTGTATAGCTGGTGTGTTTTGTAACAGCTTATGGGTTTGATCACAGATTTTGCAGCTGTCGTCCCTACTAATGATACAGTATATGACTAATGTCTCACTGTGATTTCGATGCCATCTGTGCATTGTTCAATTGTGTCATATCAGTGATATTACTGTTCCTCTCCCTTTCAGCGTCTGCGAATGATGATCAAGCCCTTGGTTCTGGTGAAGGCTCAGGAAAATGGCCCGGACCAGCAAACAGAAAACCAGAGTCAGAACCCTGCCAATGAGGAAGCCTACATCTAGAAACTTCTGCTTGTCTCTCTGTCTCAATGGCCAGACTGGCAATACACACAGAAGAAACATAATCAAGGTTGGGAACGACCACCAGACTTCCATGTCTGCTTTTATTCACCTACCTCCTGGGGACACGTGAGACCAACCTGATTACAGTTATTTTTAGAGATTTTTCTGTTTGTTTATTTGTATAATACAGAATTATAAAACTTATGAGGAAAAACAAACTACCCAGCAAAATTGTTGTGATATTATGATTTTAATTACTGCAAAAAAGTTAGTCTTTTTAGAAAAGGAAATGTGACTTAGGGAATTACTGTATATTGAAAATATAATTTAAATTTGGAGGCCCATGTTGATTCAATAGTATTGTGCTACTTTGAAGATATTAAACTACTAAACTACTATTACTGTACAAAGAAAAATATTGGTTAAATGCATTTTTGCTTGTACATGAAATAAATACATTAAACATAATGCAGTGTAGTAGGTGAAAAAAAAATGCAATTTGAAAGTTTGTTAAGTGACAATTGAATATTGACCAATTTAAGGCAAAGACAACATGGGAATGTGCAACAGGTAAGGCCAAATCTGCTTGTATGTTTAAAATATAATTTAGCCGGACTATCACTCCCCTTGCAGGATCTTGCAGTTCGCCTGAAATGTTTACCACCCATGTCTGGGACTACCATTGAAAAGCACAAGCACAGTATGGAATTTCGAAGTGTCCAACTTCCTCTTGGCTTGATTGAAACTTGTGACAACAGCAAAAATAACTTACTTAGGATACATAGAAAGAGACTGTTATAATTGTTTCTTTGTTTTCTAAAGAACAATAACTTTGTATGTTGTCTGAATCTTTTTTGTAGAATCATTTTTAGGTCATTTTCTATGTGTGAGCATGAGAAGGACCAAAATTATACTCAAGTTTGAAAGATTGGCGAAGACATTTAACCTGCTGACTATCTGGATCAAATCTAGCATCCCTTTTTGTCTCTTTGAAGACAAACAGGGGCCGCAGTAAAGACAGCATCCATCTACAAGCACAATTTTCAATCTGTAACCTAACACCATCAACAATAATGGTGTAGCCAAAACAGAAATCCACCATTTGCACTGTGCATACTATATTTCTGCCTGAGATTATTTGGAATATGTAGATTTTCTTTTCTCCTGACATCCAGGTAAGTAGATAGACAGAGTTGTGCTGCAATAAAACGTTGCTAATTCTGACCTATATTTTAAACTGTGAGAACGAATAAGCTGCAGTGGCTGCTGCACTGGAGACTGTATGATGGACTTGTCTGATAGCCACTACTATTCTGACTGGAACCATTTACTTGTATATCTATTTAGTAACCCTCTTCTCAGGAACAAAGGTGGATGTGACCAAATTCTCTCAGATACTACCATTATACACTGAAACAATTAATGCTGTAAAAATGCAACTATTATCAAATTTCCGCCATTTTCTCCCATTAATCCAACATACTTTTAGGAGCAACAAAACATGAACACACAAATCAGTATACATACAGAATATATATAAGAACCTGGGCACACTCGGAAGCTTATCTAAATTGTTGCCTCTTTTCTGTGTACTATTAAGCTTGCATCATTTCCTTCATTGTAAATGAACTGTGACTGCCTTCACTCAGTTATTTAAGTAGAAGCCACAGTGTGTTTCTACACTGTGATGAGTGCAGATTTTCAATATCAAACTGGGAGAAAGAAACTTTGGCTCAGTCAGCGGACAAAGCTGAAAAAAGCACTAGTAACGCCACCAGACTTGTAGCCAGATGCTACATAGGCCAACACCACCGAAACTACTCCTTTTCATAGGATAAAGAAAAACCTATTATTACATATCAATTTTCTCAGCAATATAAAAACATATATATAAAAGATGACATTGTGACAGACCACAGATATCGCTATATTACTACGAAGGAGGATAAAGAAAATTTGCTTCTGTGGCAGCTACATGCGACAGGAATCAGGTTGAATCAGTCCCGTTTGTTTTCTTTCATGTATGTTTTTTTTTCCTCAAAGATATGTGAAATAAAATGTGCAATGACAAAGGGTTCCATGAATTTTGTACAAAGTAAACCATACTGCAGTTTTCTCTCTTAAATGATGTTGTAAACTGGATTGTGTAATACATGTATCTGTGAATGTCCGTACAACTTGACTTTTTATTTGACGTTTGTCTAAATGTTGAACAAAAAATGTGATATTATTTGCTGTTTGCTGCAATAATATTATTATCTCAGAAACTAAAGCACATATCTCTCTCAAATGTACAATTATAATTACAATAACAGAATAGAGTAATAATAAAGATGACAACAATAATAATAATGATAATGTAATAGAAATGTCTAGTCAGAGAATATTGTTTTGTATATTTCTAGCTGTTTCATGGGCCTAATGTAAAATATCCTATGTAAAAAATATAATAAATGTCTTTAGATGGTGTTATATGAAAAAGCATGATTGCAATATATGTTATCTGCAAAAATAAATAAAGACCTATAGATTATAATCGCTGCATCATGTTATTTTTATATTTGTAGGAATATTTGTGTCCACTCAGCATTTTGCACAAAAAGGATCATTTTACAAGCCAATGGGGAAATGCAGGAAGTAGTAACATTTTTATTTATTTATTAAATGGATGTTACATTTCCATAACAATGAGCAGTGAGGTCAGTGTTATGCAAAACCATTTCATTCAACAAAACAAAAATAATATTTGAAGAGCACTGTACCTTGTAAGTCATACCTTTTGTAGTTGGTGTACATTTGTTATAATCCATATAGCACCCAAATCATCATAAAATGCACAGCGAGAAAAAATTACATAATGTCTAGACATCATTATTTTAGAGAATATATGAAGAAGACTGGCATTGCACATGAATTTAATGACATGTTTTTAAATAACACGTCTGGATTACATTCGTGTGCAGTCAACAGAGGGAAGTAATCACAAAATATGCTGTTTGTTTTATCTCAACATAAATTTCTTTCTGGCTCTTTTGCTTAACATTTTTAATATTTGAAACAATAGTAAAATGTTTTAATTGTTTTTGTCTTAGGTAATCGCACCAAGGCCGCATCTCAGTATACGTAATCTGTTGGATTGGCGCAATATATGCAATATCTTCACACACACACACATTTCATGCAGTAGTGTGTGTGTCTCTTTCTTCTCTTTTTCTAGCTAGAATCTGCAGTCTGAGATAACTCTCACAGCATAGAAGCATAGATCTTAACATTTGATATATGTTCACAAGGATACACATAGCTTAACTTGGAGCAGATTAGGGTGTGACAATACGATGCCTTCAATTGTGGTAATTTGGGACAAGTATGAAAATGTTTGCCTTTAGACATAGACAAATGTGGTGACCTACTTCATTTAAAGCAAACTGATGTCTTCATACTCAAATCAACTGTTGATTATTGGAACTGATGACATTATATAAGAAGCAGCAGCTGAAGTAGATACATACATGGCCTAATGCAGGGCGGACTGGATATGCAGCAGTATTGTATCATGAGAGTAGCAACAACAACTGTTTTCCTGAAAGAGCACACAGGCTTTCGCCAGTCAGCCTACCCACGTGGAAGAGATTATTATTTGTTTGCAGAACGTGTATAGAGTTTATAATTGGCATCTTGGCTCTGACGTCATCACTCCTTGCAAAATATACAAGCTCAGCAAAGTAGAGAGGGACAATGATAACATCCCTTCAAACCCCACATTAGACAGAGAGAGTCCAACACTGGATATTATGTGTAATCTTCTATATGTGTGTTTGTGGCAGCCATTTTCCCAAATAACACTTTCCAAACATACTGTATAGTTGTTCTCCTGCTGGGCACCGCAGGAAATGAGAGGAAGACACATCTTGTAAAGTGAAATGAAAGTACAATTACAGAGATCAGGTTTAGTTGGAGCATAAGAAAATAATACAGTTCTGTTTATTAGGCTACAATGTTTCAGGATGTCTTCCTTTAAACAAAAATACCAAAAGAGGGACAATATCCCTGTCTTGTCTGTCTTAGGTGTTTGTATGGAAGCATCTCCTTGTTTTATTATTCGTAGTCAATAAAAAAAACACTGATGCAAGTTATTGAATAATCTGTCTGTATGTTTCTTCTTGTGTGCAAGCACAAGAGAAAAATTAAGAAAGACATAGGGGGTGATTTTATACCTGGTCAAACACATCCTCGTTCAAACCATGGTTATGATGACTATGTTTTTGAGCATATGAGTGTGTGTGCATGCATGCATGTGATTCAGCATGTCCTTGTGAGTATGTATATACATAAGTCTGTGCCTGCTCATCTGAGCATGCAGCGGTAGTAGAAGTGTTAGTTGTGGTGATGACACAGACATGAGCGGAGCAGCTCTGACAGCTCCAGTCTAGCAGTGGTAGTAGCAGCTCGGAAGTCAGCTCCGGGGCCTCAGCAATACACACACTGTGAAAATGGTAATCTGTTTTCCCTCCCTGTCAGCTTTGCCAAGGTTCCCAGTAGCATGCAGACTCTCCAACCCCATCACAATCATTGGGGCCTGACATGCGCAGCACGGTTGGGAAAAAAAGAAGGAAAAATACTCGTCTCATAGCTGTAAGGCAGTATTTTTCCACAGTTGTTTTATGTGAACAATGCGATGAGGTTGTGCAATTGACTTTGTAATAGGAGACAGCATTTAATATTGGATGGGAATATTAATAAGAGCGAGAGAAACATACTGACACATCCTTTGCTTATAAACATAATAATAGTAAAGCAATAATAATGACCTCAGAGAGTTTTTAGAGTTGATTTTAATTACTAATTAATCCAGTTTATGACTCAAGCTTCAACAGAGGAGACCACTGTTTTTCAAACTGACTGCCAGTGTTGTTTTTTTTAAGCATTGCCATGGTTGTGGTAGAGCATGTCGAAGAGCATGACTAGGAAGGTGCCCTGAACTTTATCCAGTTGTTTAATGCCTACATCTTACCAAATGTTGTCTGTGCCTTCCTATACCTTTCTTCTGATAATGACCTCAGATCAGACAACACTTCCATGTGTTGTTCTAGAGGGCAAATATATGTGGGATGAAAATTGTTATTTATTCTGGGGCAATTTTTTAGAGGTCTGCAGCTATTACACAGAAAATACATTTTTAAAGGCTATCTGGTGTCCACTGCAAGACCTTTCTTTCACCCAGGATCCCTTTTTCCCAAGCTGACCAAAGCTGAATCAGAATATTAGTGAGTCTTCATGGCTTTCCCTCTGTTCACCTTTACAACAGGCTGGTGATAGCATATCTGCTCCCAGCAGACTGCCAGACAGACAGGCAGTGAGAGAGGCAAATGCCCTTATCACTGCCTGCCATATGATAGGATTAGCTTGAGTGTTGTCTAACAAAGCATTAATGAGCAGTTTTAATTGCCTGCACGGCATACCCTGCCAAGCCCTGGCTGAACTACAAGCACACACACACACACACACACATCAGTACAGGACTGTGATGCATATTTGTCCCATCTGAAATGGCGTCCAAGTGATACAGAATTTGTATTCATCACTGACGCACAAGTAGACCATTATCGCTGTCATTCCAATACATTGGTGTACAATGTGACAGAGAAAATTGCTTTGAGGACGACGTTAACCTCCATTAACTCCCTCACACAAAACACACTTAATTGAAATCAATAAATGTTCTTGATTATCTTGTGGTGCCATTTTACAGTGTAGCCACACCACAACCACGAGATTTCGGCTCTGCTGTAGCCTGAAAGCCCCCTCCGATCATATCAGGGCAGAGGGCAACTTCTTCCATTTGATTTAGCCACAATTTCACAAAAAATACTATTCAAAAACACAGAACACAGAAATATCTAATCTGTTGTCTGATGGTTGACTGGAATCTTCATTAGTTTGTGATGAAGGGGTTTGTTACTCACGTTGGATCAGTAAAAATCAAAAAAAAAAAAAAAAAAGAAAAGCCAAACAGGAGTCACAACTTCATCTATCCGTGCCTATTATTTTTATTTATGAATAATAAATCTCTGCAGTCTCATTTGAATGACAAATTAGTTGCAAAGCACTGCCTGCTTCCTTTTAGAGCCTGCGTTAACTATATGAGCTGTTCAGACAGAGTGCAAGCTAAAACAATTGTTTGTTCATCTGTTCGTTTTCTGTGTGTGCCGAGAGCAAATCTGGCAAGAGAACACTGATAATCTATTAGAAATAGTATCACTGCCGCTTGTGACAGGGTTTTTATGTACTTATTCTGAATACATGTCATGGGGGGGGGGCAGATAAACACATGCGCACTCAGAGGCTGCAGGCTCGAAGACATAAAAGCTTGTATGTCATAAATTTATAAGGTTATTATCAAGATCAGCTCTGAGTGTGATTAGAAAAGACCAGAGGAGCAGAACTGACCTGCATAGAGAAACACACTTCTGGTTGGAACAGTCAGATTACTGTCTGTAAGGGGACTAACATATTGTAGCATTTCATCGCATGTCTGACTCTCCTGTGTCCCTGATGTAAGAGGCTGCACTTTGAGCTAAATGCTCAATTTCAGCATGCTACCCTGTTCACAATGGCAATGAGAACATACTGATGTTTAGCAGATATAATATTTATACAGATACAGCCACTTCGAATGGCTGACTGTTACCTGACTGGGCTTTGACTGTGCACATACAAATCTGTAGCACATCCTCCCTGTGTTCTTGGTTGTAATGAGATCCCATCTCGATGATGTAGTGAACACAACCCCAAGTCTTAACCAGTTGCATTGCTTTATCTACCCATGAGGTGGAGCAGTGATTATGGAAACTGAAACAGTTCATTGTTCGGACTGCTGTACTGTAGTTTCATTTCACAGCATGTTTGGGATCCTCTGAAAAGGACATGAGTTCCCCAAAAAACCTATTTTGAGACATTTAGTGGGAGCACTAAAACAACAAGTGACAACAAGGGTGTCACAAGTTAGGCCTATAAATTTTTGTTGTGTCGACACGTCTGTTAGTGAGCTGCAGGTTAGGGTCACCTTGAAGAAAATATCACCAGTTCAGCCTGACATATCAGTAAGTGACAAAGCAGCATCCCAAGTAAGTTATTAAGAAGTTAGAGGATTGTTTATACAAACACCTTTCACCTTCTCTTTTCCTGTCTCTGTCACTTGCTCTGTGTCTCAAACGCTCATTGTTTAAGGTAAAGAGAGGGAAAAAGAGAGAAAAGATCTCATATCTTTGAGAAAGGGTTACTGGTTTTGCTTCTATTCAACAATAAAGTACACAGTTTGGAAAAAAAATTCTCTATTCATTTAACCTAGGTCTTCCCACTATCATGTTTAGGGGAGAAAGAGAAGAAAAAGAAGCACTGCTATCACTGCTCCAGCAGTATCAGCACCTGACACTTACAGTATGTCTGTCATCGTGTCACCCTCCTAACCCTAACCCTTGTGCTAATGAGGTTGATGGTTTCTGGGTCGGATTGGGATCAGGAGGTTGATTAGTGCATATTTTTGTTGGTCAATGCACATCACTACTGCCCATGGTTCTGACAGAGCGGAGAAACAGCATGTTTCTGTAACAGCACAGGCTGCACAACGACCTGAGAGGAGGCCAAACGTAACCTACACTTCTCAATGAACTCAAAGTTTTAGAATAGCCCTGAGGCAGCCCTTTTACAATCTGGGATCTGAATGTCTTAGAAAAACCATCTGTGGTCTAAAGTAAAAATTATGAATAAGAAAGGCAATCCCAGGGCGACTGCAGCAGCAGACAGCAGCGGAGTGAGATTTGAACCAAATGTTTTTCTTCAGGCTCTCTCTCTGTTTTAGTGATGAATGGAGGCAGAGGAGGCCTGTGTGACAAAACAGGGAGCGTGACTTCCAGCTGGAAACAGCACCTTTCTCCTTGTAATATAAGGAGCCCCAAAAAGAGCTCAATTCACATTGTTTTTGCTCTCTTCCTTCCTTCCTTCATTTAGTCTCAAATACCTCTTACCCACATTTTTAATCTCCTCTTCTCTCTTCTTCTCTTCTCTTCTCTAAGGTAGAAGGAGAGCTTGTCATGCCAGAACCTCAACCACTGAACCCATCCTATCCCTTCCAGGCTCTGACTTTTTCCACGCCACATTTATCACCAAATGTACCAGGAGCGCTGACGATACGGTGCATCTCAAAGCTCAGATGTAGCCTCCTTGCCTTGTGGCATCTTTTTCTACTCTGAACCAAGAAAATAAAATGAAGTACAATATTGGGGAAGTATAATTTCAAAGAAATACATATTCCACCTATGAGAGAGATGCAGAAAGGTGAGAAAGGTAGAAAGTTAGACAAGCATTTCATTTTTATTTTTTTATTCATGTTTTTTTCGTGGCATAGTACTATGGCAGTGTTAAGTGGACTTCTAGTCTTGAAAAACAATGTTTTTGAGTCACTTCTCTGGGAAACTGCTAAGACTTAATGATGAGCAGAAGTAGGACTTTTTAAGTGAGGCTGAAAACCTTCTTATCATGGAAGGTTTAGACGGTTTAGTTTTTGACTTTGTTGTCAAGAACCATCACCTCATCAGCCAAGTTCTCTCCAACTTAGTCAGCCTTTTAATTGGCCTGTGTCTCTCAAGAAACACCATGTACTTAATACCATTTTATGAATAGCCACACAGCCAGCAAAAAATAGGAAATTATGTCTGTTCATGTTGTCAGAGAACCAAAAAAATCTCTAATCCTAACCCAATAACAATTCAGTACCATGACCCTGAAAGCTGCTTTTTGAGATTCAGCCACAGTCGAATCGACCATCACAAATGATTCACATGTGTTTTATATCTTGAAAGGTTTCAACACCACCTCACACATAGATAATGAATGGATGGATAGTCAACATTACTCATATAAATAATTAATAAATATTTTATTTATCATGTAGCCTGTATCATAATGAACACCCTTGCATCAGTGAAAGAGCCATATCTGTGAGTGGGTCTGGTTTGACCTATAAGCTTCTCAGTATCTGGCTCCCCTTGCGTATAAAACCTAAAATTGGGGATAAAACAGCAATGCTAAAAACATTAAAACAAAACATTATCTCTGAATAAATATCGTCTGTGGTGCAGCAACAGCACAACATCCAACCAAGGTAGCATCATATATCAACACCCCCAATCTTTCTCTTTCTCCCCCCTAATGCAGCTTATGCAGGGAGGAAGAAATCTGATGTCATGCCTGCCTGCCCTTTGCTGGCGAGCTTTCTGACACACGCAAACACACACACACACACACAGACAGACAAATGTTATTTACAGTATAATTATTTCCATGACAGTTCAAATGCAAGCCCATCACTCAGTATTATCAAACTACTGAGGCGTGTAACAGTCTATATATAATCCTGAAGGATCCACATACATGACCACAACACACACACACAAAATGTAATTCAGAAAATTTCTGCTCACAGAATGATTTCTACTGTTGTTTTAGAAAAAAATGTTCATTGATACTTTCTGGAGTTTTTGTTTTTCACAAATAAACTTATTCTGGGAATCAAAAAAAAACATGAACTTGACAGGACTTTTGATGATGGAAACAAGACTTTGGAAGCAATCAAAACAAACAGATCAAAACCCGAACGTTTTCCTTCATCATATCCATTACCACTTCAATCCAAGCTGGTGTGTAGATTTTGGTAAGAAATAGCAGGCAATTGATATTTATATGGTTTTCTAAAGGCTACAGTTCCTATACACATTCCATATAGATGACAGAGTGTTTGCACAGAGACTCCTGCTGCTCTGTCTCTCTCACACATTGCACTAACCCAAGCCATTGGAGCACAACATGCACTTGTCTTTGCTTCATGCCTCAATTTTAACATTGCCAAGGGGCATGCTGAGAGAAATCAGATGTAATTAGGCTGATGTTTGAGAGGCAGTTGGATATTATGGTATGGGTTTCATCCCCCAACGTGGAGTTGAATTCCAGGCGCGCGTTTCCTGCAGTCACTTTATGCTGGCAGACAGATGTTCTTTAAGCCCCCCCATCATGGAATTGTGGGACTTTAGAACTGATTGTGCACATGGAAGATGGAGATAATGTGGTTTGAGTGGAGTTTTTGTCCTTTTCTTTTTTTGCTTCTGACCCCTAGAAGTTATATTTCCATACTACAAACTTTTGCATTTTTCCAGTTACATTTTGAAGGAAAATAAGTGCTGTCTCAGGTATATGTTGTGCACAGGTAGGAGCAGATTTGGTTAAGTCATTACAAAAATTCTTAACACATAATGGTAATTACGGGGCACCACCCTGTTACCGGGGATCAATAACTAAACTGGGAAGGCAGTCTCAATCTGGTGTTCACTGAGAAGTGTCGGTATCTGAGAGATATTGACTGAATATTAATTGATTATTAACGCTGACCAAGCACTGAGCACAAGCTGTCAGAATCCAACAAAGACCAGTGAAGCTACAGCAGAAATTATTTACAAAAGTTAAATCAATCAACAATCAACACCATTTCTAGTGAATAAAGATCTGTCATGGGCTACAACTAAAGCAACAAACACAAGAAACTATGCTACAGCAAAGCAAAAGCACACATGTGTGTGTGTGTAGGAGAGAGAGACCAAAGATGGCGGACGAGGTCACGTGAGTGATGTGTCCCAGCAGGTGCAATATGGTGGCTCAACCATCTCAACAATGTGATTGGGGAACAAAAGGGGGGACAACATGGTCTAACAGGTGTCCAACAAAGAGATGGAGTAAATCTGAGTTACGCTATCATGTGATCCTACACTGGGTCTGGTGTCTGAAGTGTGTAAAAAAACAGAGCAGCACACCGAGAAGCAATAAACGGAGTTATTTTACCATGTGGATAACAATGCAGGCGAATCGCTGGACCTACGGCATGTCTCTGCCATGTCCCCTTTTTTATCTTAGGACCCACAACAACAAAGTACAGTTAACAACAATGTTTAAATACAAGATATAAAGTTCAATAATACAGTACACAACAGTCATAACAACAACACAGTGAACAAACAGTAACTGTAACACACTATCTAAGTTGCTGCCCAGACATAAGCCTCTTACTTTGTGTTGCTCTGATCTGTTGAGATTGGAGGGCGTGTAGAGTCCGCTCTTGTATGGTCAGCAATCCTTGGTTGAAGCTGGTGGGATCGTTGCGTGCTTGTAATAATAATAATAATAATAATAATATATTTTATTTATAAGCATCTTTCTCAAAACTCAAGGACACTTTACAAGGATAAAAGAAATAAGACAAAGATAAAAACAAATACAATACAAGACAACAGATAAGAGCACCACACAGTATAAAATGGGATGATGTAGTTAGAGGAAGTATGCTGTGTTAAAAAGGTGAGTTTTGAGTCTGGATTGGAACTGAGGGAGAGAGTCAATGTTAGGGACGTCCAGAGGGAGTGAGTTCCAGAGTTGGCTGCTCCCCATGGTGCTGAGGCCGGCGGAGGGCTCATTGAGGTGTATGAAGGAAGAGGATCTGAGGGAGCAGGATGAGGTGGCGAGGTGGAGGAGATCAGACAGATAGGGATAGGAGGATTTTGAATTCTATTCTGAATATACCAATGGAGTTGCTGAAGAATGGGGGTGATGTGGTGGAATGAAGGAGTTTTGGTGATGATACAAGCAGCTGACATCTGAACTAGTTGAATCTCATGGAGGGATTTGTGAGGGAGACCGAAGAAGAGGGAATTGCAATAACTGATACAGGAGGTGACGAGGCTATGGACAAGGATAGAAGTGGTGTGTTCAGTGAGGGAGGGGTGGAGACGATTTATGTTACGTAGATGGAAATATGCGGAATAAGCGAAATATGCGGAGTAATGCTTGTCCAGCCCTTCACTGCACGCTGATTCCCTCAATGGGCAGTGGGAAAACAGCGTATTCGACTCAATTGAAGAAAAGCAGGTAATCTCCCTGGCCTACTAAAATACAAGAAAATAAAATAACCAAGCTTGATTTGAGATGCTCTTTTTGGCAACTGGGACACCAAGGAAAGCCTGGAGTAGCTCTCACAGTCACAACAGCCCATGGGGAAAAGCATGGAGGGGCGCAGCAGGGATGCTTTTATTAGCAGGGGATCCTGTGTGTCTCCTCCAGTGAGTGCATTTTTTTATGCATTTTCCATGTTTTTGTTATTAATATGCATATTGGTTGCCCTCTACAGTGACGTTTTGGAGGCAGCTTACATCACCAACCCCCTGCCGTGCCTCTGCAGCTGCCACAGCCGCCTCCCATCTGGCCCAAGTTGATACTTTCACATTCTAGATGCATTTTTAATTTCATGGATAGTGGAAGTTAAATCACAACTCTGTTGTTTAGTTATTCTTCAAACAAAGGGTTGTAAAACTCAGGCTCCTGGGACTACATGCAGGCCTCTCTATTGATTAATCTAAGCACATGACATGAGATCCACTTTGTTTTCCCAATCAAGTAAGGGTATGTCATTGACGATGCTGAGCAGTAGCGGCCTTACTAATTTAACTGCATTTCTGAGTAACGCGGTGGTACTGGTCACTGTTTCCTAGAAAAAGTACTTGAGGCTTAGCTCTTTTATTAATCAAGTTGTGCTAGTGTCCAAACAAGCTACTGTGCTGAACAAAAATCTGGTGAAGTTCCCCTCAGAATAAATCATAATACCTTAAGTGACAGCTAATGTTGTCCTGCTGGTAGGGCGCCAGAAGAGAAAAGGGTGGATAAAATAGTGAACTCTTTGCTACGGAGCCCTGATGTGGCCACAGAGAGAAAAATATATGTGTTGAGGACATGTATTACTATATTGATTAACAAAAGACTATTGCATGTGCATGTGCACCATTTAGAAAATGAGTTGCAAATACACAAATCCACAGCAAATACACACAGTACAACCAAATTCTCAAATTAACTACAAACAATTACCACAACCCAACACTGCCAATACAGAAAACGACAATGGAAGTGCAGAGAACAGGCTTGTTGCTACTGCTTGTGACTCATAGACTGACACTGTGATACTGTGCTACATTGTGCATGGGCAAAAAATGACGAGAGGAACCACAACTTTTTCTTTCCCACGATGGCAAAGAAATGGCGTCTGATTGGGTTAGTATGATATTCTCATCGTAACCCTGACCAATCATCCATCCTAACTCCTAAACTTAACCAACCCGACCAACAAAGGCAAGTATTAGCCAATCAGGCGGAACAGGGAGGGAGGGACATTTCTTTGCTGTCTTAGGAAAAGAAAACTGGCTTCCACGCAACTTCATTAATAAAAAACTGTAGCAATAACAAGGGTGTCCAAACTGTCTTCAGCACTTGTGTCCTCTGGAAACATCTTCAGTGCATTTTGCTGTGGTGTGTGTATTTGCAGCATGTGTTTGTATTCGGTCGTATTCAGTGTATTTTGTTTCGTAAATTCTGTGCATGTGTTGTCAGATCGATGAAAGTGTTTCCTTAATTTCTTTGCTTTTTGTCTCTTTGTGTGTGTGTCGTCTTAAGTTGCAATGTGTTGAGCTCTCTTGGGCACTGTGTATTAGCCATATTACTTGCTTTACCTTAAAAAAAAAAAGCTTGCCTCAGCTGAGTATTGTGGTTACTGGTTGGAGTACTGCTGAGAAAAGCACAAGACTGACCACAAAAAAAAAAAAAAAACCTGAATAGGAAATGCTTCGAAGAAAAACTTCAGACAGATTACAGATTAAGCGTGCCACATCCAGCTCTCTAACTCTTCTCGCTGTCTCTTTTCTCATGGTAAATGCTTTCCTTTTCTCTTTTTGAGAAAGTAGTGGGAAACAGTGAGTCAGGCTAGAGTGCTGAGAGCTGGACTGGACTGTTAATGCTGCCCCATGAATTAAGAGTCGCTTCTGCTGGTTTACCATTTGAATAACTGGGAGGCTTGGGAAGGTAGTGAGTTCTGGACACAAAGAGATGCTTCACAGCCTGAATGCAATTTGGTACACATCTACATGTCTAAATATTTGTTTCCAGGAACACAGCATGTTGTGTATAAGTGTAAAGACATTATACTGTACAGCAACACAAAGGGATGAAATGTAATGTTTTTATTTAGTTTCACATGTCTAAGTTGAATTTTCAAGATGTTTGATCATCTTTATTGTATTTTTTTTAAAAAAAGAAATTAAGTGCATGTTGTGGCCAAACTTGTAATTTTGTCTGCTTCCAGCTAGGGCTATATCAGATTTTTAAGACCCAATTATTGAATTTACACAAAAGAATTCACAAATCTATAGAAATTTAGGGGAGAAATTGGTCAAATTCGTCTTTCAATTTGTAATATTGTACAAAACAGATAAAATAGAGAATCTCTGACCATAAGTGTACAAAAATGGGCAAAAAAACAAACTACACTTTATTAAAAGTGAAAAGGCAACCAGATGATCTGATAAACAAAAAATTCACAAGGCCTTACATCTGCATTGAATTATTTACTCCATATTATCATATGCGTATTATTCACACAATTTCAATATTTCATTTTTAAATATAGTCATTGGCAACACCAGTACATCACAACACCTTTACCTTCAGTAACATTTTTATACAAGGCCAAATCTGAGAAATGCTTACAAATTTACTCATGCTTCCAATTTTACTAATCAGCTCATATTTCTACATAAAATAACCCAATTAGGAATGATTATTATTGACCCAGGTGAAAGACCACAACCCTTAACTAACCAGTGCTATAAATACATTCATGCCTAGGAGACTTTCTTTCCCCTGAAGTTGTTGTGTCAGGCAGCATTTCCTTCCAAGCTATCACCTAATTATGTGCTCATCTATAAGACCCCAGTCGCATGGTGAGAGTTCACCTATTTTAGGAGATGTATTTGTTCATTATGTTTCTGCTGTTAGCTGCTTTAGTAGTATTTCCTTCATTACCCCAGAAAGTAAGATTATGATGGTGATGGTTCACAAAGTTTGATATGGTCTTATAACATCACAATGACCAGGTTAGGTTGATGGGTCTGTTGTGACTGGTGACTGGTCTGTAGCGCATTCAGATTTTGACCGTCTGTGTTCTTGTAAGACTCTGTTTAGCCCAAAGAACTAAAGCTACAATGTTAAGTATTGATTCTATCCAAGAGAAGAGCTGTTTGTTTGGAGGAAGATGGTTGTGTGATGGAGGAGTGAATAACTCAACACAGGTGAACACTTTATTCCCCACTAGACGCCTTCACAAGGCTCGTCATCAGTGATGCGAGGCCATCAACTCACTCCTGATTACAAAGAGGGCACTTTCCTGCAGCCTTACAAGAAACCCACTGAGAATGCTTTTTACAGAACAGAAATGTCAAAAAGTCATATTTCAGGGTAACTGTTCAAATCAAAAAGGCAATTTTATGGAGCCAAATCAGGTCTAAAAGTTTCATTAATTTGAGAAAAAAGATTTGAACTTTGAAAGTTGAAATTTTGATTTTGAACTTTGAAAAATACAACATTGTACTCCAACTAAAAATATGTGTAGGAAAGGGTTTTTTTTAGTTTAAATATAATTTTTATTCAGTTCCGAAATTCTTTTGAATAAATTATCTATTTTCAGTTTTCACTTTTATATATATTTCAATATTTGAGGTCTTATTTTTTCGTGTTTTCAGATTCACCTTCTTTTATTACAGTTTCAAATCTTATTTTATTTTATTTTTTCTGGTTTCAGATCTTTTGTTCACTTTCAGGTCTCAACTTCTGACCCAGATCTGGCGTGGGGCTGGCATCGGCTTAGAGGGGCATGGAATCATGAGTGACAGCAAAACAAAGAAGGGTGAGGACCTTCCTCTGCCATGTTGTCTTCAGGGAAATGTGAGAAGTATGACTCCACACTTTCTGTACACCATATTCACATTATGGGCAGTGAAAAAACTGGCGCAGTTGATAAGGTTCTGTTTAGCAAGCTGTTTGAAACCAAGAAAAAAACATCTGAAACCCAAAAACAAAAAGACTTGAAACTGCAAAAAAAGTGAAAATTGAAAATCATTTAATTTCAGAACTGAATAAAAATTGTATTTAAGCTGAAAAAATCTTTCCTACACTTATTTTTAGTTCAAGTGCAATGTTGTATTTTTCAAAGTACAAAATCAAAATTTCAGCTTTCAAGTTCAAAATTTTTTTCCCATTATTGAAACTTTTGCCCCTAATTTGGCTCCATACATTTCAGGATCTTTAACACCTATAAGAGCAAAAGTAACATTAGTGTGGCAAAAGACCATAGATTCTCTTAAATATTCAGATATTTTCTGTGTACTCTGGATTTCCAGTCTGTTGTCCTAGTGTTCTGGGATGCATTGCTTCAGATAATGGGACTGTGTTTGCTATAGGGAAACACGTGCTACTTCTTGGATCAAATACAGCTCATGGCAATACAAGTATTATAATACAATACAAATATAATAATGATATAATAATGACTCTATCATACAATATTAAACAGTGCAAATAATACTGTTGCCAACTTATCACATACAAAGTTATTTGACATTAGGACTATTTAACGTTGAACAAAAAAAAAGATATGTACACTCAAATAAAGCACAAATAAAGTTTAATGATATCTGCCCAAAGGCATTATAGGGAATATTTCAACTAGACACCACAGAAAACAAAAATTAAGACGTTAAGGATCTGCATGATTCAAATAGTGTGGAACGGGTTGCATCTGCTAATGGCACAATTAATCATACAGGCCACTGCATGTGTCACATACTAGAACAACACATTCTTTTCATTTCCACATGGTACGAAATTCCCCTCTCCCACCGATCTAGCTTCCTTCTCTGCAGCAGGAATATCTCCAGGCAGCCTTGCAAGACAATGGGGCACAATTACCCAGAGCAAAAAGCACCGTGGCAATGACAAATGTAGTTTCTACTGAGCAGGAGACATTATGTTCTCACAGAGTTAAATACCTCCTATTTATCTCAGCCAAGGCAAGAGAAAAAAGGAGCAAAAGAGGAAAGGAAAGCAGGGGGAGAGAAAGTGAGACGGGGTGGGGGGTGGGGTGGGGGGTATAAGCTGTGTGGAGACATTGCAAGACGTTCCATGACAACCAAGCTGGAGGATTCTGAACCATTTAGTCCTATGTTCCTATTAGGAATATCACATGCCAAGTGAGGAACAAAACAGCGAGAGGGTGCAGCTGCATGATGACCTGTTGCTTATTTCTCACGCCAAGATGATTGGCACAAACTATTTGTGCAGCTCAACTGAATTGAAACTGACGTAATTCGGAAACTTTGAAAGACATATCCCTGTTTCCTGGTATAAACCAAAAGTCATTTTCTTGCCTCCAACCACTTCAGAATGCAGCAGCTCTACTTGTTACAGGTTTTAGCATGCGATATCATGCTACCCCAATCCTTGCTTGTTTCTGTTGGCTCCTTGTTCAGTTAAGAGTTGATTTAAAGATTTTTCTGATGACTTTTGAAGCTTGTCTGAGCTACATAGCAAATATATTGATCTTGAATGAGCCAGTTAATAGCCTTAAATCTTTAGGTAGGGGATCTCCTGACTGCTCCAAAGTCAAGGCTTAAATCCAAATGTGATCATGCCTTTGCCATCAGGACCCCTCGGCTTTGGAATGACCTACCTGAGGAGAGCTCACAGAGTCAGTGACTTCAGTGACTTCTTAAAATTCCATTTTAATAGACTTGTTTTTATGCAAGGTCTTCTTTTGCTTTCTTCTTTTGCGTCAGGCTTATTATTCTCTTCATGTTGCAGCAACCTTAGGCCCTGTTTAGATAGCTACATGAATTATAGTTTGTTTGATTGATTGATTGATTGATTGATTGATTGATTGATTGATTGATTGATTGATTTGGGACACTGCCCATTTTAAAAAGCTCAAATGAGAAAAATATGTGGAGACATGCACAAATCCAAGTTCAGAGATTGGTCCCTTCTAGTCAAATAAAAGGCTAATTGGTAGTGCACGTGATTTGGCTTCAATCATTTTAATTACAAAAATGAATCATTATTGATCATGAAACACTGTAAAGATGATAGTTTATTAAATTCAGTGCAATAAAAAGATGTAAAAAACACCATCCTGAAACATTAATACGCAGTGTCTTGGCTCCTACAAGCGTGATGCATTACGATATTTATGATGAAGCTTCATTCCAAGAAAACTAAATACATCTTGCATTGTCTCCAAACAAGTGACATCAGATTGAATGTCACACTGTAAGGCGTGAATGATTTTCTGGAGCAACCAATTTCACAGTGTAGGCTGGGCTGCCTGTCTCTGTACTCTTTCATTTGTGAAGGTTATTCAAAAAAATAGCAAGTTTTCATGGGCATGGCTAGTGTTTGTGTGTTTGGCCACTCGAAAGCAATCAGAAGGGCTTTCTCTTGTATTCTTTTCATTTCTGAAGCCCAGCTGTGATTGTGGAAGTCTGGGCCCAGTAAATTACCAGGGGGTCATTGGAGGTTCAAGGTCAGTCGGAGCTTTGGGTGAGGTTGAAGGGAGGAGGTTCAGCCCGATCTCCACCTCACCCAGCCCCCCTTGGTAGGAACAGCCGCTGTGATTGCAGATGATTACCTCTGTAATGTGCGATGTTTTGAGGGGTCTGCTGTGTTTATGTGTCTTTGTCCCCTGGCTTTGTCTTACCCAAATTAAAAAGCCTACAGTATACTAGACACATGATAGCCACTCCTAGTAAAACTGACATTTGTACAATGTCAAGTCTTTTACATAACAATCATGTACAGGACAGAAACTCATCTTTTATCATCTCTGTGTCACTGTGTCACAGTCTGTAAGGCTCTCAGGACTCTGTGTGAGCTGAGGCATAATGCAAGAGGAGCTGAGGGCAATGGGTATTCAAAAGAAAGCTCTCATAGTATTCAGCATTTAGTGCATTTCATAGTGCAGTGGGTACCGGGGGCTGGAGGAATTCATCCATGGCTCCTTTCATAAAGTTAGTGAATGCCCTGAGTAGCGCTGGGAGAAAAGCACAAGGCCCAGCAGCGTTGGTAACTGATGATCCATGATGCCTTTATGCAATGCTGGTCTGCATCACTGTGCTATCTTCTTCTCTCTGTTCATCTGCTGTAGCTGTATCTGCTGAGAGAGGTTGTCTTAGTTATTTCCAGAAAGCATCTGCTCAAAGCTCTCAAAGCTGAAAGTTCTTTGTGTTTCTTTCTGTCTGTTGCTCACCTCTGAGTTATACATGGTGGTTCAGGTTACTGGTTATTATAAGCAATAGTTACCAAACAATATGTTAACGGGGCAACTGGATTCACAAAGGCATAGGCAAAGTTTGTCACTTAACTGTGACATATCTGTTTGTCCCTATGCTATCAGTGAAAGGTCAACTTGTTATTGTAATAAGAATGACACATTCCTATTCATCTAGTAAACACATAAAGGATGTGTCCAAAATCCCCCCTCGTGCTCTACTACTAGACACTAAATAGCTCACTCAGTAGTGAATAGTAAATAGAGAACTTACTGATCATACAAAGCAGAGCATTGCATTCTGGGATTGTTACCAGAACTTTTTTTTGTTCAATTGTGGCATTTTTGAGGGCACCTTAGTGAATAATGTTATACATTCAGACATTCAAAGTCTGTGTAATGTCAGAATGAACCCCTGTGAAAACTGAGCAGGTCACTGTCTGGAGAATTCACAGCAAACGACCATGATGACATTGATGATGGTGATGACTTTGTTTAGCTGCTTCATACTCTTTTCTGCTTGCCTGTATATTGTTTCCACTCTTTCACTAATGCAGATATGCCTGTAGTATTTATATATGCAACAAACCATTAGTCCTCCTCCTCTTGAGGTAAAACACTGACATATATATGCCATATATATATATATATATATATATATATAGATAGATAGATAGATAGATAGATAGATAGATATGGCTTACACATATTTAGCTTTTACTTTTACAACAGAACAATTAATTTTACTGTGTCTTACTGAGTGCTTTTCTTTCTCCATAAAAGAATTACTTGGAATAGATGAAACAGCTGGTTGTTGGATTGCATATAATATTTTTTTTATTTTTCAGCTGTTTTGAATGAACAACTCGTACAAGAACAATTTAAATAGTTCAACGCAAGTAATGTTACAGGTTGTTTCTCCAAATTCAACAAAAAATGCAACTCTTAATGACAATCAGAATTGTTTCACCTCCTGAATAGAATCCCTCAAAAGAGCACACATTGGCAAATCAGGTGTTGTCTCAAGCACACCTGATGCAACTGATCAAGGGCTTCATTAGTTGCACCAGGTGTGCTTGAGATAGAACATATCAGATACCTGAACTGGCTAGCGGTTTGTTGAGTGTGACAGTTGACTGCATGTTAGAATATGGCAAACCAGCACTGAGGTTTTAGTTTGAACAGTAAGGCACATGTAAAATGCTGCAGGTTTCCATGCCAGAACCCCAAGGCGAATACCACTACTGACCCTAAAGCACAAAAAAGTTGACTCCAGCATATTCAGAATCATATAGATAAGCCACAGATGTCGAAAAGAACTCCCTGCCTACCTTGAAGCATGGCAGCAGCTTGGTGATGCTCTGGGGCTGCTTTGCTTCCTCTGGCACTGGAAACCTGCAGCATGTGGAAGACAAAATGGATTCCTTCAAGTATCAGGAAATCCTAGGAGAAATCATCATGTCATCTGGGAAGAAGCTGAAGCTTGGGATTTGAAGAAGCAGCACAAAAAGGTAAGAATATTAGTGAACTGGAGCCCATGCCCAGGAATGGGTTAAGACTCCTCAGGAGCGCTGGCAGAAGCCAGTGTCTGCCTATGCATCATGTTTGCAGCAGGGCAACAGCAAGAGGGTGCTCTACTAGGTACTCAACCTTTAAAATAATAAGCATGTGGTGTTAACCTTGTGACTGATCAGTGTATAGAAATAAGCTACAAAAATATCTAATATATATATAAAAACATAAAAATATATTTCATTAAGCTGTATTGCTGTGTACAATATTGTTTGAACAATATCGTAGTTTGTTCAAGCAGTTGTAGTTTATTGTTGCTGTTTTATTTTTTTTTTCTCTATATTTTCTTCTCTCTTCTCTCTCTTTCTTCTCTCTCTTTCTGGAAGCTCTAGTGAACTTCACTGTAACCTGACATTTGTATGATGTGCATTTGGTAGCTCATTGTACTGCCTTAAAAAGAGACATGTCTCTAAATTAAACCATTTTTAGACCCACTGACCCAATGTTGCTGTTGAAAGGCTTACAGTTGCAGGAAGACAGGAAGAGTGCCCTCCAAAACAGTACACTTGCAGTTATGGCCTCCATAGTCCTTTGTGGTGAGTTGGCTAACTAAACAGTGCTTCACTCAACAGCGTTTCACTCAAGAGGGATACGCTTATTTTCTACATCCACAGAACATGATTTGAGTTTGGTGGAACTGTTAGCCGACATAAGCCATTTCCTTCATTTCAGATGGTTTCTAAAGGCTGCCAAGGCCCCAGATTCTCAGATGACCTAAATGTGGAGAAATGGCATATGGTTCTATCATTTTTTTTATTATTTTTTTGTATCATGTCAGACAACCTTACATACTTTGGGTAAAATATATTTTGGAACCAGATGCCGACAGTGTCACCAAGGTGGATAATGGGATACATTAAATATCAAACTCGCTTTATATCAAAAAGTGCAATTTTCTTAATAATTTGGTCTCACTGGAGTACAAATCAATTAAAAGCCTGTTATGTTCAAACAACACACACCAGTCTGTTTTACTCGATAGTTTTGGCCCCATAGGGTGAAAAGTACTGAATAATTGATACATTTTTCCATTCTTGCAAAACAGTATTAAAATTGACAATTAATTTTTTCTAATATACGATGCATAGACATCAGCATGAAATCATCAAGCGTGACCTCCCAATGCCTGAGGCACAGCAAGTGAGATAGGAGCACTGTTCGTTTTAATGATCTCATGCTGCAGTTAACTCATTTGTTTGCAGGCTGCTCTATCTTCCAGGCTTACAGGACCTTTGCTTTAGGCCAGTATGCAGACACTGCAGTAGCTAGGAGCTAATATTCACTGTGAAATGGAGTGAATTTATCATATATTGTAAAGTACATATTTCTAGTTGAAAATCTGACCTTGCTGGTTAGATATTATCACAGACTGGAGGACAAAATGTTCTGAATTAACAAAGAGTCTCAGCAAAGTCGCTGGAGACCTTAAATCCTTAAATCAGCGCAGCCTAAATATAAATTCAATTAAATGTTTTTCATGAAGTGAGTTACAGGTCACATGTGCAGTCAGGCAACAAGTGGGTAATCATTTCTGACTTAACAGCACGGTACACCAAGCTCTTTTCAGTGGTAATTATAAGGGGAGAGGTGTTGGTGAGGCACCAATATATGAGCCACGTCTGACAGATTTTGAAATGACATTAAAAAAAGAAATCATGTCTTGCCAAGTTCATCATCAGAAGTCTATTTTTAATCCACTTCATTAGCACAGTGCATGCCATACACTTCCACACTCATTATGCCAAGATGTCACCTAAACAATGAGTAGTAAGTCATGTAAAAACATTTGATTTGGTAATAGAGCTGAAGGACGTACACTGATGAGTCACAAATCAAAGTGAGGAAACGGATGCTTTAACATCCAGTGGGTGAAGACTTCATTTGAAGGCAATGATGCTTGTGGTTTTTGGTGGCCTTACTAAAACACATTGGCCCCTAGTTTCAAGCTGGTATGGTCAGAACAGCATTAGTGTGTGCAAATCCAGCAGTGACAAAGAAGAAAAGTTGTAGTTAATTTGAAATAATGACCTAAATGTGTTGTTCCTCTAGCAGCCATCTCATCTGCCAGTATCTATATCACAGCATAACAGAATCTCTCCAGAATATTTATATGTAAAACAGTCCAGTTCACCCCTCTGACATTGGTCAGTCTTCAGACAAAATAAAACTATTTGTACAGCTACTATCAGAAATAGGTAGAGGAGATCTAGAGATACTAACAACACCACGACTTAAAACACAAGGAATAAGTCCAGCTCTCATTGTTAAATTGGGTCCCTTATGTCTCCAGAAAGGTTGGCATTGCTTTATCCTAAACACAAACCAATCCCCCGACCCGCTCTTGACTCGCTCATCCATTCTCACTCAGGCCCTAGAATAGAAACAGCATAGGTCATTTATTGCATGCATCTATTCTGATTAATATTATATATTATAATGCATTACAGCATTAGACAAATGAAGTGACTGATTCAGCTGCCCTCAAACAATGCAGAGACTGATATTTCACCCAACCCTGCAATGGTTACCAATGGCCACTCAAATCTGATTCAAGACTCTGCTGCAAATTTATCAGTGAATTTTGTTGTTGGACTCATCTGTTTGAATGACTTTGTGTTATTGTTGTATGCCACAAAGCCCTCCATAGTTTGCTCTACATCAGTCTTTGCTTGTTTCAGTCTTAATGCAAAATAATCAGTCTCCGCAAACTCTCTCTGTTCCTTAGATTTCATAGATTTTGAGCTAAATGAACTGTTGGCAGTCACAACAGGGATTATCAAAAACAGCAGAAACTGTTCACACCTTACTGAAGTCAATTCACTATGTGAACATAGAGCTCATCATTGATCCACCATGAGCATTTTAGCTAGAACCAGCATGCACATATTGGTCAAGCAGCACTGTGGCTGTGTTTGATTTGTTTCACTTACCATGTTGTGAGGATGGTGCATCAAATATGTCATTAATTAAGGCAGATTCAACCTTAAATTGGAATAATTCAAACTGCATCCCATAATTATCTTGGCATTAATTTTAATTAATTGTTGTGCATTTCTTCCATTGTTAACAAACTGTGAGGGCCCATGATCAACCATGCCCCAGCCTCCTCCTGACATGCAGGGCTGAGACATATGACCATGTTAGGATGACACTGGCACAAATAAGAAAAACCTCTTTGATTCCCTAACGGTTTTATTTTCAGGAACAAGTGGTGCCTCTCTGGACATGAAACTCTGCTCTGAAGTGAAAAATAATATGATGTACTTATCTCTTTACAGTGAAATTCACCACCCTACAACTTAATATACACATACTACTTAATGCTAAAAGTTTTATTTTTGTGGTTAAAAAACATTGTCGACCTTCCCCATGTTTGTTTATCTGTTAATGACAAACATACATTCACTGAGGGCAAAACGAAATTAATTTCTGTTTGACACTGAGTTCATTATGCTGTAATGAGAAACAGTGGGAAACTGGTTATAGAGAAAAAGGTTCCCTGTTGTTAATCTGTTCTGGTTGGCAGGCGTAATGATGTTAGTTCTACATTAACTTGATATTATTCTGTCCCAGAAGCATGACAAGATATGCCTCCATCAGGGAATATTGTGATTAAACTAATATTTGTTGATTTTGACAGTCTAGTCATTTATTTTAAATTTTTATTCATTATAATTTTTTAATTTTTTCTACTATTGCTTGTTTTGGGCAAGATTATAATTATAGCTTAATCAGCATAGTCAAATAGTCAAGATGCTATGCTCAGGTTGCAGCTTTGCCTGGAGGCATGGGTTGGAATACATTTTCTAAGCTTTTATTTTGCTAAATTTGCCAATAAGAAGTTAAGAAGTTAACAATAAAACTACAGTAACTGTAAACATGTAAAGCATGTGCAAAACCAATCATAAAGCACAGAATCGGGCAAATTGCATTGTAACATTGCATTGTAATTTCCTTTACAAGGGTCCAGGTTCTGTCACAAGCTTTTTCTTGTACGCAGAAGGACTCCTGCCTCGGGGAGAAGCGGTAACCTGAACATAGCGCCCCAGACTGCTCAACCATGCTGACCTCTTGCATCCCATTTCCGGAGTTATAATTTAAATCTTGCCCAAACCAAGAAGTTAATGATAAAACTACGGTAAGTGAAAACATGGAAAAAACTAGTAGTATTGGCTAAGTTGCTATTTTGATGTAATGACGGGGTTAGATAAAAAGTCAGAAAAAAATCACCAAACCGAATACAGTCTGTACCATGGGGAACGTGAACTTGTGGGTCAACGTTCATGGCAAACAATTCTGTAGTTGTTGAGACACAGTATACACATAGACTTCAACATTGTAACTCACTCTGCAAGATGGATACTGCTGCAAACCTCTGCATTCGTAAAATTATAAAAGTAAGTAAATAAATAAATATTGAGTATTCATATAGCTACAGAGAAGTTAAAAATGAGTGAGTAGAGAAGAGTAAACAAGTTTGAGGAATGTAAATCTCTCAGTTTTTTCCCCCATTTTTGGAGGATTTTTTTGTTTAGTGCCTATGCTGATCTACCATGTTTACTTGCTAGGTCCCCTTTTACACAATATTGCCCAAACCAAAAAGTTAATTGTTATTTTGATTTGATGATGGGCTTAGATGAGAAGTAAGAAAAATCATTTCACTTGATGTGTTAAGCTGCATATATGATAAATGCGCCTACTCGTGCCTATAAAGGATACACTACCGCATGCTGTTCTGAATACCTTGCCTCCAGGTGATTCTGCAGCTTCGGCACAGCATCTTAAAGTGCTCAACCATGCTGACTGAGCTATCATTTTAATTTTGCTCAAAACAAGAAGTTAACATAAAACCACAGTAACTGCAAACATCTGAAGCAGTATGTGCAAAACCAATCATAAAGCAGAGAATTGGACAAATTGTAATTTTGATTGTATGTTGGAGCTAGATAAGTCAGAAAGACCTCAAAATTGGATATAGTTCATACTATACCTGTGCTATATAGTCTTGTTCACTGATTTTAGATATTATATTAATTGTTTATGCCTGCATTGATTCTTTCAGTCATGTTTGATTAATTTGAAATTTTCACCTCCACCACCCATTGGTAGTGATACTCAAGTGTATTCAGGGTTGAGCAGAAACCACCAATTAATCTGTCACTTTCAAAACAAGTCCTGTGTGTATCAAAGGGGGGGGGGCAATAGGCTACCACAACACACCCACAGTCTACACATAGAAATCCCTGTGCGCTTCAGTGAGGTTACCTTCTCCAAGCCTAGCATTTAGTAATGTTTGTTATTGTTCCAAAGACAGACAGGGACTCCCATGATACCCTGCCTGGATGGTCTACTTTGGTTTATGCTGCGTTGCTCCTCTCCTCTGAGGCTTTATGATTAATGGTTTACCACCATAAATGTAGGTCACCAGTGACAGTGACAATGACTATAACATTATGTGAATAGACTGAAATTATTTATATCGGGAATATGGGTTCTGGGAATATTAAGCATGTGGGTAGCCCACCCATCATGGCATTGTCAAATGAAGTGATGCCATATTTTACAGTAAGGTACAAAAAAAAAAAAAGCAAAAAGAGTTATCTTGTTTGTCTGTTAACAATTCACCACATCATTTATCTGTTGACTTGTAGTAAACTTAACCTTTCCCCTTCCAGTGCTGACCTTTTAAATTAAGACTGGTGAGTTAATGCATTGACATTAGTCATGACAGAAATCCTTTTAAACTTTAAACTCTTTCTCTTCATTCAACCTCTACAGTGAAAGTTATTTATGAGTGTGATTTTGGGGAATGGATTTAGGTTTTGTTTAAGGCGGGTAAGTCTAATTAAGACTGATTCTACATCCATTCATGATTTAAAATTTGTTGGTATAACTGTTTTCTGAAGTTTTCTGTGATCTTGTGCATATTTTAAGGTGTATACATAAATAATAAATATTGTTCAATTGATCTGTTTTAAATGCCATTTTGCCTCTGTCATGTTACATGGTGGGTTATATTTTTATGGAACAGTACATGCTAAAAGTAGAAAAGTGCAAGTTACATGTACCTGAATTTCAGAGATAAAATAACAAAATATTGCTGTATTAATACATTCAACTATTTCAACTATAACAACTAGTGTTTTTTTTGTTTGTTTGTTTTTTTCATTTGTTTTCATTTCCACAATATTTTCTGAAAGTTCAGTTTGCAAGACAAAAAAGCAAGTTAAGTGAAGGTAGTTTAGTTGGAACTTCACACGCATTCCTTGTCTAATAAATTATATTAAAAGTTGGCTCAGAAAAATAATAAACAGTCTTCAAATAAGAGTAAAGATACTGTAAAATACCACTTACTAAGGTTTGCAGACTAAAAGGCTTAAGGAGTACATCATAATGACTGAAGCCTTGTGTCATATATTTAGTGAGCGATATACATCCAGAAACATCAGCATGGTTATTTAAGCAAAAGGAAAAAAAATGGCACACAGCACAGTGGCAATCAGTGGTTTTCAATCATGTGCCTCTGACCCCCATGAGTCCGCTGGTCTTGGTTCCAGCCAACAGCATTGCAGTTGATTTCGCTGTTGATTACATTGCAGTTGATTACAGTTTCAAACCGTGTCACAGAGCATGAGGGCTTTCTATATGCGTATTTTGTAGCACTTTTTAATGTATTTCAGATTATTTTTTTTCCTCATTCAAAAAGAGAATATGAAAGCAAAAAGTGAATTACATTTATGATGCAGCGTTTATAACAGTGGAATCAAGGCATATTCTGTAAGTTATATGTTGCAAATCACATGACTCTACATACTCATAAATCCAGCACAGGTTTTAAGGGTCCTAGTGCTGTCCGTATAGTGAACAGCTCAGTACTCATTAGTAGCATTCATCACAAAATCCTCCAGCATTTCACAAGTCTATAAATGGGTACCCAAAGTCTAAATGGTCGAGGTTTTTCATGATGTTTGGAAGTTTTCCAAAGTTATATTAATCTATCATCAATATCATCATCAATAGTAAATAAATAAAATAAAAGTAGTAGAAATAAAAGCAAATGACAGTAATCTCAAACACCTAAAAGCCAAGTTAGATAATTTGGTAGCATGGTATGTTATGCTGAAACAACACACTGACCTAAAGTTATCAATGCTTTTATCATTCAAGGTCCATCTTAGAAACACACCACTGATGGTTCTTTTATTATCCATTTTGACAGGATCACCTCACCTGCTATTCCGCAGTGGGCGCTCATGTTGTCGCTGACCTTAGGACACGCTGACCAGCATATCTTTCTGAAAGCATAAAGGTAAATATAAAAGTCATTTTGCCTGCCTTCTCTCTGATTTGCAGGATAGCTGTCACTTGTAGTATTGTTTATCTTCGTCTACTCTATCAGCGTCTGCCTGTACAAGCATATCTCATTGTCCTATGATGCATGCCAGAAAGTGACTTATCACCTGGACATTAAGGGAAAATTCCACATTAAGAGGGAATTCCACTCTGAAGCAAAATTGTTTGTTTAAGGAACAAAGAAACCATCAAAAAGGATCCAAAGTCTTCACTAAAGTAAACGTAGAAAAAACACAAATAAAATAAAAACTAAACAAAATATTCTATCACAAAAACTTAAGCAAAGAGTCAAAGGTGTTCCCAGTGTACTCAAAGTATTTCAAGTTATGCAGTACAATGATTCCATGTCCATCATTCCATGTTGCATCACTGTGCTATTATTTCTAACACATGAAGGTATAAGTAGCACTTTAATATTGTAGTTGGTCATGCTCGAGCTAGTTTTAACAACTCTGGTTAGTGTTAAGTTGGATGATCTAACAGACAATGCAGTCCATTTTGTAAGATGATCATACATGTTTTCTCTCAAAGGTAACTAGTAACTGAAGCTGTCATATCAGTAGTGGTGGAGCAAAAAAGAGCCCTGAAATATAAAGAAGTAGAAGTACAAAGCAGCACAAAATAGAAATAGTAAAGTAGCTACAACTATCTCAAAATATTACTGTTGTACAGTACTTAAGCTCACATCTCTCATTTGTTTCTGTTTTAGTTGACTATGTTGTTTGCATTCCCATTGTTGTTGTGTTTTTCCTCCTGGCATTAGTGATTAGCAGGTCTTTGTTCCCAGTCACTTTTCATGTCAAAATAGGTCACAGGTCTTGTTATTAATGACTAACTATTAACTTCTCAGACAATTCATTCTCTCTTGAGCAATGCACCTCTTTATCAATCTTTGTTTCATACAATAACCATGCATCAAGTTTCTGAATGTCTAACACAAGAGGACACAACTTGTGCTTACAAACTCGTCACACTCCACTGAATCTTACAATGCCTCTGCTGCAATGCATACTATCTTGATATTTTCCTTTTGTTGGTAGCACAAGGTCGAAATCACATTCTCAAATCTCAAATCCATCATCCTCCTCATTGTTATGATAAACAGTCAAAATAAAATATGCTGAGCCCTGCACTAAATAGCATAGGGGTGCCTTGTCACGATGACAGCACCATTGTTGAGGTGGAATAAGCCATAAAAGGTAATAATTGAGTGATTCCTTCTTTTCTCACAGGCAAGATCTGGGCTCAAACCACCGCACAACAAAGTGCTATAAATCAAACTGTCAGTCTGTAGAACAAAGATGAATTTGATTGCACAGTAAGGATCACTGACTCTGAGTGTGTGACAGGAAGAGAGCAAGTGTTTGTGTGGGGTGGTGAGGCAGAGATGGATATGTGCATATTTGTGTGAGAGTGTCATATGATATATTTTGGTCTGCACATGTTTGCACATGAAGGCGGTCTATATGTGTTTGTGTGTTTGTTTGTATGGACCTTGCTTTGTGCTTTCTTTTTTAAATCAGAAAAGCACTAAGAACTGTATGTTACAGCATTTGAATTTTCCTTGGTTGCAATTAAGTGCTTTACAGCCCAAGCCATAAAAGCTCTGTCTCAGACCTAAAGTAAATTTAAGGATGTGGATGGTTTAAATAATAAATTTGGTTACATAGTGTATGTCCATCTATTTTTTTTGTTGTTTTTTTTTTTTACTAAAGATATCATATGAACCAGATTATGGACTAACATAATGAAACTCTGAGAATGCAACTAATCATTCTGAGGTCAATAATTTTTAATTAATTTTACTCAGATATTGAACAACCCAGTGCAGCTCCTGACAAATTTAAAAACAGCATAATATTTTAGTTGCAAGGCTGTACTCAACACTAAGTGAGCAAGTGCCTCATTATATGAAGAGGGAGAACTGTCTAATGAACGCATTTTGTGCCAGAGGAAAAATAACTCTTATGACTTCAGTTCCATCACTCTGTTTGTATGATGGAAGTCTGTGTGCATAAACATATTTGTCTTGTGAATTACATGTTGATCATCATATGCTGATTATGGAAGAAAATAAAAATAGTGAGAGAGACAGAAAAGTAGAAAGAATAATTGGTCTAACTTACTCAATAAATGCACCAATAATCACTTTGTCTTTGCATTTAAGCAGAAAAGGAAAACACACCATTCATCTGTCCCCTTTTTGGCAAGTCTCCAAACATCAATAAAATTTGTTAGGATCGTCTGTCATTTTACAATACTTTTCACAACGCTCTGCCAAAAATGGCAAAGAAAAACAGATATAGAGAATGTGGTGGAGGTGGTGGTGGAAGGTCGCCCCCCCCCCCCCCCCCCTTTTCGAACATTACTGTAATGAATTGGCATGAATGACAAGAAGGCAGTGTAGTGAGAAGCCTTTTTCTTGTCTCCATTAGCAGGTCCTGTGTTTCCAGAGAGGCATCAAAGAGAGAGGAGCAGGAGAACGCGTGGGGGAGGCAGGCTGTAAGCTTCAAGCTGCTCACAGAGATAAAGACCAGACATATCTGTGAGTGTGTGCATGTGTGTCCGTGCATGTGTGTGTGAGGGATTAGGCTGACTTTGACTGGCTCTGCCCCATTGTGCCAGCAACTCCAAAGAAACTGCACACTGCCACATGATGGACAGGGCTTGGAATTGCACAGACCCCCCCCCCCAACACACACACACACTCACACTGCGTTGTGTCTGTGTGATAACGTCTCTTTGCCTCAGGATACTCGCACTTTACAAAGTTGTATGACTAGAAAAACACGCAGTATAGGCACTGAAAGTCACTGGCTCTTGAAACAGTGCAGTCACATATGTTGAATTTTATATGTATGTGAGTGGCTTGAGAAGAATGAAAGAATGTAAGAGAGAGCATACATGTCACAGACAATGAGAGAGAAAGTTCCATGCAGCAGTTGCTTTGTTGTCTTGTGTGTGTGTGTGTGTGTGTGTGTGTGTGTGTGTGTGTGTGTGTACAGTATCTTTACTCCCTTCTTCTAGTTCCTGCATTAAACATCACATAACCTGCTTTAAGAGTTTTCTTCTGTGCTTTAGTTGGAATGACATAAGCTTGTTTCACTGGTCAGAGACTTTAATGTTTGACTAAAAAACCTCTGCTAAGTCCTGCCACGCCTGACCCTCTTCATTACCATCATCACTAAATTAAATCAGCCGTGACATGCTGTAATAATTTTGCAATGTAACCGGGCTTTTTTCACTTGCACTACCTTTCTCTAATAAAGTGGAATATTTTCTGAATGTATCAGATTTGAAAGGTTGCCAATGAACAAATCTTATTTTTTTTTCCCCACTGAGTGTCAGTGTTTATACAGTGTATTTAAAATGCACCATCTGTATCTGTAATTTCATCTTTAAGCTTGCTAGTTTAATCTTGTCTGTTCTGTGGTCACTATATTCAGATTTAATGTGGGGGATGCTGGAATATTGTGGGAAATACTTTACCAACAAAGATATTTGCATAAATTGTTGGAGACAAAACAAACACATGCCCAGAAATAATGGAACTGCAAAATATTTTTTCCTAATTGCTTCAAATTATTCTGTCAGTTTAACGTGTTTTCTCCATTTCATGTAAAAACCACATGTTACAAAATTACATAAGAAGCTGTTATTTCAAATGATTAGCTATCAGTTCATTTAAATTAAATCTTTTTCATTTTTTTGTAACGTATATATGTATGTATGGATAGGGATTTCATGCAGTAGCAATTTTAATGCCAGCTGAAAATCATTAACTCCGCTGTCTCCTCATGTCATTTCACTGTATCACAGTGTCACCATGCTTCCCCTCCAGAGGCTCCTCATATAAGGCTTTATCAGTGGTGTTTGACATGCAGCGTACTACTGAGCTCAGAAACGCAGACTATTCGCTTGAAAACACATTTCAGCCTGCCAGCAATTGCGTGACAGCGAATAAGTCGGCGGCAGGCGAGTGCCGTCAGCACCACCAAATCAAGTCTTTCTGCTTTGATGTGGACATGCGTATATGGCAGAAAAAAACCCTAAATAACAAAATGTCTTTTTATAAGACGGTTGTGTTAGATTATTGTTGCAGCAAATGTGAAGTCTGTTGTGCAAATTGTCAGTGTTGATACACACTTCAGGTCAAGATTTGATGCTTTTGCAGCACTGATAAATAAAATTTCCAGATGTGACATGATACACTTATAGAATGAATATGTTCAGTGTAGCGACCTCCATTGTTCAACCTGGAGCATAGAATCAGAAGCCTGTAAGTCGAGAAAAAAAACAAAAAATCTCTGAAGGTCATTATGTTTTTATTTATCCAGTAGCCTCTCTACAGCATGTAGAAGTTCAAATCAACGTAAAAAGAAAGTAGGCCTATATTTTTATTTATATTTTTTTTTTAATTGTTTTAAGATTTATTTTATTTTTGAAAAAAAATCATCCTACCATATCTGCAGATGTGTTTTGGGCATATGATGTTTTGTGAGTATTTCTTGTATGCATCTACCAATATGCATGTTTGTCACGTGTGTGTGTGTGTGTGTGTGTGAGAGAGAGAGAGAGAGAGAGAGAGAGAGAGTATACAAGGCTTTTGTCTGTGTCCGGTGCAGTGCATTATTCTTCATTAGAAACAGATGAGTGAGTCTGTCTATTCCAGGACTGCCCCTGGGTTCAAGTCAATCCACCACCCAGGCACCCACAGACACATACAATGAATGCACACACACTCATATGCATATTCACATCAATGACAACTGAGTTAGAAGCAGAGTAGAAATCAACATTTTGTTGAGTCGTATCAGATTATCTTCTGGGTAATTATGAATACAGACACAATGCAGTACATCAGTGTTTTAGTGAACTTTTGATAGGCAAAGGTAAAAAGCAATTTCCTTATTCATTTATTTACTATTCATAATATCTATATCCTTATTTTGGAGCTCATGCAATGAAATATCTCAGGTCTCCAGTCAGCCAGTTGTCATTCAGACCAAGTTTTTTTGAGGTATAACTGGTGGAATATAAATTGAATTTCAGGATGGATAGACTTGCATGATGAGCCTCTCTGCTATCTATCACATGCATTTGACTGAATATTGCCAACCTCCGCATTTCTGGCTATTTGCTGGGATGGAATTATCCAATATGCTCACACCTCATTATTTCTGCTTACTCAGGACAGCTTAAGGATGGTTTGTGTTTTGTTTTTTGTTTTTTCATTTCCAGCTCATCACTGTCCAGCATAATGTTTTACCCCAGGATAAACAGAAATGAGACTGCATTTGTCTGTAATTCTACCAAAAATTTTAATTATTCAACTCATTTTTTAAAAATCACATTAATGCATCATATATTATGATAAAAATATGTCAAATATGTGCATGATTACCTTGACTAAACCAGAGCAGAACACAATCAGTCAACAGTACAGCTGTGGGCATTAAAGTCTGTCTTTTACAATAGGATTCTTCCACATAAAGACAAGTGATCAATTTGCCTCCACTTCATTGTCAAAATAGCACCACTGTAGAGAGAAAAGAAAAAGAAAGACCAAAAAAAAAGAGAGAGAGACTGTATGGAGAGAGAAGATTACATAAGTCCTTCACCTCACATGCCTGACTATGTGACTGCAAAAAGGCCAAAAGACTGAGGGATGGTGGAAGGCAGCGAGAGGAGAGAAGGTGGGGGAAGCGGAGTAAATTGGAGAAAATTAAGTGGAAGAGGGGAGAGAAGAGGGATTTGAGAGAGCGATGGGGCGAGCGAAAGGGAGAACAAGACAGAGAGAGAGAGAGAGAGAGAGAGAGAGAGAGAGAAGCAGATGAGAGGTTTATAAAAAGAAAAGTGAAGATGATGTAGAGGGCGTATGAAGTGGGCCTCTGTCATTCTAGTTAATGCCAGTCGCTTCGACTCAACGACAGCATAAAGACGCCGCTGAAGAGGGCTCTGATATATGCAGCCTGACAAAAGCACTTATCAGATGCAGCATGGCTTGAAAAATGCTGACGTGCCGACAAAATGTTGAAATCAAGTCAATTGGGAGGCAGACTGATGACCTTATTCGAATTGTCTCGCTGACGCAATGTGTCAGAGAAAATGTTTTGTAATCATTTTTTACTCATTTTGGAAATTGCTGCATTCATCCCGCACATTTTAATTAAAAAACAATTTAAATTATTTGATTGAATACAGTCTTTGTGTAACCCACTTCTGGGAAATACACTTATCTATCTCATTCTAGGTTCAGAAGGAGCCAAGTATGAGTGTAATAACCATGAGCAGAACTAAATTAAATTCAGTGAACTGGAACTTTAGTTTATATGTGAGTAACCAAACATTTACAGTGCATATGAACAATAAAAAATGGGCACTTTGATCGAGTGTCCTCAGTCTTGTATTGTCCTTTAGTAGTTCCTTTCACTGTTCAAGGGAGAAGTTGATGTCTATCCATGGAGAAAAAAATATGTGAAATAAGTGAAATCCAAAGTCAGATCAGATGAGGACCTGACCCATCAGAGTCTGCTATGTCAGAGTGTACTCTCAGTGTATCTGCTCAGGTTGGCACCAGCCAAGGCGAGTGGTTTGATCCTACCACTGAACCCAGAGGTAATCCAGCTGTTTCAGAGGTACAGTGTATCATGAAAATTAGGTAGCTCGCCCTCTGGACCAGCTGATCTTCTTCACTGGATCCTTCCATCCATATCAGAAAACCTGAGCTGTATTTTAGCAAACAGGTTATAAATTCTACATTTCTATGTTTTCAATTATGTTGTACATTTTAATACATCTCAACAATACCAAGTGCTAATTTAAAACAATTACTTGAAAGGTATTGTTATTCTCCAATTCAACTTCCACATTTCAAAAGAAAAATGTTTCGAATCATGTTCTAACAAAATACATGTACATGCCTAGCATACTACAACACAATAAAGTTATCACAAATGAAAACAGAATTAAACTGTTTCAGTTTAACATTTCAATACACAGTAGAGCATAATCTTACACAGCATCAAAACTCTGCTTGCAAAAATACCTAAAAGCCTCTAACGCAAGGAGCAAGTAAACAGGAGAGTCACATGGAAAAAAATGTTTTTCCTCCTCCCTAACAACATCGAGAATATCTTAAACTCGGTTATACATACAAATATATTTCCCTCACAACACAGTTCAGAAGGTCACAGTGCAATACATGAGGAACTTTGTATTAAAGTCACTGTAGTATCTACTAGTCGCAAACACAGCTAACGTTAGCTTACCGACACAGGTGAAGTTCAACAACTTAAAGAAAAAGCTCTTTTGGCGATCTCGCGTCGGACTCACCAATAGCCTCGCTCCCTTTCAATAGCTACCAACTGTAACTCAGTCTCCAGTTCTTCTTTACATCTAGATGAAAACAATCACTTGCTGTTCAGCGTACTTTCCTGATTGAGCTCTCCTCTTTTTTGTCTTTTTTGCGGGCAATCCTTCCCCATCAACCACAGCGTATCTTACGCTCACATCAGGGAAAAGTAGAAAATCTGAAAATGCAATCTACGAAAAGGCTACCATAACTGATTCAGCAATAGAAATGAACACAGACACAGAACTTAAGCAAATAAAAATATTCCCAATAAGTTCTGACATGGTTTTATGTTGATAAAAAATAACATAAAAATAACATGACTAAGGGCTGAAATTACATGTTTTTGAAGAGATTTGGTCCATGCTGCACAGCCACTATTGCAAATCCAATCACAGGAGAGGATTATATTGTCTTGCTCAAGGACACTTCAGAAGGGCAGATCCCCCCCCCCACCCTTTGAAAAGAAAGCTCCATACTGACTAATCCACTCTAGTGAAGTAATGTACCTACTTACATTTACTCAAGTACTCAAATACAAATCTAAAATACTGGTATTTGACTTGAGTACTTCCATACCTGTGCAGTAAAGTTCAAGGGGAAATGGTGTACTTTTCACTCCACTGTAATTATTCTTTGGCTATAATTATCAGTTATGCATATACTAATTACACATTCAAATGCAAAACATATGAAGAGCCTATAAAATATGATGCACTTTTGTGTATGAAGCTTCCCAAAAGTATAACAATTTAGAGTTAAAACGATTATTCAGTTAATCGATTAGTCAGTCAGCAGAAAATTTGCAACTGTCCTATTCTAGTAATTGTGACAGCATTTCTCACCATTTTTGAATGTTTTGCAAACAAAACAGTTAAAGGATCTAAAAAATAATAATCAGCACTCAAATTAAATAAGTCACAGTCCCAAATAAAGTATTTTAATATTTTACAGCTCCAGAAAAATGCTGCTTACACATAATTGCACAAGTAATAATAATGATAGAATATATCACAGCATTACGGTTACAGGGGTCATTTTCTGCACTCACAGCACATTTTCTCAATGACACTTAGATAATTTTACTTTACTACCGATGGATGACCTTTACTAGTAATGGAGTATTTTTCACAGAATTTTTCATCACTGTCTCTCTCTGCTCTGTCAGTATTAGGTTTGGTGGCACACTGGCTGAAACAACTTGACATGTGAGACCCAAACCACTACTGAATCAGTAATTTTAACAAAATTTCTCAGAAATAATGTGCAAGAACACCTTAATGTCAATTGGACCAGTAGGAATGATAGAAGTATCAAAGAAGTGTCAAAATGGGCAAGGGAAGAGAGGGAGCTGGATGGAAGAACATGTGAGGAGAGGACTGGAACAGGAGCGAGAGAGCAGTAAAAAGATGGAGGAAATGAGCATGAGCTTCTTTTCCAGGAGTATATATTGTAAAATGCAGATGAAACCACACTGCTTCAATGTAATGATTAGCAGCTGATGACATTTCATGAGTTTGTTTACAGGCTGAACAGAAGGTTACAAAGTCACCTCCCAGTGATAACAGGAGAGTAAATCCCACATGTAAAGGGAGATTAGCCAGAGATCTGCTCCCCTTATTATTTTCAGAGACACTGATCTTCGGGCGAGAGTGATTGATAGCAGAGATTATCTGACTGTTCTTGAGTTCACAAAGGCTTTTCTGAAGGTAATAATAATGACAATTCAAAGTAATAAAGGAAACTTTGATTTTTTGCGAGCTCATAAGTACCCCCACATTTTGTCACATATAAGATGACTGTTACTTTGCCAGGCTTCCTTTATGGAACAGTAAATGACAGCAGATACAGGCCTGACCAGCAGATGTCACCATTAGCCTGCAAAACATAGACATGCATGGCTTTTCAAGTGTTGCTATGGCAAGGAAACACATAAGAGAAATGAAACATTGACTTTTGTCTAACAGGAATAAAAAAAAAAAGTTGATACTATAAATGTTCATAGGACAAAGAGGGACAGAGATATTCAGTTTAGGCATATGCAACACACAATGTCTGTCATCAGTGATTGACTTCTATTAGAGTCATCTGGCTTAATTTGAAAGACAATCAGCCATCACCACAATGCACTCTAACCAGCCTGATTCTTTCCCTACACTCTGTAATTATGGGCTATTATGGGGCAACTATACTACAGACTGAGCTAAATTGAATTATTGCATTCATTGACGTACACACACAAATAAGAATACACACATTCTCATGTTTAATGTGCATGCACGGACACAACAAACATACAAAGGAAAACAAATTCCTTGCACAACTGTGTAGCAGAAATAGAAAACCTTCTCACTACTACACATTCATATTACAGTCTGTCATTTTAAATCATTGGTTACGTCCACATTGCATTATGGCGACAACAATTTTATATGATTTATATAATATAATATAGTATATAATATGAAAATCCCACTGACTCATTTATCCCTCAGCTAATCTGCTGTTGTCCCTCTACTCATGAACTAACACACCTTTGTCTTCATACAGAGAAGGATAACCACGCATTCAGGCCGTATGTAAGCAACAGCCAGTTTCCTGCTTTCACAAATACATTCAAGCGGTCCAGCTTCTGACCACAAAGCAACTATTTTCATGGTAACTGTTGACCCAAAGGGGTCCAGGAGTTCAATATCTAAAAACACTTCTGTCACCATCTACTGTTGCTTTCTTGACATTTTTTTCAATTTAGTGTACCTTATTTTCCTTACCTCCTCCCACACACAAACACACATAAACCCCTGGTCCCTTTCTTCAAATCTTCCTGGCCCTTTTCATCTCATCCTTCGTTTCATACTGTCACTCTGCCCTCCCTTCCTCCCTCCTTCCTTCCTTCCTTCCTTTCTTTCTTTTCATCACCTATTCACCCGCAGCTCTTCCTGTAGCAGAGAGCAGGCTGGTAGTAACGCTGATTTGATGATTTTGGTAGTGTATCCAGTGTACCTAGTCTGAATATTGCATAACGATGAATATAAACATCAGGAATTCATTGTAACGGCTCTCCTGCCTGAAAAGGAGCAGGTGTATCACAAAGTACCTGATGAAAGGTGTTGATACACCCTGTCCTCACCAGGCACCTTTCAATGATGATTTTCACTCATATAGCAGCAATGTTTCCATTTTACGTAATCCACGCAGCTGTCCACACCGGCTGTGTGATGGTTCCCACTTCACTCACACTTTGTGCACGTAACAGAGTCCCACAGCCTCTTTAAGCGGTTCAAGTCTGCGGCTGTCTGACGGCACACTCACAGCTGTCACTGTTGCGCTGGTGACATGAGGATTCGCAGTACAGCTTGTGTGGAGAAAAGGTGTTATTCTAAATGATTCTGACCTCCTCTCAGGGTGAAGTTGGGTAGAGTGATTTTAGGGCTTTGCTATGGTCACTGCACTCGAGAGTCCAGAAAATGTCACGTCTCACCCTGACAGTAACAAAATAAACCGGAAAGTGAAGATGGAGACATGACCACACTGTTCCTGAGCAGAGGTCTGTTCTGCCCAAAAATAACACCTGCGTGGGTGTGAAAACAACTATAATGTCATAAACTCCATACACTGGTGAATAATATTATTTTATTTGTATTAATTTAAAGGGAATACATATTGATCAGCATCACTGTGAATGAACCAGTGCTCACAAGGAGGCCAGTTTTCAACTGTTGTCCCTTGGCTACATGTGAAATTAGCCATTAAAATAATGAAACAATAAAGCACACACCATGTAGAATTAGAACAAGAGAAAGCAGATGAAAGCATGAAGCTGCTGAGCAGGATAAAAGCAGTAAGGCAAGTTATGTGTAAATATGTTATGCCAGAAATTAATACAAAACTGTGTAAAATAGACATCACATTATAGGACAGGAGACACAGATAAAACTAATACACTGAGGATGATGTATTAGTTTTATCTGTGTCTTGACCTTTGACAATAGTATGTTAAACAAAATAACGTAGGCTTATATGTGAACTCAACAGAGAGCTTTTGAGATTTCACACACCACTAAGATAATGGAAAAATTAAACCTGATCTTAAACTAATAGTTTATGAAAGAATATTCATTTAAACTCAGCATCATTTGTTTGCAATTATTATTTAATGTTTATGTGCACATTTGAAAATTCTGAGAAGCAAGTTTGGCATCAAAATTTTCCTAAAAGTTGAAAAATTATTCATACATCTAGATGTGTAATTCTCTCCCCCCCCCACATATAGCGGGGTTTCACCCCAAGTCCACCACCCTGAAATTGTACACCTTGTGGAACGAGGTAAGCCGAGGAAGTGAATAGCTCAGGCTGACTGATGATGAGGAGGAGTAGGAGGACGAACCACCATGGAGGGACAAGTCCCTGCACAGCATGTACCACCGACAGATAGAAGAAGTGCCTGATATCGAGAAATGCTTCCAATGGCTGGAGAAGGCAGGATTGAAAGACAGCACAAAGAACAGGACAAGGCACAAGAGCACAAGAACAGGCACTCATTATAAGATCAATAGAAGCTACACACCAGACAGACCCCAGGTGCAGGCTGTGTAAAGATGCCACTGAGAAAATTCAAACTCAGCAATGTGTAAGATGCAGGCAGGAACAGTGTACATGGAACACCATAACCAAGTGGCTGACATAGTATGCAGGAACATCTGCACTGAGTATGGGCTGGAAGTCCCAAAGTCAGAATGGAAGACGCGTCCCAAGATGGTTGAGAATGACCAAGCTCCTGTGGGATTTCCAGATCCAGACTGAGAAAACGGTGACAGTGAACCAGCCAGACATTGTGGTGGTTGACAAACAACAGAAGAAGGCAGTGGTGACCATCACAATGTCTTTTCCTCATCACTGTCGCCAAGTGCTTGCTCATGGGGGTTTTGTTGGGTCTCTCCAAAAATCAAATTAAAGATTTTCGTCTAGACCTGCTGTAAATGGAAAGTGTCATGAGACAACTTTTTGTTTTTTTGTTTTTTAAATAAATTGAATTGAAATTGAAATAACTGAATTGAATTGATAGATGTAGTGATCCTAAGGAACAGCAACATCAAGAGGAAAGAACATGAGAAGCTCAAAAAATACAAAGGGCTGAAAGAAGAGCTACAAAAGATGTGGCAAGTAAAAGCAACAGTGGTACCAGAGGTAACTGGGGGTCCTGAAAAGAGTGACTGCTAAGGTTCCAGGTACAATACGGTGGTTTTTTTTTTTTTGGTTTGTTTTTAAATAATGGCCCTTCTCTGACGAAAAAAAAAACCCTATATAACAAACATATAACATACTCATTTAATGGTGGGCCAAGTGAAGTTAATATCATGACCAAAAGTATAAAAATTATTAGCATGAACCTCAGGCTCTGCCAAGGAGCAGAGGTTTGTTTAGATATTTCAGAAACTATGACCATAAAATTTAACATACACTGTCACACTCCCAAGGGGGAAAAATCTAATAGTTTTTATTTTCCATTGCCTGTATTCCTTGGCCTGTTGCTTGCATACAGACAAAACACTGGTATCATAGTTCACACACACACACACACAAACACACAGCTGGAAGAAATCGTACCCTTCATGACACGAGTTCAAATTACAATTTGCAATTTCACAACAAGTCAAAGCCCAAATGAATCCCAGACTAATTCTCAGAATCAGCACACGAACAGGGTCATCAGGAGCCTCATCCCTTCGCTGCTGAATGTTATGAAACACACTTGATATTTTGACAGGGCTGTTGACACGCTGTGTCTTCGGGGGAGCATGTCGTCCCAACAGAAAAACAGAATTTACAGTTGGACAAATGTCATATCAGTTCATGTCGAGTTCATGTGAAAGTAGTAACAGCTAACACTTGACAGCTAACACATTATTAGCCCTTGTTAGATTAGAGTGTGTTTGTATAGTTTGTGGAGAAACCTGAGATTTTATATGTCTTGAAAGATGCACTGTGAAGTAGTTAACTTTTGGCTATTGGTGTGTATGCATACAGTACATACATACATACATGTGTATAAAGTATTTATTCATAAAGTATTCATTTTTGTTATAGGCTACTTTCTTGAATATTTTTTCAAAGGAAATGTTTCTGATTCACACCCCACAAAATGCCAAATGTTTATTTAAGATCAAATATTAAAACAGTCATCTCTCTTGTTCTACATAAACCAAAACACTGACACACACGTTGGTGTGGGTGGGTGGACATGCTGCTCTTAGACAGCTGGTGAGCCATATAGCTTGAAAGGCTGTCTCTTCAGGTGAGAAATAAGATGAAATAATATGCAGGGTCCAGAAATCAGAACAAATTCAATTTATGTTTTAATATTAGACTTGCTGTTTGAGTCAGCGCAGAGGGGCAGAGGACTTGGGCTTTTGAAAAAACAGCACAAAGAAGACTGCCACTAGTCAGCAGACTGTATGCTGAGTTTCATCGATCTAGCTCATGTGTTGTGATTGGAGGAATTCATTATGTTACCATGGTCCCTTCCTCCTGCTGTCCTCATTTCCCCTACCAATAATCCAGACAGCTCCCACCCTCACTGCTCCTTGATACAGGATTTCCATTGACTGGTTCAGCTGTAAATAAAAGTTAAGATATTTAAACACTGTACAATTCAAACGTATTTATTTAACGACCTCAAGCAGATCTTTCGTCAACGTAGGCCTACGGGCTTATCTCCCCTGCTCACGGCGCGCGTGTAAAGAACTGTACGGTGAATCATACACTGAGTCATTGCCCCGCACATCATAATGCGCACCTCCATCAGGTGAAAACTCTTTCCTCCAACACGGTAATGTTTATGGTTGCAATTATTCAGCCGTATATTATGTAAAGTAGAAAATCTGTGACTCAGTGTTCAGTCTAGAGCTGTGCGAGAGAGAGAGAGAGAGAGAGAGAGACAGACAGACACACACACTGTGAGGGGGAGGGAGAGAGGAAGAGAGGAACAGCGGGGGGGGGGGGGACTTTTACTTTGCAATTCCAACCTCTGTCCTTCACTCGTTTTCTGACCCGGGATACTGACTGGATCTAAACTGCCTTTCTGGGAAATTCAGGCGCAACCCCGGTGAGTGTGAAACTCTCACTGGACAGACGCATCGGCTATAGGCTGCAATAACTTAGACACAGATTTCAACTCATAAAGTTTTTTTTTTTTTTTTCCTATGGCAGCTGACAAGGGCCAGTTCATTAACCCGATGGCTGATACCAAAATATGCATTTGTCCGGGTAGGGCTGAAAGCAGAAAAGTTTTCGTGTGAGAACCCGCCGGGGCTCAACAGGTGGCTCTCTGGGCACCGACTTGTCGTGTTGGATGTGAGAGCCATACAGGCTATTTACGTTCATTTACAGGTTCCATGGAGTTTGAACAGGGCGAAAACAGAGCAGGATTAATGCATGTGTTCCCGCTCTTTTGTAATGAAATCAGAGGAGCGGTGATCATTGCTGATTATCATATTGATCAATTAGTGTTAGACAAATATCCTGCCCTTATCCGGTGCTGCAAACTGAGTTGCTCCCAGGCAGAAAACACGCAGCTATCCACTTGTCTTCATCTTGTTATTCTTTGTGAACTGGGTGAGTAATAATCTTGATTGTAAATATTTGTGCTGCGGAGGCAGTAAATGTATAAACACAGAGGCTACAAACAAAGCGAGAAAATGTTTACCACCGCACAGTGCGGCTCAGATAAAGATTAAAGTCAAAGATATTTAACGAAAGCAAGCGATAAACAGTCAAGTTTTCTAACGACTGAGGCGCTTCAGTCACAATTAGGCTCATTATATGAAGGACAGCATATAGGCTGCTGTATGTAGTGCAACGTTATATTTACATGTGCTTTAGTATACGTGCATTTGAATTGGCATCTAATATTGGAATACGTTGGAATAAGTGTATAAGTGTATGTAGACTTAACATCCATCATACAACGTGTGTGTGTGTGGGGGGGGGGTAATGGCAATCGAAAATGCAACTTTACAACATCGCACCGTTTTTAAAACCAAAAACCACAGTGAGAGTTGAGATGAGTCAGTTTCTGAGGTTCAGCCACCACCGCTGTTGTGAGTGACTTTCTTCTCCCACTAATCGCTTAATATTGTGAGATTGGTGGGTATTTTTTTTCTCTCTTCCTCCTCCGGAATGTGTGTCATCACTGAGTAAGCAGACACAGTCGAAAAAGGTACTGTCATACTTGTTTGACGACAAGGGAAGAAATTAGATTAGTACGAATGAAAACTGATGTTTCTACAGAAATGATGCTTATTTACTAATTGTACACTTTTCCTTCCTACCTGTTCTGAATGCATTAGATTTCGTATTTGTTTACATCTAAGTGGCTTTTGAATATTTTTGTTTCCTTTTGATGACTTTCCAAATCCCACATGTCCATATTCTTAAAGTTTTCATTTCTTTATTCATTTTGCAGGTTGGCTTTTGCTGTATAATCACAAGGGTTTTGATTTACATCCACATTGATTCCTGCACTTTACACACTCAAGTTTTTTGTTGTTGTTTTCTGTTATCAGGAGTTATCTGAGTGGAGTGTGATGGTCTTAATGGCAAAACAACACGTGATTAGGCTCTTATGCTGGAGGGAAAAAAGATCTATGTTTTACACTTAGGTTTGAGTCCGAGGGTTCTTAAAAAAAAAAGGCCAAATGACGTATTTCAATTCACAGATGAATTACGGAGAGACAAGTCAGCATGAGCTATGCACAGAAACACCCACCTGCCTCCATGGCAGTGCGTTCATTTCATTCTACCCTCTTAAAATACAATCAATACCCCAAACATCATTTCCATCTGCATACTGTATGTTTTAATATGAGACGTCTTGCTGTGCCTTGCAGACTCTAACATTTACACAATAGTATAGAATATAATGAATCCTAAACATAGATTTCATACAGCACTGGCTGAATGTCAGCGTCACCTTTCCTCCAATCGCACAGTTTGCCTACTGCTGTGTCATTGATGGGATTTGCCACCTCCCCTCATGTGAGTGTAAAAGAAAGCCAGCTGGCCAGTGAAAAGAAAGAGCAAGAGAGATTGTAGCCTATTAATATGGCATATCATAACCAGAAAAGTCAAAAAGTGTTATTCTGTATTTATCTTTATATAGACATTTGTATCTGAGTCCTCCAGATATGTTTTCAGACTTCTGAAAATACTCTGCTTTGAAAAATACTGGGTGTCTTATGTGGTTTTTCCATATTACAATTACTCATGGAATGGAAACAATGCACATTTATTCAAGAAGATTGCTGTATTTTTAATGGTTTTTTTTTGTTGTTTTTTCAGGTTCTACTGATTCGGATTTATATAAGAAATGGACAAAAAAGACAGCACAGATTAATGCCTTTTTCCAGCATTTAAAGGACTGACTTTTTTTAACACAAAAGTCCACTGGTAATTTTCCATGATGTGACTGGACCTAGAGGTGAATATCTCACCTACTATGATGGAATCTGGTCTGTCTGCTTCCACAGACCCTCCTCAGCTCAACTCCAGCAGCTACGTCAATAACAGCAACAACAGTGTGCTCCTCGATGGTGACTCACTGAGGAGCAATCACACGCTGACCCTCCATGACCACTTACACAACGCCCTGCTGGGGATCTTTCTGGGACTTCTTTCCCTCCTCACGGTCATAATGAACCTGCTTGTTCTCTACGCCGTGAAGAAAGAAAAGAGCCTCCACACTGTTGGGAACCTATACATTGTCAGCCTGTCTGTGGCAGATCTCATCGTGGGGGCCACAGTTATGCCTCTTAACCTGGTATATTTGCTAGAGGATGAGTGGAAGTTGGGACGGGCTGTATGCCAATTTTGGCTTATAATGGACTATGTGGCTAGCACAGCCTCAATTTTCAGCTTGTTTATCCTTTGTTTGGATCGGTACCGCTCTGTCAGACAGCCACTGAAGTACCTGAAATATCGAACGAGAGGAAAAGCCAGTGTGATGATTTCTGGAGCATGGCTACTGTCCATGATGTGGATTATTCCAATTTTAGGATGGAGGTCTTTCACTCATGTAGACCTTAAACCTGAGGAGGAGAACAAGTGTGACACTGACTTTCGCTTTGTCACGTGGTTTAAGGTCATCACTGCCGTCTTCAACTTCTATGTACCCTCTGTGTTGATGCTGTGGTTTTACACACATATTTACTTGGCAGTAAGACAACATCTCAGGGACAGAGAGAGAATCATTCATCCGACCGATTCATTTGGGGAAAATGAGAATGGACAAAATGTTCAAACACCCATGAAAAGTGACTCCAAATCACCCAGAAGGGAATGTGAGGTTCCACTGAAAATATCTAAAAAACAACGCTTGCTGGATCAAAATACTCTAGACCAGGGAGCATCCCTGGAGGATGCTGATAAAACTAAAACTGCTCCATCCAGATCTCACAGAAAAATTGGTGTGAAGTGCCAGCAGACGTCATGTCTTGCCATCACAACAAAACGACTAAGACTGGCGCAAAAGGTTAAAAGGTGTTCTTTGTCTCCTGAGGAGAAGCCACAGGATGTAATTTGTTGTGAGGGGAATAATGAGAACAAAACACAGGCGTCTTTAAATGAATGTCACGTCACAGTGCCGAACTCAGTGAGCGGCGTCTGTGATATCAATCAGGTTTCAGACATGCAGAGATACACGTCTGCACTCTACAACAACTATGACCCCAGCCATGCTTTGCCCTGGACTGAGGAAGGGGTTGAAGATGCCAAATTGGACCCGGCTAATGCAGTGACCCTGAGACAGACTTGGCAAAGGTTTATCGACCACTCACGTCATCGTATCCAAAGCCTGAGGATTCGTAAAGAGCACAAAGCAGCCAAGCAGTTGGGCTTCATAATAGCTGCTTTCTTACTGTGTTGGATACCATATTTTATAGTTTTCATGGTCATGGCGTTCTGCAGAGAGTGCGTGCACCATGACCTTCACATGTTTACCATATGGCTAGGTTACATCAACTCCACTCTCAATCCTTTTATATACCCGCTTTGCAATGGAAACTTTAAACGAGTATTTAAAAATATTCTGAATATTGGTTTGTGACAGGCAGAGCAAGGAAGCAGAACAAAGTCATAATTGTTTATATGCTGCATATAGTCGCAGATAAGGACAGGGCAACTGTTGCATCAACTAAATGTCTTAAACACATTTGCACGGGCGAGCTTTTTAAGTGTAGATAAATACTGTAACTGTATTTTGAGTGTCTGCTATTTATGTTCGTTCTAGATCTTATTTTTGTAACTGACTGCCCTTTGATTCAGACTCAGCGACAGATGAGGATAATATCTGAATTTAATGTTATTTATTTTGTCTGTGTTATGGTAATGATAATAGTGAGTCTAGGACCAGAGACCTTTAAACTCAAAGGAATTTGATCTCTCACCCTCAAAAACAGAAGCATGAATCCAGCGTCTTGGCTCTAGTTCAGAAGAGAAAAACTGTGTCCTAAATGTGTTTTCAAAGAAAACCTTTTCATGTATTTATTTTTGTGCACTATCAAAGGGCAAAGAAATGTGACATGGTATAACATGATCATGAACATGAAATATTTAACATTCACAAGCACTGCCATGCACTTGAGAGACTTTGTCACATTGTTTTCTCTTCATTAAAACAGAAGATAGGACAATAGGTGTCCTTTCTAGTGTCAGTACAGGAAAAACACAAATCTTGCCAAGTATCTTCTGAGTTCTTACCCAAGGGAAGGCTGGACTGAGAACTGGTCAGCCGGTCTCCTGTTTCACTCTTCTTTTGGGTTTTTTTTTTTTTAACAGGCAGGTTTCCGATGAATTCATCATGTTTGCCTTAACAATGATAATTTATAGAAATTTTCTAGTCTTGTTTTCACCTGCCTTGTCACTTTGTCTCTTTGTTATCATCAAGTAGAACTGATGAGGGTATCAACAAAGACATAATGTGAAGAAAAACTTGACAGAACAGAACTACATGCATATAAATGTGTATACTCGAGCACTTGATTAAAAATTAGCTGTTTGTCTGAACATTTTCACACATTTTCATACTGTCAAAAAAAAGCAGGGAAGTGCCTGTATGGCAACCACTGAAACCTTTCTCTCAAACTACAGAAGGATCTTGTTTTATTAAAATAAAACAGCCTTTTTACACTCATTTATTCTATGATGTGCTGTAGCACTTCTTTTCATGAGCCAAAGAGCACCAAATATTTTTCCACAATACTGCTGAAAAGTAACCATAATTTTGAAACTCACATCAGGCACCATTATGTCTCCCATCACAAAAGGGTATGCCTGCAAACAGGGGGGGAGTTAACTGGTGTTACAGTTAACATTTTACTGTTAATATGAAATGAATTCAGTTGATGTGTTCAAACAAAACAGTTTGTCATGTCCAATAAATTACATTATTCTCATATAAGAGGCTTATGACTGTTTTGCCAATATGAATATTTGGATGATAATAAGATAAGATGAACTTTATTGATCCCGCAGTGGGGAAATTCACTAATAATAATGTAAATGTCAGACAGTAATAATGTCTGAAATTGGGTTGTATGATATGGTTGATCGCCTCAGATCAAGAAATCCAAAATGCTTCCTGTGTCCAATGAACGCAGACGGGTTGGTGAGTCACTGCTTAGTCAAATCAAACAAATCAGAGGGAGTTGGAAATGAGCTGGAAGAGGTGATGATGTGAGCAGAAGAAGCATGTGTGTGTGTGATTGCTCTCTCATTTCCATAGCACATTTCTTTCAACAAGATGGACCCAGTGTGAGGTTGGTATTGAGGGAATAAAAATATGTTTTAGCTTTTCTTTTTAAATGCTCTTTTTGAATTTGTTCACAAATCAAAGCTGTCAAGTTCTGCAAGTAGATAAAAATAGCTCCTGCCATTAAGATACCTACTGATTTCTTTATGTTAATGAAAATGAAATTTACATTTCTGCAACAGTGTTTTTTTACACAATCAGTTCTGACTGATGTCTAGTTTCATTTAATTCCTGTAGAGTTTTATTACTGACAGGGAGCAGAGAGCACAAAAGTATTCGTCTAGTATTTCATTTAATAATGACATTTTTGATAATTCTCCTTGTTATGACCACCAGGACATATAGGAGTAAAAAAAACAATTGTTTTACTTCAGTCACATTTAAATTTGCATACAGAAAAATATTACTATAATTAGATGCATGGTATGCATTTATTTATATTTCCATAGCTACACCATAGTTAGACGAAAGCCTTGTTGCACACGAGTTGATGTTCCACACTGCCAAAGGATTACTGGTGCCTGTGTGTGTGAACTGTGTTATGGAGATACTGTATCTTTACAGTGAGCTAGCATCTCCTAGAGACAAACATTTAAAGAGACAGTTCACCCCAATCCCAGTTCACCCACCCTAGATTGTTTGGTGTGAGTTGCTGAATTTTGAATTTTTTTTTCAGTCATACATATGCCTTTTTCTAATATAACTGAATAAGATGGTATTTTGCTTCTGGTGCTTAAAATGCCACAAAAGAAAAACAATAAAAGTTTGAAGAACCCAACAGCAAAATTGTTTTCCAGAAATCCTGACTTGATTACTTGATGTGAGCAGTGTCATGTATTGATGTAATGTGTATGTAATCATGTAACTATTTTCTTTCTAATGGCGTCCTCCTCGGTTGAGTTGTAACATTACTTATTTAATTTAGTTCACTTAGCTAGCTAGCCTCTTATCCATGTGTAGATACATGCTTCCTGTGTAACTGAAAGGGTAAAAAGAAAGAAAATATTTCTGTTCTGTGGATTATCTTCAGTAACTGGGTCATTCATTCCTATTGAGGGCCACAAGCTGAGTGCCACCTAGTTTCATTACATTTGTGAGAAGGGGGACATCTGTACAAACAATATCACTAAACTCAGCAACTCACACCAAAATGATCCATATAGATAAAAAATACTTGCTTGTGTTTTTGATTTAGAGGTGCATTGCATTTATTCTGCCAAGTCCAAATGCTATGTTAATGAAAGTGGAAAAACTTGTACATCTGCCCATTTGGATCTGCTCCAAAATACAATGGGTTCTCCCTTGGCCCATGTTACCCCCACCCAACAAGTCTGGTGACAACAAACAAACAAATCCAATGGAAAACACAACCGCCTTGGCAGAAGTGATTAAGGTGTTAGAAGTAGATTTTTACACGGGATCCCACTAACAAATAGGACAGTATGACTGTGTTGTTATGCAGGACTAGGTTATTGTGTTTTAGTGATGCAAATTTTAAAAATAATGAAATTACCAAAAAAAAAAAAAAAAGAAAAAGAAACAACTGACACACAGTATATCCTAGATTTTTTGGTACCCTTAGAGGTCTGGGGTCCCTGGGGCATTCGCAGTTTATGCCCAATTGGTAGTGCAGCCTTGGCTACATACAGCATACAGTATATTACTGTACTTAATCAGCATTGCTGTGTCCTTCAACACCGGTTGATTTTTATTAGCCCAAATTCACACATCTTAGGTCAAAGATGTGTTCTGTACAAGAATAGCTTCTTAACTTCACTACACCGTCAACTTGAACTGCGTGTAGTCCATATACACAAACATCAGATCATATCAACAGGGATAAGTGGCCCAGTTCTGTGTTTTCATACTTGCCAAAGGAACGACATGAACAGGAAACAGACTTGTGCTGGTTTTAACCATGGAAACAGTGAAAACACTACCAGAACAGTGACAGCTGACTGCGATAAATCTCATCAATACTTTGCTGTAGGTCAAATAGGAAGATAAGCATGCTGTCAGTTGTGCAAATGGTGCTTGTAAGAACAGATTTGCTAAAGCCAACATGGCATGTCATAAAAAATGTTAAGCGGTGAATGGAAATCTCAAATCCAGGATATATGCCCAGCAGACACAAAACCCAGTGGTTAGCTTGGTTATAAGGCTGTCTGTACCTCAGTGCCAAGTCTAATGGTGTAGTAGCATGTTACCCTGGCAGATAAATGAAATATCTTTGGTCTTCAGCTGAAATGTTCCCTTGACCAAACAAACAGAATAATAATTCATACTGTTGTCACTGTTATTGTAAGAAATCCTGCCAAGCTGGAATCCAAAGAGCGATAACATCAGTAGTCTGATTGCAGTCGCGATAGGGCATTGAGCCCACTATTTTGATTGGTTAACAGAGGACATGAAGGCACACTGTTATGATTGGCTCGTGGGGAAGAGGAACACCCACTTTGCATCTTTTTTGGCCAGTATTTTGGCTGTCCAATGGCCATTTCCCACTGCAACTACTTTTCTATGTATGTATTTCTGTGCAAAAGATTAATAAAGTAAATAAATAATATTTTCTAAAATTGACCATAATTGTAATGTTCTCATAAAAATTAACCTCAAGTAAAATGTTCATTTACACCATAACTGAGTGTAGTGTTTACATGAAACAGACTTCATTTATTATTTTCAGTATAACTGTGATGAAAAATGTGATCACAGAAATGCAGGGGTGCTATATATGTAAAAAGCAATTTTTACAGTACATACTGGCTAAAATCCGACAAAAATATTTTTGCAGTTTTTTTTCTGCTTATTTAGAGCATAATTCGTGGTTAGAGGCAGATCAACGTCCCATGCTACCACAATTACATTATTAGAATCAGTTGATGTTGATTTGCTTCCAAGCTGATATAGTTCACATTTTGTTCACGCTTTGTGAAGATCGAATCAGTACAAACAACTTATGTTAATGTAACATGAAACAATTGTGGTCAGTAGTGATGGGGGTGTTAATGTCCCATGTAAAACAGTGATAGACAGGAACTCCCACACTGCAGCTACAATCAGACCCATCTCAATGTCAGCTCTTCTTTTAGAGAGTAAGTTATGGAGCACCTCTGCACTTTCCCCTTATTCATTCTTCTTTCTTTATGGATGAACAGGATGGAAGGAAAATGTCTTTTTACATGTGACAGTGGTGTGATTCATGGATTTCTGATATTTTTAATGAATGTTTGCAGTAGCATGATCTCACAGAATGTTTGCACTTATTTACAGAATAATAAATATGTTTTATCATGTGATATGTATTAACAACGGTGGACTGCATGAGGGAATTTTTCAGGCATGGAAGACATCTGCCTTGCTTGCCAGCAGCTACCTGCCTTGACTCAACAAATACAGACAGCCCCCACTCCCCAAACCGCTGCTGCAAAACCTGGACCTATAAACCACTCTGCAGGGGTTTCCATTTTGTTCTAGCGAATTTGTGACTTCTGCAAGGTTTTTTGAAGAATGCACCTAAAAAACATCAGCTACTTCGATCTGAAAATGTTAGTCTACTGAGAGAAAAAAAGTTCAGAATTGTGCAACATTTTCTGCAGAAATTATTGATTTAACTTTATGTCTGTTTTATTTATATAACTATGAAAAATGCAATCACAACACAAGTGGGTCAGAAGGGCAGGACGATTTTCAGACTCTACAGCTGCTCTCATCAAGGTGAATTTCACTTTCTTTCCGTATATCCGCGCAGTATATCCATTAATAAAATCTTATCCTTACATTAACTATAGTGATCTAGCATCCATCCATCCATTTTCTATAACGCTTATCCGTCAGTGCTAACCACTGCACCACCGTGTAGTGATCTAGCAATGTAATAATTTAAACCCTTTTGAAATAAAGCATTAGATACACAAAAAGAACTAATTTGTGTCTGATGTATGAGGCACGGTAGTCAATTCATGAGTGTGATTCAAACACAGTATTTCAAAAAGTCCCTGTCCAACACAAGTTGGTTTGCCCAGCAGTTCGCAGTGTATGCCTTCATGAAGCACACTATCAGATTTGTTGCCTTATTTCAAACTGAGAAATAAATCCACTTCTAAGCATTTTATCCCATCATTAGCCATAATTCCAATTGCTATGTGTTCCTAACTTTAAGTTAGTAAATGTAACTCAATCAAAGATTGGAATTTCTTTATCAGTATTTTATTAGTGTTGAGAAGGCTTTGAAATAACAACTAGACCTCCATACAGTGAAGTAGACTTGAAATGTAACTGAATAATTATATTTGAAAATAATCATAAATAAATAAATTTAAGCTATTTAATGACCACCTTTTTCCAAAACTGTAGCTTGGCCCTGGATCTTGGTCTCCTGGATTTTTTCGTATGCCATCACCCCTGTACGGCTATAACTTCTATTCCTAATCGCAAAATTAAAACCTAGAAACAAAATAAAAGCGAAGCTCTCATGAACTCCATACGGTGCGTTTTTTCTCAGGCGTATAGTTTCAAGACGGCCCCTAACCCATTGTCGCACCGTCTCATGTCCAGATGGAGCTTAACTCTGATCCCCAACAGCGATTTTGGTTAAAATGATACCGTGATTACTTTCCTACATTTCCGGAACTCTGAATTTCTTCCTGTTTACATATAGTTAGGTTTCGTTTGTGACTTCATCTGCTTAAACCTGCTGCGAATGTAACAAACTACATTAACGTCTCTTCTTGCTGGCTTGCTTTGCACGCTTAACATCCGTGTATCTGTTCAGTCTGACATGAAAAGAAACGGCGCTTATAAGTTTTTGTCAGTATTCTCATGCTTCATCGTTTGTGTCTTCTTGTTTTTATTTTGGTTCTTCATATTTTACTCAATGATACAAGCACCATAAGGTACAGAGCTTGACTTCTTTAGCAGCTAAGCTAGCACGCTGGCGACTGACCCACAGTGCATTGCTGTATTGAGTCCCGCGATCATATGATCAACTTAACCAGGAAGTAAGGATTTCTGGTAAGTGTACAAACCCCAGTTTGTTATAATTTGAGATATGAACGTGTATCTGGCTGATTGAGGGTTACCCAAATTCATCTTCGTTGAACTACAGTTATATCGTAATATTATGATCCTCGTCCTAAAAACGTTAAAATGTTGGAGGGGCTTAAGCTGTCAAAGCTTTTGCTTTCTGTATGTGGTCTTTGTTAACTAGCTAGACAGTTACTGTCTGACAGCCCCGAAAGTCCTGAAAAGTAAAAAGTGCATTTATTAGCTTACCTGAGACACTAAAGAAGACACCATCAAAGTGTGTAATATTCTTGCTGCACCTTTTGCTAATAAGAAATAATCCAAACAACACAAGACTGCTGATGTTTGTGGGTGTGTGTTGTTATGAGTAGTGTTAGATGGTAGCATAGCAATTGGATGTGTAGATAGTATCCATTATAAATTATTTTATGCATCACTTTTGCAAATAAAATGAGTAATTTATTTTCAAATATTACATTTAACGACAAATGCTTGTCACAAGTTACCAGAGACTCGAAACAAATGTTTCCAAATTATTTATTGGTCGAATGGCCAATAATCACAAAACCCAATGTGTTCATTGATGAATATCCCCTTATGGATCAATAAAGTATTGTCTTGTCATGTCTTTGTCCTATCCTGTCTTGTGGTATAGTATGTTACTGATGTAAAATCAAAAAGCAAGGGAATTCTTCTGTTTGTAATGTGATGAATGACTATATTTAGTTGATCTTGAAATTACATTAATTTTATGTGCTGTCAGTAAGTTTTAATTGATACTACCAGTATAACTATATGAACATATCCATGGTTAAGGTTGGTCAGGTTTATTTGTCTCCCCTGAAATCAGAAATGGTTCAGTCTGTACAGCATATGACACTCCCTGCCTAATCCTTTTGCGAATGATTTGAACATGTATTTGTGCAGTGCTTCATAATAATAATCTGAATTTATGTAGCACTTTTAAATATCTACATTACCAAGTGCTTCACAGAAGCAGCAAAATAAAACAAATGAGTCATAAAATCATCAGATTAAAACAGATTAAAAGACAGAAAACATAAAAACAAGAAGACAGGTGAAACAGCCAAAAGAATGCAGACAAAACACTAAATCTCATAAAAGCATTAAAACTCAAGTGAATTCAGAAAATGCTTTTTGATAAAAGTATGTTTTAAGAAGGGTTTTAAAAGCAGTCACTGTCTCAGCTGACCCGATGTCTTTGGGCAGATTGTTTCAGAGCTTCAGGGCACTGACTGCAAACGCCCTCTCCCCTTTAGTTTTCAGCTGGGCCTCTGTGACAAACAAAAGACCTCTGCCGAGCATCCCAAAGCACATAACATAATATAATAGGGAGCAAGGCTACTGAGAGCTTTACAAATGATCAGTAAAATCCTAAAACCTATTCTGCAACATACTGGGAGCCATTGTGAAGAAGCTAAAACGTTACCAATTTGATCACATCTTTTGATTGCGGTTAAAAGCCTTGCAGCTGAGTTCTGTACCGTCTGCAATCAATTTATAGATTTTCGGTTCAGGCAAGTAAAGAGACTGCAGTGATGAAAGCGTGTAAAATGGTCTCTGTTTCTTTAAAAGTTAAGATGGATCTTATTTTAGGAATATTTCGAAGATGATAAAAACACGATTGCACAATCTTTGTGGTGTGCTGCTCAAAAGGTTACTATTAAAGCAGACAGTAGTTTGATACCAGACAGTTGGCTTAATGTCAGCTATTGACTGCTTGGTGAATTGAGCGAATTAGTGTATACATATACTGTTTATTGAGTGTACTCAGCAGCTGTCATTGTTATTGTGTGTTTGCATTAAGCTCAGTTACAACATCAATGTGAAAGTAACCTTCATACTGTAAGTGTGTTTAAGTTATGACAGATTATGGAGACTGCATCTTTTTTTTGTAACCCACAATTGTTTAATTTCTCAGCTTGTTGTACTTGGCTGTGAAGTTGTGATGGCATCTGACACCAGTGAAGCAGCGGCTTCGAAGGCGGAACTCAAGCTGCAGTTTGCTCCTTTCAGCAGTGCTTTGGAGGCAGGCTTCTGGCACCAGCTTACTCAGAAGAAACTCAATGACTACAGATTGGATGAGAGCCCCAAATGTATCAAAGCATATTACTACAATGGTGAGTTGCGAGGTCATATGGTTTCGTGATAACGCAGACTTTTAAGTTGCTGCTTTTTTCATTTTTCCACAATTATTTTTATACAGTGTCACAAACATGAAAACTATTAGATCGAGAGATGTTTTAAATAAGAACCTTAAAAAATTGTTAACCATTTCATTCACATTTATAATCTGCAGGTGACCCACTTGGTTTGCCCACTCGCCTTACATTGGAGTTCAGCGCATTTGAGGTGTAAGTATGATGATATGTAGACTTTAAACCTTAAAGGCATAATATGCAGCAGTTGTTGGTTTGCTCTTTGTAAACACACCATTAAGTGATTCTGGAGTAAATAGCTCATTATTCATCGAATTGCCCCTACCCCATAACATCAGTATTTAACGACCTGGGAATGAGAATCAACAATGAACTGTCTTCACATTCAGTGATGCCGGCAATCAGCAATATAATTGTTTTGTATTGTATTGTGTTAATTCTTTGTTATCATGTGCCCGATCAGGCAGTCCTGAGTAGGTTGGCATTTCGCATTGTTGAGCCCCGTTATGGAATAATGAATGATTGAACTTCCTTTATAGTTTAACAGCCATATCAGTTTAGGGTTGAAACTTTCAATAAAGCGACTGTGTTCATATTTACAAATTGTACCTCATTGTATATGAAGTAGTACACTCAGTGTATTCAGTTCATTTGATTTAATGCAAAGCCACGATGTGTTTTACTGTCAGGGATGGTCCGACACCAGCCCGTTGCTGTCCAGCTATTGGAATGCTGTATAACACCAACACACTTGATGCCTTTAAGACCACTGATAAGAAAGCTCTGCTGGAGAAAGAAGCCAAGGAGGTGAAACACATCCAGCTTTCTCAGTTGCTCACATATTCACGTACAGATGTCTGCATCTGAAAAGTCACTACATTGAACAGCTGAGAATTAAATGATGTACCGGTAATTGTTTCATCTCTGTTGCTTTGTAGATATGGGACGCTATACAGTCTGGAGCTGCAGTGCAGGACCCATCCATCCTTTGCAGATTCGTTCTGCTGACCTTTGCTGTGTGTATAAACAGTATATTATAAAAGTTTTGGTCCTGTATATTAATGACTTTATGACTGACTCTGTTTTTTCTTTCACTCTTTTTCTGACAATTGTTTTCCAGGATTTGAAGAAGTACCATTTCTACTACTGGTTTTGCTTCCCTGCGCTCTGTTTCCCAGAGGGAATAAAGATTGTCCAACAGCCTTCTGTTCTCGAACAAGTTTTCTCAGCAAAACAGGTTGGCTTTTTAAATATTGTTTATAAAACCTCTGTATATTTTGGACAGTACAGTTTGAAATTATTCTGTAGATGCATTTCTTTCTCTTTTCTAAATCTGGAGTTTTTAGATGTTCAACACAATACCAATACCTATTTCTCATTACAAATTCTAGACGTAAGTTGATCTACTGTATGATGTTCAAAGTAAATACTGTGCTCCAATTATTTTTTATGACACATGTTGGCCCAAAAATGTGTACATGTGCTAACATTCCTGACATATTTTGTAAGACAATGAGATGGCAGCAGAACTTGCTGCAACAGTACTCTGTACTATTCCAGTTCTGTAATACTGAGAAGGTTACAGAAAAGTGTGAAGTGGGGAAGTGTGTTGTTACCTCTCAGACCTTTGGGTCTATAGAAAAAGCATCATTAAGAGAGTGTCAGAATGACTCATGAACAGTGTGACAGCAACTTCAGGCCACAGGCGATGGCGATTTCTCCATCTTTCCCAGTTCCCTTTCTGTTCTGTCTGTCAACCTAAATTATCAATCTTATGTAACACCTTGATAGTTTATAACAGAGATTCATGAGCTGGAAGACCACCAAATCATTAAGCACTTAATCATTTCAGCGCTTAGACAAAGCCAGATTCCCGTTCACTGCATTCAAGTGTTGCACATTCCCATCATAGTTATTATCAGTCTTTTGTATTGTGTATTAAATGCATGGACAGCATGATGCCGACTTAAGCTGATTATAAAATATGCAAAGTAAATTAGAAATGACTTTTAAGGATCTTGTCAATGTATAAGACATGTTATTAGGTTGTTTAACAAGTAAAATAAACGAGTACACCTTCAGTGTACCCTCAGTTATACTTGTAATGAGTGCCGCAATATCTTTTTATTGCTTGTAAGTCATATTTACAGTAAAACATTTCAAAAATACCTGATCACAATGCCTGCCCATGAGGACAGTGGGCTCACCCTTAGAGAGGCCATAGAGCTCAGATGTGTCGGTAGCTTGGAGGAGAACTACTGCTCCTGCCTTGCTTCGCCCGCTGCCACTGCAATTCGGCCCCACATAAGCAGCAGAAACTTGATGGATGGATTATATACATTATTGCCCTTTTAAAAGCTCTCTCTTTATATGGTGGACAGTGTTAATGTACAGAGGGGTCTGTAATTACAGCTGACATCTAATTATTTCTGTGTCAGATCACAGCCTTGCAGGAGGCCTATGATGACCTGTGTATCAATAAAGGTATCACTGCAGTTCCTTACTTCCTCATGAAGTACACTGATGACACGGTTCAGATGGCTCCACTCGGGGACTGGGATACGTTCTTCACTGACACTGAGAAGGTATCTCATTTACTTTGTTTTGTGGGTTTTATTCAATATGTCCAATCTTTTAAAGCACCATAAAAATTCTGAAGTGAAATTATTATGATTAGAAAAACTCACAAAATAGACAAAGTATTAGACAAAGTATTATACAGTAATTTGTGGCTGATCTTTAAAACCAGATTAGATTTTCTTTGTATTACATTCGCTCTCTCTTTCTCTCTCTCTCTCACACACACACACTTCTTGGTTATGTAAACACACCTTGTTTGTTTTTTTCTAGGTTACTGTGGGTGTCTATGATCCATGTACTCTGTCTCAACATCCAGGCTGGCCTCTGAGAAATCTGCTGGTCCTCTTAGCTCACCGATGGTAAGCCCTGATTCTGTTGCGTGTGAGTGTGTTGATTTGTTAGTGTGTGTGTGTTTGGATAAAGGTGAGGAAGTTCTCCCAGGGGCTGCATGTAGGTCTCTACTCGTGACTTCTGTCATAACTGTTTTTCAGCTTACTCTGTTAAAATTTATTTTGGCACAAAGCCACAGAGTGAAAGACAGGAAATATGTGCTTAACTAATTTCCTGTCTCTGAAGTACAGGGAGTAGGTCACAAACATCTCTGAAAGATGGTGATATGACCTTCCAAGTAAACAGCCTATGTAGACGTTCGGAGGGAAAAAGCATCTGTTTTGGTTGTTGTTACGTCACAGCGATGTTGTCAGAGTTTAGCAGTGTTAAGATGAACTCCATGAATTACACTTGTTCCAAGATGGCTACACTGACTTGCAGAGCATGTGTGTTCTGTTGTTTCTCAACATAAACAACGAGTGTTTATGTTGAGATTGCTTGTCTACAAAGCTGTACATTCTCCTGATAAACAACCAAGAATCCGACGGTCTGAGCATACTCACATATTTACACAAAGGAGCATATGCTGCAGGTGTCACTCATTTTAATCCCATGTCAGAGTTTAGCGTTAGCATCCATTAGCTGACGTCAGATGGCTGATGAAAGAAATAATGACAGTAGGTCAAATTGTGTTCTGTGATTGCAAGTGGGAAACCATTTCAAAACTGCGTGCAATGCCATAAAAGTAAAGCGAACCGATAATATTTTCAAATGATGGGAGAACCTGGCGGTGCCAAAAATAATTCTCCATTTGTAACAAATTTAGCAACAGACATGTAGATACTGTTTAGTCTTTAAACAAAATGTTTCCAGAGTTTATTCCACATCTCACATCCCATAGTATCATCTTAGACAGTTATCTTATGTTTTTGCAAACTGGATTAGTTTTTGAGTGTTTTTACATTAACAACAAATCACTCACACTTTGTGTTAATGCTATTTCCAAAGCTTGCTGAAGTGCTTTGCAATTATGAAGCACGTGTTATAAAAAGGTAAAACATTCGGACAGACAGATAGTGCACATAAATATGCACATCAGGTACAAGGGAAAGCTAAACTAAACAAATTTGTTTTGAGTTTATTAAAAAAATAGATAGTGCAGGTGCAAACATCAAATCAGTAGGAAGGATGTTCATTACTCTCTGAATATTTGTCCTGTGAGAAATCAAAGTTAAAGGTGAAGCTTCAACACTAGTTTCTCTGAGTAGCATCTGAAAATGAATGAACATGGTTGCATCTGGGACTGTCACTGCATTTGGTGCTGCATGTTTCTGCTGTTTTGTTCTACATGACACACCTCAAAGCACAGATCTACAGCCATACTGTCATTTTTAGTCACACTTTTCCCCAGAGAGCTTAGTGTTTCCTGGCACTTGCCTTGCTATTTCAAAAACATTTTATCGAACTCCCATCAAGGTTCCATTTAACAATAGCATCCTGTCATACTTACGGCTTATCGGCACGTTTATAGTTTGTCCCTCACACTCTGTAGTCAGAGGCAGCTTCTATCCAATACAAACCTCATCAATCTTGTGCTTGACTATACTTTCTCCCACTGTTAAACATAAGCTGTTGATACTGGCTTAGGTGGGTGAAGATAGAATTACAACACAGCAGAAGCGTCTGGCTTATTCAGTCATTTCACTGCTATTGACTATGCAATCTGATTGTGGGTATTTAGCACCATATATGGGGAGGTGTGTCGATCACGTTATTGTTAGTGCTCATTTTGTTGTTTCTTGTAGCGTAGGGAGCATATTTCACATCAAGTTATATTTAACTGAAAATTTTATGCACATTGTGCACTTTCCGGCTTCTGACCTGTCGCCTATTTATGTTGTGAAGTGTTATTTTCATCATTTGACTTTTGCGTTTTTGTTTTTTTTTGCATGTGTGTGTGTGTGTCAGGGGCTCTAAGCTGGACACTGTGGAGGTATTGTGTTTCAGGGACAGAACTCTCCAGGGAAAACGCTCCATTCAACACAGTCTCATCTTCCAGATCAAACTCCCTAATCTTCCCCTAAACTCAGGTAATTTCCATTCCTTTATGTGTGTAACAACATGTAACATCTGCTGTATGTGTGATGGTATGTCATATGCCTTTTTCTGGACAAGTTGTTGTTAATCTGAATGTGTGTGTAAGCTGTAACAGATTTGAACCCTCAGTCTTATTTCACGTTCCACTGAGACTGAGATCTGCTTCCTTTTCAAGCCACAGTAATCTCACGCAGCTTCCCAATTATTCTTTTATCTGTTGAATAAGGGATGAAAGTAATTTAAATGGTAATAGTTGGATGGGAAAGGGGGTAGCTCTGTGATCTGTGAAGGTTTTTGTTGAGTTCATATGAGGTGTCTTTGTTTTCCTCAGTCAACCTCTGCAGTACACCTTGGGTTTTAATTAATTCACAGAGGATGTTTTCATGCAACAGCAACTGATTCAGCTATTGAAGTTTTGAAAGGGTAATCAGTCTACCTACCTTAGCCCAGCTTTTTAAATACACCCGGCTCAGTTCTCACCCAAACTGAAAAAATGTTTACAAAATAAACATTGTGCTTTCAGATTAACATTCACATGTTTTAGTCCAGTATTTAACCCAAACAGGCTATTTAAACTCCCAATGTCCATGCAGCTGCTGCTGTTTATTTTGCACTGCATTACATGTCAGCTTTTGTGCATTTAGATGCCAAAGCTGACCAGTGAAGAGTAAACAAGGAGTTTTACTGTGTAGTCTTCTGAGTGGACATGAAGGAAAACAGTTAGTTTGAGTCATTTAGCCGCTTGATTTTTATTTTTTAGTGGGATGGAATCACTAATCTGTGTGAAATGAACAAAAACATTAACCAGTCTCCATATTCATTTCATGTGGGAAGATGAAATGGTTAAGAGAGACAGAGAGTTGGCTATGATCTATAGTCTTCTTGTTTTTATGTCATAGCACAGGTCAAAAGATGTGTTTTCTCACCTCACCACTTTTCATGGGGACAATTTCCTCTTGAGATAACAGCTACAATGATGACTGCTGACAGTGAGGTCTGTGTTTAATCCAGAATAAATAAATATAATATAAATATAAATTGTTCCTGATGAGACACATTGATGTTTGATTTGATTGATGCATTTTTCTAAATGTGTTTTCAATGCCCAGTTAGCTTTCAGTATTTTGGGGTGGAGGCAGAAATCTCAAAGAAGGATATACTAAAACTTAAGCAAATAAAGCCAAAATTCAGCATGACTAGATACTGCTAGCGGTAAGTGAGAAACTGTTTTTGTAATTTGGGTGAATCAAAACTTTGCATATGTTATTGTTTCATTATTTTTACAGCATGTCCTAAGAGTGTTGGTTGGGAGAAGAATCCGAAGGGGGCCATGGGACCCAGGATGGTCAACCTCAGTGAATGCATGGACCCTAAAAGGTAATAAATTCAGTACAAATTTGTTTAGGTATAAGTTTCTAACTGGACTCTGTTAGCCAGCGCACAATTGAGACATTTGCCTTTTTTCTTAACATTACTACAGTCAAGCATGTTGACTCATCTGTTGCTGAGGACAGTAAAAAAAGTACTCTGTGAACAAAGAGGGCAGTCATTTGTTTCCATTGACTTGTCTGCAGGCTTGCAGAGTCTTCAGTGGATCTGAACCTGAAGCTAATGAGATGGAGACTGGTTCCTTCCTTGGACCTGGACAAGGTGGTCAGCACAAAGTGTCTTCTACTGGGAGCCGGAACTCTGGGCTGCAATGTAGCCAGGACTCTCATGGTAAGTGTGGAAGAAGATACAGAAAAAATGTTTTGTTTTGTTTTTATTTCGTGTGTAACATCAAACATGACCAAAAAGGTTTCAGGAGCGTGATTGAACTTTGTTTATAATCTTTTCTCAATAGTCAACTGAACAAGAGCTTGCATTATAACAATAGTGGAAAAGCATTTTCAAGAGACTCCAACAGTCAACAGTCAAAACATTATCAGTTGTGGTAAGACAGTTAAAATGTTTAGCAGTCTGTAACATTAAAGAGAAAAACAACGAAACCATGTTTGACACAGTAATCAACATGTTCCACAGGCTTTACGAGTCAGCTGTGCACAGACGTGCAGAATGTGCAGTCTTCATTGATAATCTGTGCTTAGAGTGTAAGGAGCATCTTGTCAGGACACAGAGGAGAGATGGCCTCCAAACAAACTGAGCTGCAGTCAGACTCCTTATGTTTGTTATGGTCTCACCCTCTACCTTCCCAACTTTCAGAGAAGAACTAGACATAAAAGTTTAGCATTAAATTGGCTGTACGCTATAAATAAATTTGCCTCCAAGTTATATTAGATTTATGTCATTATGTCATTAAATTTATGATTTATGTCCTTATGCAGACCAGAAACACAATTGTTATAATGTAATCATCTCCTGAAATGTTTGATGACTTTAGTTACTGATTAACAAAAGTTTTTGTTTCCTGTTTCTTGAATACTTGCTTAACATTATAACAGCACAATCTTATGATTTTATTCACAGATTTCCCATGAAGCTTATCCAATAACACAGTACAGGAATAACATAGATCTGATCCTTCTGTCATTCTCTAATTCACTCTAAATGTTGTTCCCCATCAAATAAATGTGCTCCATTCAGCAACCAGATCCAAAAGACTGGTACCCTGTAGAGTTTTCACCCATTACAACCTGCTTCATCTTCATTTTAATGTATGTTTGCTTCTTTTCCCTCAACATTTCCTGTTCTGAACTTCAGACTGTCAGTCAGCACAGACATGAAAAATACAAAGGTGTTATGAAATGTACTCAATGTTGTGGCAAAACAACTAGAGTAAGTTAACATTGTACTACCTGCACACTGATGCATCCATTATTATCCAAAATGAATACCAATATGAATTTTGAAACGCACGCTGGGCACAGAGCCTCTCTCTCACCACCACTGATTCTGCTTACAAAGTGCTGCTTAGGAAAGTGTTCATGGTACCAACTAGTGGTTAAGTGTTTCAAAATAAAGTAATCGAAAACATGATTTGTGTTTCTCCCTCGTCCTGCAGGGATGGGGAGTGAGACACATCACATTTGTAGACAACGCCAAGATCTCATACTCCAACCCAGTGCGACAGCCGCTCTATGAGTTTGAGGACTGTCTTGGAGGAGGGAAGTCCAAGGCCATGGCAGCTGTAGATAGACTCAGCAAAATCTTTCCTGGTGTGGTGAGTACTCAAAACCAAATAATAACGCTCAAGCAGTGGAGTAAGATATTTTATCTCTGTTCATAAAAGAGGATCAAATCATCACTGCTTTCTCTCTGCAAATCTGAGATTGTATCATCTTGGAATCTGTCCTGTGTTAATTTGATTCATTAAGTTGACAAGTGCTATACCTCTGTTACTTTTGTGTTACTGCTGTACAATTGCACTGACATCATAGCAATCTTAATTTTGTTTATGCTACGTTTATAATTGTGTTCCTGTTTGGTTGGTCGTGTCTGAGATGTGATAGTCAGACCATAGAGAAAAGTCTTGTTCGCTGCATATTAATGCTGGTTGTGTCATTACTTTGTTAATTAATGAGTGGCTTCCCCGGGGGAGACGTGTTGCTATATTACTAAATGAAAAATCAGCCAAACACTCACAGCAGGGCTCTGTTTTGGTGTGAAAGAGCGCACTCATCTCTTATGAAACCACTTGGAAACACGTGGACCCAAGTGCATATTTATGATGTCAGTCATGTGTGCAGATAAGATTTTCCTTTATTGTCCCACAATGGGGAAATTCACATTGTTGCAGCAGTAAAGTAGATAGTGAAAAACGGAGGTAGGCATTGATAAAAAGCAGTTTACAACGCATGTATGTTAAGCTCTTCAAAAAACAGTTCATAACGGCATGATTCAGATTGCCCTCCAACAACATGAAATGCTGCGATTAGGGAGGCCACTAAAGTTAAAATTCCACAAATGTTTCTCGTTTGCGTTTGGTCTAAACCTTTTGTATGTGTTTGCCAGTGATTATATCTACTAGCTCATTTTACCAAACTTTTTAGTGATGGCAGTGCCTTATATTTTAAGGTGCCTGAAAACGTGAGTAAATGCAGTGTTTTACAAGAAAAACAAAGAAATGTAAACTTAATTTTGTGTGACAGAAAAATGAATATCTCATGCCTTTAATGATCTGGCAACCATTTATCTAGGGACATGACTGCATCATACTTGAAGTCCAGTGAAGCTATGATTGTTTTTTAGCTGTAATAATAGGATGTTTCTGAAACAAGAGCCATTGGATTGGGGTTTTAGTGTCAAAGACAAGATGGCCTGTGATGTACCCTTTAAATGCACACAAATACACACTAAAATAATTGTCATGCCACCGTATCTTCAACTTGATGTTCAAGTCTTTCCTTCTGCCTGTTCTCATTTTCTGTCTCTGCTCTTCTGGGAACAAACTAGGAAGTGAAGGTTTAAAGTAGAAGTAGAGGCTTACCAATTGATGGATAGTCCTGTGCTGTCACAATGTGTGGTGTGTGTCCTGACACGCTTTTTTGTCCAGCCTTTATACAAGTTGAATCCATGCCTGGCCTCCTGTTTTTATCAGCGTGGGTGTGTGCCTGCTTCTCTCCCTCTCTTCACTGCCTGTTTTCCAACAAATGCAGGGGCATCAGGTGGCAGCATGAAGGATTGAAAGAAATGTGAACACAGTAAGCAGAGACCACAGAAATGCATCAACGGAATCGAGAGGAGGTGGTTCATATAAGGTCACAGTGTTGAAAAGGTCATGAGAAGATTTCATATTTTGTCTGTGGACGAATACTGTCACCTGACATTTGCAGGATAGTTTGAAGTGTGAAGTGAAGCACCAACTTTTTTTTCTCTCTTTTAAGTTTTGTCAACATTCAGGTCAGGGCTGGGTGAAGATATCAACAGTGGTGTTGGATTGTCTGGAAATGCTGTTTTATCATCTCTGGAAAGAACTTTTCCACAGTCACAATGATGTTTTGCGTCCTTTCTGGTTGCAAGTTGAGGTTGTTACAGTGGAAATTGAAAATGATTATTATCTCTGCGGCATAAAAACCCTCCCTGACTGCTTAGCAACGCTTGCGTCAAAGTGAAATGTAAATTTAAGACTTGGTTAACAGCTCTCACTTGAAGGAAGCAGATCTACTGATTTTGTAAAAATGGCATTTGGCATTCCTTCTTGTTAAGATCTCACACCTCAACGTAGCGCTTTTCTGTCCTTCTCTTGATCCTGAAATTACTCTTTTCATTTACCTCACTGACAAGTCTGCATTCCTTTGAGATAGTCACAGTAAAACAGATTTGGCAGTGGACAATAACTCACTGAAGATTTTTTTTTGTGGAATTGGAAGGGGTGATTCAAGGTTTCATACCTTACTATCAACCTATAAAGGAAAGCCAGATCTACCCTGGCCTCAGATCATGACAGAGGGAAGTTTGTCTCTTTCAGGATTTTCTGCAGCCCAGAAGCTTTATGTCTGTAAAAAGACAGAACAGATAGAGCATAAAGTGTGGAATATGTTAGCACATTGCATTATAACTAATATGTTGTTTGAAATACTTTGCTCAAAGTTTTAACTGATGAGAGGCCAATGGAAAGCATCATTAATATAAATATAAACTAGATAACAGTGCCGTGCCTGTCTAAATATGGACACAAGTAAAACTGTATAGTTCATTCAAAAAGTTCGATGAGTATACCACCACCTACAGACAAGGCAAATAAAAGCTTTTGGACACTTAGGGATTGACTGTCAAGAGGGGTGACATTCCTGACTCCAGAAACGGCTGTTTTAATGTGAAATCCCTCACTCAGGTTAAAATTTAATTTTTGCTGTGTGTGTTTGAGTGTATGTAGTGTAGGAGTGTGATGCAGATGATAATTAAAAGTCAGTAATAACATTTTCATGTTTTGCAAATACACAGATACAGCTAAAATGAAAACACCTTTATCCGTAGAGAAGAAAATTGAATATGAATGACCTTGATGCGCATATTGACTCAGTTTGTAAGCAACGTTTCTTTGTATTTTTTTCTCCTCCTCTTTGTCACCTCCTGCAGAATGCAGAGGGTTACAATATGAGCATCCCCATGCCTGGCCACCCAGTGAATTTCTCTCAGGCCACTCTTTCCCAGGCCCAGAGAGACGTCGAGCAGCTGGAGAAGCTCATTTCAGAACACGACGTGGTCTTCTTACTAATGGATACGAGGGAGAGCCGCTGGCTGCCTACAGTGATAGCTGCCAGCAAGAGGAAGGTAGGAAGGAACAGCGCAGTATGTACAATGAACAGAACAGATGCACTGTCACTGGCCAGCAGTTGTTTTCTTTCTAAGCAGTAAATCAAAGTGTGTAACATGAAAGTAGACACTTACATTGGTGAATGCACAGAGAGTTATCACTTGGCTCAACACATCTGTGAAGCTTCTTGATCTTTTTTCCGTGCTTTGTTTTAATTTGCACTAACCCTTTCTCTAGCTGCTGTAAGTGACGATTTTCTTCAGAAAAGCTCTGATAAACCAATGCTAAAAGGCAGAGAGACAAACAAACATGTAGCTACAGTGAGATTGAAAATTCAGTTTAGACTCCTAAAGTGTCCAGAGACATGATGTTGTTTATTCAGGATTCTGACGTGATTTAACCCCCTTCTAAATAATCTCAATTCAAATCTGTTTTGGTCATGTAGTATTTGACATGGTCAAGGTCTATAAAAAATGTAGCTCTAAACACAGTGTGTCCTTGTTTGGTTCTTGTTTTAGTTACTTTTTGTGGAACTTTGAAGTGTCTAACTTCTTTTCCAGGAAATTAAAATTGCTCAGTAACATTTTCTGTTTCTGTCAAACTGTCTTTACTAGTTGGAATTACATTTGTTGCCAGGCAAAGTCAGATAATTGAACACTGTGTGAGGAGCTAGTAAGGCCTCCAGTGGTATCACTGATTCGGCTCCTATGGGTTGCTGTGTGTTTCTTGGGCTGCTGATTAGATTTTCTTCATAGCCTTCAAGGCAAGGAGATTGTTTGGTTGTTTGTGCTGTGGGCTGTTTCAGACTTGGCTGCAAAATGGCTTTAACATTTCTTTCCATTGCTTCTCCAAAATTCTAGATGCTTTCAACAGTGAAAAGTGCCTTTTAATAATTTTTGAAATTGCTTTTTCGAATGATTCAACACGCTGTTTGTGTAAAACAACCCACTGATTTGATTGATGGAAATATGCTGTGCTTTGTGAAAACCTTTTTCACCGTAATTTTCCATCATCTTTGTGTACTTCACTCTCCAGCTTGTGGTGAATGCTGCTCTAGGCTTTGACACATTCGTTGTGATGCGCCACGGCCTGAAGAAACCCCCCGTCAGTCAGAGTGTTCATACGGGTCCAGACTCCTCTCCTTCCTGTTCTTCTGCTTCCTCTTCATCCTCCACGCCGGCCAGCTCTGTGCCCTCTATCCCAGGATCCTCTCTGTTCTCCAACATCCCAGGGCACAAGCTGGGCTGCTACTTCTGCAATGACGTTGTGGCACCAGGAGATGTGAGGAAACACTCGGCTAACAAGCATACACCTAACCTAAAGTAATACGAAGAGGTCAAACATGCATGCTAAAGGCTGAAATGCATACAGTACATGCATGTGGGGCATCTGGCAGCTGAAGACCTGAGTCTTCACTTAGTACCCACTAGCTGTATCTTCTTCAAGTAGTTGAGACTGAAAGAGAACAGGACTCAGTAGAGTCAACACTTGAAGTATATCAGTTTTCCAGAAACATGACTCTGAATGAATGTGGATGTACTAACACTTAAACCATGCCAACTTCAGAAGGTCGTAACATAACTACTTTTTTTTAAGTTTGTTCCATTGCCCTCAAATGATGAAAAAAAAATCAGTCAACATATTGTTGCAGGTTTAAATTGCACAGTTTTTTTTAAATTTTCTAGGAATAAATAAGAATTGTTCTATAAGCACTGTTATATGCTGCAAACATTGTAGCATTTTAAATTCCTACATTTCATCGTGATATAGAAAATAAGACCAGAGGTGTCTGAGGCTTCATCACATCACATTTTCCTCACCAGCCACATTCTGCCTTTGCTTGATTTTTTGTACTCTGACTCTTTTTCTCCTTTTGGTCTTTTTCTCTGTCATGACCTTTTGATAGGAGTAATTTGTGAAAGAAATTCATAAACTGAGGGCCACAGCAAATTGTTGAACACTTTGCCATTCACCTCTGGCTTCTCGTATAAATGCCATATGGCACCAACCTGCTGTCACATGTTATAGTAATATTAACATTTCAGTCAAAGGCTCAACCTGTTCTCACTTATTTCAAAATTTTAGAAAAAGAATGCTAAAAGAATGAATACAAAGGTGAAAATAATGTCATTGAGTTCCAACCGGCTTTTGTGCTGTTTTCCTCTGCACAGCATCTTTGTGGTGAAGCAACATGATAAAACAGATTGCCAGACATACTGCGTCTGTCACTACAGTGCCATTGATGAGCTGTTAGAACAAAACGAAATGTGCTGAGAACGTGAAATGAAACTGTATTGTGCTTTCTCTAATACTTACTCTTCAGTCTATTGTTTCCATCTGTCAGTTCACTGAGTGTGATAGCCAGAAAACCATTAGATATGGCTGGCCAGACTTTTGAAACTAATATGGTGTAATTAATTACTTAAGGGACTCTTATGCTAGACATTGTGTGGCAGACCGTCTACTATTTAGCTAACCAACTCAACCTAAATCACTTTAAATAAGATTATCAGTGCAACCTGTTGAGAGATTTTCTACCTCACCATCTAACCTTAACTTATTGATTTTCTTCTTGACTTTTTGTTCTTTTTGTAAACAGTCGACCAGAGACCGGACTCTGGATCAGCAGTGCACAGTCAGCAGACCAGGCCTGGCCATGATTGCCGGAGCCCTGGCTGTTGAGATGATGGTGTCCATTCTACAACACAGTGAAGGGTAAGTGGACAGTTGACCTACAGAATTTATGCAGCCAAGTATTTAGGAATTATAATTCAATCCTGATTCCAAAAGTCTGGGATGCTGTGTGAAAAGTAAATAAATTTGAAAGTCACCGCTTGCAAGCGAATTGTGTTTACAAAGTGGTGAACCTCAACCCATCCTTGCTTGAGAACAACTGAGTCTCTCATCTCTACCATCACCTGTTATCAGTGTGGAATATCCCAATCTTTTGCTGCCCCTATCCCAACTTGTTTGAAACTTGTTGCTGGCGTCAAATTCAGAGGCTGTTTATATTTATTTGTTGGAGTAATAATACTTTATTCTATGTATTATTGTGTTGAATGATTTACTCCAATGTTTTGTGGTTGACAGCGACAGATGCATCTGTTTCTGCCCTGTAATTCTGCCACTTCTTCTTGCTCCCTGATAGCCATTTTAGTTCACTTTTGCAACACCGGAAGTCCACATCACTTGTGCTTTTTGTCTCCATGTTTTTCTCTTGCAACCCATGCCATCATGCCATCTACTTGTTTTTTTCCCTTTTCTTTTCTTTTTCTTTCTGCTTGATCAGGCACTCAACTTCCTAAGTGAACAGCCCTGATTGCCAGTGGCACCACAACATTCTCCCACCAGAGCTTTATGCTGGTACTAAAAAAGATTTTATGTTTGAGGTTCTGGCTCCTGAACTTTCTGTAAGCTTTACTTGCTTAATTTTTCCATTTGATAGAGCAGAGCTGCAGCTGGGGTCTTTCTGCACTGTAGGTAGTTTCCTTATTTTGGCTGTAGCACAGCTCACTGAAACTTTTTAAGCCCAGAAACTTGAGTTAGGAGCTTTGTTGCAGTTTATAAGCCTTCTCTCAGTTTGGTAATCTGTACTAGCACCAGATTTCTGACTCTTAAACATGTCTTTTAGTTTTTCAAACACTGATGGGAATGTTTTCATTCCTATAAAGTGTGTGCTCCTGTGCTCAGGTGTGTCTCTGTGTAGATGTAATTGTGAGAGTAGCTGCTTACTGGGCCTGATAAGACCCTTTTTCTGAAAGTGTTTTGAGATGTTCTAAGCGTTTACAGAATTGCTCAGTCTATCCTGGATGAAAAGCTTAGGAAGCAAAGCAGAGAAGGAGTGTTTTCACCTACTACCTCTGTGGATGCATAACTCCTTCCTTTACAGTAAAGTCTCCCTCGGTTGTGTCTGCCCTCCCTCTGTCTTTGTTTTTTACTTCATTGCCATGCTTATTCCTTCCACCTCTATATCCTTTTAAGGCCCTTACACCAGTGTTCATACGAGCAACCACAGGCTTCAGAAAATTGGTCACCTAAGGATTAATTTTGCAAAAATTTGACTGACATTTCTTGTTTTGCAGAACCTCTCTGAGCTCGGGTTGAGACTTGACATTTTTGTCATTGTACATATTGAGTCGAATCTTTTAAACCCTGCTAGATTTTCTTGAAAGCAAGGAGCTCTCAAATCTCATGAAAAATGTAAAACGTTGTAATGTTCGGGCAAAAGAGACCAGTCAGTAAAGGCTACCTAAATCACTATTTTGTGACATTGAGTTGCTATATATAATATAGATATGCTACAATATAAAAAAAAATGTCAGTATGTTTCACTTCATGTGTTGTTCTGTTAAGTTTATTCCTGTCATAAGATGTGTAATATTGTGGGATTTTTAAGAGATTTACTGCATTTTTCTTTCTCCTTTTTCAGTCAAATTTAAATTAGAGTTTTAAAAGGCTATCTCTTCGTGGCAGGAAAATGTGGCTCAATCATCTACAAAAAAAAAAGCAAAAAACGTCAAATATGTATTTTTTTTCCTTTTCCTTCTTCATCTGCAGAGGCTATGCAGTGGCCAGCAGCAGTGATGACAGAATGAATGAACCTCCCACTTCTTTGGGTTTAGTGCCACATCAGGTTAGACACACACACACACACACACACACACATATTGGTGCACTTTTCCTTGTCATTGCTTTCTTTTGTAAAGTGAAGCCTCATTTCGCAGTGTACCATCTCTTGCACTAACTGTCTATGTGCACAACATGTCATCTGTTGTCTAAATATATAAGCAAATGGACATGCTGTTACATGATGCGTTCAGTAGACAGGTCGTGGAAGGAGGTCACGTCCTTGTAGATGTGTTGCATTTCTTTGCAGTGATTACTAATAATGCATACATGCCCATAGTTGTGGTTGATACATGCCTACCTGACACATATCTGGGCTTATTGAAGAGGGACTATCAAACTAAGGCTGTATCGTTGTTTATGGTTGACATTCTGATCCTGATTACATGTCTTGCTTCAGCATTTTGAAAAAAGCTGCATTTCACCAAGACTGCAATTTTGATAAGGTCAGAAGAGACGTGATTGCATGGATGAGTGTTTTAGCATTCAGCTAATAAAGAATGGGCAGTGTCTGAGTTACCTTCTGCAAGTTTTTATTACTATGTTATACTGAAAGGTACGCTTGTTTTGTACAGTACAGCTTTGCAATAAATGCTTACCGTTCTAAAAATGCTTGTTTGCGCGGCAACTCAACTTATGTGGTACATTTGAAATTGTACTTTGTTATATTGATTTTATTTTTCTAATATTTTGTCTACAAAACTAATGCAAGGGTGCACACATTAGTTGTGGAAAGCAGCTAAGTAGATTCACTCAAGCACCACTACTAGTACATTACTTAAGTAAAGTATATGCCACTTTGTACCTCTATCCTACTACATCTCAGAGAGAAGTATTATACTTTTTGTTCTTTTACATTTTCAGTTTTCCACATTTTAGACAAATCAGAGAGACTTTTCAGTCATATGCCATCTTGCCAGCATGATTGTGATGTTTTTTTCTTAGCATGATCTCTAAATGCTTCTAAAGCATGCTTAGAGTATCCATTATCTCAGTGTGGGGTCCCACTCCATACACAGCCTTAGCATCCTGCATGTAACCTAGCATTAGCAACTGGTTGTGACAGGCTCCTCAGTCATAGTCACCTTTCAGGTTGCTTTCACTGCTGCTTTGTTGATCTGAAGTTCCAGTCTGTGAATGTTATTCATCTTTTTTTGTGTGTTTCAGGAGCTCCAAAAGAGTCATTGATTTTTTTTTATTTTATTTTATCTTTCTAAATCCATCCATATTTAACACACTGGAGCTATCAGTAAAAGTAATACTTAGCCTAAGGGTTTTGTGTTACATTATCATGCATAGGGTTTTCTATTCTGGTCATTTTAATGGTCAGTAGTTTTGTTAAAATGAAAGATCAGACACAAAAACAAAACTAGATTTTTACTGCAGAGACTCTGTGTATTCAACAGTCATCACACTTAAGGGAAGAGAGAGGTCTTGTCTACCCCACAATATGAATCCCATTAACTGTGCCAGGAAGAAGTTTTATGATATGCAAACTGTGGCTGGAGACAGTCTTTGTGCATTATCCATGGGAATGAATCTCATTCTGTCCTTTATGAATTACGATGCCTGAAAGTAGAAAAGGCCAAGGACAAAGCTCAACATAACAGACCATAACAACATCTGATATGCTGCTGTTGTGGAGAACAAAATGAAATCAGTTCCTTAGGACAATGAGCACAACAGTTGAGTTCAAATCTCAAAACCCAACACTGGAAATGAGATTGGAATTATAAGCTTAGTGACACATTTGGAGGTTAATTAACAAAACATAAACAGCATTAAAATAACAAAGTAATCATGGTATTAAAAATGAATCATGTTATTCACAGTTAACCGAGACCTGAAAGGCAACTGTATTGAAAACATGGCAATTGGTAGTTAAAAAGAATGAAAAAGATTAGTTAGTTAGCAAGATTACTTTGCCGTGTACAAACCTTTTCAAAGCATAATAAGCATAATTGAAATTATAATTGTGTACTCTGGGCTGGTGGGTCAACAAATACTAGAAGACAAGAAGATCTGCAGCTACCAAAGCTGTGCCCTTTTGCCTACTGACTGTTACTGTCACATACTCAAGTATCTCACCATATCTGTTTGCATCATCATCAGTATTCATCACCCTGAGAATCTGAATTTTTGCCATTTGCTTGACACCTCTGCTGCTCATGGCATTTCAGCCAAACGAAAATGGCATGCAAATTGGTCATCTTCTGCGTGCGTGCGTGTGTGTGTGTGTGTCTGTCTCCAGCGTTTATATATATATTATGCCTGCAGGGCCTGTTCCTACAGCAGTCTATTGCTACACCATCACATTGCAATTCATTAGTTTGAAGCTGCAGGTTATCTTTTGTGTTGTGCCACAGTGACAGCCTGTGGTGGTTTACAGAAACAACAAGTGGCTGATGCCAATGTACTCGAGGTCTCAACATATTTGAGTGCAGTAACCCTTTCTGTTTCTCTTTCTTCAGCTTTTGACTCTGAAATATGTTGATTAGTTTTGACACTTGAAACGTTTCTAGCTCTGCTCTCTGTCCCACAGCAATGTTTCCCCTAACCATCTCTAAAATCCATAGAAATGCTCTGTTTGCAGGGTCTAGACCTTCAAATCCATCTACTCCACCGAGTTGTGGCTGAAAATGTAAATGGGGCATAAAGAGTTGACAATTTAGTCTGATGTCAGGCAAATGTTCCATGCTTTCTCTCTCATTTTTGGGGTAAATCTGTCTGTCTGAACTGAAACCAGATCAAACACTCTGCATCAAGGGACAACGCAAAATCTTTTGTTGGGTAAAAATAACAGTTGATGAAATAGTATACTTGTCCCTAACACAACACAAGTGGAGATAATTGTATTTATATAACCTAATATACTTTGTTTTGTACCAGCATTCTACAAATCCCTGCCAAAGTCTGCCTCTGATTGGCTAATTTGTCATTGCTTGGTTGCAGTTACCTTTAGACACTTGGGTTCAGATATTATGTTAAATGATGTTCGGATGAACTGGAAAGAAAGAAATCCAAGGAAGGGAAAGGAGGAAGGTGTGTCTGACATGCTTTGCTTAAACAATAGTTTCCATGTATTATTTTACGTTGTAAAAATGAGAGCTATGCCTGAGGATGTCTGAATAATTATGGTAAACAGCAGACATGCACACAAGCTGAAAACAGACTTTGTTTATTCACAGTACATACAAGTACGTTCCTGGAGTCCTTTACTCCCTGTATGCTCACCATAAGTGCCGTGCAGGTATATGTAGATCTGCTAGGCTGTTCAAGTCCATCTCATTTGCCCACGCTCATCCTTTGGTCTGACTCACTCATCCACTCGCCCTTCATTTGTTAATTCATCCACGGAACATATTTGCTCCGCCAGTTTTATCGTCACATTCATGTTGCTGCAGTCTGTATTTCAATCAATCTGTTGCTTTTTATTGCTTCCCCTTGTATGTCCTTGAACATTTTAAGTGAACTTATCAGTGCACAGATGGGAAGATAAATACGACAAGAAAAAAATAATGAAACGAGCCTCTGGCTAAGGCTGTTGTGCAGCTGGATTAAATTGAAAGGTTTTGCTAGATGGAGCACTGAACCACATTTGCTTCAATTGTCAGTTACATAGTATAAATCTGGGCCCAGGAAGAGTGATTCTAATGGAAGTACATGAAGATATGGTGGAGTTTGCACCCAAATATCCCAGCCAAGAACTGAACTGAAAGCTTTTCATTTCCAACCCTCTTCACTTGCTGCACATTACACAGTAATTGGCAACCAATGTTCGATATGTTTGTCAGTTTCACCACTAGGTAATCATAGCGAGGAAGTCATTTTGTGTCCTCGTCTACATGCGTCACCAGAAAACATAACGGGTTGAGCTTTTATTTCAAAACAGGAGTATGTGGGCATAAGAGAGAAGGTGGGAGACAGTGAAAGGAATATGTTGGTGATGAATGGCGATTCAACGTGTGCTGTTATAGAGCTGTTGGTGTGTATGTGGAGGGGTAATCAAGGTAATTAACTATAATTACAGTAGCCATAAATAGTAAAGGCTCTCAGCAGTAAAAATGTTCAATCTCTGTGTCACCAGAGGGCGCTCTCAGCATGATTTTATAATGTGGAAATCAGAAAGTCCCAGATTTTATGTTTACTCCTTACTTACCACTTTTCTTTACTATTGTTACATTTACATTTGTCTGAGGACTAAAGGTATTGGCGGTGTCTTACTCTTCTCACACATCGTATACATCTTGTCTGGAAGGCATTCATTTAATGCCAGTAAATGTCAATAAAGTTATCTTCTGTTTCAACAAACTATCTCTATGGTTAGAGCTTCCTTGTGTTCACATAATTTAAATTTACAGTCTTTAAATTATATAAATGTGGTTTTGAGTGTTGAGTGCTGTTTTTCTCCTCTGCTCCCTGTCAGTTTTTGACGCGTTGATTCCTCTTCCACAGATCCGAGGCTTTCTTTCGAGGTTCGACAATGTCCTGCCTGCCAGCCTGGCATTTGATAAATGCACTGCCTGCTCACCTATTGTAAGTAACACATGATGTTTCTGACTAGTTCAAAATATGTCATTTCAAATCCAGTTTTCTAACAGTACCATGTTTGGACTGTACACTCCGGGTTTGCTGGAAGGATTGAAACATAGATGCAGATAGGCAGGTTTTGATTTGCTTTTCAGATTCTGTTACCATGTAACAACATTGTTTTGAAACACTTATTGCGGGCTTAGCAGAAATAGGGGGATTCCCATTTCTCCCGTTTCTACCTTGTTAAGTCAGTGGAGCTGTGTTGAAATGTCGTTCCTTGAGGACTACTGAAGACATGCACATACACACAGAATAGCTGGTAAGACCATATGGTAGCAATCAGGCAGCAGTTGCTCATTGATGTCAGTGACTGTCGTATGAGTGGAATTAGCTCCCATCACTGCTGTGTGTGTGTGTGTGTGTGTGTGTGTGTGTGTGTGTGTGTGTGTGTGTAGAGATGGGCTGTTGAAGGGCCCACATATCACAAATCAGCCAAGCAGTGTGGGAGAAATTAAGTTTTTGTTTTTTTTAACCACATTGTGGTTCACTGGTCCACAGCCAACTGTCCAATCATTGATCCAGGTGGCCCAGTGGTTAGCAGCGTCCTGCAATGTGATTGGTTGCATTAATGAAAGAGGGGGGTGTGGTGTGGGGAGACAAAACTTAGAGAGGGAGAACGTTAAAAAGAAAGAGAGGAAAAGCGAGAGGTGGTGTGGGGTGTGGGGGGTGTAGAGAGGAAGTGCAGAGCTGAAGAAAGGACATTGTGATGAGTGGAGGGCTGGTTCTCTCTCTCTCTCTTTCCCCTGATCTCAATGCAGTCTTTGTGTCTATAAAGAGGTCATAAAGCCCCAGATCTATCACTTTCATGTGAAGACAGAGGGAGAAACCAAGAGGCCGAGTGGGGGTGGGGGTGGAGCTGGCTGACTTGTCCTCTAAAAGTTTTCTCCACCTACACTGCTTCTGGAAAAAAAAAAAAAAAGAAAAAAAAAGTATGAAGTTCCACCCCATCTTTAGGTGTCGTGTTTCTGCCTGTGTGACTGATGAGATTATTCGGTCTGCGCGGAGGTTCATAAGGTTTGATAGGGGTTGGGTGAAGCCTGTGTTTTCAGGAACAATGAACAACATGGGTTAGGAAAGACGATCCTTCGCTCAGGCAGAGATAAAGGTTATGTAGTGAAATTGGTGAATATGTTTTGGTTCTCTCAATCCCACCCACACACATTTCCCCTCTCTGTTTTTGCATTTGCTTATCTGCCTTTCACTCTTTTTCTTTTCTACCAGCCTACTCCTATTTCACTTCTTTCTCTTTTCCTCTCCTCTGTCTTACCTTCTCTCCCTTCCTGTTCTCCCTCCCCCATATCTCTTGTCCCTTTGTGTGTCCCTCTGTCCAGTCCGTTCACTGTAATGTGTATGTGTGTCTGTCTTTGTCTTCCATGTGTGTGTGTGTGTGTCTGTGTGTATTCCTGCCACAGTCAGCTGTGGGCTGCCAGGTCACTATGGAAACAAAACAATTCAGGCCCTGTCTGGGCTGGAACAGTTCCTGTAGAGTTGTTTTTTTTTTCAATCTGAGTGTGTGTGTGTGTGTGTGAGCTTGTGTGCACATTTCCTAACTCTTACTGGGGCTGCAAGCCAATAAAACTACACGCCAGAGAGTAAATCACAGCTGACGTGGCTTTGTCTTAAACCATGCCAGACACCTCTTACTACAACTTCTTGTACTAACACTACCAAATATGCTACCACTATTAATAGCAAAAACATTTTTTTTTTTACATTTGTTGTGCAAAATCTTGAAATGACATTGAGTGGCTTACTAACAACGTTCACTGTGTTTCTCTATTAAAATTTTCTTTCCTCCTAAACCTTTTTAACTGGTATATATATATATATATGTATATACACTTAAACGAAATCCTCTCTCGTCACACATTGTAAAGATTAAACCCGATTTTACTGCGTAGGTAGCAACTTTTGCAGATGTAAAAACTCTTTAAAGATTAAAGGCCCTCAAAGAATTTATGTTGGATTTGTGCCACTACACTGTACCCATGGCTCAAAACGTGACGTTTGGTCTTATATAATTATTAGAGTAAATTCACTGGCCTTCTAATTTAGTTGATTGGTATATAATGAAGGTGTAGCAATTAGACAATCTTTTAATTAAGTCAGCGATCAAGCAAAACATTTCGCTATTTAAGCTTTAATGTGAAGATTTGGCACTTTTCTCTGTGAATAATTGTGAATGAAATATCTGACTGGGTTACAGTCTGTGCTGTCCTTGGGCTACAGGAAGCCTTTTTCAGACATTTTGTACACTAAATGACTGTTGGATTCATAAAAATATTGAATCTACTCTATTTCTTGATTCTATAATCTTTTGGGCAAAGCCACTGCCAAATTATGAGTTAGGAGGGATTTTTTTTATAAAATTGTATATTTTGCTCTCAAGAATCATTCAGTATTTCAAAAACACAGGTTATTATGTTATTGTTATTGTGTTGTACAGCAACCACAGAGCAGTAAGTACGCATTCTTCATGAACTTTACATCCTGTGTGCTGATTTTCCAGAATACCAAAAGGCCAGAGTTGTTACCTAATGAGTCAGTATGGAGTTTATACATTTTCAGGGCAGATTTCTAACTTTGCGTGTTGACCTAACAGGAGATGTTGAAGCCACTGAGTCACCAGGAACTGTTTACTCATACTAGTGTACAGTGTCACGTCATGGCTTACCCACTAACCAAGAACCTCTTAGCATTTCATTGATAGTCGTGCATCACCCAGTCATGTATAATTATTCGCCATCTTCTAGACTTCATCTGTTTTTGCATATTTATCACTTGTAATTGTTTCAGATCTTCAGAGTACCGGTAAGTTAAATATATGACAAAAACAACCAGATTAAACACAAAAGAGATTTTAAATCATTTTTTGTTTATTGAAGAAAAAAGTCATCCAACACTGTGTGAAAATGTAATTTAACCCCAACCAGTGATGGAATGTAACAAAGTCTTTACAATTTGGAGGTACTCTACTATTTTATTTGAGTATTTAAAATGACTGCTGTGTTATATTCCACTATATTTTAAAGTCACTTTTAATAGACTATTACTTTTGATGGGTGGTGACTATAAACAGAGAGTGAATGCTGCATCAGAGCCAAAGTACTGCATTTTTGTTTTATCAGCAGTTTGACAAAAAAAACCCACACAATCAGTAATCATAAAAATACTCACTTTTGGACCAGTAATCTGCCAAGGCCAGTAATCGCTCTATCCCTATTTTTGACCATGAACTCCCTGTCCATGTTCCTGCCACAGCATTTTGGTTAGATTCAAGTCAGGACTTAGACAAGGCCACTACAGAACCTCACTTTAGTTTCTTTTGAGCCATTCAGTAAAGGACTTGCTCTTGTGCTTCAGATTGTTGCCATGCTGCATAATCGAACTGTGCTTCAGCTTCAGATCACAGACTGGTGGCAGGACATTCCTCAGAATTTTTTGATAGAGTGCAAAATTCATTGTGACATCAGTTATGGCTAGTCGCGCAGGTCCTGAAGCAGCAAAGCATCCCCATGGCATCACGCTACCACTCTGTTTGACTGCTGGTACGATGTTCTTATTGTGGAATGCCATTTTAGCTTTACGACCCATGTAACAGGACCCTTGTCCTAATTGCTCTTACTTACGTGGTCGGGCTTGAAGGCATCCACAGTCTACTCTTACATCTTTTTCCAATCATAGCATAACCTTACTGACTAGCAGATCAGTGCAGTGTGATCATATCAACAGAGTGATGTTTCCAACTTTGATAGCTATGCTGAATGGATCAGTTACTTCACATCGAATCCCAGTCTGGGCCCTTCTGTGTGGAGTTTGCATGTTCTCCCTGTGCCTGTGTGGGTTTTCTCCGGGTACTCCGGCTTCCTCCCACAATCCCAGAAACATGCACATTAGGTTAATTGGCTACTCTACATTGCCCCTAGGTGTGAGTGTGTGCGTGTGTGGTTGTCTGTCTTTGTATGTCAGCCCTGCGATTGACTGGTGACCAGTCCAGGGTGAACCCCTTTGTGCCTGCGTATGTTTATGTTTTTATGCATGTATAGGTACTACTATGTCATACAAATTATTTATGCTCTACCGAGCAGAATCATTTATACAAGAAAGTAGAAGTACAAGATTTTTTTGCATTTTTTACAGTCTGAAACTATTACCTAAAACTCAGCCATAGGACTGGATCACAGAGGTCACTGGTCATTGTCCTCTGTGTCTACTGTTGATATGGAGATAAGTGAATAATGTGCATGTGCCTTGTGTGTGTAACTGTGTGTCATCATGTGTGTGTGTTATCATGTTGCTTCCTGTATTGTGGGCAGCCATGTTTCAGCAAAATGGGTTTTGATCATTGGCGTCTCGTGTAACAGATCCCATGAATGGAAGTGGAGAATCGAAGAAATAAAAGAGCAGGAAGGACAGAAAAGAGAGGTTGAAAAGATAAACGAGGGACACGTCAGTGTGTATTGTGTGTGTCTGACTCCAAGACCAGACACCAGGTCAGTCTGCGAGCACACATACACATATGCAGGCATTGATTCACACAGTGTGTTGATGTCTGAGACAGAGGAAACCCTACACCTGCAGCAGAGGGTTTATGGGCGTTCATGAAAGGCTTTGCCAAGCCAGGAAGGTAGTCAAGAGGGCAGAGGATCTGTGTGGGGTGTGTCTGTGTTTTGGAAAGAAGGTGTGGGTATTTGAAGTCAGTACTGGTAGGAGATCAAGGGAAATATTTCAGCATTATTGCAGCATTACTGCAGAGGTGCTGACGGGGGGTGTTACACAGGTTGTCCCATAGGACCAGAGTGACAAGAGTGCGTTTTTACTTTATACCATAAAAAGATTATTATCTGCTTCTGAAAGTAAATTTCCTCTTTCCTCTCATAATGAGTGTAGATCACATGACAGGTCGTGATGCATTAGCGTGATTCAGCCTTTCACTCCACGTGTACTCGTCAGATTCAAAAAGGATTGAAAGCATGTAAAGTTAATGTTATGGTACCTGTTCTTTTTTTCACCATTGTGACTTGAATCAAACCTGAGCAAAATGGGAGTGTTTTGAAAAGGTCATTGCCTCTGGTATTTACTCTTTCAGGAAAAATTCTCAGGAAAATAATTTTTAACATCTTCCGTTTAAGTCTGTAACTTGCTTTAGGCAAACGTATGGCATTTATAGATCAGTGCCTCAGTAGCACGTACAAGGGACCTTCAAAACAGCTTCTGTTTCTCCCTCTCTCTGTAGGATCCAAATCATTACAAAAGCGATCGTTACGCGGGTCAACTGTCATTTAGACATTGATTTTAATCAGATCTAAAAGTGTAAAACACCGTGGAGCAATACAGTGATATAATTCCCTATCAAAATGAATGTACTGTTTCCCGAGCAATAGAAATAAAATTTTCTGTTGAGTTACCTGAACATTTTTTTATGTTCATGTTGTGTTCCTGACCAGGTCCTGGACCATTATGAGAGAGAAGGTTTCAACTTCCTGTCCAAGGTTTTTAATTCTTCCCACTCATTCCTGGAGGACCTGACAGGGCTGACACTGTTGCACCAAGAGACACAGGCTGCAGAGGTAAAACACACACTGCACCAAACAGGTGCAGACACATACACACACACACAAAGCCTGCTGTAATAGCAAATGTCACACTCAGTACATTCACAACACCAACTGAGTGTGTGTTTTATCCCAGTTTTACAATCGAAAATCATATTTGAGTTTATTTTGCAACTTTATATATTTGATGGATTTTGGAAAGATGGGTTGTGTTTGTATTAGGTATGCCCACACAAAGTAGTGAGGTGGTGAGCACACCTATCACACAGCGCGTGTGATAGGTGTGCTCACCACCTGTAGCGTCCGTTGGTCGTTGGTGCCAGCCACATAAGCAAACCAAAGATGATGCTGGTGAACAACAAACCAGTGGTAAAGAAGGCTGTCAAAACGAAAAGGGGCTAATCATAACCTTCAGACAATCCGTCAGACAATCTGAGCTGCTCTCAGGAAGGAAGGACTGGTGCTAGTGTTTAGTGGTGGAATATCTTGTGTGTTGGGTAGTCCGCTGGGTCACAAAAAATTGCAGATATGTGTACATCCACACAGAGCCTGTGTGTCCAACCTTCTGTGGACCTAGAAGACCCTTGCATGCTTGTGGATACAGAATATATAATTTTTGCTTTTTAGGGTGAGAGTGTGAAGAGCTCAGACATCCTGAAGGAGCTTAGAATTCCTGCTTCTTTTCGCTGAAATAAACTTATTAAGGGTATCTAATGGAATGATGCCTTCCTCACACCTCCCAAAATACGCCATCCCATTTGCCATCCCACCTGGCCTGGCAATGCCTCAGGAGAAGTCAGACATTACGACAGGGGAGAGGGACGTCTGGGCATTTTTGCTTAGCCTGCTGGAAACATGACTTGGTTCTTAAATACAGAGCAGAAAATTGATGGCTAGATAGAGCTTACCGTGTTACCTCAGAAGCTGACTAAGTTTTATAACCCTGTGAAATCCATAAAATTCTTCATACAGTTTTAAAACGGCCTAAGGCCTTTTGTAAGAATTTTAATTTAATTAATATAACATCTTAAATTAAACATTTAATACCATCTGCTGTTTTACTTCAGAGGCAGAGATGTTTATGTTCTCTAACCTTTTGCTAATTTTTCTTTGGCCATGGCAGCACACACTTAATGTCTGTGCAACAACAAGCAGCATAAAGTCCCAACAATCCAGAATACTCACTAGTGAAGTATGGATGGTTTTCTTCAAGACTCCCCTCTGACAAGAGACAGAGGGAGTGGAGGAAGAGGTCGAAAATGAGTGGGTGTGGGGTTGGGACTGGTCCTGCCGAGCTGTGGGAAAATCCCACGTACTTTCTCCCCAACTCCTACTCATAACAGATGGAGGAGGGGAGAGGAGAAAAGCAAGGGAGCAAGAGTGATATGAGGAGAAAAACGAGAGTGGATAAGAGAAACGGTGGAGTGAGAAAAGACAAAGAAAAGAATGAATGTCGAAAGTAGAGAAGGAAAGTTGTAAAAGACAAGGAAAGCAGAAGCGAGTGAGAAAGAAAATAATTTTAGCTCTTTTCATTTTTCCTATTTTCGTTCGTACTCTCTATCTATCAGGAGGGGCCTCTTGAGCCTCCTTGATTTTCTCTCACTCTTTATCCTTTCTCATTCCTCATTCCCTTTTGTTCTCTCTGTCTATTCACCCCCGTTCTCCCCGATGAAGTGTGTTAAAAAGTCTGACGTGGGTCCCTTTCTCCTCAATCAGAAGATGGAGAGATTGTTTTGATTGCTCAGTCCACTAGCGCCAGAAGTCTTAGCGCCTGTTTCCTGTACACAGATTAGCTATTCTGAAAACTACTGCAGTTGGAGGACGTGCCTTCAAGTTTTTTTTCCCCCCAATTCCAGGAAGGGACAGAAGTTCTTCGCTTGCTTGTGAAAGCGTATTATTACTTATTTTGTGCGGTCACCCACTAGAAACAGGCCTGTGGCTCAGTTCAGGTCCATATTTCATATTTTAAGAAGTACTGGCCTAAAATGATGAAAATTCTCAATGTAAAAACTAGGGTTTTAAATTGTCCTTAAGAGATCCCTCCTGAGTCATCGCTGGATGATGATTATCACCATCAGTCGCCTTTTCAGTGACTCACTTTTAATGCTCTCAGGAAGGTTTAACTTTACTTCAGTCGTGTAAAGAGAGCCCTTCATCATCAATACAACAACAATATTTATGTTTTTCCTGTATCTTTTGTGTGGAAGTGAGACATAGCAAAGGACTGTGATATTTAAAATGCCTGCATAATGACACAATAAATTGATCATATGTTATTGAATGTTTGGATATGGATTCCAGTGGGCTTAAATGACTTCTTTTTTTTTTACACATAAAAGCTTGTTGTTTGTACAGTGTTGTCCTCTCTGAAGCATGGTGCTGAATTCACCACAGGTTGTGTGTATCTGTGTGCATTTTTGTACGTTCAAGTGTATGTAACCATTCTAAACTATAATGTACGTCACCAGATAGCAGTACTATGTACTTATGGCCTATTTTGGGTGAGCTTGTAACCTGAGAACTACTTTTTTGCGGTCACCACAGGGTTTTGGGGGAGTTCAAATTCGGTAAAAGTTTAGACTGACTGAGAGCTGTGTGTGTGTGTCTGTGTGTGTGAGCGAGTGAGTGATTTTGTGAGTGTTTGTGTGTGTGTGTGTGTGTGAGAGAGAGAGCAGGCACAAATTAGTGTGAATGGCTTCTTTGTGAGATCAGCCCTATTGGGATTTCGTACTTTGGTAACATAGCAGGGTTGAAAATGTACTTTAAATCTGTCGTCAGATCAGTTACATGTCCTTAAAACTTGTTGAACATTTGCTTTTGTTTGCAACATGCTGTGTCTTTTGCCTCATTAGACCGATCACATTTGTGGGAAGGAAAAATCAAACTTGACAAACCATTTTTAGGTATTTATGAGGTCCTCTGCACTTGTACTGGCTCTTTTCCCCTTGCACTGTATATTTTAGTACATTTTTCCCCGTGTAATACAGTCCCCACAACTGTTACCTCTGCCGTCTGTTACCTCCCCACTGGAGGCCTCTGTATGCTTCAGACAAAGCGGTACTGGTACAACTGTACTGTACTGTGTTGTTCTAAAGAGCCATTAGAAGTAACTGAATTAGGAGGATGCTTCTGAGTAGAAGCAGTCCGTCCAGTGTGTTGTGTTCAGTTCACCGTGTTGAGCCTCCATAGATGCGCAGTTCTTGGAGAGAAATCAGGGTTTAGAGTGTGATGCAGTCTGGGCGGGGCTATGACGGTAGGCTCCATTTGGAATAGGTATAAACACTTCATCTGGGAATAAAGACACTGTAGGATCTAGCTTGTTTGAAGGATACTGAGTTCTTTAAATTGACTAGTCATGTGGTTGGTCAATTTTAGTAAAGCATAGATAACATTTAGTAAATTGACCATCTGTAAGGCAAAATGTCTGTTCAGTAAAGTTAACAATGTCCAACCTGTGTTCACCTAACCCAGTTTCAGTTGAGGTTAGAACCAGGTTAGATGGCGTATGTTGGCCCATTCAGATCAACCCACAATGCATGTTTGACCTTGTCAGTGTGTGCTAGTCTCAAATTAGAGGGGTATTAGAGGGGTTACCTGAACTGAACTCAGCCTCCCTTTCAATTCACAACCATTTCTCTGAGTATTTAAACAAATGCTAAATCTGGTAACAGTTTTTGTATTGCAGATATGGGTTAGCATGTCAGAACAAAGTATTGTGTTAAATGATTAACCTTCCTGAGTGTAACCTTGCTGTAGGGGTGTGCAAATCAGCGCAAAGACAAACACTCAAAAGAGCCTGAAAGGAAATGAGTGTCTGTACAGGATCTGACTCCTCGGACTCCTCTGATCCCCACTCGCCTTCTTTGGCTCAAGTTATGAGTTACAAGTTACATAAAATAGGGCAGAGGGCAAATGAAATATATTTTCTCTTAGCAAAATCTGAGTATTATATTAGCACAGTATTAAACACAATAATAATAATGTGGTGCCTTTGGTGCAGTACACACGCTATGCTCTAATGGGTCAGTCTAGTGAGGAGAGGGGGAAATGTAACATTATAACATGCAGTATTTTTTCATTCTTTAAGGTAAAATCCCCATTTGTTGCTCTGCAGTCTGTCATGTTAAATTGCAGACTAAGTCGTAGTTTGATCAGGTTTGTCTTTGTAAAAAGTAATCTAAATTGAAACCCCACTACATCACATAAGTGAAACTGAAAAATGACTTGTGATTGTATTTTCCCTGCCATGCCATACGCCCGTGATCATTGCTCATTCTTCAACTGATTATTCCCATCATCATTTTCAGTAAGCCATACTGTTTGCTTGCGTGTGTATGTGCGTGTGTTCCTGCACACATTATTCTTTCAAACTGTGAATGCCCCACACAGAGGATGTGTGACCCTCTCAGTACAAAGGGTCTTTCTGAAGAGCTCATGTTCCACTCCCTTCCACCTACTCCAATCAGCGCTGCCAGTAAGTCACAAGATAAAGACGTTAATGCTGAACTTAGAGAAGAATGTGTCACTTGTCACTTCACTTTTTTCTTTTTACTTTTTATTTGTGTGTCTTGTCTTGTGACATGGGTCTTTATGAATCTCGTTTGAACAAAGTGACAGTTACTCCTACAGAGTGATTAGCATGAAAAACTGGTAAAATGGTTGCGAAACCCAGCAGAATATGGTATTATTTCAGCTTTTCCAGGCAGTTTTATGACAAGACCTGCGTCTGTATTCAACACACATACAGCAACAGATTTGCATTTGGTATGATTTTGACCAGGGGGACTTAGTGGAACTGGGTACCACAGAGGGGGGGTTATATTGTGGATTTAGTTATGCAATAACACTCTAAGGGTGTAACCTGTGTTTGTACAACATCATTCTCTCACCCATGTGTTTTGAAATGAAATCACTGTAAAATTACCTCAATCCCTTCTTAAAAATATGTGACCTTCCTGGAAGTTTCTGCATCCAGTGTTCCTTGGGGTCTGGGGGGCTTAATTTGTTTTTTAGCTGATATTCTGCATATCCAGGGCAACTTGTCATGAGTTCAGTGTCTTGCTCAAGAACAGTTCAACAAGACACATTTATAGTTGGGCGTGTCAAACAAATGATAATTAAGTATTAGGGAGTCTTTTTTGCTAAAGTTGCCCCATTTTTGACTTCCAACATATTTAAAGCACCCATTGTCTTGATAGAATTAAATGTCTTGACAGAGTCCTCTTTTCAGCATGATTCCAGTACACAGAAGGGCAGTGTTCAGTGAAAATAGCGACACCTGTGTTTCTCCCTATCTGTGCCTTTCGCTGTTAGTTGACAGTCTATGCGCCATCATACGCCCCACATCATCACCAAGAGTCAGGCTAATGCCCCGAAGGAGCAGAGGCTCTTGCTACCCAACCCACCCACGCTCAGCCCTCCTCTGGCTTGTGCTTCTCTACGTAAAACAGTGTGCTGGCGATAAAGTTGATTTAGTTATGTTGGCTCATCACCCAGCAGCTTGGAACACACACAAGCGCGCACATGTATGCGCACACACAGACACACAGACGCACTCCTCTCACCAGTCACATGTTCTTTTCTTTCTTTCACTCTCTCTCTCTCTCTCTTTCCCACCCCCACATAAATGCACACACACACACTTGAGCGTCAGAGGGCCCCATGTATGTCAGGGCTTTATCCAAACACAGCTACGGTTGCTACATGCTACAATTATTACCAGATGGACTAGGGAAAAACATATTAAGTCTGCTTTTTCATTAGTACACTGCACACCCTCCTGTGAGACCAAGAGATGGAGATAGACAGAGAGAAAGTAGGGAAGGAGAGTGAGAGAGACACTTTAAAAGTCTAATAAATTGAAAATTGAAAGTCGAGAACAATTGACCCTCGTCAACCACTGTGTATGGTCACACATTTCCGTTTCCATTTTCTTTTACTTATTTTAAGATCCCATGAAATTAAAAATGAGTACAGTGTGTGACACGCTCTGTCCTTAGACCCTTGATATGAGTGAGGAAAAACTCAGGAAGAGAAAGAAAGAAAGAAGGGATTCCTTTCCCAGGACGAGTAGACGCACAATAGATGTTGCGTGGAGAACAGACCAACAAAATCGCAGATAGAAGTTGAGTTGAGAGTCTGATCTTTTCTCCACTGTGGTGACCTTAAAAAGGGAAGGCCTTACAAGGAAAAGATTGCAAATTATATTTTGTAAACTTATGTTTTACAATTTTCATATAGCATAAGTGAGTGACGATCTATAAGGGGACTCTGAGAGGGCACCAGTCCAGATCTAACACCTGCATGAAGCAAGGAAAGAGAAGCAATAAAAACAACAGAAGCCAGAGAAATGAAGTGTTGTAGTTTGTAGTTGAAGTTTGTTGTATTCTTGTCAGCAGGACAAAATGAGCAAGTACTGGGGTTAAGAAACTGAGACCAACCTACCGAGAAGGTAATGGTTACAAGTCTGAGGGCTCATCAAATAACATAGCACCAATTTAAGAGTTAAGGTGCATAAATGATTTTCATATCCGAATATAAGGGCCTCAGTACAGTCAGATTGTCTCATATTAACACAGAGGTTAATCCAGATAAAGGGGGCTGCTTGGAAAAGGCCCTGCAGCCTGCTGACTTCTCTTTACCTCTGGGGGGACACAAGAGTCCTGTATTCTGAGAGTGTGAGGCACGATATACAATATAAGTACAATGTGTAAGTTGGTATGAAGGAGGGAGCACATTTAGCCATTGCCTATCTGAAGTACTTTAAAGTCTCATCTAACACGAATACATTGATGACAGTGAATTGAAGCTAAGATTGGTGTGATGTGATCAAATTTCCTGGTTTTAGTCAAGATTCTTGCTGCACCATTCTGAACCACTTGAAGACATTCAGTGCTAGCACAAAGTGGACCAGACATGACAACATTACAGTATTCAAGTGTGGATCAAACAAAGTCATGGTCATGCATGGTCCTCATTTTATCTGTGTGTCTGCGTAGGTGAAAAAATGTGATTTTAGTCATTTTTGTAATGTGCTGATCGAAGAAGAAGGCTAGGATCAAATCTAACATCGAGGTTCCTGACCTTTGAGAAATTACACCAGTGTTATCGATGTGTACCACTGCTATGCATTGTTTCATGTTTTCATAACATCCACATTTATGTCTGTATATCACAATCCACCATTTTCTTCTTCATGAAGATCACAGAATGTGATTCTGTTGCTCTACAGAGAAAAACACAACTACAACTTAACCTCCGGAAATAGTATGAAAAAAACAAAAAATGTCTTAGGCAAAATACCTAATGTTCACTGGTTGCTGCGATGTTAGGATTATTTTTCTCTGTGTTATATCATTCTAAATGAAATTTTAACTAATATTTGGTTAACATAAGGGATATTTAGACCGCAGCTTGAGCTTTTCATTATTTTATGTTATTATGATGATTAAACAATGAATCTTTAATGAAAGTCAAAGCCAAAGTCATGCCTCCTTTGTCTCCTCTTTCCTTACTCTGTAAATGTGGCTGATGTCAAAAGCGAGTTATTCTCAAATGCAGAAAAAGGCTGATTTCGCTCTGAAGTCTTTGTGCCTTTGAATTCACAAATTAACTCCCTCTCATGTCAAGCAGAAACATGTCAAACCAGAGAGTTGAGGGTAACACGGAGTTACAGCCTCAAAATAGTTTCTTGAGATCTCTCATTGGTTCATGTTAAAGCAATTGTGAGAAGACAGTGGCTTTTATATTGAGTTTAGCACACTTTAACTGACATCTCTTGTGTCAGTTCAGCTGCCCTGCTGACATTCTGTGTTAAACTAGCAATTATTTTGAATGAATTATCTGAAAGTACCATTTAAACTCAATTTCCAAGTCACACAGATCTTTTCAGAGGACCTACAAGGAAATTATTTGCAAAGTATTTAGAGAAATAAAATCCACCATATAATTGGCTCATTTCTTCACACATACAGTGTCATTGTGTGACACTGGTGCTAAACATGTGTATTTATGTCCCCTGTGTATGCTAGCTATGTCTGCTTGACATCTAATGCACTGCTAATTATAAATGTGTGCTCTACTTGCAGGGATGTATGTCAGCCATGTACAGCAACATCACACCTTCTAACCTTCCTTTCTCTACATAGTTTCTCTCTCTCTCTCTCTCTCTCTCTCTCTCTCTCCCTGTCACACTCACACACACATTCAACACTATACATAGTTAGTCTAAATCTCCCTGGTTCTTTACAGGCTAAGTTCAGAAGCTTTGTGTCAGTCAGTGGCTTGACTTATAACTTCTCTTGCTGCCCTTCCTAACCCTCTCCTGAGTGTTTGAAGGTTTTTCTGCGTTGGAGATGTGTGTATATTTGGTAGTGCAAAGTCCGGGGTAGTTGTATTTGTTAATATTTCTTTACTTGAGAACAGTCCTGACCCTTGGGTCCTTAGATTTTACCTAAGCTGTATGTGACTCTGTATTCACTACAGAATGTGCAAAACGACGGTCATGGCAGATTGATTTTTAGTCCTGTTCTTTGTCTTTTCATGCCTGTTTTTCAACTTTCCAGAGCACATTTCATCATTAGCTATCTGGGTTAATAGCTGCATTCCAGCGTCTGGCCAAAGTATGTCCTGGTGAGAACTGACACATACAAACAAAACTGGAAAGGTCATGGGCTTATCCTGTATAATATCTGTGTATATTTTGAGCTATAAAGCGGTTAATCATTTCAAGCAATCGTCATTTCACATGGGTAAAATATTACTTACATTATTTACAATCTGTAGTAAAAATTGTAATTAGGCTAGTTAGACTTAGCACAAGATCCATCCGTCTTTCAATTCACGTTCAGAATGGGCCTGTTTTGCTTCATCATGCTGCAAGAATCTTACTGAGTGTGTAGACAGACAAGAGAGGGGGAAAAATAATCTGTTAAATAACACACACATTCTGTGTCAGGGCAGATTCTCATTCAGGACTTCAGTCAGGTGGCCCAGCTATGTCATCATTCTTTCAGTCCCCCTCCCCTCCTTTCTGTTTCTGTAGCTGAGGTAATATGAGTATCAGAGCTAGCATAGCCTCTCAGTGTTTCCCTTATTACAGCGTGCTATCTTCAGCAAAATGCCAGTCAAATATACATCCCCATAATACATACAGCACAGATGAATAAAGAGACTAATATTAAATAATATATTACCGAATATGTTTAAATGCTCTGAGTTGGGGTTTTTGTCCTGTTTTCTCTCCATAAGAAGCAAAAAACTTACTGGGCTCCTGCACTATTGAAGTTTTCTTTGTTTTTCTTTTTTTTTTTCTTTTTTTTTTTTTTTTACTTTACTTTTCCAACAGAGCTTAACAAGATGAAGTGGGTGGGTGAAGAATAGCAGGTGATAAGATCTAAACCTCTTTGCTGAGCACATTGCTCCACTTCACAGGGATTCTACTTTGGTGGCCTGTATATTATTAATACACTTGTGCACTGGCCTGGAGCCGAAGAGGTGTGCTGTAGGTGGGGGGAGGGGGGGGACAAAGGGGACGTCTTGAGCCTAAAGAGGCTTCATTCAGAATTACCAATCATCAATCATAGGGAAGTTATTTTCATGAGACTTAAAGCCAATGTTTCCCTCACTACATGGGAAAACTTACAGCGGCCCCGATGCTATACGTGGCCTCTCCTCCCCGGCGCCAGTCAGTCCAGAGTGATGCCTTCTTCTGGACTGGCAGCTGGTTGTATGCATGGATAGACAGACAGACAGATGACTGGGTTGCGACATACTGAGTAGTAGTCTAGTCGTCCCTGTTTAGCTCCTAGTCTTCTTCCTCTTCGGTAGCTTTTAAGGACTATTTCCGTATCTGTGTCAGCATTGCACTTTTAGAAAGGGCTTTTACTTCTGGAAGCTCCACTAGCACTTAATGGGGATCGCTTTGTATTTAAGTATGCAGCTCAATGAAACTGCGTTCTTTGATGTGGCCATCATACTGCTTTTTTATACTGTATATCTCTCTACTTTTTAATTTGAGGCCTTCTAAAGTAGCATTTTCAGCAGTTTTTTTCCCCGTTTCCCTGCTTTCAAATGGCGTCGTGTTTACCTTTTTTACGGAAACTATTTTCCTACTGACATGCGGTCGCTCACCAATACACCCACCAAATTTGAAGTTGCTAAATTGATCTGTGTGTTCCAAGTTGTACTTAGACATTGTGAGTCCCATGTGAAGGTAGCCTGTCATATAATAATCCCATCTTCCTTTACATTAGAGCTGCTAAGCTGTGTCACCGCCGTTACACATAGGATGGATCTAATAAAATCTCAGTTTAAGAAGAACTGTATAATATATGAATAAATGGACTGTCAGCCTGGTGTTTTACTAAAAAAAAAAAATCACACCTATTAGTAAGCATAAAGATAGTTGGAAAAAGTTTGATTTGACTGACTTGAGGTCAGCTTCCCACCTGTATCCCCCTCCATACTGGTAGAGAGTTCATAAATTATTCCATTGAAATCCCAGGAAGTGAATGCTATCAGCATGTGAAGCACATTGCATGCTGTTAATGCTGTATTGTTTGATTTCCTCCGCAAACCAACATTCACTTGATGTATTTAAGACTGTCAGGTGGGCACAGATCATGTAATACGTGTAAGAAAGTGATTTTTAAAGTCTTTTGGTCCTGCCTTCCTGTTTGTCTGAGTGCTTACACACAACCTCTCCTGCACACAAGCTTAAGTAGGACTTATATCTGCATAAACATGTCCGGTTACTGTGCTACATGTGCATTAAGAAAACTAAAAGTACACTATTAAATTGTATTCATGGATCCCATCTGAGTGCAGGACTGTTTATTCCTCCGTTCCCAGTCTGGATAATCTTTGATACAGAAAAACACTCCAGCTGCATCAAAGACAGAGATAAGAGCTGTGTGTATGCGTTGGTGTGTGTGTGTGTGTGTGTGTGTGTGCGCCTGGCTGGTCGCAGGTAATCTGCCCTGGAGCTCTGGCCTGAAAAAGAAATCCACACATATGCACACACAATATGCCAGTTCTTATCTTTTTCCCCTGATGCTTTTCTGTCAAGCACATGGAAGACAGTGATAGCATCAAGCCTCTGGTTCAGATAATTATGCTCCCACACACACAAACACACACACACACACACACACAAATAATACATGTAGAGATGCATGTGTATATACGTGCATGATTCTCTTTGTGTTCACACGATGCTCATGTGTCTTTTCCCTCTTTTCTCTGACTAACCTTTGCCCATGTACACACACATCTGTGACCAGCATTGTTTCCCCCGACCTAATTTTCATGTGAAAACAAAATTACTTTAATTGCCACACTTCAGTTAAGCTAAAAACCTGAGGTCATACTATACTGAATATGTAAATATATGGTGACTCCATCTGTGTGTGTGTGGCTTGTTAAGCCTCATGGATCCCAGTATGGCCAGCATGAAGTCAAAAACCTGATTGCCATATGCTTTTTTTCCCTCTCAGGTGGTGACAATAGTTTAGGTTTGTTTGACCAGCTGATTTTCCAAAATGGTCTGTCATGGTTAGCGTCCTCATGTTAGGTGTTAAATCTGAAGTTTGGTTTATTCTGACAGTTTTATTCTGCTTTGAGTGACTGATTCACAGAGTGAAGAAGTCTCTGTAATGAAAGACTGACTGTCTGGTTCTTAGCAGCAGATCAAAAGATTGCCTCCACTGTGGTTTACTAGGCACTTTGCCTTCTTTTCTGCTGTGAACTTTGTCTTTGTGTGTGTGGGCTTGTAGCTTAATAAACATAAGGACTAGTTAGCTTGAACATTACTTGCTCTCAGTCCTGTAGAGCAGACAAAAGAGAAATAATGGAGAAAAAAGAAAATGTTTTGATCTCATAATTTTTATTATCTTAAAATTGTGTGTGTGTGTGCGCGCATGTGTGGGTGTGTGCGTGTCGTGCAGGCACACATGCTGTGCGTGAGTTTGTGCATGTGCCCATGGGGCCCTACTGGTTTTTGATTGCGCCTCTGACCACACGTCAGTTGGCTCTGACTCATAGCTCTAATTAAACCTAGGGCAGGTCTGAACTGGCAACACACACACACACACAGCCTTGAAGTTGATCTGTTATTGCCATTTGGTTAGTCGCACGCTCAAAACGGTTCATTAGGTACAGTTTAAACTGGTTGCACAGACGCACACACGCTAATGGCTCACCAGAAGCAACAGCAGCTGAACTAAATGTAGGCTTCAAGCTGTAAAGGACTTTTATTTAATATTTTACAGCATCGTGAAATGATCATTATGGTCATAAATAATGAAAAAAGTACATGTCTACCCTGTTTCAATATGTAGTTAATTTTGTGACAATTTTACACAAAAGTGTGAGAAATTTGTGGCGTTATGAGACACTTGTATGAGTCAGGAAAAGTGTTGATAGTCTTCTCTCGGGTACAGGAAATGTGTCAGAGGGAAATGGGGACCAGGGGGAGATACAGAGGGAAAGAGGAAGAGGGAGGGGAAGGGGGAGATGTGGATTGACAGATTAAGTGAGAGAAAGAACAAAAAAAGCAGATGGAACAAGAGAGAATCCAAACTTTTAAGAGAGAAGAGGACACATGAAAGAAGGGATATGTCAGTTGTCTGATAAAGAAAGTTTGAGAGCAGTACAGTGTTCTGAGAAAATGAGTGAGCACTTCAGAGAAAAGCACACATGGGTTGTGGCTGGAAAGGACAGCAATCCTAAGAATGTGACAGCAAAAAAGGCTAAATATTTAAGAAAAACTTAAGGTCATGGAGGGAGAGCTGTCCTGAAAAAGAGGGCGAGCAGTCAGTCGGTGTCTCAGGAGAAACAACAGGACCCAGCTGTTGCTCTGCAGGCCACCACACCCAACCGAGAGAGACTCCATTTGTTGTTGTAGCTGGCCTTTATGACTCTGAGAGAAAAGAGGCAGAATGGGGAGCTGGTGGTGACAGTAAAGAAAAATAGGGAAGAGGCGCGAGCATCCACCCTTCACCAGAACATGGGACGAGAAGGGAAAAGGCGGATGCTGCATCACTTCCTGATCTGTCGTTTCTCTGTCATGAGGTTTGGCTCCAAGGTTTACTGTCTGGGGTGGCGCTTTGTTTTGATTACCCCAAGACTCAGGAGTTTATGAAAACATAGCCAGGGGACATGACCTCAGCTGGGACCTACACACTAACTCTGTTCCCACCAGATCTCTTCACTCTCTTAACCAGTGTCAGACTGCTTTCACTCCCAGACATGTCATCCTTCACTTTCCCTCTGATGTCCCTTTTGTACACCTGTCCACAACCTTCTGTCCCCCCTCAAACTTCACTTCTTCTTCTCCATCACTCTTTTGTCTTGTCTCACTTCACACCAGTCCTCTGCTTCCTGGTTTTAAATGTGTCAATGTTTGTGTCCCATGAAAATACCCAAACCACCAATAAATTGATTCCACTGACAAGTATTGTCTGTGCAACCAGATTGTTGTTTGAATACACAAATGAAACCTCCCACATGAATTAGGCAAAAAACATACATAATATATATATATATATATATATATATATATATATATATATATATATATATATATATATATATGTGTGTGTGTGTGCATGTGTCATATCATTTCGTTTCAATTCTTATCCTGCCACTGACTCACATTTTGTATGCTGGTAACACTGTATTCAACTGTACAATCAAAATCTATTATGTGTTTGGTAATTAGGAACAATTTTTTAATAAGAAAGCGCTAATGTTTAATTATAGCTTCATTGTACGTTTAGACACTTTTTGATGTAGAAATAAAATAATGAATTAGTGTTAAGATAAGATAATCCTTTAATAGTCCCATAACTGAGAAACTGCAGTGTTACAGCAGCCAAAAGGATACAGAGCATGAAGAGCATGCAAAATAAGAGCAGGATGTGCATTCAAAAAGAATAAATACACAAGAAGCAGTACACGCAGATGTGCACAGTACAGAAGGACTATTTACACTCTGGTCATTGGATTGATTATTGCACAGATTTTGTTTCAGGGACTAAGTAAATGCAATACTAATCCTTGTAGAAGTGTTTGAGTATACTGTACATTATTTCACAATTATTATTATATATAAGAGGGTGTATGGGTCAGTTTTGTGTCTACCCCAGAACCCAGGTCATGTGCTGCTGAGAGGGCAGGTTAGGTTTAGTAGGTGACCCTCCTCTTCCTGTCTCCACCCATCTCCTCCTCCTCTTCCTCTTCCTCTCTTAAGTCTCAGTGGACAGAACGTGTACCCATGTACACACACACACACACACACACACATACACAGACATATCCAGCCTGTTCACTCTGTTCCCCCCTGAGAGCCTGGAACAATGAAGGCACCAGAGAGAACACAGCGGATTGCTGCAGGAAATGGAAAAGCACAAAATGATCATTTAAAACGCAAAGGGGAGGGGATACCTAATACCTAAAATGTGTGCGAGGGAGACATTCGATGTGGAAAACGTTTAGATTTGGCTCGCCCATAGCTGATGTGTTACCATGTGACAGGCTACTGTGTCATGTGGAGGTTTGAGTTATTGAGGCGTTGAGTTGTTGAACTGGGATTACAGTATTTTCTGGCAGGAAAAGCAACATAAAGTGCAGTTTCAGCCTCTACGGGATCACTTGTGCAGTGGTTTTGACAGCAGAAGTAGCAGAGACACTGGCCCTGAGGCGAGGTCACACGTTATGATTACTGAACTGATCATATAATAGATGGAAGGTGTCTGTTCCTGTCTTGGAAAATTTATATGAGTATTTCTCACTTGTGACTGAGATGTGAATCATAGTCTGTATTGTCCTCAAAAATCTGCCTCTTTCTCACTGTAAGGACTTTAAAGCCTGTGCAAGCTGATGTCGGTGCTGTTGTGTCCACACTCTGTAGGTTTAAACAATCTTAAGGTCTGTTCCCAGTTTTAGGTGACTCCCTCTGCAACTGGATCAGACACACCTATAGCTTTGAATGTGGATCACACAGTCCCACCATCTTGTATCCACTGAGGCATCTGGAACTGCTTTATCAAATGAGTGTTTTTACTACCAAGTAATATTAGCCAAAGCTTTGCTTACTGTGCGGAGTTGTGTATGCTGCCTGGAGGCATTACTTTATTAAACAGAAGGTATTAAGAGCTTCCTTTGGCAGCCTGAATGGTAATGAGCAGAAAGTGACACACTGAAAAAGTATAATACAAAGAACATTGCGGCCCTCCACAATTGGACTCTGTCTCTCAAAACATGTCACAACCAAAATATTTTACAAGTTAGAGGATCACAGCTTACAGGATGAAGCTTTTCATACAGTGCGTCCTGCGGATCAGATGATGCTGGTAAGACGTGTAATGACATAAAATAAACCACAAACACAGTTGTTGTGGTAGTCATCAAAAACTTCAGTTGTTAGAATCTTGGGTGTCTTTGGTGGTATTTAAAAAAAATCAAAGGAAAGCAGTGCTGGTCTTTTGTGACAGACTGCAGCTCCTTGGTGCCTTGGCAGACTGCATGTGAATGACTTCAGTCATTTGAATATACCACCCAGAAACCAAGTCAAGGCCCTGCACAGGACAAGTCTGAATATGGTGACTTGTGTGCTTATTTTTTGCAACATACAGACAGACAAGTTTCAAATTAAAGGAGAAAACCTCAGCAAATGAGTGGAGAAAGAACAAATGTAGATGCCTCCGTACAGGGAGATTTTAGACTCGTGTCCGTCAGCAAAGTTTTACAGTGAGGAAATATTTTTTTCCACAAGAAGAACAGATACGAAAACATCCGCCATGTTGCATTAAAGCTACTCTAGGGGCTTGTGATGAAAGACTACCTTACTAAAACCTTGTTCATTTTTGTTTTACTATTTTTGTTTTAATATTTCACTTGTCTTCATGTAATGCTGAGTACCCCTTTCCCAGGACATATTATAGGATATTTTCTTTTGCATTTTCACCCTTCTTTAAACCGCCTCTCTACCGACGCACTGCAGATTCCCGCCACATTGTGCAGGAATGTCTGAGGGGAAGTCAGGAATGTAGCTGGGAATGCAGTGTGCTGCAGCAGCAGTTTGACTTGGGTTGTTCTGCATGAGGTCATTTTCTCTGCTGAACATGGCTGTGCACATTTGCCCGTTAGCATCTGTGTTTGTGTACATTTGCTGCGGTGGCTTGTACATGTGTCTGGGTGTGTGTGAGATCATGTGTGTGATCAGCAAGTGTGTTACTGGCAGAGTAGACTCAGACAAAACAGGGTTTAACACTTGTAATCCTAGCTGATCTTCTTTTTTACTGGAACATGACACACTGTCTTCCAAAACCAAGATTAAGTCTGAATATTTATTTGACCAATTACTTTTCTGGCAATGTTTTCCTATAAATTGTACAAACCATAATAGATCAGAAGTGGTAGACTACTGAATAATTAAGGACTTTAAATAGTCTTGTTGCCAGGCTGCTGTGCAACCCACAAAGTCAAACAGACTGCATTGTCATTATAGGACCCAGAATGTTGGGATTCTCTTTTCTAAAACATCATTAGAGTTTGATGGCTGATTGTTTTTCCAATTTTTTTGTACCGTGTCAACTTCCTGATGCAGGTACTGGCTTGAGCTCAGTGTTACCATTATGGCACAGTGTCCTTCGGGAGATGAACAGAGAGAAGTCTATATAGGTAATAAAGACGCATCTCACACGATGTAATATTTTTAAGGGATTAGTACAGACAGCAGCATTAGGGGACATGGACAGGCCTCCAGTGTTCTTTCAGATAACATGCAGCACTTTCATACAGTTGGAAGGTGCTGCTTCAGGTTGTCAGGGTGTTGCTGGGTGGGTTATATCTCAGGCGGCAGGACAGAGCAGCCTGGCAAATTTTGCCCTGGTAATAATAAACCAAACACCATAAAATGAACATGTTGTTTCCAAATGTAACAGCTGCCACCAAGTACAGAATGAAGAGTCTGTGCAAAATTTGTTCCAGTCTATCTACTAATTGCTGAGATGTTTCACTGAATAAGTTGACCTACTTGTGGTAGGGGATGTCCAAAGTCATTAGAATTTGCCTTTCATAGTAAATTCCGTGGCAATCTGTCCAATAGATATTTTACTCCGAAGCCCAAATGTCAACTTTGTAATGGCAGTTGTGCAAAGTCAGCGTGTCCATGAATGTCTGTTCAAAATTTCATTTCCCCTTATTGTCAGGACATTTCACTGTGGACCAAACAACCAACCAACCAACAGAAAAACCAGGGGTCCCATTGATAAAAACACTCTTAGATTTACATTTGAACTTAGCTTTAAGATCATTTTGTTGATGTGCTTATGTTTATGCATAAAAAACACTGAATATAAAAAAAAACTTGCTTAAGCAGGTTCTATGAATCCTCTGTTTAACTTACGCACCTGTGATCTAAAAATCTCAAATCAACTTTAATTGTTTCCTCGTATGTAGTGTCAGCATGAATCAGGGTTGTGTCAAGAATAGACTTGGACTAGAAGAAAAAATCTAGTTCTTTGGAAGATGAGATCACTGCAGTGGTAGAGGAGATTGAAGCCAGACAACTTGAAATTCAGTGGACTTAATAGTTTGTTGACAAAAAGGGGGTTGACTGTGGCTGATATTAAAAAGAAATAGTCTGGCAATGAATTCCTTTAATTGCTACTTCCCTTCCCATTGTTCATCAAGCTCATGCAAAGTTCACCACAGGTTTGGATGCTCATACATTTACAAAAACAGCAGGAAAATTACTTTACATCAAGTCTACACTTTGCTTAAAGATAAAGTAAGCTTTTATGAATAAATACTTATACGTGGTTGTCTGCCTAAGTCCAATTTAAGATGGAAATTGATGGCAAGTCAGTTTTATAAATGAGGCCCTTGCGGTGCCATCAGCGGATGCTGCAAGCATGGTTAGAAAGAGTCACAGTTCATAAACGTTTGGCATTCACGTTAAAGCTTCAAAGCAGTGAGCAAAGCACAGAGGTGCTCTCAGGAAGACCACAAAACTGTTTCTGCATGCCTTAAAAGTGCTCACTGCAGAAGGGCAATGCCTCAGTGGAAGACCCCAAAAAGAGGAGAAACTCCAAAGAAACACTATCTGCCACATGAAAATGTCAAATGTGATTTTCAGTAAATCCAGTCTCAAGTGAAGGGACTGCTGCAATCCTCAGAGCTCACATTCAACAGACAGAGCTTAAGCTCCCACTTTTTTATATCCCTTATTTTCACACACCAGTGCAGAGTGTGAATTAAGCCTAAAGTTAAGATGTGAAAAAAATGCCCAGAAGTTTTTCTTCTCTTCTTCGCTCAGGTTTCATTTAAACCAGGTAAAGGTTTTCCCTCAGGTGATTGTAGACCTTAGCATGTCTTTTGTACTTCAAAGTGCTGCTGTTTTACAGCTGACTACTCCTCCATAGCAGAATCTGAATCCACAGAAAGGCTATACCCAAAATGCATTATTTATTTGCATCAACCACCCGGAACACACGCTTTGTTTCTGTGCTCATCGCTAGATGTGTGTGTGTGTGTGTGTGAGAGAGTGTGAGATTCATGTGTGTAGGTCCTTCTGCACATCTAGATAAGCAGACATAAGGTCAACACACACGCACCTGCTATTGTTTTTGTTATTTAGGTAATTTTTCCAGGTATTCAGTGTGTTCATCATCAGTGGATTGTGGTTAGCCAGGGCAGAAGGAAAGAAAAGGAGAAGCGGGGAGAAAAAGAAGGAAGAAGAGGAGGAGGAAGAGAGGAGGAAGAAAGTAAATGGAGAGAGAATTTTCTTATTCAAGGCTTATATGGCCAGTGTTGTAGAGGGCCATGAGATCTGAAGATCGAAAGGATTTGGCAGCCATGTAACCAAACACATTTCAAAACTGGTGTGTTTGCTTCTTGGGTTGTTTTCTCAACAAGTTCATCTCTCTTTGATTGTAGCTCTGTGGGTTGTTCTCCCCCCTTCTGGATGTAAAACCTGCCCTCAGGGGGGCCTTATGAGAAGGGATGAAAGGGGAAGACACCCCTCCCACCTCATTAACATAAATCATCAAACGCATCCTCCTGGCCAGCAGATGTTAGATCATTTGTTAGAGGAAACAAGAATCTCCATGGCCAACACCCCTTTGTGAAGTCTGAACTAATGGCCCGGTGCCAGTGTCTCTACAGGCTGATAGATTCATCAGGGTTAACTTACAGATCGTTAAGAAAGAATTAATGTAGTCTGGGCCTCTCTGAGGCCAGGGATTATGCAATAAAGCTGTGGAGTGAAACAGTTTGCCACAGTATACAATTTCCATATTCAACAAACATTTAAACTGTTATCTATTGTCAGTCTTGAGTCTTGAATGTGAACAATGCGACCAACTATCTGCCAAAATACTTTCTGGCAGTGTTTGCACCTTCACTCTCTCACTGTATAGTGCTGAATGATGTAAAGTGATGGCAGCCGGGTTGCTTTTACTGAAGTCTCAATGGCAGCGTCACCACATTAGAACCAGTAATTCTTAAAATCTGAACTGAATGCCTCCAAAATACTCGAAGGTTGCAACAGCCTCAGATTAAACACACAAATAGAGATTATAGAGATTTGCATCTTGTTGTTTTTATTAAAAGCAGTGTAATTTTAAGTTGTTGATTCGTCTCATGCCAGCGGTTTGTAACAGTTATTTTTTATTTTCACCATGTTAGTGCTTGACAAAAGACAAAACAAAAACAACAGATATCGTCACAGTTTCTTAAGGTTTGTCACATAAACCACCGAAGACCACAAGGAAGAAACAGTTTGACTGGATTTCTTACTTTTCTTCCTCAGCCAGCAGCACACAGTCACTGTTGTATCCAGCAGCCATAAACCACGTCACTCTGTGTGGTCCACTAATTGCATATCAGATGGAGCCAGTCTCCATGATGAAAGCTTGACTTTGCGCTTTGTGCTTTGGTGTCAGTTCTAATATGTAAAGCAGATGTGTGTTTAATATCAAAGCCCATCAGTGGTTGTGTAGCGCTGCCTAGTTAAATGGCTTTAGAGGTTGGATTCCCACTGGGGCCACCCGCACTTAGGATGTGTTCCTGTAAGGAGGCTCACTGTTTTGAATCCACTCGGCTAAGGAAAACACAATCCTGAGCCATCTGCTTGAAAGCAGTAATACCACTGAAATTTGAAAAGTTGCTTCTTGGTAAGCTGTGATGCAGTTCTGATGTTTCCAGAAGCAGTGCTTCAGCCTGGGGCTGCAGAGAGTAAATATTGCTAAAGACCCTCGTGCTGATGCTTGTGGGTTGTTTTTTTTTGTGTGTGTGTAGGAACAATAATCAGCTGCAGCAGAGAGTTGGCTGTGATCACACCCGACCTCGACTTCCAGCTAAAACCTGCTCTATCTGATCAGATCCCAGCCTTGTTTCAACAGCTAGCCCAGCTTATAGTTGTCATATTAGCCGGAGCCCAACTGATTACAAACACAGTCACACAACGATTACATGCAGCTTACTGTTGGACGTTATGAAACATCCAGCAGCCCTTTTTGTAACCTGCAGTCACTCGAGGTCCCCGTGCGATAAGGCTGCTTCAAAGTGAAAGATGTGTCGTTGATTGTGCTACTGCCAATCCCTTTGAGGTGCTGTCGGAGTGTGTGCGCGCGTGTGTGTGTGTGCACACATAGGGTGGAGTAGGTCAACCAGTTAGGACAGATTTGCAATGAAAAGAATATTTTCATTGTTGCCTTATTTGGTGATTATATTTTCTCTTTGTAATAATAAAAATTTCCCAGAGCCCAAAAAATTCAAATTCTTTCAATTTTAGCATAGCATGTACACAGTTTCCAGTGATAATGGAGGCAGATTTACCACTCCAAATTGTTGAGGTAGACAAAAGCTGTGTTATGTCCCAGGCAAAATATCAGCAGCATTACCAGCTGATCATCCATGTGGGAACAAACATTACTGTTCTTGTAGGGCGGTAAGGCGTTAGTCATTCACTGGGTTATCAGGAACGTGTAAGATTTCACTCATATTTCACTATAACCTAATATAGCTTACATATTTGGACAAGAGAGACATTGAATTTACTCTTTATTGTTCATATTTTTGAAGGCTATCTTTTCAACTTTAACATGACTTCCAGGAAGGGATGTGACGCTATCTTGGATAACGTTAGAGTGCAAACTTCCCCAAATTCAATAAAAAAACAGTAACTAACTTTACCGTAAACTTCACTGATTCCAATGAGCTTCCTAATTGGACTGAATTGAGCAGTAATTTATTTTGATCTCGGCTTTACAGAAATCTGATTATGCATTGCAGCAACACAGCTAAATGGTTGAGAAACATCCTAAGCGCTCAGCCCTTCTTGAAAGAGTGTAGTAAAGTTGTTGGCTTCAGTTTGCCTCAGCTATTCACGTTACATAAGCCCCCCCCCCCCCCCTTCCGATCTGCCCCCCCCTCCCCTTTCATTTTGCACAAAGGATTTCTCAAAACACACACAGACACACACACAGGCCGTCAGTGTGGCATGGCAGCCGTCCAGAGAGGGGCTCCAGTGTCGCTCCGTTTCAAAGAGCTCTTTGCTTGCTGTCCTTTTGATGCTCGCTCCCCAGCACCAGTGGAGCAGAAATGCTGAACGTCCAGCTTTGATATGAATTTGTCCCTCATTCTCCACACTGTCCTGCAACTCTCCCACTACACTCTGAAAAAGGTATCCTGAAGTTAAAACAATAAGATGAGTGGGAATATAACACAGAACAGCTCCCAGGTTTGGCCTGTATACAGTATACAGTTGCTCAGGTCAGCATGCTGCAGAACAGTTGGGGCAACTTGCAGAGTTCCCTCACAAGCTGGAGAATGGGCACAAATGACTTTTGGTCTTATGGCCATGAATAATTCCCTGGCAGTATAAAATAGTGTAGTAAAAATAATAAGAGTAATGATCTTGCATTGGGTTTCTTTGTCCATTTAACATTGTCACAGAGCTGATAGCGCCAGGAGAATCAAATAAGCTAAACATCACTTTTGATTGACATTAGCTTGGTAGCTAATGTACTGGAAGGCTACATTAACAGAGGGTCGACAGCCAACAACAAGCTTACAGGTCGCAGGGTGAAAGAGGATAACACTCACCAGCAGCATTCTGTGCCTGGTTAGATCTGTTGCACACATGGGCTTTTCTGTCCTTCTTGTGATTAAAATAATAAGGAAAATGGAATTGGATTATAGACAAACCGCAGTAGTGAACGCAGATGCACATGGATGTAGATGATGACTAAAACCTTAACAAAGCCAAAGTGAAATCCAAGACATCCTTGTTTAAACAGAATCCAAATAACAGTTGTCACTGACAGTTGACAGGTTTTAGCAGTTGTTAACACTCCATCTTTCACTTTCACTGTCAAACACAAACATTACAGCCCTGCATGTAGTAGCTGTATTTCATATTCTAATTATTCTTTAGGCCAATTAATGACATATTTTCGCTTGGGTTGCAGTGTAAATTTGACAACTAAATGTGAATTTTCCCTCAGGGATCAGTAAAGTAGCATAAAGACTGTGTTGCCAAGTGTGATACCATCTTACCTGCTGGTAAGTAAATTGTGTACTTACCAGCTGTATTTGGCAACCCACACTGTAGCTGGAGAGGCGGCACAGAGGTGCTGAGCGGATCAGTGAGCTATTGTTCAAGGAATAGTTAAGAAATAGAGGAGGTAACTCCACCTGAAACCACACATCATATCTTTCAGATGATGGTTTGTGTGCTAATGAAAGGAAATAGAGCTTTAGAGGAGTCAGAGAGACTGGACTGGACTTTGGAAAGAACCACACTAAGTGTTTACCTCTGCTTTCAGTCTTTATGCTAAGCTTTTCTGTAAAAGATGTTTTGCCTTAATGTATCATCCTGGTATTGATTTCAAAATAAACCAACCAAATCTGGATCTACACTATAGATCACTGAGAGCTCCTGACGTGTGCTATTGAGGACCTTGAGGGTGTCCACTCCATGTTGTGTTTCCTTCATGCTGCTGCACACAGCAGTTAGTGTAATGATCTGTGTAGTCTATTTTCTTCTTCTAGTCTCACACGTCTTCACAGGCGTGACACAAAGTGCTGGCAAAATATGCCAGCATTTAGGGACAGAAACACAGAGTTATGTTTTTATTTTACGGGTCAGTTATTTCCTGATCATTTCCTGGAAGGTTTCCAGGAAGAAATGTGTAATTTGGTTCTAATTTTAGAGAATTTCCCTGAAAGAATGGGTCAATGGAAACCCATGTAAATGTTCAGTCATAATTTATTGGAAACTTTCTGTTGAATGAATGTATTCTCGCCTGTCGACACATTTCACACGTGTGTGTGTGTGTGTGTGTGTGTTCAACTTTTGTAGGAAGCCTGGTGCAAAAAAAGTAACTGAAAAAAAAACGGTTTTGAAAGGTTGTCAGTCAGCATTTGATGGTTTATTCATAAGCTGAACCTTGTAAGCCTCACGTTGAGTTTCATTTTTCATGTCTACGTTTGTGAGTGTGATCACTTTGAACTCAATAATCAACTGATTAATTGACTAACCAAGTTACTACATCTTTTGGTTTTGGATTTTTGGCCAGACATTTGAAGTCGTGACCTTGAGCTTTGGAAAAACACATTTTTCTGACGTTTCGTTAACCAAATAATCTACATATAAATTATTAGTGAAAATAATTCTCAGTTGCAGCTCTGCTTCACTTTCAGATGGTTTGTAGATTTCTTTCTAATGATTTCAGACGTTCTCCATGAAGGCCTGTAGAAATGATATGAACCACTTTTTGGACACAGCTTTTCTCAGTGCTCCTAACGGTACCTTGGGTCTGTGTGTGCTAAATGTACGTCTGTGTTGCAGGCCGTATTGCGTGCTGCACAAGCAGAAAGAGCTCTTGCCTTCAAGTTTGTTAGATTTCTTTCAGTTTTCTCCGGGTTTCAGTTGTTGATCTGGAATTTGCTTTTCAGCTCTTTCAGAGTCTTGAAGCAGCACATTCAAAGGAATGCAGCATGTATGTGTCACAAGTGTGTGTGTGTGTGTGTGTGTGTGTAACATTCCAGACAGTGTTAGAGGTATGCGAATTACGTCTTACAGAGAGAGAATGTGAAGAATCTGCTGCCATGAGAAGGCTGCTGTTGTTTACTGACACAGTAGCGAGAAAGAGGTGTGTGTGTGTGTGTGTGTGTGTGTGTGTGTAAGAGAAAGCAGAAGGTCACATGTTATTGTCACTTCCTGGTAAGAAATCCTTTAGCTGTGATTGGGAGTAATTATTTTCAAAGCTATTGGTGCATGTAGCCAAGACAGAGAGCTTCTTCCACAACACTAAATGTGCCTGTTTATCCTGTTTATCTGTTCCCCTCCTGTGTTTCAAACTGAATCAAACATTTGTAGTTGTTGGTAGAATTGTATTAAATCAGTGCAGCCTCTCTGGTTCGAGCACTTTGACGTAAATCAGGGGCCAACCACAGTCAGAGCCCTTACAGCCTTGTGTTGGATGGTACTACAGTGTGCTGGGCTTTGTACTGATTACTCTGTGTGCTTACAGAGCTTTTGATATGTTAATGATACCTTATGACTCTATGTACTGTACACACTGCACTCAGATAAGAGAACACTGCATATTATATATTAAGTTAATTCTTGGCCTTGGAGTAGTTAGACAAAATGATTGTCAAGGTCCTAATTTGATGCTTATTTCTGCAGCCAGTTTCATGACATTCCACTGATGCTAACGTACAAAGCAATGCCGGGCCGCAGCTCGAAAAGCAGTGAAGAAGAGTGCATGCTAGCTAACATGGATGTTGACAATGCAGTGTGTTTTATTGTGTTTTATTAGGAAGGAAAAGCATTCAATGCATTTGTAAACAGAACTTTTGTTTGTTCACAAGAGAAATCCATGGGGCATCTGAAAGGCTTTTTCTGGAATTTTCTTTACCTCATTATCACTGAACAAACTCCACAGAAGGCTGTAAGGTACAGATAAAAGCCTGAGAAAAAAAAATTCAAAAGTTTTACAGACAAAATAATGACTAAATGTCTGTTTCAGTGTTTTAACGTCTTTCTGTTTTGTGTCATTTTCTCATTAGATTTGGGATATGAGTGATGATGAAAGCATCTGAAGAACTGGAGGAACAAACCCTGAGCCTGTGAAGGACTGCACACTCCATTTAATGTTTCTTTCAGTTACCTTTTTCTTTTTTTTTTTTAAGGAATCCTACATTTACAAAGGTCAGGGACAAAGGCTTTGTGGACAGCAGCAGGCACAGCTATAAAATGCTCATAATCAAAAGCTTGTCACAAAACCTTCAGAAAAGTAGGCGGAAAGCATTACAAACCTTATTATTCTTAATTTGGATTCAACCAATACAATAAGAATAACAAAGAAAGAATCTGATTATTCAGTAAATGTCTGTCTTTCACTGTTACGTTAGAAACAAGTTGATTTTCCGCAGTGTGTGTATGAAGATGTTGTTCACAAGGGAGAAAGTACCTGTTCCTGTCACTTGGTGATGTGTAATCAGTCACATTTACTCAGTATCTGGAGTCAGCTCAGTTCCCCGAACAAAAACACGGCGGCACGCTCTGAACACTCAATCCCTGGAAACATTCGGCCCCTCCCACTGTCTGTCCATCAACGCAATTAACTGCCTTTTAGAAGAGTACGTTGGCAAGACAGTAGTTTATGGTTTACTACATCTGTTTGCTCATTCAGTTAGGAAAAGAGCTTCAGAAAAACGCAGAAATAACTTGGAGAATCCATCCATCCCGTCTGTTTACTGCGATATATGCAGTACAGTGCACACAGATTTTACTGGACAGCATCTAAATTATGTCTTCTGATATTTACTGTTACTGTAGGACACTTTAATTGAAAGAGCCTACGGAGAAACTGAAGGTCTTAATGCTTTGTTTATGCTGATGCATGCTTGTGTTTGTGTCATTTGTTGCTTTTCTTGACTGCACTGCTAACATGTACAATATTTTGACTGTAATGAAATGGAAAGTTCAGCATTCCACTTGGATATTTGTGGCAGAGGATTAGTGCAAAGTAGATCTTACATTCATGAATGCCTGAATCCAAAACAAACAGAACTCAGACCTTATCCTCAAAGTTGAGATTAAACTCAAGGTTCTGACATTTTTCTTAATTCTCACTATTCTCAGAGCTGTTTTTTTTTTGTTGCCCTCCACTTTCACCACAAACTGGAATAAAATGTCTGGTATTCAGAAATATAAAGCTAATCTGTAAGCTTTATATTTCTGTGAAAATAGTGCTTCATATGGAATCCTGGTGTGTGTTTATTACACTACGTCATTCCATACACTCAGTGTAGCTGCAGCTTTCCAATACCCATTTCCCCCTTTTAACCATCACACAAGCACACATACACCAACACCAGCAGAGGCCCACGTGGTGGTTTAAAAGCATTTTATTGTTCATCAAGGCTACTTTACGTACAAAAAAGGTGGCCTGCCAAAACCTTTTTAGTAGGAGGAGACACAGAGCCACAAATTCACTGTTGTTTTCATGATACAAATTTTCTTTTTCAGAGTATTACTACCACTAAGTACATGCTACTTCCACTTCAAAAAGGACCTGTGGTACAGTCAGAGTAAAGACTAAGTCCTGTTTATGTATCTGCACAGTTTTCATGTTGTTTACTTGATTACAGATGCAAAATGGCCCCACAGATGGGAACAGCAACATCAGATACAAGGGTAACATCCCCACTGCTCAACTGGCAACAAAGCAGATAAACTTGGCAGGTTTAGATTTGGGTGAAGTTAAATCAATCTGGCAAATATTCCTAAATGGACTGATGCTTTCATTTGGAGCTCAATTCCTCTTAAACCCTGCAATGTATACTGCTTACAAACAGTGGTGGACATTTTACCTGTATGGTAGCTCATTTTTAGTTAATTTTTAACAGTTAACTGGAAATGTCCAGCAACACTCACTGAGCTACTGGTAATATTTTTTGTGTGTTATCAATGCAAAAGATGCAGACTGCTCGAGAAGCTTCCAACAGGACAACCTCTGAAACTTTTCTTCAGGTGCCCCAAGTCACATGATGGAACACAAGTGAAAGTGAGTTGCAGAACATCGGGGACCAATGGAAGTAGCGATTGTCACCAACAAACCAGTGGCTTATTGTGGTTTCATACATTTGCTGTGTTCCTGCACTTGAACCTTTACTCTAACAAGACAAACTCTATGAACAAAAAAGATCAACTTTTTTCACAAAAAGGAAAATGCAATGATTACAATATAAGGACAGGGAAAACCAACAATTAAATAGCTACATATCATTAACAAATTAATTGTTCCTCAAAAAATACCTACGATTTTTTTCTCTGTACATTCGTTACGCACAGCGTAATGATGGTCTTATAGTTACCTATCATAAAAAAGTATTGTTTTTTTTTGTTTTGTTTTTTTAATTAAGTGATTTTCCTACAGTGTGTAGGGAGTGTGTGCCGAGGCGGAAAGAGAGCCTCCTACCTACAGGGTGGTAGTGAAATGATAATGAGAAAGAGCAATAATAGAAAAACTAAATCCTCTGGACACTGAGCCCTTTTCCCTCATTCTACATCCAATCTTAATCTGAGAGGAGGTGAGAGGCATCGCTGTGAGATCTCCTGGCATAGCGGCCATGCTTACAGAAGCTCAGCTCCTGAAGCTCTGCCGCCCCACGATCAAGACCCCCCCTCCCCCTTCCAAAAAAACATCATCCAAACCAAGCTCACTTTGATTGTGAAGTACTTATTTGTTAAGGACATTAATTCAATGGCAGTTGCGTTAGGATTCAAAATTTGGTGTGTCTGAAGATTCTAGAACTTTAACCATCAGTTCTGGTTCACACCTGTTCTGACAGTGGAGGATGGAATGTGTGGACATTCTAGAACACTGAGCAGGCATTCCATTTAAAGAACTCTGTAAGAGATTTACCCATCACAATCGATTTGAAAAAGAAAGAAAAAAAAAAAAAAGAAGACCTAAACCAGACAAATATGAACCTCGTCACCTTTCAATCGTGCTTTTTTTTTTTCCTTTACTTCTCTAACATGTTGTTTGCTCCTTTATCACAATATATGGATGAAGGGCTGATTTTCTTTCAGCCGGGGAACTCAGGTGGCCCTGGCTTGTCCTTAGCTCTGTCGGTTGATAATGGAGATACTGAGTGTATGTGAGGCCTGTACAAAGTTCCCTACAGGAGGAATGTATGCCATCTTAGCGCAGGCTCTTTTACAGAGTTAAATTCATTTTCTCAGACTGCAGCAGTCTCGCTTAACTGCAGCAACAATACAAAGTTGTTCAGAAAAGAAAGCACTGAAATACAACAACAACAAAGTAAAGTCTGGACACCAAATCAGGACACAAAAGGTCAGCTGATGACGACCGAAAGATCTGTGACATCACGTTGTAAATTCAGATAACCCCAAATTATCAGCCAAGTGTTCTGTTTTCCACAGTTTATCTCAGGCTGAGGTGATTTTCTCATGAGAAGAAGCCCCGCTGACTTGTGATTTGTGCCAACTTGGTGTCTCAGCTCAGTTACGCTGAAGGTTGTAGCAACCTGTACCACTGATGGATCAACATCTCAAGAAACCCTTTATGGGCTGCATATCCCAAAGCCAACTCGACAATGGAACCTTGCTGTGGGAACGAGCTCACTGATTACCGCTGCCGAGAAGGATCTGAGAAACGCAGCTCTCACCGTTAAACAGAGCCTGTCCGGAGGCTGTCCCACTATAGATGTTTGTTACCATACTGATATTAATGGAAAACAAAAGTACAAAATTCTAATAACAACAATAACAATAATAAAATGGAGTACGACTGACCCAGCAGTGAGTGTATAGTGTCTATGTCTGTTACTGACAATGAAAGAAGTAACAACTAACGTCCAAATGAAAAAGGCTAATAGTAGTTAAGATTGAAATGCTTAAAAACATTAATAGATACCAGCTATTAAAAATAAAACAAAAACATGCATCTGTAAAAGCATTAGTTTACCCTTCAAACCTCGCAGAAATCTATCAAACCACAGTGTGTAAGAGAGGGAGGCATAGCGGGGTGTAAGCCAAATATAATTACACCACCTGTGTTCAAAGAGCTGCAAAGACAAAGGTGTGTTTGAAGAAATCTGAATTATCTTCTCTCCCCCACACTAAAAACCAGACTTTTTTTTTTTTTCGTCTCAACCACAAAGTGACATGCAGCGTCTTTATCCCCCTCATCGCTGTCAGCAGTTAAGCTCGTGAAACACATCAAAGCACATTGTTCAGCAGAGCACAACCATCAACACACTGCAGGCTGTGACGTCCATCAACACCAAACGTAGCTGATTTAAGAACCTGACTGTGCCTGTGAAATAAAATGAATCAGTTTGGTGCGATTTAAGTGTGCCAAGTAGGTTTGTTTGTTGTTTTTTGTTGGGATAACAGTATATTTTTCCATGCCAACAGCAATCAACACCACTTAATTTAAAAAAAAAAAAAAGAATGCAGGTGTAGTTTTCACAATCAACAAGTCAGGCTGGTATACAGGGCTGGGATGTATGATGTATTATGTATATTTAAAATACTCAAGATATATATCATGTGATATGGATTTTTCCCCTCATAAAATGAACTGAATTCACATTTATATGGTAAAAAAAAAAGATGGAAGGTGGGTGAAGAAACTGATTGTGGCTACTACATTCATATAATTTACACTCCAGTTTGCTTGTTCGTGTTGGGTGGAAGTGTAATGAATTTCAAGTCTAATATTTGTTCTTGTACATAAAACTTCTCATGGTAGTTTTTGAAAATGGCTATTTACTCCCACAGTTTACCTGTTTATTTATACCCTCACACCCCTCACCTAAAAACATGCCTGAGTTTGGACATGGATTGGTTTGAGTTAGTGAGACCTGACCTGTGGGGTTCCCAGAGGCAGCAGTACAAGCAACCATTTATTCACCCACCTTCTCTTACCATGCAACAATGTGTTTGCACAACATGTACACATAAACACATGCTGTCCTAATCACATTAAGCCGCATATCTCTGACATATTACCATGCTCGGCCTCATTGTTATGTACTTTCTATTTTTCAAAAATGATTGGTTGGTGGTTTGTACACTTCTGTCAGGGCCAGGGTGAAATGACTCCCCAGTAGATTTAAAAAAAACAAAAACAAAAAAACTTAATCGGAGATCAAATAAAGGTTCCAACAAAAGCCGGATTATGCCTGATCGTCTCAAACTCAGCTTTATCAGTCCCAGTGTGCAGTGCCAGATTACAGTATTGACATGCCACCCTTTACCCTCTACGGCAGTAGTGCAAATCAGACCAAGTCGATCACTGAGTATACACATACAGCAACAGAACCGCCAGAACACACACACACACACACAAGACAGAGAGGGAGAGAGAAGGAAGGTGAGAGTGAAAACGGATAAAACAGGGAGGAGATTACAGAGCGACTTTTTGTTGTTTTGTTTTCGATGAGCATCAGTGTCTGAGGTTTCTTTGGTAGCACAGTCAGGTGGTTTGTGATTATTTTCTCCAAAGTGTTTCTCACTTATCTTTTCTTTCAAATGTCGGGCATGTCGTAACGCAAAAGCAGTACACGAAACTACTGTTAAAGAAACAAACAAATAAAACAACCAAAAAAAATAGAAGAAGAAAATTAATAATTAAAACACCGCCTTTCCTCTCTCTCTTTATGTACATATAACTACAGATGCTTGCTCAGCTCCAAGCTTGACATGCAGGGATGATGAATGATTGGAAGGAGCAGCTTGATGCTCCAGTCAAGTCCCAAAGTCGAACCCTCATTGCTTATTACTGATCATTGTCTGGCATTACCGTACCAGAGCACAGAGGGATAGAAAGACCATGTTGTTATTGCTTGCTTGGTCCTCTATGAGTGCATAGAAAGAGAGAGCAGGCTTGAGGGTTTTGGATGTTTTTAGCAGACCAGCAGGCAGGCATTCCCTCAGGGATGCTGGTGACAGACCAAAGTGACGGGGGCACGGGTGTTGGAGCTGGGGTGGTTGATAGGGCTCGGGGAACAAATCCCTCTTAAACCCCGCCTCCTTCAGGAAACCACGGAAGGGGAGTGGTTGTGATTGACCATGTGACTGTCGGGGGAGGAGTTTGGGCTGCTGTTGGACGATGAGGGACTGCCCTTGTTTTTAATCTGAAGCCAGGTCTCGCCCAGTGCCTTGGCAAAGTGGTCGTCCACAGAGCCTGTGATGGACACTGAGTTGGTGGCGGGGGGCTCAGGCTCCTTGTAGTTCTTCCCGAGACTACGGCGGAAATGCTCCTCAATCACAGGGTCACAGGCTGTGTTGGCTACAACAGAGGGGATAGGAGAAGAGCGTTTTTAGTTCCCATAATGAAAAGGGAAACATCTCTCAAACTTAAATGAAGTTCAGCAGGCAATTTATTGCCTAGCATCAGTTTAAACTTTGGTGGTGTGCATTTTAGGTCAATGGAAAAATACTAACTCCAGCATCTACTTCACGTTTTCATTGCTGTGTTTTTTTTGTACATTAAATCACCATCTTAAATTTCACTGCTAACCTCAATGAGATCATAGGGATTTCACTTAGATCATAAAAGTGGCCAGAGTTAAGTTATCAACCCACAAAAAAACATGACTGACACTCAGTCATGAATAAAACAGACATGTATTTGGCTGAGGCCTTGGGTGATTTTTTTTTTTTTTTTTTTCCAAGATAACAGACAAGGTAGCAAATAAACATGTTGAGGCCACATCACAGTAACTGATGTGCACCCAACAGAAACTCTGAGACTCACAGACTCAGAGGTTTTTTTTTAGCCCCACTAGTTATATAAGTCCATCTGAATGTGGAGAGTATGAGCAGGCTGTGTTTTCTCTGGAGGGTGAGTTCATGGAGGGGATTCCCACAAACTGTTCCGGCATGGGAAATGTTGTTTCCAAAATCAGATCCACATGTCTAATAAAGTATCAATGTTAATTAATTTGTGAGATATCATGCTATTATTGCTCCTTCTACCATAAATCCATGTACAGTAAAAAAAACTAAATACACTTGAATACAGAGAGAGATCAAGGTTGTTAAGTGTCTGTCTGCATTTGTGTGTCCCTCTGGATGCACTTGCATGAGCACTCACTGTTGATTCTCCTGTAGTTGTTAGTGAGGTTTGAACAGCCATTATGGGAGACTGGACAGTGAGACAGGTTGCAGTTGCGGTTGTTGGCTGGGGCACATGTGATCACCGAAGGACGATTCTGAAACACAAAGACACAAATTCAACATTTAAGAATAACCAAAAACAACAGAAACGATTGTATCAAGTGCGGGTGCAAGGGGGAACGAGGGGGGAATAAAAGAAAACAGAATTAGAAATGCAGAAAAAAAGTAGGGATGACAGACCAAAGGGAGATTTGTAGCTTGAGGGAGAGAGTATGATTCAATGACCACCAGGGCCTGAAAACATTTTTGGCTAAAGAGCCAAATGGGAAATTTCTACTCTGCACCATCCAAGGAGCCTGGCTAATGAAAGCACATTAGTCTCATCATGTGGGGAACCTACCAGAGTTGAGGTTTTACCCAACAATTTGCAAAAGATGTAGTCAGTAGAAGAAACAGGATGTGCAGCTTACCTGCTGGCGCTCCACAGCGCTGACTGTGTGTGGCACTGTGGCCATAGCTGCTGTGCTGCTACGGGCAGACTCCACCATGCTGTTTTTGGTGAGTGCCAGTGGCTGGTCCATGCCGGCTAAGCTGGCCAGGTGGTGATGGTGGTGGTGGGCATGGCTGTACAGGTGGTTGCTGTGGACTCCCATAGCGCTGGGCACCACCACACGCTCGATGGGGCTCCGGCTCTGGTCCTTGGAGGCAGGAGAGCTGCGGTAGTCTACATTAGGTTTCCTGGGGAACAGAGGCATACACATTATTTCACCCTGCTCACTGGGTTGTTTTCATTTAATATGTACTCATATAAAAGCTTGGGGTTCGAAGGCACTACACTGACTCCAAACTGATCTCTAGACTGCATGTCATGTCTGTTTTGGCTTCCAACAATTTTAAGAAGACATGCTCTTTACTACTAAAAAACAGATTTGGAGCTTGAAAAATGTATACATTTTACCAACATGTCACCCTATCAAAGTTACTGAAAACCCAGCCTTCAGTGTGTTGGGATGAGCTCAAAATCAAACAAGGTAAGAAAAGACGGAGAATTGGGATAGAACACGGGCAGAGAAAAAAAGATAAGCAGCAGAGAGATGAATAAATACAGAGAGGTAAACCTGGGCTGTGAGAGAGAGAGAGAGAGAGAGAGAGAGAGAGATGAGGGTGAAAAGAGGGGAGATGAACAAAGAACTATTGTAAATGGGGCTTTGTGTCAAACACCGCAGGACCAGAAGCTATTAATATCGACATCCCTAACACTCACATACACACTCTTACCTCTCAGATTGCTGGAGGGTTTTGTACAAGTACATACTCATGCACGCGCACACACAAACACACGCATGCAGACACACGTTGCTATAAAGTCTAGGAAGAAGGAAGGAACAGTCTCCTAACTTGATCCAACATGGACGGCCTCCAAAGTTATCACTGCACAGAGGGGCAAACAGGCACAAAGTTCAAAGCTCTAAAGTGGTTTTCTCTGTAAAACAAATCAACTTTATCTCTCCAGTGGACCTAAGGCCAGCTGCACTTACTGCGGTCACATGAGAAATCCTGCAGCTTAGACACGAGCTGGGATTTGTCTCCAACTGCATCTCACCGTCAACATTTGATTTAATCTGCTAAAACTATCACTGAATACTAAAGGTGAAAAAAAGAAGGTAGGCTTGCCGCAAAGTTTCCATATCAAAGAGAATTACTTCCCACCACGAAAAAATCCCCTTTGTTCGCTTCAAACTGTGAGCTCATATTTTAATCATTGAGAAAGCAGAGATAAGGATAAGTGATTTGAGTAATGACAGTTTAACACAACACAGATTTTGGCGTGCTTTTTTCCAGCTCCCAACTCTGATGATAATGACTCTGAAATGTTTGATATCTAGTGAATTGGTGGGGCCTGATACTGTGTACACTTGCTTGCACTTTAACAGGTAGCAATTATTTTGCTAGTGCGTCACATGTGGTCTGTGTTTTGGTTGTGCGTTCAACTGTGTATTATATCCTTACTGCAGCTCCCCTGCTACAGTTTGAGGCCCAGTTACAGGGAGCAAGATTTACTGTACTTGCCTCTCAGTATCTCTTCTTTCCTCTTCATACCCACATCCATTCACACAGACATCCCTCCCCCTGCACTTACATACACACTGTGTACACAGTCAAACCTCATGGGGAAAATGCAATCAAATTTACTAAAAAATAAGCTGTGCTTAAATAGTCTTCACCATTTCTCCACCGACGTGAAAAAAACAACTCAGAGTGAAGACACTGCAGCAGCCATTTGAGATTTGTTTGGATGTAAAACAACAAGTTCAGGCAAACAGTTGTAGCTCCATGTGACTAGGCAACCTGACTGCTGGGTCAAGCATCTGGAGCCCACAGCACCGTCCTCCACAAATAAATAGTCTCTACAGAAGGGAGAGAGGGAGAGAGGAAGAGCTGAGGAGAGGTGGGGAGGATTGGACCATGTGAATAGTCCAAACGTCTACTACAAGAAAGAGCAAGGTCGGTAGTTTCCTTCGTTTGTGCCGAGGGCTTCCATTAGCCGGGGACCACCCCCTCCCCGTCCGTCCCTTTTTTCTCTCTTTGTCTTTCTTTCTCTTTTCTCCTCACAATCGACAGCAAACTTCCTGGGGGTTAGACTTGGTAGAGCTTTTATAAGCCTGGCTGACAGCTCACCAACAAGCTTTTATGTTTTCCCATAATGGCATCAATTTTCAGTTTCTTTAACAAATTGCCAAAAAAATAAAAGCATTGTACAGTTAGTCACATACAAATCAAGTTATAATAATCACACACGTGTGCTCTGGTGAAAATATCGTCTAAATTATTTCTACAGGAAACAAGATTTGATCAGATGCTACAAGATAAACAATCACTTGTTTAGCTTTGAGGCAATTAGATAATACAGCTCTCTGGCATCCCCCTCCAAGTAGCTGGGTCTTGAGTTAGCTTGTGGAAGTGGTTCCAAACTTTAATCATTGCCAGAGAGCCCACATCCTCACACAAGAGGGACCATTGCAGTGGCCAGAGTACGGGATCAACAAATCCCACCAATGAATGGCGTAGCAGTCAAATCCACCGCTGCCCCCGCCTTCCAGTCGCCTGATTGCCCACCAAACCCCGGACCGCATTTCATGCCAGGGATCAGGCATTCAAAATCCACCCTGTGCCTTTGTCTCTCTTACTCACCTCTCAATTATCGTTAGGGCCGCAGCTGGGGATAGAGGATGCAGAGGGCAGACGGTGAGAGCTACACATGAGACATGGGGATGGGGGTCGTACCAAGGGCTAGAGCTGAAGAGGGGGGGTTGCTAGGTCTAGAAGAGTGGATGGGATGTACAAGTGGGAAAGACTTTGAAAAGTAAAGAACTCTGAGACTTGGCACGAAGGAGTAGGGGGAGATCAACTGAATAAAAAAAAAAAAAAGAAGGCTGAGTGGACTATAAAAAAGAAAAAAGCAAGGGAAGAGGTTGGGGACACAGCTTAATCTTATTTCACAACAAATGTTCACTAGGTTACTAATCACTCTTGGATCAAGCATCAATATGGAGTAAATAACACACAGCTCTACAAAGGCTCACACTGAGGTGGGGCAGAGAAATAAAGGGGGAGAAAAGCGTAGATCTAATAATGTATGTATAAATGTGACTGAAGGCGCTCAACTATACCAGAAACAAGTGAGCTCTCCTTACCAGCATCTTGACTGCAGGGTTCTCATTTATAGCAAGAAACTGATCTCAGGTTTAATTGGCTGAACACTGGCGAGTCTCAATATTTTGCAAGATTAGATAGATCGATAGATAAATAGATACTTTATTGATCCTGGGGGAAATTCAAGAAAGCAGGAAGAAAAAACAAATCTTACTCCTTCTATCATTTAGCTAAAGATGGCATCCAAGAGAAAAGCACCAATCTGAAGCATCAGTGATATTGAAAACATTTTGAACTTTATATTTGATGTCCAATAAAGTCCAAGGGGTTGTAAATTATCTACAATGAGCTTGATGATTGACACAAGTTTTATTCTTTGTAGCTTGATAGTTATCAAGTAGCTTAGTGTAAATAACTGTGTAAATAACCAGTAGTCAGCATTGCTCAGTTAACTGCTGACTGTGTCCAAAGTAACTCCGTTGCTGACTCATTCACTCCTCCCTATATGATAGACATTAATCAATTAACTCAGTAGGGGGCAGTAACACACGTTTTTACATCGACACTGTGGAATTTTTGGGGTCACTTGATAAAGGAAAAAAAATACGCCTGTTCAGAAATCAGATCAACTAAAACAGCGAATGACAAATACACTCTGTATCAGTTAATATGAGGTGATTTTAAACACACTAACAACGTGTAATCATTCTTAATGGAAGACGTTAATCATAATGCGGTATCTCCCTACATCCAATTGGTTGAGGTGTTCGATACACAGTGCTTGTTTAACTGCTAAAATAAGGAGTACTCACACCATTCTAGACTGATTTTAGACACGGACAGGGAGTATTTTATATTTTGGATACATTGGGGAGCACCTCCATGTTGTTAAGGTTGACTTTTTTTTTTCTTCTTCTTTTTTTCTTGTGAAAAAGCATGTAACTGACACCAGAGGGGACAGCTTGAGTCTGGGTTATATACAGCCTGGCATTAGTGGTAGTCACTGTGGTGGGCACTCACTCAAAGATCCCTTAATTTAAAACCAAGGGAATCCAGCCCTTGATACATAAATGATAGTGTCATACATCTTGAACAATATTACGGCACTCGGATCTGTCATTAAGTACAGCCTTTTAAGTAACCATTCACATGACACCCTGTCTTCATGTTTACCTCAAGTTAAAGATCAGGGCTGTGACCATGTGTTTGAATGAGTTAAAAATGACTGTATTCCTGTAAAATCTGAAAACTTATAATTTGTTCTTGCTGGCTTAACAAACAGCTCTGGACAATCCTAAATTTGCCTAATTGCCACAATGGAAAACTAAACCAAATATAAATATCTGAAGTGAAGATTCGAAAAATATGGTTTAGTTTTCAAAAGTGTGCCATGTTTAGCTCTATGGTAGACTGCCAATTTGGTGAGCAAGTTAAATTTTACTTTGAGGGAAAGTTACAGAAGCTATAACTGTTCAGCGCCTTTTCTCACAATTGTGCTCCTAAGTCTTCAGAGAAAACCTCACTTCAGTCTTTGGTTGGGCAGAAGTTCATATCCTACTCCTTTAAGAAATAAATAAAGGGCGAGAGAAGAGAGAGAGAAAAAGACACACACACACACACACACACACACAGGAAACATCTGGGAAGAATCAGGGTGTAGAAAGAAGACGACAAAAAAAAGCAGGGGAGGATGAAGGCTCAACCACAGGTTACAACCAGACCCAAGCTCTGCGAGGTCTGTAAAAACCCACAAAATGGATATATACAGTACTCCCTCTCTCTCTCTCACACACACACACACACACACACACACACACACACACACACAGAGTGAGCCACAGGGTCTACCAAAGCTATGAAAATAAAGTATACAAACATCTCAACACAGTTTACTCTGCTGCATCCAGGTTTTTGTAGCAGCACCGAGCGGAAGTTAGCAATAATATTTGTTTCCTTTAAAATAGAAAAGTCAGAATCCAGAGGAAATACACCTTGGCAAATGTCATTTATATATAAATGAAGCAACTGTACTCGACACACAACGGACAATACAACACTGAAATATGTCAAAACATGTTTTATGCTTAATATATAGAGCAAGTAAGACAAACGAAATACTGATAGAAATCAACCACATATTTGACAGTTAACTGACTGCAGAAAGAAATCTCTTGTTATTAAAGTTGGGACAGATCGGATATGGGAACAACCACAACAAGAAGGGAACGAAAACGATATCTGAAAAAACACACATACACGCACTCACACAATGAGGAAAAAAGAAAACACCCACATGCTCTCCCTCCTTTCCTCACATGCTCCCACACCACATAAATAGTCCCAAGTCAAACAAGAGGGTAACAATGACTTCACCAGGCTTGGACACTCTCTGTTGGTCTGTCTCTTTCTCTCTCTCTCTCTCTCTCTCTCTCTCTCTCACACACACACACACACACACACACACACACACTTCCTCTCTCTTATTTTCTCCCCATTAGTCCTATGGAGAAACTTCCATGAGAACAACTTACTGAAGAAGTTCCCAGTAGAAAGCAGCCACACTTTCTGTATGCTACAATACATACTGCAGCAAACTGGCTACCTTTGATTTTGTTTTAGCACCTCTATCTGCAGCATTACTTTTTAGAAAAACAAAAAGTATGAAGGCACAAGAAAGCCTGGGAAACAAAATTTGTTTTCTTAAAAGAAAACGAGGAGTGCAGTGCATGTGGGAAGCTAATTAGCTGTACGTCGGGATGCACATTAAGTTTGACCAAACATTTAAGGCAGCAGGGAGTCAATATAAACTAATGTTCAGCGTTTGATGTCTTCCTGTCTCCTAGGTTGAGTGTGTTGTTCAGGATGAAAACCACAAAGGTAAGAAAGCATTGTTAGTTTAACATTAGTCTGTGAGTTTAATGGACACTCAAAACAGCTGCTGGCTGCTAAAAGCAGCACTGGCTAATTATTAAAAGTGGTATTGCAGAGTCTGAGGTGAGTTTTTACTGTAACTAGCATTTGTAATAGAGGAACAGCAAGCTACATGTATTCCCATTCAAGTGGCAACTGCCTACTGAATAGAGTGGACGGCTCTACCTATATCTGCATCCGAGAAGTAGCTACATAAATCTGTTTGTTTTGTACATCTGTTTGTTTGTCATGTTTCAGTACAGTCTCAGAAGGTTCATGTAACCTTTTCTTAGCGGTACATAGCTTCCAGTGCCAGACTTCGGTTAGAAAGACTAATGAAAAGCAAAAGCTAATGCTTAAAATGAATAAATAAGAATCTCTGTTATCTAAAATTGATTTTACTAAATAGGATTCAATGGAGGAAAAGGAATTCAAAAGTAATAGAACAGATAAGTAAAATCTAAATCGATTAAAAGCCTATAGAGGTTCTTACTCTTAAGGAGGGATAAAACAGCTGAGCAAGAGGACTTTTATACTGGCATGTCTACAACTGCAGAGTGGCGGGCAGGCGAGCAGGCAGCAGCAAGCTTCCAGCCCGCAGGCTCCAGTGGACAGGATAAGGCTTCTTTGTTCAAGAATCCTCCTACTCCTCAGAGAAAATGAGAAAGTAGCCCCTGTTGCCTAACAGCCCCCTCACGCACACACACACACACTCACACAGAGTTGATCACACAACGACATATGTGCATACCTACACAAACACATGCAGATTCAATACAGCCATACAGTTTACATCCACATATCAGCCTGTCACTAGGACTCTTAATATTTTCAGCCTGTTTATATGCAGAATTTACCATGCAATAAACTTTTCTGTATTCCACGAGTGACTTCACACCAAAGAAAATTCACTGTTAAAACACTGCTGAAAAAAACATACTCACAACCACATTGTTAAATAAACAGGTTTTTGTCAAAAGTAAAAATACATTCATTTTTCATGCCTGTTAATGCTATCCCACGTGACAAAAGCTGAAGGCGGATCAAAAAGTTTTCTTTCTCTCACCCCAGCCTGTGCCTGCCCCTGACTTCAGCTTTTCATGACTGTTAACAAAGGAAACCTGAGATTCCTACTTCACAGCTCCGCATCAGGTCTGAGGTGTCAGGTGTCCATCTGTGTCAACACTCACTGAAAATACTGAGAGACAAAACAGAAGGCAACTACACACAGCTCCACAAAAAACACACACACACACATACACTACTGTTACAGTGAGTAAGAGAGGGACAGAACATTCCCTTTTTTTTAAGAAGAAAATGAAAACAAATAGTTCCTAAACATGCAGAAACCGTCAACAGTGAAGAAAGCAATCAATGCAGACAAAAACAAGCAAACAAACAAAAAAACAAGCTGCACAGACAGAAGCAACCAGCAAAATTCAACATTTTCATCCATCATTTTCAAATTAAATCTAATCACTGTTCTTACAATTGATGGATGAGTGAAATGAAGATGTGTTAAAGCAGCAGTTCAACAAAAAAATGATACGAAATCTCATCTGATGGTGTGCGTACACACAATTAAGCTCATGCACCCCCTTCCAACAGGGTGCGTGCTAAAGGTTTTAGCTTAACAGCTTCAGTGAATATTTCAGCTTAAAAAAAGGATGTAAAGGATGTCTATTCAAATCCATTTGAGGTGAACTATTCCTTTAAATGAACATGAGTTAAATGTAGCATAGGGCTTGTATTTTGTTAAAGAAAAACCGACTGCTTTCTATAGAGACTGTTTTTAGCTTAACTTGTTTCTGTAATGACAACCCATCATTCTCCACTTTAGTGTACTCACTGTTCTTAGGAGTTCAGATTCAAACGGGGAGGAGACTTTTCAGAGGCTGCCTCTGACTGCAAGTTTCAACAAGTCTTTCAGCAAGGAAAGAAAGGCCTAAGAGAAACCTCAAATTAAATAACTAAAAATAAGACAAATTTAGGATGTCCCTTAGGCAAATAGGTTTCCAGGATGAAAAAAAAAATATTTGGATGAAGCTTTGTAGAGAGCCTCGAATTAAACTCCAGGTTGCGGCAAGTCAACTAGTAATTGACTTTTCTTGGGTAGAGATTAACCTACAGACATTAGAGTCAAATGACTTCAAGGTCATGATTAAAATGAAGATTAAATGAAGGGATTATGGCTTATCACAGGTTACTTCTGGGAGATAATCAAGGTACAATGAGCAGTTTCAAAAGTCTTAAAACATCAAAGACTTTTTTAGATCAGTTTTATTTTCACCACATACAACTACCTACACAAAATAGCTGCATTTAGAGGTTGTGGCAAAGAGCTGCAACACCAACTGGAAGCTGACATAACAATAAGTCCCATTTTACTTCAGAAGACTGACTTGCAAAATAAAATTCAACTCGTGATACGCACGTAGGAGCATTTGCTTCTCAATGCATGCAGAAGTTAACCGCATCGTGCACGACAAATAGCTCACAGGGAATAAAAGAACAACTGAGGCAACAGAATAAAACACCAAGTGGGAAGATGGATTTATAGGCCTGGTTTCTCTGAAGAGTATAATGGTAATTCTCCCACCACTGACACATCCATAACAGAAAACAAGATGACTCTGCACAAATGTCAGGACACACAAGCTAATCCTTTGTTGTGTGTGAGCCCAATCCACCACAAGATGAAGGAACAAAGACCCTTCCCCTGAGCAAGATTCCTACCTGTAACACAACCCATGTAAAAATATCCCCGCCTTGTCACACAGGCAAGTGAACATAACTGAACACAACTTTTGCAGTTACTTTTACTGGGGTACAAGCCCTTTATTTACAATCTCTACGCTGCTTGATACGTTCCAAACTGCAAATATGTTACTACCAGCAGAGCTTTTGAGATAAGAGAATGCAACAGGAAAGTGTGTGTGTCTTAAGCTACATTGTGAAGAGTTTGGAACATGGTGAACATAAACATAATGGTGTCAGAGGAGTGGATTACACTGCAGGAGTGAGAAAATTCTGTTGATACTTGTGTATTTCTTGCAACTCTGGGTCACCATTGCAATCGCTTTCCATTGCAAACTTTCCACAGTTACCTGTAAAGTTTAAAAGGTGTTTGTGCCAACACACACAAATGACAGCATGCACTCCATGTGCATCCCTTGCATGCACTTGTGTGTTTGCACATGCTTAATCACATAAATACACTGCCAGCAACTGTGCTCAACTCTTAATCCAGGGCCTCCTGAATATCGAGTGCATTTATGTCTGCTATGTTCCATTGTGTCACCTCACAGTCATGTTGACTGGCAAACAAGTGGCATGAAACAGTTATGACATTACAATATTCCTGCTATTTTCAGCAACTGCGCATATTGCTAAGAGTCAGCATGCATGCGAAAGTGCACTGCTCTACCTGACACCTCCCTGACTGTGTCTGCGATAAATAGCAATGGCTGGAGTCCCAAGACTGACTCAAATGAATCAAATGAGAGAGAGCGCTTTCACTCCACTGCTCCAGCCCCTCCAGTCCTTCACCACCAATAAGCACTCCAGAATTTCTGGAATCTCTGCAAGTGGGAATGTGGGAGCGCTGGAAATGTGAGTAATCTTTCTGTTGTGCAGTCGCTGTTTCCAAGCTTCCAGAGATCTGCAGCTATAAGGAGAACACTGTGCAGCCAGCTAAACCTGGCACAGCACCCAAGAGTCCAAACTGGGACTTCTGAGAAAGCCTGTCCGTGTGCAACTTCATCAAGCAAAGAGCTCGCAAACATTGGCCCCACAGAAAAACTCGATCACACAAGTCAAAAATGTCTTATTTCAAAAATCTGAGTTTTGTGGGTGGGCATACAGTATGTGCTTTCTAGGCCATAATGTGTTTGAGTGAATGACAGACACAAATAGAAAAAGGTGGGGTGACACAAAATTGGAGATATTTTTTTAATAGCACCTCAGGAAATGAGCATCTAGAAAGTATCTACATTTGAAGGTCCCTATCGATTTTATTAGAAAGTGCCTGCTTATTCATGCAACAGCAAATGAGTATATCTCAGTCGTGTACTCACAGCTGTGCAGCAAACAGTCGGCTCATCTTTGCCACATGCTCATTGTCATCCATGTCGCTGTCCCCCTGGTCCCCACTCAGCTTCCTCTTGGTGGGACTGATGGGAGGTGGACCTGTCCTGTGGCTGGAGATGGAGGAGATGGAAGATGAGGAGGACGATGATGAAGAGGAGGAGGAGGAGGAGGAAGATGAGGACAGAGACAGGGACTGGAGTCTGGGGTCCCCCCTCAAAGCTGCTTCACCTGAATGGGGAGAGACAGCAAGCGAGAGAAAAGATAAAGGAGAAATAGTTACTGGTGATGTTGAACCTCTGTTCTGAAGTTTGAACATGTAAACATCAATATGGGGCACTGATCACGTAAACTCCACCTTTACACAAGCACTGAACAAGCAAAGACAAAAAGACAAAGCCAGGCTAAGATACATTCACCAAGCATTCACCAACAGCTGGCTATACTTTGGTCATTTCAAACATGACTGAAAAGAAACTGACAGCCGTGCGTTTCCTGTCAACTCACATGCACTTCCAACAAGGTGCTTAGACTTGGATGTGAATTGTGGTAGTAAGTCAAATTTATGATATTTTCAAGTAGACAGCAACGGGTTTTATTGCCACTTTAAACAAGTTAGCCACAAAAACTACTTCATGACAGTGTTACGGCATAGGCTGTGTTCCAGCTCAAACTTTGGATTCTGTTGACTTATATACAGTTTGCTGAGTAAGGCACAAACCTCTGGCATAAGCAGAGGAGTATCTGGTTGGGAAATGTTTTGGAAGAAATAGTTGTGGAGGGTTTTTGCGTATACATGTGTTTGTGTGTGCTGTGAACGATTTCTCTGTGTGTGCCTGACTCTCTCAGCTTTCCTCCAGTCTTGTTCTGGTACAGAGAGCCTACAGAGACGACGGCGAGTGGGAGTAAGAGCAAAAGAGAATCAGGAAAACTACCACTGGCTCTGTTTCAGCACGGGGACTTTCCACTGCTTTGGCTGCATCTATCTGTCTGACTCTTCCCAAACAAAACATAAAGTCTCGAAGAAAAGTCCCATTCCAAGTCACAGCTTTCTCCATAACTACTCTCATACTCAACACAACAACAGCTGGTTGCTCCCGATTCATTTTAAATAATTTTAGATGACAAACAATGATAAATTGCAGTGTTAATTAGGTTTCAAAGTTTCATTTATTTTTGTGTCACTGGCGCTGCAGAATGAAATGCACAGACAAATCAGGGTAGACATTCAATCATTCAAACTATATTTTATGAAATGTTTGTAATTATTCTGCTGTTCTTCCAAATAAAATTACTTACAATTTAGACAGTTGTCATAAATAAAACAGAGGAACACAGTAGAAATGAATCTGCTAGACATGGCTTGTTCTTAGTGGTTCTGAGGATTTAAATATAAAGTTTATGTTCAAAATTTAAAAATGTTGATCTTTTGGATGGAAAACATATTTAATTAGCAGCACAGAGCTATAGAGTGTGTTTACTGCAAACACTTTCTGAGCTGTCTAGAAGGAGAAAGTTTCCTGTAAGCTATGGTGAACAGGCTTTTTTAGATGGATGAAACACTGAGTTTGGATGCATGATGTCATCAAATCTGGGTGAAAACCAATTTAAACCGATCTGAAAATAATTATATCATTAAGTCATTCAGAAGCTCATTGTGCTCTCTCTCTCACACACACACAGGAAGAAAAGGTTTGGTAATGTAATAAAATGTGTACTCTATTCCTCCACTGTTGCTGTACAAACACAGCAGCAGCTCCTCTCCTCTCTGGCATGTTCCTACTCGCTCCACTGTGTAGCATGGCAACAAGGGTGACATCATTGTTTTTGGCAGGACAAGGGGGTGGCTATAAAAGAAGGGACACCGTGACACCACACTGTCCAATCAGAATCCAGGGAACATAACAGCTTATCAGCAGTTCAGGAGTGAAGCCCTCAAACAACAAATAAGACATTTTGTCCTACAGCGTCAACTACTGCTGCTCAACAGTAAAACTAAGCAACATTGTACCCATTTGCTCGTCTGTCAGGTGCACTAATGTAAAACTAATGCACCCTTACAATAAATCTAACGTTCATTTAAAAAGGTGATGATTCAACTTCAATTTCTGAAGTAACATAATGTAACTGAATATTTGCCCAACGGAAGCCAAAAGAAAATACAGAGATAGACAGGCACAAAGAACAGGTCCATTTTATGTGCAATTTACCTTCAAATTAAAAAGACAGATGGGAACATGGAAAGAAGCCAAGTACTCATACAACCACTGACAACATGACGTTCTGCTACACTCAAGAACATTAGGTACCGCTTATGTATGGGAGAAATATTGGCCCAGTTCAAGGTCATATCTATTCTATTTATTTGTTCAAGCCATGCTTATTTCCCATTCAACGAGCAGATAATCATTGGAAGGAGGGCTGCTGCCCATATGTAAAATTCCACCCACATCCCCTCCACCCCCTCAGTTCATTAGGGCCACATAATCAAACCTGTTTCTCTTGACAGGGCTTCAAACAGCCAGTAGTCAGGATGTGATTGGATTACAAATGAAAGTGAACCTCTCTGTCATTTCCCTCTCTTATTTCCCCCTTCAGATACTTAATGAAGAAGAGTCCAAGGATGTTCTCTTCCATCTCTGCAAAGCAGCAAATTGGTTATTTTTTGGAGTTTCTCAGTAACCTGGACTTGCCCATCTGGGTTGTCTTTGTTTCTAAGTCCATGGAGATTTACACTTTAAATACTTAAAAGGACATACAAGTAAGCCCTTCTACAGACATTCTTGTCGGTGTTAGAGGTGAACTTTTAAACCGAATGTTCAACATGTTTGATATCTGGCAGGAGGAACAGACAGCAAGACAGACAAAAACAGAGGGAGAGAGGCTGACAAAAGTCCACAGCTTTGAGGTGTTCGTCCTTGTTTATTTTCTCCTGTTCATCAGCAAAAAGGGACAGTCAGCATTCCCCTACAGCCCGAACTGCCAGGCCTACAACTGATAGCAGCTTTACAGAAAGAAAAGGGAGAGTTGGAGAGCAAGACAGGAGACTGGACACACAAAGAAAAAGAGAGACAGAGCTAAAGCAGGACGGTCATATAGTAGATGACAACTGACTAAAAACAATCATTTCCAAGAATATAATCAAAACCACAGTTTAATGTGTTTGGGAGACAACATCGACTGAAATTAAATGGGAGCAATCAGTTGATGTGCTTCAGGAGATTGAAGTGTGCAGTTAGCAACTATTTACAACTTGGCACTGTTGTTGATTAGCTAATCAATGGACTTCCTTCGTCAGTTACTGTAATAACTAGGACTGTGACAGTATGGATTTTTTCCAACCGCATGTGAAAAACCGGCGCTTATTTGTCAACCAATCAGAGGTTGTGTTCCTAACTGGGAATGTGTACCAACACTGATCTCAAACACAATGTGCAGTGTAATAACACTGATTGACTGTACAGAAAAAAACTGCAGTGATAACAGTAATGAGCAGTAGGCACTAAAAGGCAAAATTGTACTTGACAATAATAGCTTCAGTTCATCTTGTTGGCTTCCTGTAATTTAGGATGAGACAAGTTCAAATAATATTGACCAAAAATAAATCCCAAGACAGTATGGGTTGACTCCAGTGCTCCTTTCCTGCCGTGCTATCTGGCATTTTAAGTACTGACTATGAGCACTTCAACCAAACAAGCAACCACAATACAGGACAACCAGCTACAATAAAGGACTTCATTACTTCATTCATTCATTCTTTCATGCATGCAAATGGTTGGGTAACATTTATGATTAAGCATGAATTCCCAGAACTAGTTCCCATTCATAACAAACATTGCAATATGACACATTTTCTGACACATCCATCCAGAAGTTGGTCATCAAATTATGGTCAAAATCAGTGTTACTTTAACGCAAATTAACACACCTGGAATTATTGAATTGGAATAATTATTGATTCTTTTTGTTGCTGTTTTTAATGTTCACCAGAAAAGTCACAAACTGTAGATGAACAGAGTCATACCAGTTTGTTAAGGATATATGTCGATAAATCAGTTATATGACACATCCTTCCCAAAAATGATGTGATACACAAACAAATCAATGAACCAGAGGTTAATGGAGAAGTTGGGACAGTGCGAACTACCCAAACACTTCAATGAGGAATCATGACTTTTATGGGAAATAATAACTGTCATGTCTGCACTTGTCTGACTGAAGCTCTTGGGACACTGGTGTACCAGTATATATGAGCATGTACATCTGTATTTGGCAGGCAATGTGCACAAGTACGTGAGCTCATGCATACAACAACAAGTCAGAACAGCCACAATATCACTAAGCACCTCCAATCCCTTCTTGGCTCAACATGTTTGAACATGAAGGTCTTTTACTTCACTCTTTTTACAGACTGGCTCTTTTCCCTGTTTTTTTTATCTTTGTTTTCTTATCATGAGGCACATGATGGAGTCAGTTTTAGCTCTGTCAGCTAAAAACAGCACACACAAAAAACACCCAGAGGGGAAAAAAAAAGAAAAAAAAACAAACACATGGGCTTATCCTGCAGAGATGTGCTTCCAGAGATAGAAATAAAGCATTGTGTCGAAAACCCAACACATAAAAGAGATGCCCGGAAGACATACAAGTATAAAAAGACTACTAAAAGTAGTCCTCTCCCTTCTTAATTCCTGTAATTTTCTTCACTGAGACGCACAGGATGAAACCTGACAAAGATGAAGCTTTGCAGTGACACAGAAAACCAATTCTGACTGGCTTCAATCCCAGACCAGGGGTTCTTATCTGCTACAACATCACTGCACTGAGGAGTGAGCTTTACTGACACTGAAATTTCCCCCAAAAATGGCATGCGAGTCCAAACTTCGAAACTTGAAAAGTCACATGCCTAAGAGCAAGACTTATCTGCAGTTTGTCAAACAGGAATTACAGCAACATAACACTTGTTTTCTCGTATTAGCATTAGAAACAGACAGAAGCACAACTCTGTTGACATAAACCTTAATCAAATGTTTAACAACTAAAAAGAAAAAAACAAAAACAAAAACATCTTCTACCTACTTGGACACCTGCTGAACGGTCTCTGTCTCCTAGCAAAACGGTTTTCAGTTGTGTGGGTTTAACAGGAGGGCTATTACAAGTTCATCATGTTATGTAGAGAGTAGCTGCCAACTGTGGCGCAGTAGCAGTATGTGAATAATACGCTAATGCACAGCAGAGGAGGAGAACAGATGACAACAAAACTTCCTGATCAGTTCCCCATGGAAATGTTTTCTTTTGTTTCAGTGCAACCTCAGATGGAGATTAATCACTTGTGACCATCTACAGTAAACCTTTACTATTTAGTATACTAACATTTTGTTTCCCACTAGGTCTTCCTGTGGGGTAATTTTTCACTTAAAATATATCATTAGTTGTAGTTCATGTAAAATCTGAAAAATGTAGGCAGACTTCACAACTGCAGACATGCTTGTGAACTGAAAAAAAAAAAAAAAGGATTTTGTTTATCTTTCGATGCTGGGGTTGATTTTGGCATGCTGCAGTACAAATCAGGGGCACAGGAAGGAACTTGTATTGAGCCCCCAAGACAGACAGACAGACTGGGTGATATTACAGCCGCTGACACATGAGCACTAACCGCAGAGCACAGGACACGAGTTACCCTGCTCCAAAGTCAGGTACTTTGGTTGGACAGGGCATGTGTGTTAATGACATAACAGTAAGAAATAACTGCAAAGACAAGAGAAATCTCGGCACTTAACAAAAAGACACAGAGATGGATTTTAGCCACATATAAAAATGAGAGGAAAGTCAGACAGGTTATATTAATAACAGAGAGCAGAAAATATGAATAAGTGAGTGAGTAGTGACGGCATGAATCAGCCATAGGGCGAGAGCCATGAAATCCACACATGGCTCAACGTTACAGTCTGTTATTCAGCCTTTGATCTCAGTCATTAGCCAGGTCTTCCTTTACAAGAGCGGTCAATGGCACAGAAGTGATAAGACAGGCTCATAAACAAACTCGAAAGTTTTTCCAGATAACGAGCGAATGAAAGTGTGAGTACAGTTAAAAGTGAAAACTCAAACTAAAGTTTAACGCGTTGCTAGCGGCTCTAGCCAACCTGCGTCCCATGAGGAAAAACGGGGTACGCATGAACTTCAGACCGCTGAGAAGTTATTTTTCTTTCTTTTTTTTAAGCTGTGTAAAAAGTCAGTTCATCAACATGTATTAAAGGTTTTCTCCGAAAAGCTTGTGAAAAGCAACAGCTACGTTAGCACATGTAACCAGAGAGAAAACTTCGACCAACAGCGTCGCTAAAGTTAACTCAAAGCCAATCGGCAGCGGCCGCTTCGAGGTTTTAAAAACAACCGTAGCAACACCCACAAACAGCACAAACACTTTACCTTCGTAGCAGAGAATACCAATGTTGTTGTTCATTTTGTCCAGGTACTGGTAGTTCAACAGGTCCATTTTCGTTAGTAGCATTTATTGGATTTTTTACCAAAAAAAAAAAGAAAAAGACCAGCTTGTTTCCCTTCTCCTCTCAAGCGACGATCAAAAAGCCAAAGGCCCAGCCTCCAACTTTAGTTTGTCTAGAAACCTCCTTACTAAAATAAAGCCCGACAGAGAGGAGAGAGACCGGATTCCCGCACTTATTTGAACTATTTCACGAAACTTTTCTGAAATATGGGTAAACGTATCGCAGTGATGGAAAGCAATATTAAAAAAAAGAAGAAGAGAGAGTAGCGTCAGTTCTCCTCACAGCCAGCTGTAAGTCGACTGCACTGACACGCAGGCTATGCTTGGTATGACTCCTATGCTGCAGCAGTGGTTTCCTCTGCCTGCGAGAGGGGCGCACTGGGCATGCTCCATAAATCCCTGGAGCGCCTCAAATATCAGGGATGTTTGACGCGCAAGATCAGCCTCTCCAAACACATCCAGAGAGGGAAGTGAGGGACCTAAAGAGCTGCATTAACTCCCTGTTAAATTTGAAAAGTATCACAAGTCCCAATGCTGTAGTTTTGCCGCAGGATTTTAAACAACACCATGGCTGCTGATGTAAAGCAGACAAGTCCTTCTAGGAATACAGAAGTGATAACCACGTTAAGGTGCCATAAAAGTGCGTTATGGTCGCTATAACCTTATCACATGTTGTTAGTCCCTGCTCAAGTATTATGGGAACATTATTGTGATAGCATGGAAGTTATAGGGTTTTTATAAGTCACTAGAAACTGACTGTGAGTGAGGGGAAAACTAACAAGTAAAAGGAAGGCGGCAGGAGGGAAATTTACAAAGAAGTTGAGCTTCTCTTTATGAGCTTTCTGGATATAAACCTTTTTCCTTTTGGAAAGGACGGTGGTTTTCCCTTCAATCTGCATTGTGTCTTTATGGTCAGGCTCCTAAGAACACAACAGAATACAATATAATGAACTGAGGATTTTTTTCTCTGTACCACAAAGACCTCTCAGGTATGGACATATTAGAGATCTTAAAAGAAAAGTAGATTATATAGCCTATGTAATGTTTGTGACATATGACAACAAATCTGCGCAAATTGTCCGTAGTTGTTTTATAAATGGAGAGAAAACAAACTTCACAACTCATTTGAATGTATATAAAAAGTGGTGATCTCCTGCCCCCTGGTGCTTGAGATGCGCTATACCCACGTTTTCTCTTCAATAAAAGGGATTGATGTGGAAAGGGCAGGAGGTAAACGGAATGAAACCAGATGAATAGAATGTGAGTGTGACTGTCATCAGATTACATGGTTTGTGTGGAAAAGAGTAAAGAGGAGTATCCTCTGGGTATTTGACAGGAAACATAATGAGTAGGGTGTGGCTGCACATTAGAGTGTGGGTTATAACAGAACTTTTTGTATGACACATAGCCCCAAAAAAAACAAAAAACAAAACAACGCACAGACCAGAAATGAGAGGCGTCATGAATGTCAGTGCAAACTCCAAACACAAGACCCAGTATGAAAAGTACAGAGCTACTACACAGAAAGACGTGTGAAAAGAACAAAAAATGGTATATGTAAGTGAGAAAGAATCAGTCTTACTTAGCCTTTAGGCAGTAGTGCACTCCAGCCCTTTGTTCTAGTGAGACTGAAGAAATAAAGCTTTCAGACAGGTGGATTTACTCTCTTTGAGGATTCACGCAGGTTAAAATCACTGTAAATTACATTCATCAGACAGCATTTAACACTGGACTTATGGCAGCAACAAAACCTCACTAAAACAGGCCTCTGCTAACTTCTAACGCTGCTCAAAACCGGATTAACAGACTAATTATACAGGGGACTTCACCCCCTGCATCCCCTGCCCCTCACCCATTCACACACACACACACACACACACACACACACACACATGCTAGAAACTAGAAAACCCATACATCTACTCTACTCTGCTTCACAAACACACATTATTCCACATCTTTCCAAACACGTCCCCCCTTTCTTTCTCAAACACACAAGCACACAAATACACACAAAAGGCCTTTCCCCTCCTCCCTTTCGGCCTCCCCCTCTAACGGTGGCTCACAGCTAAGGAACATGGTTCTTGTCTCATTGGACGCCCATTGTTTCCAGTTTCACACACAAAAAGGCTGAGCTCAGACAGAGGGGTCATTCAGCTGCTGCTGCTGCTACAGCTGGCACTGCAGGTTACAACGAAGAGGCTCAAAGCTCGACAAAAGTTTAACTTGTATTTTATCATATGTAAGTGTGTGGCAACACACAAAAAGTTTTTGCAGGAAGTAAAAATTATGCTGAAGGCTTTTTAAAGTTCCTGTATTGTCAGCGTCACAGCTTCTCAGGAAATACGAACTACAAAACTGCAATAAGACAGTTGAACTGGTTCAGGTGGCAAGTGCATCCCTGCACACAGGCTCATATTTCACATGAACATCTTCACACATTTCACTGCAGCTGGGGATGAAAGAGATGAAAGACAGACCAACAGACCAGTGCCTCCATATAGACCAGTTTATCAACAGATAATGGCTGTTTGACCTGAAAAACTGCCCATCATAACAGTGGAAAGTGGAAAGCAGAAGGTGGAAGGAACTTTTAAACAATAGATTTCTGCTTCTTTAAACAAAAAGTCACATTTTTTCCACAATTTAATATTGGCTTACAATGATGTTTAAGGCCCTGCTAATGACTATGAAGGAAGTGCCACTCAGTCAGCAGACTTCTTTTACCAGACATAAATGGCCAATGCAGCAATTACAAGTTACAGACAGAATGATCAGGTATATGGAGCAAAAGACAAACCAGAATCAATAATAACATAAATCCATAAGACCAAGAGATAATTACAACATTAGTTAAAACCGATAAGCCAGTCAAATTATTCAGAGGGGACACAAGGATGATGTCGGATGATCCATTACATACAAACCGCATTAGTTAACAGCATACAGAGTGTTGTTTCCGCTTTGGCTCAGACTCTCGCATGCGGGAAGTTAGACACCTTGGACAACTCAACTCTGTGTTTAAAAAGTTAATGATTATAAAAACACTCATAAATAATTCCATCATACATAAAAGGTGTCTTAGTACTGCTGGTTATTAGATCATCATTTGTTCCCCTGTGACCACTGCGTTTGCAATTCAATTGTCTTTCTATTATCACAAACATTTGACTTAAGATTTACTTAAAAAGGGGAACAGAGTCTCAAACAGGGTGTCTTTGTACCGGCTTGGCGTAATGTAGGACTGAGTAAGTATACTAAGGAGATTAATGGTTACACAACAAGTTGACAAAATTCCACCTCTTTCTTCGATAGGGGCACGTTGTTACACATACTTGCTGTTGTAACAACCTTTTTCTCCTCACTGTTTCCCCAGCGTGACTTGAGTGTTAAGAGCTCGCTGTGAAGCTGACGACCCACACCAATGTCAGCTATACTGTGTCAACACTTGTTTATAAAACGAAAAAAAACAGAAGCTTTCAGGTAAAACAAATTTCTGTGGCAAAACATCACCGTACAAACACTTAACTTCATTTTTACAGATAATTTTCATATTATATATATATATATATATATATATATATATATATATATATATACATATTTATATCTTGTTTTTTTCTTCTTGTAAATATTTTATTCTTCATTTTTTTATTATTATTATTTGTTATTTTGTATTTTGTATGGTGCACAGGAGAGAGAAAAATCCGGAGTCAAATTCCTTGTATGGTCACATGTACTTGGCAAATAAAGCTGATTCTGATTCTGATTCTAAAATAAGTTCTGCTTAGAGTTGGTGGTGAATGAAATGAAAACTGTAGGATCTACCAGTGCACCCACCAGTTACCCAATCTTTTGAGTGACATGAGTACAAAACTATCCTGAATCATAGAGAATTCTTGCTTTATTCTCATTAACCCCTTCACTTCCTGCTTGTCTATTTATTTACCTAATCTACCAGGACAAGGCACTACCGCACCTACTTAATCTCCTGTGGTGTTGTGTGTCTCTCTCTCTCTCTCTCTCTCTCTCTCTCTCAACAGGTTTGGACTTCTCCCGGGAGTGGGTGTGTCTGGATAACAACACACTGCACAGGCCAGGTGGTGATTCATCCTAATTCTTTATTCACTTACAGAATAAAAGACTGTAAGGTGATGGTAGAGTGTAAGGAAAAATGGACTTTCACACTTATGTTTTTCTCACTTGTGCTCCTTCCTTCCTTGAATTCAGCCTCACCATTTATTTACTTCTGAAATTATCATTAAGCCATGTTGGAGATGTACATTGTCTTTTGTAAGTTAGGTTGGAAGATCAACTTAGCAGAGATCACAGGTCAAAGCCTTGATTACTTTATTGTGCCCTCTGTTGTACCAATATATCACTACTTTGTTTACATGGTGACATAATGAACTGAAGACACTCTGAAATGTGTCAGCTTTTGGTATCCGGGTGGTTACTTAGCTGTGACTTTTCCACAGACCTTGAGGCTACAAAATGTTAGGCCATACATTATGTTTGCAAACACATGAGCAACACAGATCTGTATTATAAGTTATAATAATATGTATTGGGGGTCTATTTTGAATTATCTGCAAGTCAACTTTATGCAAATCCTGTACAGGTAAATCCAAACTTCCAGAGTGGTTCCTTTAATGTCACGTGCTTCTGAAAAGCCACCAGGGAACAAACAGAAGTTCTGCGAGGATATTTACGTCATCTTACTGAGCGTACAGAAGCTAAATTACACTGCATTACACTGCAACAAGACACCATTACAGAAGGTTCCTGAGAGTGTTCTTGGGGAAATATCAGGTTGCTACATGAAAACAATGACAACAACAGGTGATTGTGTGGAAGTGAAGCTATTTCCCACCTTTGTGTTTATGTGTATGCGGCAGATGGCAAAAGACATGTCAGACATTAGCATTTTCTTTATTGTTAAACACCGTCCTGCATTCACTTGCTGTGGGCATTTTCTTTCTGGTACTACACAATTAGCTACCAGATGCAGACACAAGATATTCCCCTCTAAATGCACAACACAAAAAGTCCAGTTTTTCCTGTTGCATCCCAGTAAACAACAGTGAAACTGTCATCTATCTTTTGAAAGCCACACCACGTAACTGTAGTAAGATAGTCGATTTTTGAGTCTCTCTGACACATCGTCATATGCCGACACTCTGGGCTGACATCGAACCTGAGCCACCAACCCAAGTGTCAGTATTTGACAACCTGGACGCACAACATTTAACTATATTTCTATGGAAAGTTAATGTTGCTTTAAGGGGAATAATGAGAATTTAATCTTTGGTATAAACTGATAATGAACTGGTAATTTTGCAGTTATTGCACAGCATACAGTGTAGATACAGACAGAGAGAGACACTGTGCCCTGATACAAAGTGTTTCTATACAATGTGAGAGTTTGGTCTGCAGCAGTAACCCCTCATTTAATTGTTCATGAAGTAGCTCAGTGCTGTCTGGCAATACACATCACAGGCTAATGAGCGGTGTTACTTGCAACCCCTGAGACAGTTTCCTATACCATTAACATCATTCTTCTGGTTTGTCTCGAAGTCCCAAGCCACAACCATCAGAGTCCACACGTTTTATCAAACTGGAACAGGGAATACGTAGACTTGGATGGTTGCTGTTTTCATAAGGTAAGAACACTAATAGGAGCTCAGACTACCTGTGTGCATTTAGAAAAAACCTATGAAGGTTTCTGTGTATTGTGACACAATCTGCAGCGGCAAAAACAAGATAAACCTGCTGAGTGTTCTCTCTACTCTTTTTCATAGCCTGTCTGGCCTGCTTCTCTTTTACCATCAGAACAAACTGTCTCCAACTGACCTGTTGTCTATCTGTCTCCTCTTAAGCGGTCCGTCCTTTTTGTTCTGTTGGTTTAACCAAGCTCTTCTCTTCTCTTCTTCTCTTATTAATTGTCCATCCTGAACCTATTCTTTCCTCCAAATCTTTTTTCTCTCTCGGTCTTTAATCATAAGTGCTCTCCCTCCTTCCACCTCCTTCACCCTGCCTTCCAAATTTAGTTTGCAGCACAAAGAAAACAAGCACGAGGTAGACAGCGACTGTACTCTCAGACTCTGCCGAAGCACGGTTAGATATCTATTGTATGTTATTAATTATGCAAGTGTCTGGATAACATTTACAATTATTCTAACAATTATCATATGTTATCATATGATAACAGAACATTCACTCTTTCTAACTAAAATTTGGAAAACATGTATATCCAAATATCTTATCCAACTTTCATATACAAATAGCGAGGCTGTTCAGTTATTTTTTTATTGCTAAGAAAATTACGCATCTCCAAAATATAACACCAAACCTGACTTATTTCTGGTCATGGAAAATGGCTGGTGCTCCTATTGACCAATGGGACATATGACAACAATCTTGTCATGGCAACAGTTAGCTGGTAACATACTAAGCCCAGGAGCTTATCATTTACTGGCAAGATTGTTCCTATGTGGGACAGCAGGACCTGTGCCATTACCTCTCATGTTCTGCATCTGTGCCTGAATTACAGCCTCAGCATACTCAGATGCTGTCAACATAACCTTATCGCTGGAAGCCCAGGCTACAAATACTATACATACTATCCTGAGAGAGTACATTCACAGACTATCAAGTACAGCTACCCTTACTATGCTCTTCAAAACAACTGATATTTTTAGATCACATCACCTAGAAAATGGCAATAAATACCTAATGATTGTGGTTTCTCTAATGTGCCTCCATCAGCCCAAAAGAAGTTTACATGCAATAAAGGCTCTAAATCTGTTATTGTTTTATGTTGTTTGTGAACTTGCAGTCAGATCAGTCGGCTGCCAATCATTACTGGCCAATGTTCAGTAAATTGCGATTGGGAGAGCACAGTCAATGCTTTATAGTAACCAGTCAAGTACTTTTACAATTGACACCTTACTTACAACGTACTTCTTCCATCACTCTTGCCAGAACATCATGGGATTGCTAGTGGATGGCCAACAACAAGAAAAACTGTTTTTAACACAAAAAAGTAGAACAATAATCACAGAAAACATTTGGATTTACAGTTTCATTATGGGTGTATTTAACAAAATGTCCAAAAAGAGAGTGTAGTTCATCACTGGATTACAAAGCTTGTGAAAGTAATACAATCACACGGGAGTGTTCGTTGGAACACCACAGCGATTATCTTCCGGGCAAAACAATGAAACATGCAGCATTCCAGACACATTCATCATTAGTAACATTATGCATTATGCTACACTGTCAACCCCAGCATTAACTTCTACAGTGTCCCTCATGTGAGTTTTTTCACATCAGTCCTGCAATGCTTGGTGGTGAGACAGACTCATGCCTGCAGCTCTGTGAGACAGTGCACAATTTATTTGTAGATGATGTTACATTACATAGCACATTTATTCTACACTCGACTATTTAGACAACTGCAAGAGGCATTTCGCTCGCCCAAACACAGAGTTAACTTGCCCCGGGCAAACTTTAATGTCAAGCGCTCACGGTGTCAGGTGTTATGGGAAGTAGATCTCCCTCGTGTGTGAGGGGAGAGTACCTGCCTGTTTCAGCACGGGAAAAACAGCGTAGCAAAATCTTTGTTGTGGAAGAGTGCGACCCCAGTGAAAAATCCCCACTAGTAAACATTTTGTTTGTTTGTTTTTAAACAGTTGGGTTAATGCACACTCACGTTTGCAGCTGGGGACAACCACATTAATAGGTACACCAGCTATAACAGCTACACCAGTTGCTATAAACAAAACAAGAGAATCACTGGGACCACATGGCTCACAGACGAGCAACAATCGGTATCAGCAGCAATAAACATGATCAACAGACTTCACCAATCACAAAGAAAATACAGTATGTCTCAGCAGCAACACTTTTTAAGCTAAAGGTTAACTTTTTCTTTGTGAGATGCTTTGTAATCCTGTTTCATTTCATTCTGAGTAACTATGGTGAGTGCTATCAAAAAGAGAGGAATGTCAAGTATGTGTGGTCAGCACGGCTCTGAGAAAACGTTCCCTCGCTAAGACAGCAGAGCTGGTATGAGACCAGCGAGTGTGGCATTTACTGAGGGCAAATGTAAGACATAAGTTGTGAGAGTCAAAGAGCCCCAAATTCAAACAGTCAGGATCCAAAAGATGAAAGTAAGAACCTTCAGCCTGAAATTGTCAGCGTGGTGGCTAACTCTTCATACAACCTTGTTCTGAAAGACCAGATATACATCCCCGTTTCTAGCAGTGAAAACATCTGATGGTAAAAACATGTGGTTATCAACACCATAAAAGACTTCACAGTGATGAGGAAATCATATAAAGGGAATTTACCGCATCAAATTTACGGAACACATGCTGCTCTAAACAAAGATGAAAAACAAAACAGTAAAGGACTTAAATCACATCTTTTCTAACTTAACACAACTATTTTAGACACAACACAAAAGTCTTTCCCCAAATGAAAAAAACATGTCATCTTGTTTAGAAGGAACAATTCAAATGATGACTTGCGCGTAAATGTACCGAGAATTTGTTTTGGTCAAAGTGCAGAAATGCTGCATGTAGAGAAAAACAAGATTTGATTGTCTTTAACCTTGTGACTTGCAACTGTGACCCTTTGACACATGACATTTGAGCTTGTGACCTAATGGCCCCATGGCCCTCTTTTCTTAATAGCTGAGCCACGACACTTAACAAAGCAGTGACAGTGACGTAAGTGACTCTCTGCGGGTTTGTTTGTGTGTGTGTGTGTGTGTGTGTGTGTGTGTGTGTGTGTGTGTGTGTGTGTGTGTGTTTGCGTGCGTGCAGCAGTCAACAGACTCATAAGTTAAATTGCAGACGGAAATGAATCTCGAGGCATGGAGAGGGGGCAACAAGAGATAGACTGATGATAAGGAGGAAAGCTCATTTGTCTTGAACGAGCACTAAACATATTCATTTATACATATTTCCAATGGGAAACATGCTGTCTTCATTTAGTGACTATTTTTACAGAGAAGGAAGTACAGAGCTGCCGAGAACAGAGGGATGATGGAGGGCTTCATCACATGGTGTAACAGCAATCACCTGAAGCTCAACATCATGAAAACCAGTGAGCTTGAGGTGGACTTGTGCTGTATATGTCTCTGTTGCTGTGTACTTTCATCTAGAAAAAGAAAGAGTGAAATTCCTTCGTATGCTCACATGCTTGGCCAATAAAGCTCATTCTGACAGAACACAAGGATGCCACAGAATTCCAAAATGTGGATGTTTCACACACATCATGGCACAAAAGATGTGTACAATCAGCACAGCTCTGAAGGTGTCCGCCCAAGATTAGTGTCACCAATTCACTATCTGACCAAACGTGAAATATGGTCACAATCTGCCCTTCTGTTCTGAATTATGGTGTTGAATAACGGACAGAAAACAATATGATGTCACACTGAAGCTGACCTTTGACCTTCTGAATATAAAATGTCATCATTATCATATCATATTAGAAATTTGTGTGAAATTTTGTCCAAATAGTGTATGGATTTTTGGGTTTTTGGAGTCACAGTGATGTCTGACATTTGCCCACCAAAATCAGTCTGTTCTTGAGTCCAAGTGGATGTTTGCACCAAATTAGAAGACATTTCCTTAAGGAGTTCCTGTCTTGTGGACAGATTTGCTCCTATGCATGCATCAGGAGTGGCTGTTTTTCTGTATGACTGTATGACAGATACAAGTGATGCTTCTTCCCCTGTTTCATTATTACATTGACTTTTGTCAGCTCTACCCACAATGTTGAACCTTCATTAATAACACTGCAGTCCCTTTTAGTTGAGCTTAAACCCACAATGCACCAACTCCTCTTTTGAGACCAGTGCTCAGACACGGACAATGGCAGGATTCCCACAGTGACACCTCACATACAGTAGAGGTGTTCTGTGATGACAGAGAGATAGAACAGATGTAAGAGAGGGGCAGGAGTGTAACAGTAAAGTCAGTGTTCAACTGGGACAGGCGTTACTTTGCACATTGTCTAGATGTCACTTTGACTTAGTCATCCATGAGATCTTTATAACCACCCATAAAAACTTTGCTGATAACTGAGATTTATCTACTGCAGACCCCTTGAGCCACAAACACACTGATAGCAGGCAATAACTCAGACACTGTGAACAGTTAATGACATCATAGTAGCCCATTTATCAATAAAGAGGCCACAGACACTGATTGGGGAGCTGTCAAGGGAACGGGCAATAAAACACTGCTGGTGTTGGAGACAATAGCGCATACATCTTTCATGCATACTTCAGCTTTTATTGCAGGGGCAGGCACACAATTTTAAGCAGACACACAAAAACTACAGCATGCATACACAACCGCACCAGATGTCGGTGTGCTCCACACTGACACCACCTGATTTGATTATGGCTGTTATGTTTGCTGCAGACTTCTAACTCATAAAGCTTAGCTGGTCATTCACTTAGAAGACAGATCATTCCTTGTGCAATCATTTAATCCCAAGGCAGGCAGTAGTGGTGTTCAGTGGTGGCAGCAGCACATTGTCTAATACTCTGAACAAAAACCACCCAAGACTGAGCCTATGTGTAGGCTGCAGACGCAGAAAGATATGCTGCTGACATGCCAAATCATTACATTTTGTGCTCAATTTATCAATCGAGGCACAAAAAAGTCTCCTTGAGCATCAGTGCGAAGAGTCAACACTGACGAGACCTTCGCTTCTCCCATGCTGGGCCGAGACAGGTGATGTTATATCTAAACGGATCACTTGGCTTTCACTTCACTATTTGTGTAATATTTACAGTTCTAACTTTTCATGTAAGCTTTTCATGTATAAGCTTATCCACTCTGTCCTTGAGAGTTAGCTGAGCTGAGATCAATACAACTCTCAAATTGGTATCCATGGAACTAAAGCTACAGGACACCGAGCTTAGCTTAGCTTAACATAAAGACTTAAAGCAAGGTGAAGCTCTATTTGTCTAACACCAAAAACAAATCCACCTTTCAACATTTCTAAATCTCACAAACTAATTGTTTATTGGCACAAAAAACAATGTGTAAAAATGTCGAGTTGCAGAGTCCGACTATTTCTTGGCTGGAAGCAGTGACTTCCTTGAGTCTTGTTGTTATCATGAGGTTTCCAATCAACACCTTGAGACTTGAGGAACTATCAAACTGTTTATAAACAGACGATAAACTACACACACATTTAGGTCGTGCCATGAGCAATTTCTGACCTTGGAAAAGAGTGCTGCTCACACTTCTTTTAGCAGCCCTGTAAAAACAGATGACTGGCTACCTAAGCTGCACCAAAGCTCTTTCTTCTCCTCCTCCTCCTCTTTCTGTTGTGAACCAGAATATCCGAGGACCACATCAAGGGTTAAGTTTTAACTTCAAAACACCTTAACAGGTCGTGCAGGGAAGATGTCTTACAGAGATAGAGTTTTGCTGCTCACCATATGGATGCTCACTTTACTATATCTAGTTGTTTAACACCTGCGTCATGTTGCACGGGCTGCACTGAGAAATATCTGTCACAATCCTCGACAGACTGGAGTTCTGCACACACCCAAAGCCTATCCCACCCACGGGCATGAATCTTCAGTCAAATTACCTCCCACTTAGAATGCTGTTCCCTTCCAGTAAAGTTTAGACAACATGTCACAATCTAAGCTCTCTGATTTCACTTTCAGTGCTGATCTGCCAAGCACAGACAAGTTCTGACAAGTCTTTACTGCTCTCTTATCGAGGAAACTATCACAACGGCCTGAAGTTTAAAAGTTTAAAACGAGCAAAGTTAACCACCTTGCTATAGTGCATACAGTGTTTCCCCTCTCCTTGCCTCAGGGAGGCAGCCTGAATTTGCAAATGCAATCAGTGTAAATCCCTGGACGGCTGAAATTCAGTCTTTGGGTGACTTGGTAAAGGGTGTCTTGTTAGTCTGAGGGTGTTATGGTAAATTTCACTGTGATGTTCACCAAATTGAAACAGTGGTGATCACAAATCGAGACTGCCGTACATCTGAGATTGAAAATTTAGATTTGAGATGGACAAAATAACAGAAACATCTGGAAGCAGCAATCCAATACTGCCTTATATCCATTTGAGCTCAGAAAGTTCTACCTGGCATTGAATTCGCTCTGTTTTTGCAGTATTTTTGTATCAGAATGTATTATGTCGATATTACATTATATAAGGCGTTCCTACTATTTTATCCACATGGACTACTTCCTTTCACCAAGAGGTAGGAACAGACTGGTGGTATTTGAACAAACCATGGAAACTATAACAATGAAGGGGGGGGGGGCACACTTCTGCAAGTGTGTGTGTCTGTGTGTGTGTGAATGTGTGGGTTTGCTCTAAACAAACAAGCAGGATATCAGTGTACAGTATGTATATCTGTGTGTGTGCAGAAGTAGGGCAGAGGGCACTGTTCAGAACTCAGCCAACCACCTTCTCTTGGCACCTGTCCTTCTTTTGTTGTGGTTCCTGTCAGAAACAAAAGGCCCATATTCCATCACTACGGTAGGGCCCTAAACCACCGGTCCTCTTTGGAATGACTGCCTTTGATCTAACATCCAAGACCAAACAAGCATAGTCAGGGCATGCTGACTGGTTTTAGTGCGAATACAGAGACACTGTCAAAGAAATTACTCTAAAAATGTAAGAAAACTGCTATAATTTAGAAGACACAGAACTACAAACAAAAATATTTTGATCTCTCCTTGAGGTTGGGCTTGACTGTTTAGGTTTGATTTCAAATACAGGTTTGCTTGCAAGAAGGGTGGAGCACACTGCAAGATCTTCCAAGGAGCCACCAAAATTGCTATGGAAGAGTGATGACAAGTATTAAGTATTCACCCACATTTACCATTAAATATAAGGCGCAGATTACTTCACTGCTTTTTTAGTAAGTGTGTACAGTAATTACTGTATATTCAAGGTCAGGACTATTTGACTTAAGACCTGTGATTAGTGTTCTTCACAGACAGCTTGTCCTCCAACCGGAAGGTGGGAGTGCGAGCTCACGGACAGCAAGGATCAACAAACTTATTTATATACATTCATATCAATCAGGTGCAGATTTACTATAAGGACCGTTACCTGCCCTTTATTGCTTTAACTCTGATTGGTGTTGAGCACTAGTCTTTTAAGGAGATTAATTGGAAAAAGGGGAGAGTTTTCCACCCTGATCTACCTGCACATGGTTTCAACAGCTTCCCAGAAGAAGACAGCCTGAGAAGCAAAATGCAGGGCATAACACTTGCACCCTGCTGCTCCCTGTTGCAATGTCATTCTTGTGACCATGTGAAGATGAGCACATGAACATTTCGATCAACTCCTCTGAGCATTCGGGATTATGATGGTCGTATTATGGCACTGTTATGGGAGGTTTTGGTGAGTATACTAAACTCAACGGTAAAAGTAAGGAGGCAGAAACTATGTTCGTGTGCATGGAAAGCATGGAAAACAAACAGGCAAGTCTTCAGGAGTCGTTACATTATCAAAGAATAAACTAAGCTGCAAGGCAGGATAAAGACTGTGATATTTCAAAGTGTGACAACTGTGCTGCCTTCTGCTCTGTGAAAAAAGCTGTTGCTGCTATCCACCCATCACAAATATAAAGTGTGATGTGTGCAAACTCCAAGTACAGACATTTCAAGCAGAAAACCAAGTCCAGGTCGAAATAAAAAATCTAGAGTTTTAATCATGGATGAGCTCTCATATTCAGGCAGCGTTAATTAATCCAGGCCAAAACCAACAATCTATTCTGGGATATTAATGTAGTATATTTTCCAATTTAGAGCCAAGCAGTTCAACATCGCACCAATACATTATTCATAAACTTCCATTATTATTCATAATTCCATTTCCCTCCAGGCAGAATGTGTGTAATAACCCAAGAAATTCATTTCCAACAGAGATGGGTTATCTGCAGCACCGTGGTTTTAAAAAACTGAACAATGCTTTTCATTTTAAGCTGTGAATGTTGTGAACTGAAGCACCAGTCTTCAACAAGCCACACTTGGCCCTTCTGAGCTACACTGACTGCTGCTGTGAAGGCAGGCCTGAGCCTCTCCCTGTTCTACGGCAAGTGCTCTGGTCTCGAGTGCAGCACAGGCATCACAAAGACTTGTCATAAATGCAAACAAATGAGCAGAGGTTATTGACTCAACTGCCTGTTGGTCTGGTTGGCTGACTGATTCACGGTTAGTTTGGCAAACTAGCTGGTTGGTTAACTAACTTAGTAGGCTGGCTGGGTTGCTCGCTCTCCCATTTCTGGTGCACCATTGTGGAAGAAGGTCGAGTGCATTGTCTTTGGACAAAGAGGCCATGCACAACCCACAACAAAAAGTGACATCAGCGCAGAGGAAAAAACAAAAACACTGCAGGGGAGCAAAGGAGCAGAGGAGGGGAGGAGAGCTCCCATGTCATTTCCCCAGAAGTGCAAGGAAGCTGATATTCAGCTCACTTAAGCCAAAGCATTATGGGAACAAAACGGTGACATGGGAGACGTTATACAGCCAAAGCTCTTTCTAAATATTCCCAGACTCTCTATAGAGCAATGAATCCGAGTGATTATCTAACTTTTTTTTTTTTTGTATGTCTACTGTATATTCTAAAATGATCAACCATTATTCATCTTTGAAAAAGAGTTACAGACTTAAAAACTTAAAGAACTTTTCCCATTGTGAAATAAGAAAAAACAAGAGCTATTTGGCACCTCTGTCAACTTAAAATATCCATGTCTTTTAATGGAATTCAGTACACCATTTTTAGTTCAAATTCCTTCAAACATAAACAAAACAAACAGAAAAAGAAAATCACAAATCCATCAGCTTTTTTAAGTTGGCCTCTTCTGCATCAATAGTTCAAGTGCTGCACAGCCAGAGTGGGATTATTAAATGCATGACACACAATCAGTTAAGCTGTCGAGGAGAATACTAAAAACACCACAAACTAAACGTCCACCTCCAAACAGCGCACATCAGTTATCAGTGGTATTCACTCAATGTTAAGTGTCTTTGTGGCTTTCACACAGCTCAGGGGCCTGCTAGCTGTGAGGAGGCCAGCTGACAAGGATTGGTCATTTCCGCTTAATCTCGGGTGGATTTTTTTAATTTTTGTCAGCAATAGCAGAAGTCCTCAGACATGACAAAGGAAAAGATGGAAGAAGACAGGAGGCAGGGGAAGATGGACAGAGTTCAATCAGACAGTAACACAAAAAGTTAGAGACGGACCCTGAAACAGAGCTAGAGACAGATAAGACAGACACCTGCCCCACCCTGATTCCAGTGAAAGCAGGTTAACACAAGCAAACACGCTGGTTAAAAAGCAGCGCTGATGGCAGTTGGGTATGGTTGGTCTTATTTGCCTGCAAATGCAAGCTTGTCCAGCACAAAGACGCCTATTGTCCTCCAAGGCTTATGACTGGACATGTTGTTGCACTTCACTGACATGTAACAAGGCTAAATCATACAAACTACAGTACACTTTTTGACCAGACAGAAAGATTTGCACGTAAACTCCACTTCTACTGACACACAAGAGGACCCGAGTTCTCCGATCAGACTTACTCTCTTCTTCATTCGCATGAACAAATGATGCTGCTCTTGACAGAACATCCAGTGGTGTCTCCATGCTTGGATGCCTGTGGGACAGAAGAGAAGGCACTGAGAACTGTGGACTTTCACGTGTATACAGAATTTTATAGAAAAACGATTATCAGCCTCGGATGGTTATCCATCTGATATTCAGCGTTTTTCCGATTATCGATGTCATGTTTTAGTTTTTGCCTGTTTGCAGAAGGTCTCACACCATCTCTCATCCATACCACCAGATTCTACACAGTACCTGAAGTTAAGTAAATGTAGTGAAGGAAGTACAATATTTGCCTTCAAAATATAGTGGAGTGAAAGTATAAAGCAGCACAAAATTGAAATACCAAAGTAAAGTACAAGTACCTCAAAATCGTGCTTCAAGCACTGGACTTGAGTAAAATGGACTTAGTCAGATTCAATCACTGGTTAGTCTAAATTTCGACACTAAGATTTTAATTTTCGCAGCAAATGTGTACCTATTTCAAATATTGTTTTTGTTTAATGGTTATTAATAACTTCTACTGGTACGTTAATATTTCAAAGCTGTCTTTAAGAAATTTCCCTAAGCACAATGCATTCTAGCAAATATCAGATATGTCTAAACAGTTCTGCAACTAACAGTGTTTTAAATATTGATTAATTTGCACATTATTTCAATTATTGATTAATCAAAAAATGCCCATTATAGTTCCCTACACCCAGACGAGAAGCTTGAGGCAGTATATTTTTGGCATTTTTGATTTTAAAAATGACCATCGACTCAATCAGCTATAATCACTGCTGTTCAGTTACACAATATATAATAAGAAATAATGTTGGTAGATACAGTAACTACACTCTGCTGATAACACTTCTGTACTTTTACTTAAGTTTTAATGCTGGACTTCCACTTGTCAAATTGAAGTATTGGTACTCGGTTTGAATATTTAACTGTTATTATCACGTAGTTTATATTAAGATTTGTGACCTTGCAGTGATATGTGGACTCTGTCCTTCCAAAATTTGTTTTAGCATGTTCTGAGGGGTTTTGTCTACAATGTTGAGCCTTCCATCTAGCTGCACTATGAAAGGTATTTGTGGATACAAAAAAAAAAACCCGCTCCAGTGCGCTTCTCTTCCCTCTTTCTGCATTCCTAAAATACCTTTCCTCGTTACTCCATGAAAACAGGGTTTTTGAGCAAGATTGTCATGCTGCTTCAGACTAAACTGCATCAACATTTGGCGTTTCTTGTCCACAAGACTCGTCACATCACCGTCTACGCGGTGCGCGTAAAGAAACGCGACGTATTTACGCCTGACACGGGCCAACGTGAAACCAATTAGATATTCGTAGCAAGTGCGTTCACTTTTAATACCACCAACCTTTTATTTATATCAGCCTGACTCAATGTTTCCTTATGTGGCCCTTACGAGGTGTCCAGGAGGGCAAAATAAAAGCTTTAAACTGAATTTGGCACCGTAAGAAATGTGGGCTATCGCTACTTGATGTTGGGATTGGGTTTCCCCAGGTGTCCGGAGCAGAAGAGCATATGGCTCAAGGGGGGTTTTTCTCGACACGAGAAAGTTTGGGAACCCGCCAGTGCCGCCTCATATCGTGAATGAGATTTCACCTTCGTGTAAGCAGGCAGATGTTATCTCAGCCCCGTCTTAAATTTGTCCTCAGCGCAGTCTCGACTATTTCACACAAAGCTGACTACATTAGCAGCACAGGACTCAAGAAAGAGCGCACTCTCATCCTACAAACCCGAAAACAATGTCAGTCAAACACAACTTCACAGCACATACCTCCTTCAAGCGCCACTTTGGTATCTTCCAGTATGATAATATCCACTCAGAGAAATAAATAAAAACAAACCACGAGCGCAGATAAATATCCCACGGAGATTCAAACCAGACGCCGCGGTTAAACGCTCTTTGTACGAGGGAAGACAATAGTAGCAGAGCTGTCGGGACAAACTTGGTTGTAGGCTAAACGAGGAAGAGGAGGAGGGAGGGAGGGAGGGAGGGAGGGAGAGGGAGGGCAGGAATGCCTGGAATGATGGAATTCAGTTCCTAGCAGGTGGTGAAAGTGGAGCGCGCTGATTGGAGGAGGACTGAAGCGATGATATCAGCATATATTATGATAATAAGAGCATTGCATCACATCCTCTGCAGGTTAGGCTGCTGTCACTGTGTTTACCAGCCTACTCAGGCAGTCTGGTGTGCGGGAACCTTTAATGGAGGATTAAGTAGAGCTCACCTCCCTTAACGGCTACATTATAAGTGTCTCTGAGCAACATTTATACTACTGTCTAAATATTTACGTTTAAACCACACACACGTTAAGCCCAACACGAAAAATAGGCTATCCTGTTTTCGTCAATGCTTTTTGTTTTTTTTTTGTTGTGTCTTTTAACTAAAGTTTTGAAGTCTGGCTAACCATTACACGACTCTGTACATTACTTTTTTTCACTGCATTAGCATTTCGTTGAGGTAGCATAATGTGAACATTAATATTTTTTATGGCTGTTTTAATACTGTTACATGCAAGACTGGTATACATTCCATATATCAGGTATACATTTTGGCACTTATGGATATGATCAAAGTGAAAATTTTCTCTTTTTTATTTTGCTGGAGACTCCCACTTTGAGAGCCACAGTTTTAGAACATGTCTGAAGTGGATCTTGAACAATTCTAATTTTGAATTCAGGACTTATAACAGAGTGTTACAAGTATTACTACTTGTACTGAAGTAAAACATCTGAATACTTAGAAAAAGTGTTTATAATGCAGGAAGAATGACCACTGTTGATGCTCAACTGCATATTAGTGACCACTGTGTAAGCTGATTTTTTTGTTGTGGTTAATTTAAGCAAAGCTAATTATCGCTTTTTTATGTGCTGTTAGGTTGTTTCATCAATAAATTATATTGTCTAAGATGATCATCTGTTTACACAGTCCTCATATGTAGTGTAATTAATACAGCTGTCAAATAATTGCAGTAAGCAATGGAATAATATATTCTCTCGAATATAGCGCAGTAGAAGTGTAAAGCATAAAATAGAAGTACCTCAAAATTGTATTTCATCCCAGCATTTGAGTAAATGTATTTCCGTCGCTAACAGCAAAGGTTGGTTGTGGTGGGACTGTGTGTGTGAGATTGCTCAAATGCTGAACGGAACAGCCAGTGAAAGGCATGTGAGGTCAGCAAACCGTCCCAAGGTACACAGACAAATAAAGAATGCAGCACAGGCTGGTAGATCACAAGTGAAAAAGAAGAGCAAACAACAGATCATGCAAGGTAATGCGAGACTACCTTAACATGAGTCATGTGCCAACTGTTGGCTCATGATGTAGCAGTGATTTAAAAAAGCAAGGGGCAGTACCAGGAGGTATCCATACTGACTGCAATATGATGAAATGAAGGAAAAACAGACTTTTGTCATAGTACTGACCTCACTGATGTACACCATTTGATGATTTTATTTTCCTTGAAAGATGCTGGTTTTGTTTTTTAATGGACATATTTTTTGTTCAAAATGTAAATCTAACTCCTTAAAAAAAAAAAAAAATTCTGTATTATACATGTTTGTACCCCATCAATCTGTCAGTTGAGTTTGTTCTTGAATAATGCAACTGAAGCAGGAATAAAATGAGGATGAGAGAGAGCAAGGAACTAATGTTATCAGAATTTGCGAATAAATATATTTAATCAACACTTACCTTTCTGATAGTGGTTAAATCAGTAAAACCAGATAATCCTTATCAAGTAGACTAACGATCAACAGAAGCAAAAAAACAAGTGAGCTCAAAAGATGCAAAAAGACAAACGACGTCCTCTTGTATTATGACAAGTTGCAGAGCAGCAGTGACTAAACTTGGAGGAACAGTTTGAGTTGTAAAACGAAGATGATGTTTAATAACACAAGAGGATATTGTGATGTTCGGCAACGGACCCAACAAACTTGTGATTTCCTTACATTGTGGACTCTTGTTGGATTTAAAAAAAAAACCAGGGTAACCACAGATGCTGTTGTATTAAAAGGTTTATTCAAACCCATTTCTTATAAACTGATTTACAGCAGGTATTTGTGAAGCACCAATCAATGCATTTTCCCATCAAAGACCTCCAGCTGTCAATATGACAAGCTCATAACAACACGGTGGAAGGAAGGCAAACAGATGTTAACAATGAGGAACATTTCTCTCATGAAATACACATAACCCTACTTTTTATTGTATGAATGGCGACATAAATGTAGTACAGCCATCAAAAAAAAAAATGTGGTTAAAACAAAAAAATGTAGAAGTCTTTGGCAATCTGAGAGCGGGATCAGCAGCGTGTGTGTGTGTGTGTTTCACATGTAACACCAGTCCACTTCTGAAGAGAGCTCAGAAGTCTTTTCTTCTTGTTGCATGCTGCACTCACACTGTTTTTATGCTGTGGCTCAAGCTGATTCAGCAGGTTCTCGCCAGTCGCCGCAGTCATTATCCAGAAAGGTCCATTCTGTAGTACCATTAAATGTCAGCTATAATTCAGTCTGGCTCGTGAAATGTCACCCTCTTTTCTACAACTGCATGATAAAGGGCAGTTGTACAGGCAGTTCTACACTATTCAAACACGGACTTACACCTGGTAAGCGATTCCCATTCACAGAGGTTATGGAGTGGCACAACCAGGGGCGAGTGTGTGATTGTTCAAGCCACAGTTTTTCCTCAGGGTAAAAGCAAAGGATGGACGTTGATTGTCTAGCTGACGGGTTGTAGAGAAAGCCAGGCTCCTGGCAGAGAGACAGGATCAGGACATCTGTGAGACAGACGGCTTCCTCCTCCAACCCTTCCACATCTTCATCAGTTTCTTGGAGCTGTACGACACAGTCTTCCACAAGCCTGGGATGGACACATAGTTAACATGAACATTAACAATCAACGTGAAAGAATACAGTTTCAACATTATAACAGTTGTTAATACACACAGGAATGTTTAAAAACAGTTGTCTAGTTTGTCAAAAATTCCATTCCATTCCATTTCTTAAAAATTAACAGCGTTTCATAGAACTGTCCAAAGTGAGAAGCACACAATGCTTAAAGGCTACGTTAAAGGAACAGTTTGACATTTTGGGAAATAAGCTAATAAGCCTTCTTGCTGAGATTTACATGTGGAGACTGATACCAGTCTCACATCTGGATAGTAAATATAAATAAATATAACCAGTTAGCTTAGCACAAAGACAGGAAACAGGGAAATAGCTAGCCTGACTTTGCCCAGAGGTATCAAAGTAATTTTTATACTCAAAAAAGTATTTTCCATGCTTGTGGAAGGATTAAACAAATGCAATACATTGTGCTAATTAGCTTGCGAAATGCCGGTAGGTGGCATTTGTTACTTTTAAACAGAGCCAAGTTAGTCTCCTCAGCTGCAGTTACATGCTAAGCAGCTGGTGGCTGCAGCTGCACAGTTAGCGTAGCTATCAATTCCTATTTCTTTAAGGGATCTGAAACAACAAAGAAACCTAAACTAACATAGCCTAACAATATAGCATTTTTATTGTTTTATTTTTTGTTTGCATCAAACAAAAAAGAAAAGAGTTCCTACCCGCTGTCGCAATGCCTTTGATACTCTGTGTTATGCTGGAAGATTTCACAATAGATGAAATACCTAAAGAGGAGCAAAAACATGAAATTTTACAGCATCTATCATAATATTTTGTTACTCTGCTGCATGATTTTATGGATGCCGCTTATGGGCAAAGGCCATAAAACCTACTCACAACCCTTCAACACAATTTTCCCCAAAAGAATCAATGTAGAGAATAAGGATTTACTGTTTACTCCTTTAACATGACATTAAACCACTACTCGCTGGATTTGTCCTTAAAATGACACCAGTTAGTGTTCAGCTTGTTTTTTTCAGATGTGATACTCTCAGACAGGGCAAGGACAATTTGGGTACATTTGCATGAATGATGCGTTTCAGCATTGTTTTCCAGTACATTTACCCGCTGTAAGGTTAAAAACAATCTGCTACACTGTATGTCTGTATTGGCTGTGTTAGCATGCTGGGACACTGGATTCCTAAAGTTATTCATTTGTAACACAATCCTACCTTATTTAATATTCACCACACACGATAATGGCCTTGATCTGTACATGCATTATGAGTGCACAGATGAGTGAATTTTAATGGAATGTCTGGGAATGATGGCTTTCTCCTCTCATCGATCACACTCACTTTGTCTGCCTCTTCCTCTGTCTCCATTTCTGCCAGTCTTACCATCATCATGCATCACCTTCTACATTAGGTCATCTTTTTCTCTCTTCTACATCCCTGCACTCATTCTATAGTCCGAACCTTGTTGCACGACAGCTCCGCAGTCTGGGTCCTGAGCAACCTGCAGCAGGATCTCTTCCACGTCTCGGTTTTTCCCCGGAGGATCGACCAGCTTTGTGATCTTTTGCTGCAGGGTCCGAGGCAGTGCCATCAGCTGGATAAACTGGCCCTCTGGACTTTTGTCAACCTGCAGAACAGAGATGCAAACAGTAGAATGTATAGCAGGAGCAGCAGCAGCACCAACTATCACATCCACAGGTTAGATAAACTAGAGACCAATAAACAGAGAACAAAAACCTCCTGCAGCTTATGTAAATGTAGTCAAATACATGTACTTACTTCATTAAAATAGACCATTACAATTAGGGATCTCTTCCTCACTCGAGGGTTCATACACTATACGGATTGTAGAGCCCACTGAGGCACTGTGATTTGTGATTTTGGACTGTATAAATAAAACTGACTTGACTTGTGTGTGTTCAAGTTTGTAGAAAGTTAGTTTGTATAGCAGATGCTTTGTTAAATTCACAAAGTCTGCTTCTGAGGAATGAAACAAAAGTCAAAAGTAATTTTTCACACTGATATCCATGGATTTCTGACGTTTTAGAAAATTTTGGTTTGCTGAGTGAGTGAGTGAGTGGTGAGTTGCAAAAATGTAAGTGGCAAACTATACATACAGCACACATGGTACTGCTGTGATGCTCACATATAAAGTGAGACAATAAAAGTAGGTTTGGCTTCGGTGCATTCGTATGTGTTCTGTGTTTTACCTCCAGTTTTCCTTGTTGAGGTTTGTAGACCACTTGCGGGCAGTCCCGCAGGATGTTGCTGTACAGAATCCGGAAGTGCTGAATGTTGTCTTTGACGATATTGGCAACCTTGGATTTATCTTCCCCAATCACCATTCGAAAATCCCCTAAGATACACCAACAAAATGTTTTAGCTGAAGTGCAGTATATGTGTTATGATATCTCCATTACAGTCTTTGCTGTCGTGCTATACTGTAGTAATTACCAATTTTAAGATACTAAAATCCTTATTCTGTGAACTTTCCAGAAGTGACATAACAATCATTAGCCTATTACTATTATTATTAATAATATTAATATTATGCAAAGTCAAAATATAGGAGAATATCAATTGAGCTGCATCAGTTTCATCTTCATCACTGCATCTGTACAAATCATCCAGATTAGTTGTGTGTATTGAGGTACTAGAATCATCAGTCTGATTTACCAGCCCGTTAACTCAGAACCTTCCTGAGAGACGGACTGCAAACATCCAGCATGTTGGATCACACTGTACTATTGTATATGTATTAGTATTCAAAGTTTTTAAACCACACAGGGTGGAAGATTATTACAAAGAAAACCCCAAGCTTGGATGTCATTCACAATGTGTTTGTATTTGTGCGTGTGTTAGGGTGCATGCATGGGTGTGGGTGTGTATTTTCTATATCTACATCTAGAACACTTATCTCTGTGTAATTACTATACGTACTGATACATTTTGGGAAATGTGTATTTGAAAAAGGCATGAGTCTTATAATTGTGCATGTGTTGGATTTTCTTCAGGTTTTTGTAGGTGTATAGAATAGCTACCAGCATAAGAAAGACCGGCTATCTGCAGGAAGAGGTCTTCCTCGCTGAAACTCTCTGGCAGCATCAGGAAGGAGGCTGTCACAGCACTCTTCAGGTTGGCCACCAGAGCAGCACGGAGCTTTCCATTCTCACTCTGCACCAGCATTTTCACCTGCATGCATGTACACACATAAGGATGGATGCAAACATTTGACAAAATTACAGGAGGGAGTAAAAGAATGAGTAAGTTAGAGATCATAACATGACTGAAAAATAAATTCCACTGTCTCAAATAACTGTCAAAAACAGCAAAATATTTGACCAGTCTGACATTCAATAGTTTGTTCAATATATACTTGTATAATTACATAATAAGTTTTATGACAATGAGTTTTTCTGATTGATCCAAAACAGACTGATCATGATACTAACTGGTTTGTGAAGGCGTCCAGCGACATACATGGTGTTCCAGTGCATCAGATCATCTATCAGAGACTCTGTACTAATCACACCATATTTGATTATCTGAGAAGAAGAGGAGAAAGTTATAAAAGCATGTGGTTAATAAAGTGTAGGCAGACAAAAAAAAAAAAGCCTCAGACCAAGCAGCAAACTCACATTATTTCTGCAAATACCAGTTATTGTATTGTCACAACAAACACTCCTATCAGACCAATTACAAAAGCAAATTCCTGTAAAAAACAAAAGCACAATGAGAATCTAAGACTGCTTAAGGAGCACTCCAGGTGTGATACTAGAAGTACTGCACGCAGAAGGTTGGTGTGGAAAAAGATGCAGACACATAAAAACTACATTTACCCTCCCATCCACTGGCACGAGCGTGTTGTAATATACCGAAGCCCCATGTTCATTTTGTATGGAACTGATCATCGTGGGCCCCAGCAGCTTGAGGATGGAGTAGTGTTTACGATTCTGCAGCAGATTCATGGTATGCCATGTCACTGGGTCGTCCACCGCAAGCACAAAGTCCAGCATGTTCTTCTACATATATTACAAGTAAACACAAGGGGGGAAATTAGATCATCTTATACAATATATTAGGACACAACTTCAAATTCTACCACAACAGAGAATGTGAATGATGCAAAAACTCAGTATTGTTGTTTATCAGCTTTTACTTTAATCATATTGTGATGACATGATAACATCGTATTAATTAAGTTCTGTCGCCCAAATTAATGGGCAAATTACACAACAAAAAAACAACAAAGTTACCTGCTCAGTGCACTGAAAACAATTAGATACACAAAAGAATTGTAAGGACAAAAGTAATGGAATGTTTATACACTCATTTAACAATTTTACAGACCCTGGGTTTGCATGGGTTTTATGCACACTATATATACCATATACTCTATATCTATCTATCTATCTATCTACATGATATATACACATATGTATATATCTATACATATATAAGTATATATCTATATATATATATATACACACACACACAAATGTATGTGTCCACATACACACTGTATAGACATAGACTTTAATGACGTCACATCCTAAATACAAAGACAGATTTGCAGCTTTTGTCTATATGTGCAGGTTAGATTTTTGAAATACTGGCATTGGAATACTGTGATGCACAGAGTAATTATATCAGAGAATGAGTCATGTTAATATAGGGACATTGATTATTGATGATGATGATATTGTAGTAAACACAGTAATACAGTGATACTGACTTTAAGCAACCATATGGTGATATGGTGATACTGACCTCAACCACATAACCTAACCCTTCATGTTTTAAGACTGAGCTAATTCCTAGCAGTGTACAATCTTTACTGCAAGCAGGTGAGGCTGAAAAACTTATAACCCTGTAACACCAGACAGAGTTCAGAAAAATAAAAACAAAACGTGCAAAAGACAAACAACAGAAAATACAACATAAGTGGTAAGTGTCTCCTTTTAGGACAAAATGGACCATTAGTCTGATTTTATTTAAGCATGTTCAGGCAGCAGTGTGGTGCAGCTAACTGAAAGAAACCAGCAGGGTAAGTGTCACTAACCTCCATTTGACCTTGGTTGGTCCCGTGCTGTTTGAAAACACCAGATCCATAGGCAAAAGCTAAACTGATGTCCTGAGGAAACTGCGATAAAATCCGTCTGTAAAGCACGCCGGTGTTGTGCAAAGCTGGAAGAGTCATTTTGAACTAGCTAGGATAGCCTTCCAGCAACAGCACGAGCTAGCTTATAAGCGGGATAACCGACTATATTACGTACAAAAAACTAAGTACCGTTCCCACAGAGTAACTGATACATTTCAGACTGAGCGGCTCAATGCCTTTATAAACGACAAAGGCAATGGAATAGCATTAAAATTACAAATTTTAACGCTTAACTACGTCCATCAGGTCACATCAGCTGTGTGCTTGACAGTCGAGTAAAATATACGTCACCGAGTGTGCTGCGGGCTGGAGGCTCATGGGAAATCGAGTCAGCGATGGAAGGTAAACAACCTCAACCTTTGCACTGCTATCAGAAAGCCAGATTATGATTATATTGCCAGTTTTTTTGTACTTCGCTGCGTCTATGATTCAGAACAGTCGCAAAATGTAAAGTGAGCAACATGATGCTCCATTTTGGCACTTAGAAATAATCGTAATAAAATGTAGACAGCTCTAATTTTAGCCACCAGAGGGTGCTTTTCGACCAAGTTTGATAGGTTGCAATGGGGTAATGCTGATTGTGTGTGTGCACTCAGATCAGAAGCTGTGTGCAGTTGCAGCAGCCAGTATCGGTTGTATTATGCAGCGTGAAAGTCTCATCTGCGAGGAAGTGATGACAGATGGATGTAATTATCTAAAGATAACATGAAACCACAGTCTTTTGACTTTGTTCAATGCATCTGTAAATAGCCTACATTTGCTTAATCATGCAATTTCCTTCACTTTTGACTTGATGCATTTATTTTTCGGAGGTTAATGATAATTGTGAGAGTGAGTAAATACACGCTGACATATGTAGCTACGGTTTATCTAAAGTTTTATGTCTGAAGTTTAATAGCCGGCTCAACCAATCGTAAAAACGTTTTTGGTTTGTTTGGTTTGTTTTGTGATAATAGAACAGACTCATTTTGGTTTCTTTGAATTTTTTATATTACTTTACACATTTTACAAAATGATCCATGAGAATTGAATCATCTTTGGCAGCAGTGTTCGGGGCTTGAACTGCTGGGGAAAAATGTGAAAGCAAAGCTAACAGTACTGCATTTAAACCTGACATGAAAAGAGAGGTCACATATTTTTGTTTATTTCAGCTTCAAAATTCTTACTTTGCTTTATACCAAATACCTTCTTAAAAGTAAAAGACACCAATCTCATCTGTGAAAATGAAAAATGACTGCGAGGTTTGCGTTAAAATACTGCAGCAGCAACACCCAAAAACCTTGTGAGGCCATCATCAGTCTTCACCCTCACGTTAGTCTACTTATTGGCCTGGTGCTCACATCTATTTGAATGAATTAATACTGAATGTGGATTCATGACAGTTAGCAATATGTCTGCAGCTCATTATTGGATTGTCAAGAGCAGGACAAATATTATTTTCTCAGTAATTGTGGTGATTTGTCTTTTCAGCATAATGAATATTGATAAGGTCGGTCAATCCTCAATAACAAGCTCACTCACCCTGTGCATTAATTCAGGGAAAGTGAAGCACCAGTAGGAGTAAAAAGTCTCTCCACTTATCCATTTGTTTGTCCTATACTACATCATATACGTATTGAAATAACACTTGTGATCATGACCCTATACATGTGCTTTAGTCCATCTATGTTTTCTGCTAGCCTTCAGGCATTTCTTCCTGCCTGTGTTTCCTGATCAGAGTGGCTACTTTGGAATAGGGATGGGTCAATACATGATTTTATTGGGGATCACAGTAATGAATACTTATATGTTTCTTGTGATGAATTTCCAGCATCAGGATTGGTGTGTTGTGATAACTGTCAATATCCTCACACGAGCCATTTGAAAAAGCTTTACAAGGGCTCACTGACATAGAGCCCTATATTGATTTCCTGATTTATTCTGAATTGCCATAAGCACAGCTATAACATTAGATGGCCGCAGACCAAAAGAAACAGTTTAAATGAAGTAGAAGTTATTTTATTTTACAAAAGCTCTTTCTTCTCATTCAGTGTAGCCTATTAAGTAGAAAATCAAAGTATGTAGAATTAATATCACTGTGCCTGCATTTATCAACCATGATGATGACCATTTAATATGCTGCAGATATCCATCTTGTTTACGTTCAGCTGTATAAGAGTCACGTTAGTTAGCCTACTGCTTATGAAAATGCAACATTTCCTGGTATTGCTGCCTCAGAATAAAAGGTTTGAAATACCAAAATAAGGATGGACTTGTAAAAAAATTTATAAAAAATGAAATGTTTACTGACCCAGATCCCAGATCAGCCACTGCTTTTAAGCATCATTGAATCAAGGCAAGCACATCATCGTTTTAAGACACCATCAAGCGGGTAGCTTTTTGTTGTAATGAAGATCTCAGCCACGCTGGGCTGATGCACTGTGAAAGCCAGCACGTGTATGGAAAAGAGCTTAAGAAAAACCACACTTGCTGTGTGTGTCAGCCATTTGGTGCTGGGCGCAGTATTGATTTTAGCCACAGTCATGAGACCACACAATAGAGACCAAATGTGTTTGAAAATGAAGCTCTGACATATTCATGCTAATTTATGTTAATATTTAGAGCACAAATATGATGTGTTTATATATGGTGCTAGTATTTTATGCTCAGGGGTAGAGGGATCAATATGTTTAGTTCATTTTTAATAATTTTTCACCTTTTCTAGTCTTTGAAACGGAATGCACTGCTCATCCATTTTGCAGGGCTTGTGAAGCATCAGATAACTTGTGGCAAACTAGACGACAGGAACAAAAGCTTGTAAATTTATTTCGCTATCCACTGCGAGAATCTTTTCATCACACCTCAGTCTTCCTTCACAGTGTTTGTGTGGGCCAGTGTGAAAATGGCTGAAGCGACTGGAATGAAATCGAAGGCTGTCTTTATAACTTTTTGTTCGGAACAACAACAACTAATTAAACTCAATCAATGTTTGGGGTGATTGCACATTGATTTTCTTGTCTGAACTGATTTGAGTTAATACCTGTCCCAGGTATTAGTCTGAAAGAGGCACATTATTTACAGCTTACAGTGCCTCAGCTTGTGTTTAAGTGACCACCCCAGGATCAATTCATTTGGACATCTACAGATTTGATAGATTGACTGGCAACGACCCAGACTGCAGTTTAGCCTGCAATTAAGAGTTGCTGTTGAAGTATAAATAAGTCTCTTACCTCGCAGCGACTGTAGCAGGCATATTATAGCAAAACTGGCAGAAGCTCACCTGATAGGAGATTCTACGCCATCTTGCATACACACACATCCTCTGTACTCAGACACAAACATGCACACACACACACACATACTAACTAGGAGAATCTTTTCAGCTTTTGCATGCCTGTTGCCATGGAGATTGCCATTGCTGCCCATGCCTCGCGAAGGAACATCAAAAGAAGATGCACCATTAACCACACACACACACACACACACACACATACACACACAACAGTGTAGATGCACAGCTGCTCCAGGCCCCCACAAGAAGAGACAAACAGAAGCAGTCACTTTTATCTTACTCCACTGAAGGGTTACAGTGTCACTGAGCAGGAAGTAAGTCCAAAATATTAATAATACTGGAGTCAGACGCAAGAGAAAACTGACGTAAAATATAGATAAAATGAGACTAAGTGACAATTTAATTGTTAACGCTAATAATTTCAATCTCACTTTAGCTTCACTCGATTTATTTACTTGATTAAATAAGTCTGTAGAATATTTTATTTAAGGTAAGTGATGTATGTGTTTAGTGAAAGAGTTCATGTAAACCAATGAAAAAAGAGAAAAATCTGAAAAATCAATCTGTGATATCAGACTGGATTGTTCAATGGTACATTAGTTCATGTGTTGTTTTTATATTGCACACACACACACATACACACACGCATTATTAAGCTATGATGTCTGAATTTTGCACCTCCTCCTCCACCTGGCAGATGTTTGTTTCCACATATAAAATCACCTGAAATCTATAGCTTACAGATTGAATTTAGGCAGACTTTAACTGCCAAGTATCTGAATGTCTGGTCAGTAGCAGGTACATCTTTATGTATTTTGCACATACATGCCCAGTTTCCACTACGATATACAGTAGGTGTGTGTGATGTTTATGGGTCCATATAGTTTTGGTCATGTTGAACATCTAGCAAATCTTTTGGAATAAGCGGTTGTATTTAGACCTTCAGTGGCCTTGGCTGCTGCAAGCTTTGCTGTAGCCTCACCTCCACCCCAGCATCAACCGGCAGGACAGTTCTGAAGTTACTATCATTGCTCCACAGTCCCTGCGGCATAGAGCTTTGTGTGTCTCTGCAGTGAATGACCAGGTGAGAGCCAAGACACCAAATATCGACTGTGGATATTCTACCTTCATATAATATTGTGTTTATTATGTTATGTTCTAAATCTTTATGATGCATGGTGCTGTTGCTAATTCTTTTCTTCCTACCTTTCTTTGCTTGTGTTATGTGTAAGTGTTCATCACTAAGTTGATTTACCATTACTTTAGTGCTTTTATTGTTTTGTTTCCTGAGCCAACTTTTGTTCTGCTTGTTGCCATGGCAGTTTTGAATCTTGAATTTTGTGTTGTGTCTATAAATATGCAGGACAACTGGGCCTATCGCAAACTATCAGCATCAGTCTCTTCAACAAGCAAAGGTGTGCTGTGTGTGTGGATGCGTATGTACGTGTGGTGTGCACAGACCTGGTTAAATGGTGTTTTGGGTGAGTTGTGAGTGGGTGTTTTAATCTCACGGCTCCATCCATCCACACAGACCTGTTAAAGTTCATTCAGAGAGCTATCTTCTATAATAGCTCGGCTGATTCTACACTATTCCCTAAAGTAGCTTCAAAGCTACGGATAGCCGCCTAGATTAAAATCTATGGATAACATAGATTTTAAAAATCCATATGTATAATATACAATATATACAATATATATAGATATATATAGATATATATAGTTCCTTTTTTTTTCTTATATATGTTTTTTCTGAGCCAAGGTGTCAGAGCTCATTTCTGATGCAGAAGGTATAATGATGTGACACCTGTAAAGGTCTGCAGTTGTAAAGCCTTGTTTAAAGACAAGACTAGATTGTATCTTTATAACAGCATAGCACCATAACAACCCTGTTGTTTCCTAGGCTGAGCCCCCTGTGTTTTCAGTAAACCTGTTGGTGCATCTGAGATTACTCCCTGCAAGGTAAACCTCCATTTATTCATTTTTATACTTCAGCATTAGCTGCCCCATTACATCTAGCCATTAAAAAGTTATTTATCAACTGAATAAAATTTGTATGAGGGGAAATTGAATTGAATAATTCCTCAAAATTTAGAAATTTGCAACAGTATGCACTCCCTACTGAGGTTGTAGCATGTGTTACGCCATGGCCACCTGCTGTCGATGGCAGATGTGTACAGAGCTCACATATTCTGGTATTTTGTGGATTATCGAAGCCACAAGAGGTTTACCACTTGCATACTCACCCACACACGCTCGGAAATCTGCAGCAAATCCCTCAAAGCAACACACACACACACATTAAAAATCATGAAACATGTAAATATCCTACCCTCCAACAAAAATACAGTTTTATGTGCTAAAATACATTATCTACTGGTGAAGGATTACATTATAGTGTTTTTGTAATCGTTAAATGAATTAGTGTTAAATATATTACCTTTACTTTCATTAGGGTTGATATCACTACTAATTATTAGTAATCAAGTAGATAATATTTGGAAATGATTTGTATACAATTGTTGTAAACATTTAAAAAATTACTGAGATGGATGTAACTAAGTAACTAAGTATAATTTTGAGGTGGTTGTACTTCAGTGTTCTGCTATTCACTCTGTCCACTCCTATATATTTTGGAGGCACATATTTTACAGAGTACACATTACATTTGCTTGACTTCAGTTACTTTGCAGATTCAGATTATTCTAATAGGATGTTTCTGCTGACTTGTAATCAATCAGATAGTGTTATGGGCGGGGCATGCTGCCTACAGACAGAGAGAGGATGCTGCATCAGAACGAAAACAGTGCATTTTAAAATTTATGCATTTAATATACACTATATAGACAAAAGTATCGAGACACCTCTTTATTATTGAATTCAGGTGTGGTATGGAGCTTTTTTTCAGGGGTTGGGCCACTTACTTCCAGTGAAGGGAAACATCAGTACCTATCCATATAGTGTATTTATACTGATATTCAGAAAAATGCAGGATATCAGACTGATAATTAGCGAAGGCTGATAATCAGTCCATCTCTAATTCTGTCTTCCTGTTAAATGTGTGCATGCATGAATACTGGACATACACTTGACACTCGAAACAGAGATGCAGCAGGGCTTTATGTGTTTGTATGTGTGTTTTTGTGAGTCTGTGCTTGTAGCGTATGTGCACGTGTGTGTTGACAGATGAGTCACTGTAGATCTGCTGTTTACATATCCTTACTGTGTTTCCTCCAGCGCAGCAGTACAGATTATATCATGCCCTCCTCTCTAAGCTATAGCTACACCATACTGAAGATGATGTTTAAAGCAAATCAGGAATGCTATAAATGCTGGAGTGTGTTTTTCTAAATGGCACTGCAAAGAAAAGGAACTATTGAGCATTTTCCTAAAGCACAAATTGCCACTGTTTAATCCATGACTCCGTCAGCTGCAGAACTTCATGCACACACGTATTATATAATGTCTGTTTGGAAATGTGTGTTGTGTATGTGTGTCATAAAACATGTAGGCCAGGATGAGCTTAGGATGTCGCTACAGTTCACACTGCAGCTCTGTGACTCACTCCAGCTCTCTTATGGCTGACTAAACACAGCCCCCCACACCCCACCCCGCCACACACACACACACACACACACACACACACACACACACACACACACACGACTCATCGTGACTTGCTACAAATGTGCATGTTATGCACAAAACGTCTTTTGGGGACTGAACACAGATCAGTTTATTGATTAATTTTACCGTGTTGCTTGAATCTGAAAAACATTTTATGTGCTGGTATTGCTATTTGAACTTGTTTTTTAATGAAAAGAAAATGGGTTCATCTTTTTATTGTCGTGCCGCACATAAATAAACAAATTTAGATGCACCATAGAGGCAGAATTTGGTGTTGCACTCCTACATCCAATGGTGAATAAAAGTTGAATGCTGATGGCTGAGTGTGGTGCAGTGTTGTGCATTAATCTATATGGTGCTCACTCTTCTTGTGCAAATTTTTAAAACAAGAAGACACATTATGAGTCACTTGAAAATAAATTGCTGAGGTTCAAAAGAGATATTGCCACATAAGGGGTGTATAGTCAGTTAAAAAGACAACCTTTCAATGACATGAAGGTCAAGGAATATATTTCAACTGAGATAATGTCAGTGCAAACAAAATCTCTATTGAAAGCTGTTAGCTTCCAGAAATCTCAATTCCTGATGCTGAATGAACAGTCAAATCTGATACATGGGATATACAATATCTACCTTATGTTTAAGGAATAACTGCCCATTGAACATGGAGGTGTATCTTTGTTTTCTTCCACTGTGGTTTTCTAATGCCAACTTGTTCGCCTTAGTGCGGTTCAGACCAGTGTGAGATTTTCTTCCCTCGTGAATAATCTTGTTTCTCCTGCTTTGTCCTGTCATCTTCTGGCTGTTTTTTTCCCCCTCTTTTTCTTGAAGAGAATCTAAGAGCTGCAAACAGTGCAGACACTGCCTGCTGCTGCTGGCATTTAGGAATAATGCTCTACTCATGCCTTGAAATAGTGAATGAATAATGAAACAAGACATAGGGAGGAGATGTTTGTTTAGGAATGAGACATTAAATAGAGACAGAAACAAATCTATTTTGGTATCCTTTCATAGTTGCTATTTTGAATGCTGATGCTATAACGCCCTTAAGTGAAATTATCAGCAGGGTTTTATTGCAATAATGATAATTACAGACTCTATTACAGAGATCAGAGGATCATGAAAAAAATACATCCAAAACCTTATTGAGCACTATAGGGTCTCCTCACGCCTGCCCAGCCTTGGTCTGCACCATTATTACTTCCATGTGCTGATTTCTGAAACATTGCCAAAGAGCAACGCGTTCCAGTGGAGGGAATAATTTCATTGATTAAATTGGTGAATATAGTCTATAGGAACAATGAGAGAGTAATGAATCTCTGCCCGTCTCCTCTCTTCATTTCTCTGTATTTGTACTGTGCTTTGCTTGGGTTTCTTCATAGTGGTTTAGATTACAAATCAAGCCTGCCTCCCATTGTGCCACGTGCTTTTAATGGCAAAATACTGACACGGGCACATCCTCAGAGTGGGGATTACTTGTTCACTTCCACGAGAATGAATCCACCGGAAAATGTGTCAGCGCTGTCACATACATGAGCCTATAATGGAGGGAAAAGGGATGAAGAGTGGAAGACTGTTTGAGGTGGAGGGTAGAAAAGATGGATGGAAGGAAGCATGGTGGGAGAAGGAGGTGGGGCTCGTAGAGCAGGGTGGATGGTGTTTCCATCTGTGAACTCCACCTTATGCACGCTCACAGGAAACCCCTTCCAGTGGTTGCACACGGCACGCAGCCCTCCAAGGCTGCAGCACGACACACACACGTAGCCTGTGATGTAGGACGATGATGACAGGAGAGAGGAGGAGGATGAGGAGGAGGGAGGGGGTGAGACGGCGTGCCGCGTGAGAGAGTGAGTGAGTGAGCAAGCGAGAGGAAAAGGCCAGAGGGAGCGTGAGCGAGTGAAAGGGTAAGATAAGCGGAGAGAGCAGCATCTCATTCGGCTTGCAGCAGCTCAGGAGGCAGGAAGGCAGAGTAGAAGGGGGAAAGCACCAGTACCTCATCGAAGGGGGCGACACCACACCTCTCTCTCTCTCTATCTCGTTCTCTCAGACATACACTCTCACACGTCACACATGCATTTGTGAGGAGGCGTGAGGCTCAGGAGGAGGACCATCACATACATGCACGCTGTTTTGCTTAGGCTTGTCTGTGCTTTGGAGAGCTGTCTCTTGAAGACTGGACCAGAGCTGTATCCATCGCTTCATCCATCCTGTCCTTCATTTCTGCTTTCCATTCCTCCAACACAGGAGCAGCTCTCCATCAACTATCACCACGATCATTGGGACTGATCTGCTCTCTGTCATTCACCTAACCTCTGATCTCTCTGTACCCATCTCTGCCCATCTTTGCTTTTGCTCTATTAACAGCCAAGAAATCAAGAGATTTAGAGAGCGACTGAGAAACCGACCTTTTGACCGCAAACATGAACTTCCTCCGACGTCGTCTCTCGGACAGCAGCTTCATGTCCAACCTGCCCAACGGCTACATGACAGACCTCCAGAGGCCTGACCCACCTGCTCCTCCTCCCCCGACTGCTTCATCCCCTTCCCAGCAGGGTGCAGCCACGGCACCTGGCCCTGCCCAGTCTCCAACCAAAGCTCCAGCACCGTCCCAGGCACCAGCCAGCTCCCCCGCAGCTCAGGAGCGGCGTCCGAACCAGCTGGCTCAGCAGCCTCAACAGGCCCAATCCACCTCCTCCTCCGGAGGCTCTTCTGGCTTCTTCAGCTCCTTCAGCTCCATCACCAACGCAGTCAAGCAGACAGCTGCATCCGCCGCCGGGTTTGTGGAGCAGTCAGCTCCATCTCCTTCGCTCTCCAAGAAGTTCAAGATCCTGTTGGTCATCGATGAGCCCCAGCATGAGTGGTAAGTGTTCAGATGCAAATGACTTTAATGATTGGTTGAGTTTTGTCCAATTGACTGATGGGAAGTTAATGCAGTGGGTGGCTGTGTTAACTGGCACACTGTTTCCGTGTTTTTGGGGTGCTCGACAAATTTGGCATAAAAAATGTTTGGTTTATAGTCAGACAGAAGGAACATGATTTACTGTGTGGGTGCACTGGCTTAATACTGACTGACACGTATAACTGATTTTAATCTTACACGAACTGTGAAATTAATTCTTACATCCTTGTGTCTTAGTCTGTGGGTTGTTGTTTTATATATGTATATATATATATATATATATATATCTTTATATTAAACTGTAGTCTCCTCTCTCACTGAAGCTGCTCCCAAAATAGAAGCAGCTTTATTAATCTAAACAGACAGCTTTTCTCTGGGGATTTGGATTCACACATCCCAGCTCACAGCACCTACCTGCGTCTGTTTTTGTGTGTTTATGTGAACCTTTTTGACGCCAGGTGCATGCATGTTTATTCTAATATGAGTGTGTGTGTGTGTGTTAGAGAGTTATGAGTAAGTGCTTCCATCCCTTGAGAGCACAAGTTGGCTAACAGCATATTATCCTTTTCCTATCAACTCATACATCACACACTGTCATACAAGAGCATGTAGCTCTGAATAAAACATCACCTTCTACAAGTGTGGAAGAAATGTAAGCCCTAGCCTCTGTAATAGTGTTGCTATCAGAACTTGCTGCTTTTTGTTCCTGAAAATCACATTTTCTGACTATAAAGGTTTTCTGTGTGGTTGGATGGTAGATTTTACAGCTATTCATTGCTACATTATTGCTATGTTGTTTTATCTTGTCAACCTTATATTGGATGGACGTGTGATACAATGGCAACTGCATGAGACACTTTTGACCTTTTGAGTTTAATGGACGTTCAGGAGTGTCATCAAATGGCGATTATTGTTTGGCATTCCACATAAAACTGTGTTTACCGTGATAAACAAAAGAAAATGTGTGCTATGGTCAAAAGCAAAGCAGAGCAAGTGAGTAAGTGGAATTTGAGTTGAGGGTGTTGCTCTTTCCAAGCTCATGAATGAGGCTGGCTTTTAAGCCAACAAGGATAGAAGTCCTAAAGGGGCAGTCTTTAGAGTTCATAAAACAACATCTGCAGCAGTGCTGATTTTGGCAGCTATTTTCGATTTAGTCGTAGTCTTCATTTTAAAATGCTTACAAGTTTTAAGTGTTATATTTAATTTTTTTAAATTTTATTTTATTTACTTTTTTTACCCCTTCAGTTTTAGTTTGGCTTTAGTCAACGATAACAGAAAACAAATGACTTTCTAGTCAACTTGTAGGCAACATGTTTTCTCTCTTTAAATTAATTCTGTTAGGCTAATACACTGTAACACTGGAGTGCAGCCAGTGTTTTCTTTTTGAATATGCAGTTTTTGCAGGTTTTACCCACAAAAATTGCAAACAAAATAATGGAAACAGTCGATTAATATTCCTACTTGGCCTTAGAGCTAAGAGATCAGACACAAATATTTGCTAAATAAAAAGCTATATATAAATTTGTTTATTTAAAAGATTTAAACAGGCTTGAGTGCCCAGAGAGTATATGAATATGCCTGTTTGGTATGTTGTAGGTGTCTGATTCTGATTTATGCATCTGCAAAATGTAAAATGTAAATGCAATGTGACTTTTAAATATTTTGTTCCAGTTTCAGTTCTCTTTAAATTGGTATTGTGCAGTATTGCAATACCATAATACTGTCTATTCATAATACTATCTATATTACTGGAATCTGTTTTGAAATAAACTGGTTCCAGGTAAAATTCATTAAGCAATATCTGAGTTACACACACATATACCAAATTATTTTCACTGTCTAGTGCAGGGGATATGGTTTCCAACACAATCAGCACAGCACTGTCTTTAAAACCATGTATTATGCATGTGTGGACACATGCTTGAGTGCTGAGGTTCCCGTATACTGTGTTGTGTGTTGACTGAATGTGAATGATAGATCTACATTATGCTAATCCTGTATCTCTTGCTGTGAGTCTTTTGGTGATTTATGGTTGAATGGCTGCCACCATCATGATGTGAATATGAGACACTTCAGCCTGCATTCAGAAAAGAGGGGCTTGAATGCATGGCTTTACAATCCTGATTCAGCAAAATATGTAATGACCACACATTAAAATTGCATCTTTATCCTCATACATTATGCTTTTTTTCCCAGACAATGATCATTTAAATTGTAAACTGTCAAATCTGAATAAAAATAAATGAAGGTGTTTGGTTTTACTGCCTCTTTGTACCTGCTGAATACATGAGCAAGTGCAAACTACTGTACAATGTCAGGGGAAAAACTGATAGAAATCCTGCATAATAACTTATGGCCTTATTGCTGTCCTTTAAAATCACTGTTATTGATGTTGTTGAAAACTGTTATGGCCCTTTGGAATTTATTTATATGATCTGTATCCTCTAGCAATGTTTGATTTGCATGATACTGGTTTTACAAAGAGTTAATATGATTAATCTATATTTATAAGACATGGATAACACACATAGAGAAAAATATTAATAAAGCAGGTAGCCAAATAAAAGCCGGGTTTCTGGTAATGGCCACAGGCGTGGTTGACATGATCAAATAAAGGCCTGCCCCAAATACAGGCAGCAGGAAAATGTGGATGGTGGATGTCCATGCCAAATAAGCTTGTTTTACATTTCCCTCACTTTAATATAAACATGGCAGTTCATCTTTAGTGTTAATGCTGCAGTCAGATAACAGGGAAAATTGAACCAATTTAGGAATCAAAGAAGCTTCATACTAAAATATGAGCAAATTTACTTTTCAAACAGAGGGAATTAGAAAAAAGGCCTGTCTCTGATGCAAACCTGCTTCCAATAAGGCCTGGCTGATGGTAAATAAGGGTCCTAGCTACTGTTTGAGGAAATATGGTATGTAAGTCTGCACTGGCTACCAATTCATGTTATAATACAATTGCGTGCTAAGTGGAAACCGTAAAATATAACATATCGATATATAGTGGCACAGGAAGTATTCGGTTCGTATAGGACTAGAGTGCAGCTAATGAGTATTTCTGTTTGGGATTAATCTGCTAATTATTTTCTCAGTTAATTGATTGGTTGGTTTGTAAAAATTCAGAAAATGGTCAGAAATGCCATTACAGTTACAAAGTGACACCTTTGCAATCCTTGTTTTTGTTCAACTAATATAATTAAGAAATTTAAATAACTTGAAGAAAAAGTAGTAAGTACTTGCATTCAAGAACCTGAGCCATGAAATGTTTTTCTGTTAATCGACTAACAGTTGCATAGATACTTGTCTATCCATATTGGCTCTATTTGTAACAAAACATCTCAGTTTAGAACTTGTGATGGTCTTTCTATGTAAAAATCTTATTTTGTAAAGTAACTAAAGTTGTGGGTGGCACAGATAAGCGGTATGGAAAATGAATGAATGAATGAACTAAAATTGTCAGATAAATGTGATGGAGTAAAAAGTACAATATTTCCTTTGTAGTAGACTAGAAATGGAAAAGTGGCATTAAAGACTCAAGTAAAACACAAGTATCTCAAATTGCTAAAAGTTAAAAGTAATGTAATGTGACATTTAAGAAATGAAATGCAGTGAATTTGGAATTTCACAGGCTATTTTCCTTTCATTTTGTTTGTAAACAATATTTCACCCAAAGAGCTCAACATAAACATTAATGTTAATTCTCTGGGACAGAGAAGACAGAGCTTCCCTCAAAGCGTCTGGGCCAGAGAAGCATTCAGCTAAACGTTATTGATTTTCCTCTGAGCAAAGAGTGGGGCTAGAGGCTAATAATGTGGAAAACAAAATTCTACACTTGAAATTCCTACTCTGCAGTGATTCAATATGAGGTTCACATTCAGGCTATTCCTTATATATTCATTATAATGAATGCATATTTGGTTTCTTAGCTTTAAGATGCCAGTACATTCATTTGGTGGACGGTTTTGTCCAATATTTGCATTTTATCTCTGTTGGCACTCATCCCAAAGCTGTTGGGCAGACTACTGTGATAACTTCTATGATAACACATGATTTAGAAACCATTATAACATGTATGTACTATATATTTGTACAACATTTCACTCTGAAAGGCACATTTGGTTTAGGTTTCTCTGAATCAATCCCAGTTTACCATAACACCCCTGAGTACCAGAACACTTGCCATCTGACAATCTAATACAAACAGGTCACGCTCCCATGCTGATGAATTACAAAGAAGCTTTGATGAACAGATTGATGGAGGGACTAAAATGGATGGGCATGCATTTATTTATTATTAGTTAATTTTGCCTGTCAATTATGATGAACTAAAACACCCTAATAACCATTGCTCAGTGCTTTGATTTTGACAGACTTCTTCTGTTCTCCAATTTATTTAAGTTCTTTTCATAAATCCATCTAAATTTTGCATTTTGTTGCACTCAAAATTAACATTAAATGTGCAAACATGCTATAATGCAGACATCCCTGTTAAAATAGCTGCACCACAGTTATTGACAGCTCATTCTCTGAGCTCTCAAAAATCAACTGTTCTACACTGATGGTTTCTGTGCACCAAGATAACAGACCACAATGAAAAAGCTGCGAGATGAGTGAATGTTGAGCATATCAGCCTGCTTGTGTGTTTGTTTGTGTGTGTGTGTGTGTGTGTGTGTGTGTGTGTGCTCATGTGTGTATGTGTACAGATATTCCTGCAGTTGTGGGAACAAAAACCAGGATTTGGCAAGTGATGTTTATGGTTAAGGTTAGGTGGTGATTAAGCCTCCAGGAAATGAATGTTAGCCTGTGATGTCCCCAAAAGTGATGGCTGTGTGTGTGTGTGTGTGTGTGTGTGATTTAGACTTTATGTAACAGTCCCAAAGGGGTAAGAGACCGTGCCCTCCAGGGTCTTTCAAGGTGATGCTGGCGCAGAGGGGAGGATTGAGGAAGATGGAGGGAGAAGATCTGGGAATCTCCTTTCATCGCTCTTTCTTCCCTGTTTGTCTCACCATCTCTATATGTGTTTTTCTTTGTCTCTCTGCTTTTTTGCTGTCTCTCTCTGCCTTTTATCATGACGGTCTCTCTGTGCGTGGCTCCAGAGAAAGTGTTCCGGGTTCATGATGTGATACAGTAATGAGAGGAGACGTGGTGATTCAGCAGTTTCAGCCCAAAGGCTACATCTGCTCTCTTTCCTTTGCTGTCTATATCTGTGTACATCTCTCCCACTCCCTTTTTCTGCTCTCCCTTTCTTTATCGCTCTATTTATCTGTTGTGAATGAGGATGTACTCTGCAGGTTTTGCCTTAATACCATTGAGCGTATTTACCACCTATTTTGCATAAATACCCACCAGAGCAGACTATTTTTGACTGTTGACTTTTCAAAATGATTCATAATGGAGTGTTTTGTTGGTTTGACTCCAGGTTGACGCACAGTTCTCTGGCAAGCAGGGATTGGTGGTGAGTGTCACCCAGTGGCCCTGCAGCCAAAGCCTGAGCTTTAACTGCTTGGTATTTAAAACATAATGATTAGCCAGCCAGCAACAAATACCAGCCAGCAAATACCAACATAGCTCTGCTTTACAGAAGTGGGGATATAAAAACATTATTTTAATTAGCAATTGTTCCTGCATCAGCTTGTGAGATTGTTAGAAACCAACTCTGCACACTTTGGGCTGTGGGGCTGCTTCGGCCTTGTCACTGATCTGGTTGACACAGCTTTGAATTTTAATGTGTTTTGGACACTGCGCAAAGGAGCTCAGGATCACTTTCTGTGTTCATTGTGTGGCACTGGAAAACACAGACTAATTATATGTTATGATCCAGTATAGACCGCACCATGCAAAATAATTGGCAACAGGAAGACTCTTATTTGGCGTGCAGGTGTGCTCAGGTCAGGACTGTAACCCTGAGGTGCATAAGGTGGATAAAGCTGTGAAAATACATCATATTTCTGTATGGGGTTTTTTGATTTCCTTTGGTTGCAGAGCAGAAAACAGAAAATGTTTTCATTTACATATTTTTGGTATGATGACATTAACCTGAAATGAATGCTCGCCTGTTCATCTTCTTGGTTTCGACCTCCTCATGTCTTGTACCTCTCAGCTGTTGCTATACAAGACCAAAAGGGATTTGTTCAGCCTAAGAGTGATGATGATACAGAAACAACTCCAATGGAGCTTTCATTAATCTTAAAGCTTCAGTTGGCTGTGTCCATGATCCAGGCAAAACCAGTGCAACACCTTCAGCTTCAACCTGCTGTGTTGGATCACTCTGCTAAGCCTCTCTCTCTTGCCGTGCCTTCGGCCCTTTGCTGGCCCAGGGTAGAGTGCCCCAGGCTGCAGAGGCAGCTGCAACGCCGCCTAACAAAATGCTGCATTTCAACTACCTCTGTAACACCCTAATTCAGTGGCGGGGAAACAGCAGAGGACCTGATTTCTACAGGGGGAGGGACTCTTATTATTGGACCGCCACACTGAACCGCCACATTGACCTCTAATAACACGGAAAAGGAAATTGGATGTGCTCAGCTTTGTGCGAGTGCACACACGCCACTGTCCTTCACAAAAGTTATTTCCCACTGCCAGTCAATGTAGCCTGTATGAAGAAACAATACCTCGTGTGTGTGAAATTTTAAATGCAATCAATTATTCAATCGATTATTATTCTTTAAAAAATCAAATATTTGTGATTTGTTAGCAGAACTTTACATTGGTAGTATTTCATTAGTATTTCAGGCAGATTTCATTATTAGCATTTTCTAATATACTTAATATTCCATAGGCCTACTGTCGCTGTGAGCAGTACATAAGTAAACAAAGGGCTTGCGCTTGCTCCCAGGAGACCAGACTATTAGTGAATGCAGATTTGTGGCACTGGGTATGTCAATACAGACTAAGTAATAATCAACATTAAGCAGAGCTTTGAGATGAGACCCTGAGGCCTGTTAGGGATAAAGATGTCAAGAGAGGCAGTTAGCCTTTTAGCTCATTTGAATGCAACAGGAGGGAAAATATCCCCTTTGTGTATTGGTAAGTACACAGGTTTCCCTTTTACTTTTTCATGACTTTGCTCTTGTTTCACACTTTCAACTGTGGCAGACATTTTGTAAAGACAAGCACTTACTGTCTGTGCTACCTTCATAAATGTGCACTTCAACAGGCTGTTAAGCTAAAAGAGCCAAACAGCCTGAGGGGATGTATCCCAAAAAATGTAATCTACCAGTGTTCAAGGAGCCACAGACAGTAGAATAGACTGAACGCATGGTTAAAATGAAGGATGACGAAACAAAGCAAAGGTGATCTCTTGTCAAAACAAGGAACAGGAAGTAGCACTGGGGGGATTGGCCTTCTCGTGAAGCACTGTGCACTTTAACTTCAAAAATTCATTAAAAATGTCTTCTGTGAGGTAGGTTTATCAATTCACTGTTGAATTTAGGGTATGAGGGTATGTTATAAACTCATTTTACCCTGTAATGTTAATCTTAACAATCTTAACTGTTGTATTATTGTTTTTAAATAGGAATTTGCATCTCAATATTTGCCCTTTATATTTTGTAATTATGTATGCTCTGTATTACTTTTAGCTTACGATATTGTTGGCTGAAGAAAAGATTTCCATTTAAAAAGATTCCCCTTCAAGGTGGAAAATTCAAATGGAAACATCAACATTAACCTAGCCAAACAAACGTTTATTAATACATTACACAGGTGCACTCAAGTTAGAAAATTTACTCAAGTTATCTCATGTAATAATTAATAGAACTTTCAAATATTATAAAAATATATTTGCACTAATAAAATATTGAAGAGAGAGGTCAGTCAAAAGATTTAACTCAAGGACATTATACTGCCTTCATGGGGTGTAATTTGAATTTACTGCTGAGTGAATGTACTTCACTCAGCATTTTATGCACATCAGTAATATGCTCAATAATGATATCAAAATCATCTTATCTTCAGTGATAAGAGCATCAGGTGAAAGATCAATGCCTCAACATGCCAGTTATTTCATTTTGTTTATTCAGTCTTACATTTTGACCTTTAGTCTGATTGGGGCATGTGCATATTGTATAAACAGACCTCTTCAATCTTCTTAAATAGCCTCTTTAGTAGAATGAAGAGACCATACTAATGAGCATCTTATTAACAGGCCAGTTCTGTATAGCAGCATGTGGGGTTTCACAAAAGATGTGCTTCTTTTTAACTCTGTCACAATATATTTGCATTGCATTCAATTTTGGGAGACAAATAAAGAAGTGTTTAGTAAAATTCTTCTGGTTAATCAGCCAAGATAAACTAGAAGTAATGAGGTGGTCATGGCTCACTGTGTCTTCCTATGGCTGTATATGCTGCAGCTGACCAATCTGCTGTTTTTAAGTTAAGTCCCGTAGAAAATGACCATTTGTGTAATAAGCAGGTTGAATTGTATTGATTCATCAGTGTTTCTGTTGATTGTATTTGTGTTGGTTGCCACTCTGAGTCCTCTACAGTAGCCTATTCCAGAGATAAACTTGCTGCTATGCATAAGGCATAGTATGGCCCTAGGAGGGCCATAAATGAGACCAATGAGGAATAGCCTACTGTTGCTATGGCAACAGGTAATCCTCCTTGTTTTTCTGCACAAGTTGCTCAAATAGGTACGACAAATGAGACATCAAAGTTCACTCATAAAGAATATAAATTTTCTCATCTCACACTTCAGTGTCTCTTTATTGTTGTCTCTCATCTTGTTTCAATCTTTGTACACATTTGATGAGCATGAAATGCAAGGTACAAGATTTATTAATGAATTCAGCGAGGAGCCATGACAAATTACTGATCAGTCTATCATTCAAGTTAAGGTATTTGCATACCTGCATCTTTCTGTCATTGTTAACGAGTGTTTCAACAGATGACTAAGACACAAATGTTTGCTACACCTAATTTTTCTTGGCTCAAATAGTTTAAACTACATTCAAAGGTGGGGTGAAAGGCCTGCCATCATAGGCGGGAGACGTGCTAATCATTTAAATGTGATTATCACATCCCCACCCGCAGAGCACATCTTCAGACAGCCTCTCCTGGAAGAAGAAAAGAAAAGAAAAAGTGCTTAAGAGAGTTCACATGCTGCCAAATTTCTCACCTCCACACACATGTCGGATGGTTCACAAAGTTATACAAATTGCTGGACAAATCAGCTGTCCAATTCCGATGTTGAAAAGGTGGGGAAGCTGTCTGTCCATCCAACAATCACCTCTGTTGAAGCATACTGCCCCCAGGAGCTTTGCTGGGCTCTGGTTTTGGTGTGCTGACCACAATTTGAACACAATCTACCCGATCAGACTTTTCCCCATACACAATCAGTACAAGAAGGAGATGATGAAATGACGTTATTTTCTGAGCATTGCAAGCACTCTAAAGTCACTCTTGATCTGAACTAAACTTTCACAATTACTGCCAATAACAATGAAAAAGACTTAAGGTAGCAGCAGTACATCATTTTAATGCTCTTATTGTGCGCAGTGAGTCAGCACAAAGTCACCTGCTGAATGAGAAAGGATGAGCGCACATGGTTAATGGGTACAAACGCCAAAGCCTGATATTTTCAGCTCATGCACCTGTTGAGGATATAGTTTGTCCTAGTTAATTTCATCTTTTAACATAACCCTACTTGTATGTATGTTTGAATATTTTGTCTCTGCTGTATACTTTGCCTTCAGTGCTTGTCCCTCTGCCTGTTCTGCCCTGAGATGCTACAGCACACGAAATTCTCCTTTGGGGACAAATAAAGGAATATCTTATCTTGGAGGGGAAGTAGGAGTTTGTAGACTTGACATCTGCTGCTTGTAATTCCTTGTGCCAAAATTCTACTAAATATTTGATCAACTTTACAAAATAACATGAAGAACTGCCAGAGCTGAAAGAAGATTAAGCCATTTGTCAGATGAACAATATCAGTAGAATCAGTTCTGCACTTTGTACTTTGTATTTTGAAAATGCAAAAAGGTCTACTGACATTCTTAGTAGTGATAATCAGCACCGTTGACAATGTTCCCAACGGAAATAATGAGTTACCACTGCTAGTTGAGCTAGTTGTAAACATAACTCCATGTGCTCATGAAGACCGTGTAATTGGTGGAAAGCCCCAGAAAACACCAGCAAGAGGACTTTGAGTATATTTGTATTGATTCTGAAGATCTTTTTAGAATGTCCATCTATGTACTTTTTATCGTTAGGTAGACTAGCACGAGACGCAACATGCAACTCATTCATAACTTCACAAGTTCAGCAAGCTGTAGATTATTGAGTTACCAGGGATTTTAGCTGTCAAGTAGCTTTTTTTGTGTCCATGATTAGAGAACATCACTGTGGATCCATCAACATGCCGGTGTGTTTGCGGCCACAAATAGTGTTTACGAAAAAGGTAACCTCCTTTGTGTCCTCCTGCTCCTACTGAAAATGAAACATTTTTCAGTTAATTGGCTGCTCAATACTGTAATACAGACGCTGAAGAACTGGTGGTTCTGTGGTCCTGATCTCGCTTTACACCTCTGTTGTATGATGTATTTACTCTCCTGTCTACTTTAATCAGTTTGGTCTGATCTCATAATAATAATCCTTTAACTTCTGAATACAGAGGGTGTATGTGTGTGTGTGTGTTTTGTGTGAGTAAGAACAGTATAGGAACTTGCTGTGATAATATAATTGGTACTGGAGAACGAGTTATTATGCACAGCACAATACGAATATTTAACTAACTCCTTGGCTCTACTTACAGAGTAAAGGACCATAACAGCAGTGCACACACATGCACATAGAGACATAGACAAAAACCCCCTCAACTGACCACCACAGGAAACATACTGCACATAAATACCAGCAGCAGTCACAATACTACAGAATATTGACATGTATTAATTATTCATTTCTACCGAATGGGATTTATACAATGGATGATTTGCTGTGCCCACAGGCATGGCTTTGCTATCTGATTAATCACTCACGTTGGTGTAATTTCTAAAAATTACAGTAGAGGCTATGATATTATTATTGTCTATATGAACAAAAAAGTAGACCCCTCCTTAGTGTGTGGACAGATGATTTGACCTCCTTATTATTTGCCCTTAATTTGACCAAATTGAGCACACATCATCATATGAGGGACTGCATACTGGGTACAGCAACTACTCAATGGTATTTTATTTTTCACACACACAGATGGAAAAAAATGAGAAGAAGAAGAAGAAAATGTGACAACAGTGGTTTTGCACTGCTTTCATATCTTCCTGTTGTCTAAATTCTGTTTATCTCAGATCTAACAGAAACACAAAGACACACGTGGTCCATCTCTTCTGTCCTAGTTACCATGGAAACATACTAATTAGATTGTTTTGGAGTTTAAGAGGCAGGCATACAAAATGTGTTGACATCATTATTGCACAGTTGCAGCCTATTAAAACTGCTCATACTGCAACACACTTTCCCTGAACCTGGGTAAGTGCATTCAACAATTAACAAGGTTAATTGCTCCCCATTATACTTGACCATTCTGCTGTACTGTAGTTACCAGTCCAATTTTTGTGTATGTATAAATATGAGGACTTTAATGGTGCCACTCAGAGTGACCCTCATGCAAGAACATGTTGTATTCTTATCATAAAATTCAGCTTGAATTCAGCTTGAACACCTGTCATCAAAAAACAACAGATAAAAAGGCAAGTTGAGCAAATTCAGTAGTGATATTAGAGGGCCGTCAGCTGTCAAAGATATGTCGTCAGATCAGTCCTATACTGTGGTATTCGCAAGCCAGGTTTCTATCCAAATGTAGTGCATATGATTTTTCAGAAAATAAAATCCGTGTATGTTTTCATCCACTGCTGTTATGCAAACATTAATAGATGTGTGTGGTACTAATGTTCCATTCAGGTGCCATTAAATCAGTGTAGAAGATGATGCTGTCGTGAGACGATGCAGTTAAAGCTGGACCACTTGTGAATTTTATTAGCTTCTCAGACAAAGTTTTAAATTATGAGTGAAGACTATAAATTCTCTTAAATCACTTGTCTGTGCCACTTAAGCATTAATCTGTTCATACATGTTGTTCTTGAATGACATGAGTTCTGTGTGGCTTGCAGCTAAGCCATTAAATAATACTCTAATTGTGCTGAAAGTACACATAATTTGATCAGCTCAGCAGTAGAGCAATTCAATAAGCTGACTGGGCAAGGGTTTTTTCCCTTGAGCCAGCCCTGAATGTGCTCAGAGCGCAGAACAGACCTTTGGAAAGAAGAACCTACCTGACTGCATATAAGTCTGCTGTGTGATTAAACACGGGGCTGAGGGCTGCCCAATTTAACTCTGAGGTTGTGTAGATTCCTTGTGGCACAATTTAGATGGAGAGTCATATCTGCGAGCTGTATCCCTTTTGTCTAAGAGCTGTGAGAGGAGTAAGTTCAGTCTGCTTTTGTCTGTCCTTCATTAAGCTGTGGTCGATGTGTAACACTGTTAGTTTTGGAGTCAGCAGGGAAGCAGAGGTCTTTGACAGATAGAGGAAATAGGGAGTAAAGGGGAAAAAAAGAGAAAAAAAAAAACGAGACAAGAGAGCAGATGTAATGACAGAGATGGTGGTAAGAAAGGGGGAGACGAGAGGGAAGATGGAGGGAAAATGAGCTCAGCAGAAATAGAGATCCATCCATAACCATTAGGTACTTATGGTGTATAACAAGAAGCTGTATCAAATGGGGCTCTAGGCTTTTCTCCCCTGTCTTCCCAGTGTCTGTTGTGCTCTCTCTCTCTCTTTCCTTCTGACTTTCTCTCGCTGTTTCAGTTCAATCCATATAATGAGAGGCTCCTATCCATCACAGGATCAGATAGGCCTAAAGCCAGTCTGATCCACAGGCTGCTAGGCTCACTACTGACTCTTGGTGTTGCCTGCGCGTTAGTTTTCAAGTGGGACCTTTTGTTTTATAACTAAAAGTCAGATACAGCACAAGACATTTCCTGTTGGTAGTACAAATGTATGAATTTGACCAAGGAGTGTGTCGAAATGGATTATCTCTTTGAACAACACATGGTTGCAATTGCAGGATAGAATCTCAAAACATAAAAGTGCAATGCATTTATAGCATTCACACATATTACAATAAAAAAGGACCTGAGAGAAAACTTAATTATTTAAACATTTCCGGAGGAAAGTGTTTTGAATGTGGTACTTGAATGATTGATAGTAGTGCAGTTTTTCCAAGTACGTGATTGAACTAAGCAATATGGGAATGTCCACTTTCAGCTAATCCAGATTAAAGCACTTCATAATATTGATGCAGAAAGAAAAAACAATGTTGTCCTAAAATCTCTGCCGGCTGAGTCACAGTGTACCTTTATGTCACCCTAACCTCATCATCGGTACTGACATTAGTTGCAGGAAATTATAAGCTTTGGCAGTGTTTGAAAGGCGAGGTTCTACTGGGGCTACTGGTGTACTGTACTATTAATCAGATGAAGTGGTTTAGATAATGAGACAGCTCTGACCTTGACTCGACAGCATTTTGTCATCACTTTCTACTGTGCAGCATGCCAGAGTACTTAAAGTACCACACAGCAATAGGGAACATGCAGACCCTACACACATATTATGCTATACAATACAGAAGCTGCTTCTCTTGACCATTAGTTCTGCAACATCTGCCAGATTTAGCATCTGCTGAAACCTGTTCCTCTGTCAATTTTAAGAGCCAAACTGAAATGCCACATAGAAATGCCATTTTTTACAGTAATCACTCAGTAGTACAGCAGCATTAAAGACAGCAAATGGAAAGAGGTAATAGGTGAATATAGCTGTGACTTTTCATTCACTGAGGCCTGATTGGCTAGCCAGCCTTTCAGGGTTTTAGCCAGCTGCAACATAGCATCAAATAGTAATTCTCTGGGGTTTTAAATTGCTCAGTTGACCATATGGTGTAAGATGCAATGGTGCATTTTGGCAGGAAATACAGTACAATTCACTCAAATACACTCACTCACACACACACACACACACACACACACACAGCCATGCAGTAAGTTCAGGGTTTCATGTGTAAAGTATTTCCCTTGGTGTTTTGGAACGTAATGGTGACAACATACACAGTGATGGAAACAGACTAGTTTCTAGCATTGCATTGGAAAGACGAATGTCTGGAAAGACTATTGTCTTTGCGGTGTTAATCAGGGATGTCTGCGGGGGCTGTGTTGCCACTAGCCTCAGCTTAGCTTGATTTACTGGTAACTGGATTTGCAGACAATGACTAAAGTCAAAGACAAAGCTATAGCATGAGTTAAAACACGCAAGGAATAACTTGATAGTTACATTTCCTTAAATACTTTTTGGAAAATAATCTTCTGGAAATTGTGCAAACAGCTGCAATTCAAAACCAAAATTTGGCATTTAGAAATGTTGGTGTTGATCTCTGGACCTTCAAATAGCGCATTTGAAAAGAGAACTGGCCAAAATGTAAAATGTCTCTCTCCTGAAATGTCCTGAGTCTAAACTGCAAACCTCACAGAATAACCATCTTTTACTCACAGTTTGTCTCTCTCCCTCCCTCACATGCGTACACACACCACACATGGTGCGCTCATGACGTGCAGCACTGCAGTAGGTGTAAGCGTCAAACTGTCAATATGGAGACACTATAAACTGCAAAGGCCAAGCGGAAGAATGCTGCTTACTGTCGACTCTCTGTATAAACAAACTGTACACACATTACACAGCACACACAACAAACACTGATACACTCATGGTGCGATACGATGATGTTGTATCAGTTAAGTAACCGTTAACTCAGACCTGCTTTCAGTTGAATCAAAAGACACTCCAACTTTGTCCTCTCAATTATTCCCAATCAAGACTAATCATGTCTTTGGGGATTTTACAAGTCGCAACGGCACAGACAGACTGAGAGGCAACAAACATAACCGAAAAGAGCTAATTGCATGTAATGAACCGAGCGGTGCAAGAGGTGAGTTTGAGAAGGTGATATTAAAAAGACGACATAAGTGAATTTACCGTTTCGCTAAGTCAGAAGATGTCAGAAGCCTTTATTGTCATTGTACAAGGAATACAACGAAATTGTAACCCAACTCTTAAGTCCTGCACATCGAAATGCAGACTGCCCAATCATGGCTTAGCACCAGCCTGCTCTGACCAGGGTTTCACAGCTATGCAGTTGTGTTTCACAGACCCTTATACAATTGTTTCAGATTCCCTTCATTTTCAAGCCAATTTTATAGATTTCAAGGTTAGAATTTGTGGCCAGGGACATGCACAACAGTGATACTCATTACCTGGAGGTTCAGAATAGATAAGAAAAGCTTTAAAAAAGGTCAGTTGTGAAAAGTATGTAGGTATAAGTTCAAATAAGTACAATGTACATAAAAATATAATGAAATGTATAATGTTATATGAACTCATTTTGGGGTTTTTAGTTCTTTCTTTCTTTTTTTTCAGGAAATATTTTTTGACCCTATTTGTCCTCCTGCCTCTTTTTATTTTTCTGACAGTCATTGTTTTGGTGTTTTCTGTGACTACAGTTATTCATCCTGTCTGCTTCAGAGGTCCTATACATCAATCAGTCGTTAAGTAATTGAACCACTGTATGTGATGTGCCAGGAGTGGATGTGACTACACTTTAAACTATCCTCTAAAGGAATAATTACCACTCCAGTATAGAGACTGGGCTGAGAAAAAGATGCTTTTTCTGAACCTGAAAACTAATTGTGGGGGCTGCTTTCTGTTCTCTGTAGATAAATGTGTGTGTGTGTGTGTTTCTCCATATGTACATGTACTGTAGGTGTGGGCTTGAGTGTGTGGGTTTGCGGTGACTGACTGTGTGTGTGTGCGGCCATGCTTAAGGCTGCCTTCTGCATATAGATCCACCATTTGTACGTTTGCATTTCACACTCCTCGGGGAAAGTCACATGACATGTCTAAGCATGTACTTTTCCAGAATGGTTTAAAGAATTATAACAAGAAAAAGTCACCATTTAGCTGTGTCCGTGTGTGTGTGTTGTGCTCTTGAGTCGTGACCAGAAACATCCTTCCTCCTGAGCACGTCTCCAACACCCACATTATGGTTGTGCTGCTGCTGAGAGGGAGCTGCAGTATATACTGTATTGTGCATGTATTTGCTTGTCTTACTGCATGATGTCGCAGGAGCAAACTGCAGAGAGGAAGCTGTGGTGAAAGAGTGGATAACTCTCTCCAACACTGCAAGAATCCTCAAAACATCGATTTCCAACTGGCACAAACCCAACTCTTAAGGCAGTAGTGATGAGACTTGATTGGCCACATCATCTGCTTGCAGCTTCCTCCTCACAGGTGGTGTGGATGCTGTGGAGATTGAGTTTAACCCTCTAGAGTTCAGTAGCAAGCAGTTTATCATAGACAAGACGGGAGTGAAGTGGTCCTCGGGGTCAGGACCAAAGGCCTTCCTGATCAAAGATTAACATGACTTTTGGCCAAGACCTGACATTTGTGCCTTATATATCATCTCTATCATCTGTGCCTCTGCTCAACCTGCTTGGTTTGTTGTTCTCTAGTCATCAAACCAATCCTTATCCTCCTCAACAAAATGTCGCCATAGTTACACCAGCAATTTCCCTGTGACAATGAGCTATGATAATAAAAAAAACAAAAGAAACAAGAGACAGCCCAGAGGAGAAAAATTACTTCATGTTAACGTTTATTACCTCTTTTTCTTTTCCTTACTCCATAGCATTTTCTTGTGTTTATTTGTTCCAGTTAATTCTCCTACCAGGCACTGGCTTAGAGCAGGGGTCTCATCTTTAAAGATGTTGTTTTACTGATCATTTCTGACAGGGCACTCCTTACCAAAATGGTCCAGTAGATCACCCCAACTGATAGTCGTGACACGACTGCAATGTCTGCAACATAAATTCTTTGGGCTTTGACCATCAAACTTACATCCGGCAACAATGCTTCTTTTGCCACTCACAGAGGTGGACCTCAGGCGAACTACTGGACCAATTCCGAAACGTTTGGTAAACACAGGGCCCAGGTTTAAAAATATCAAATTTCTCCTTTAAGCAGGTACAATTAATCCCATTTGTAACTTACACACCTGTGATATATTAGTCTCAAATCAGTTTCTTAAATTGACTGCACCTGCCTTGCGATTTTTCTAATCTCAGGAGAATAAGGTTTAGGTTTAGTCAGGAATAGCCATGGACCAGAACGTATTATCTGTTGGACTCAACAGATCCAAAAATGGAGTTTGGGTGTGTTGCTGCAGCATTGAATGAGGTCCTGTTGAAGATCAGAATTGATCATAAGTCCATTTTGAAAAGCAGCCTCTTTCTCGTGTGCCCACAGTGTTCCTGAAAACTCTTTCAGGTTCTTAGCCTTGAATAAAACTCATGATTAACAAGGTAATTAAGAGCTACAAGTCCCACAGATAGCAGAGGTCAGGGAAAATTAATCTTGTTTGGTCCCCTGAGACACTTACATGATTTTATTAGTGTTCATTTAGCAGAGGTTAAGTTGTTACTTAATTAGAAGTCATGAATGAACTGTCAGGCTCAACATAAGACAGTATGGATGAGAACATTCTAGGGTGACTATTGGAGTATTTTGCTCATAAAGATTATATGGCTTACGATAAATCGTGTACGCATGTAAATGAAATGAATTTAAAAATTAAATTAATAATTAATGAACAACAAAGTTTGAACTTGAGGCAGAGACATGAGAAGATGTGAGCTTCTTTAAAAATCTGTCACCAGATTGATGTGTGTTACTGAATGATTTTTGTTAAAAGTTAATGTCTATTAAAACTGTTTACTGTTTCAGGGGTATTTGCTGAAATAGATTCTGTTCTGAGCAGCTTCAGGAACGTAACTATACTTGAAATGATCAGTGAAAGAGAAAATGTTACAGCTGATTTTCAATTTCCGGCGGACAAAATGCAAGCACAAAGTCGTTCTTGGTGTGTGAAAAAAAAATGTATTGTGACAAAATGACACCATCAGAGGTGTTCTGGAGTCATTTTTGGCATAATTCAAGAATACCACACAGTGTTCTGTGCAGTCTTGATATGAAAGCTTAACTGCGTTATGGCATATTGGCATGAGACAGATACAGTATAATTCCCTGCAAAATGATTTCTATTAAATGACAAACAGCACCCTGAAGAAATACGACGCAAGAACGAGAAAATGCAATTTGTTTGTTGAAGCCCTTGGCTTCTAAACAGAAGTCTAAACAGAATCACCGTGTGGCCTCGTGTCATGGCCAATATGTATGCAAGGAGAATAATTAAATTTCAGTCTTTGGGAGAGAGTGAAGAGAGAAGACTGAGGAGAGGAGAGGCCACGAGAAAAACAAAGAGAGGGCAGGATGGGGTTCCACCTTCTGTCTGCGTCGTCCCTGGGTGTTAGAGAACATTATAACTGCAGGGATATGTTGTATTTATGAAACTGTGAGAGCACATTTGGGTAGAGAAATGTGGTGTTTGAAAAAGAACATGTTTAGAGCTGAAAATGGTGGATGGAGACAGAATGAAGGCAGACGGGGGAAAAAAAGATGCTGAGAAAGCAACAAAGAGTATAAAAAAGGCTCAAAAGGGCGAAAAGGATAAATGAGTGGAGAGAGATTGTGTGTGTGTGTGTGTGTGTGTGTGTGTTTTTGCGTGGTTGTGGGTGGGAATGTAAGAAGCAGGGGGTTAGAGAGAGACAGGTCAGTGCTGAATGGTAACCGGAAAAATTTGCGACACGTGTCTCCATCGTCCGGCTGAGCTCCACGGCACATGACTGCCCCAGGGCTTCTGCACTCAGCCATGTCATGGCTCACTGGTCTCACACACACACACACACACACACACACACACACACACAGCAGGACAGAGTGACAGGAAGATGAGAGGGTGAAAGAGCAGGGTAGAGAGAGAGTGAGGTTACAGAACAGAGGAAAAGGAGACTGAGGTGTAGAGAGTCGAGTGAAGGAGTGAGAAAAGACCAGAGAGTCAGGAAATATTCCCACTGACATCAGTACCAAACGCTGCGGCTGTTTGAAACCATCCCCTTGACTCATTTGTGATTTGTGCACAGGTGAGCCTGAATACCCCCGTAAATTAAAGCTTGACTTTATTCAGTAGAGTGTGACTGGAGAGACGTGGTGTTGGCTGAGTAATGAGAGTACAGCAGATCCCTAAGACGGAGCTACAGTGAGGCCAGCGAGTCTCAGTGGGGCTGCCATACTGCCTGTGGCTTGTTGAACTTCAAAGGGCTCAACTTGTATTATCCTATATGTGTTTGACTCTGTACATTGATTGTAACAGGCATAGCCTGAAGTGGAGGGTGGTGCTTTAGAGAATATTCGATTAATCAAGAAAACTGTTGCCATACTAATCTAATATTCTCTCTGCTGATTTATTGTATAGCAAGCGCTCAACATAACTACTCTCTAAATGTACTCTGAGGTTCTTGTATTTACAAGGCCATTTCCTTTTTGTGTCGTTTATTTTGTCTTTTTTAGCAAAAAAGGTGAGATGTTTGTGCTTGTTCCCATGCATTTTCTGAACACAGATGGGACCCAAGAGCAGAACATGGACGTGAGAATGTTGGTAGAAAAGATTTGTTATTAATAAAGAAAATACGGATGAAAGGCTGCTGGTGGAGAATGAATGAGAATGAGAGCCAGTGGCTGCAGCAGAGGAAAGGGAGGATGGTGAAGTGGTGCTTGACTGGACGTGAGCGTGGAGGGAGGGATGGCGTAGCATGGCTTCCAGGAGCAGGGAGTCTGGAAAGTTGCTGACAGGCAGACAGATGAGCAGGGAGACTAACAGACTAGTGGTGATCCTGAAACACAGAGGTCGTGGGCAGGTTAGCACACAAAAACACAGTGTTCACATTTTTCTTTTCGTTTTTGAAAATGCAAATATCTAAAAGAAAAAAATGTTGAATGAAATAATTATTCTATTATTCATCCCTTTATTGAGGCACTGTGACAACAAGAGTTCATTTGAGTTGTGATGAGGCATTTCTTTCACTCATCATCTGGAATATTGGCTCCACTACACTGGCTGTCACTTTCTTTTAGTATTCATTCTAAAATGTTAAACACGGCCTTGCGTGCTCTGGCGCTGGAGCAGATAACTGATCTTCTGATGGCTACGACCTCCACAAATCCCTCTGGTCTGCCAATTTAAATTGTTAAAGCTGTGGCATTTAAGCTTAGAGCAGGTTACAGCTTTTACTGCAGCGGTTGCTTGGCTCTCAAACAGCTTTCCACTTGGGAGTTCAGGTTCAGCTGACACTGTCTTGGTTTCTAAATCCCATCTTAAAGGGATGTAAACTTATATTTACCTTCAGTGTTACTGAGCAATTGCATTGTGTGCATCCGTCAGGTCAAATAAATGTAGTGCATGCTTTTTTTTTTAATTTTGTTTCTCATAAAACATTTGCCAAGATGCTTTTAAGTATTTTAAATCCAGCATCCAGTTCTTCTTCTCGGTCTTTGTTGGTGCATTGCAGCATGTCTTGGCTTGATCATATATTTATCATTATAATGTGATGCTGTTGACAGATTCTTGCTATTATTGTTATTATTATTATTATCTTTAATATGTCCACAGAAAATAAATTTAGGAGATCTGGTGTCAGGATTGCCTCCCTACTATGCATCTTGTTTTCTAACCTCTTGTACACACTACAGGAGACTATATATGGTCCCACGTTGTCAATCCTGATGTTCCAAAACTCTCATTATTCATACGCTACAAGCCCTAAACTGAACATTTTCAAGCTTTGTGTAGTAATTCTCTATAGGCAGATTTTCAAAAGGAGGATGGGAGGGATACAAGCATCATCTCATTGACATTCTGTACACTAAGTGTGAGTCTCTTTTTAAACTCTTTCCCTCTATCTCTGACAAACACACACACACACACACACACAATGCTGGGTGCAAGATGCAGCTAATAAGTTGCTCTGAACCAGAAAGAAACCATTATGTCACAAGCCATTATGTAGAACAATGAAAGGAAACCACATTAAGGGTTTTTTGTGTTTAAGCATGCGCAGTGCGTTCATGCAGAGTTGAACAACCCCAGTGAGTCTCTCTTTGAATCTCACATCAGAAGCTGATGTTCAACAGACTGTGTGTGTCACTAATTGTTTTTTTTACTCAGATGTGTGTTCTTTGTCCCTGTACGGATCAGTTTCTGATGTTTATATTATATTTGGTATGGCGTTATGTGAGAGGATCAGTTCCATGTTTATATCTGTGTGATAAATATGAAGCTGGAGTCAGCAGCTGGTTAGCTAGAAACATGCCTAGAAACAAGGAGGAAACAGCTGGCCTGGATCTGTACAGAGGTCACAAAATGCACACCTCTACACCTCTGAAGCTCCCCAGTAAGCAGGTTATATCTTGTTTATTTAATTGTGTATTGCGTGTGTAAAAATGACATGTTTGTGGCATGCAGGAATTTGAAGCAATGATGACAAGAAGCCATCTCTCATCTGCCTCTAAAAAGATCAAGTTTTGGCTAAGTTTAGCCAACTTGAGGTGTTAGATGGGAGATGAGATACAAATCACAGTCTGGTGTAAAAGTGAGAGAATTTTCCTGCACAGAGAGGGTGAAAAACTCCCACTCTCTCCTCTGATAAACTGGCCACAGTCACATCTTTTCCCCGGTAGTTTTATCTGCACCAAAGCTAAAAACTCATTTCTTGTAATATGCAGCCTCATATTGCACTCTAGTTTTACACTTCCTCATACATTTGAACGAAACAGAGAGACAATAGTTTTCAGACATTGATTGTAGCTTCCCACAGCAGTTGAGCAATGACTTCTGCTGGGGTACGGCAACACCACTCGGACAAACCACTCAGTCTTTATCTGCACATGTACAGGGGTACAGATTATACCCCCAGCTCGCTCTATCCGGGCCCTGATAAACTGGTGAGTTACTACTTGTGCGACAAGCCTTCCCACCCACAAACACTGCCAGTTGCATTCGATCAAGCCAAACCAGATTAATTGAGAAGTCATTAATCTATCCATCTGTGTGCAGCAGAGTATTGACAACAAACAAACTGGTGCATTTATCACGGCTGAAAGTGTTCTCTGTGCTCTGCTGCTCTAGGGAAAGATGCAGATTAGCTTATTGTGGTCTGGTTGCACCTGAGAGTCAGTGTGTGTGTAAAGTTACACATTTAACCATAGAGTCAACTTCGGTTTGAGATGAAAAACGCTGATAACGTTTTTTCACTCATTTTCTAGCAGGTGATATAAGGTTTATATTCAGATCGCAGGGATCTGAATGTAAACCTCCTTATTATGCATTATAATGTGTGTGGCTACTTGTGTTTGTATCTGTGGGTGAAGCATTTTAATTATCTTAAATATCTATCTGTGCAGTTTGGGTTGAATCTCTATTAACCTCCTTAACACAGGCTACTTCCATCTCTCACCAGTTCAACATACTGATTAAATGAAAGAGCACTTCCATGGTGTCTTTTCATCGAGTTCATCCCTCCCTCTGACAGTTAAAACCTCTTCATATGGCCTTTGTCCTCTTTGTCCTCTTCTCTCTCTCTCTGTTTCTCTGTTTCTCTCTGTCTCTCTAAACTAACTTAGAACAAACCACTGAAGCGAAACAGAATCACCAGTTCGGTTATTTAATCTACGCCCTTGAGGCCATATTGGGAGCCATATAGGCCACGAAGCTTGGTTTGATTTGGAGCCAGTGTAACACTGCAGTGTTACAGTATGAACTGCTGCAGATGCCCTATGGTGCTGTTTGAAAATGTTTTTGCGAGTGGCCCCTGTTATACACAGATGACCTTAAATTCACATTCAAATCCTTTCCTCTTTCATGTCAGCATAACCAAAAAAATAAAAATCTTTTTTAAAAAAGAGAGATATTACATTCATAAACTAGTAGAAAAAATATTTTAGTGTGGCTGTTATTTAGCCTATCCTCAGCGATACAAATAAAGTGATGGTAATAAAACAATAGAACACCTGTATGTATAACAAAATAGTTCAAGAGCACCACAAACCATACAGTTACATAAAGCTGCGCTAAAACAGTTTCAACAAAAACTAAACATTACGGCTTTTATGGAGCTGGGTGTGCTTAACAAACAGAACTGACTGAATAGAAATATGTGTGTTGGTTCAGAAATCAAATTACCCTCAAAGATTAGCTCTAAACTAAATTATATAAATAAATGTTTGTATTTTTCGTGATTTATTATATTTAGTAATGAATTTGCGACATTCAGTAATAGTAATAGTAATAACAATAATGATAATAGCTGATGCATATGAAATCGCACTGCACTGTTCATCTGCATTGTAAAATGAAGTACTTGACTGAACTGGATGAGGTGTTCTGTGCAGAAATAAATATGAAACAGTCATCACAGGGATTGCATTTGGGAGGCAGTTACCACACTAACTAAGCACCGGCCCTACCTGAGCTGCAGAATATTTACATTAACTCAGAGCACAGCAGCAATTACTTTGCAGTATACAAAGTAATACAACAATAACGATAGTCAGGGGTGTATTTTCATTTGCGTCTGATGCTTAGTGCTACAGAAGTATCCTCAGCTTCTTCCTTAGAGACTCTCATGATAATATGGTTAACATAAACAGCAGGGCTCTTGAACTACTCTCATATGAGCATCACATTGCTAACTCAAACCTCTACGAAGCAAGCAGCAACAGCGCTTAATCCCAGTCCCAACAGCACTGCAGCCATATTCCCTTTCCCCTTTATTTAATTATGGCCAAAGCATGTAACTAGAAAAGGGTATCTTAATAATTTTCACATTTATTATTTTTTTTCCTTGTATTGCCTATTAAAACAAGGAAGCAAGGAAAAGGATCAGTCTTTAGTTGGACTCACCTCAGCTGTAGACATCTTTTATTAACATTGATGAGAGGTCACAAGCAGACCTTGTTTGGGGAGGGTCACAATCTAAACACACTGGAATTCAGACTTAAAAAAAATATATTAGTTAAATGACAGAATGAAAAAAAATATAATATAAATATAAATATAATAATATATAAACCTTGCCTGTCTGTGGACAGAACAACAGTAGTCCAATAGTGTACACTACATTGTTTTTTGGAGCAGGAGTATCTAATCCTTGCATTGATTACCAAACAGAGTCACTGGATATGTTAAGGCAAAGTATGATGACTGTGTTACTCAGGAGTGTCACAGGTTAGCATAATGTGGACTGAACAAAACAAGGACAAATACATTTTAAAGTCTCCTGCAGCAGCTGATTCATGTCAGTGGCCTTCTAGCTTTATACATAGCATTGAACAGCTCAGGTTGTTTTTAACTAAACTCATTTTTGCATAAAATGTTATGCAAATGTATGCCTGCTTTGAAAGCTTGCTGGGAACATGATGTCCATATTAAAACCCTCCCTTTGAAAATGTCCCGTTTATCTCCTTTTGTGTCTGAAAGAGCAGTAATTCGATAGACCCCTCTGGTTGGGGAGGTTTTGGAAGAGGTTTACGCTCACATTTTACCAGGCCTCAGTGTTGCTCCTGGAAAACAGTAATTGAGGTATTGACTGGAAAGTGACCAGGCTTGTTAAAGGCCTGGCCTACTGCCAATACCCAGGAACAACAAGATTTATAGCGCCCTGTGCAACAGAGCAGTAAATTACCAAGTCTTTTACCAAGTCTTTCATCATATTTTTTTAGTGTAAGGGATGAGTGGCCCCAGAGGGTATCGATATCTTTACATTAACAAGAGTATAATGTTGGGCTCAGCAGCACAGGACAGCTGAAAATTTTAGTTTTCCTTGTTTTAGATGGAGCGATTCTGTGTGGTGAGAGAGTGAGAGATAAAGACAGGACAGGAGGATAACTCACTTCATAACTTTAAATTGTGACTCCAAAGGCGCAGCGGGCACCATTTGTGCAGCGGGCACTTTCCATCACCAGCTTTGCAGGTGCAAAGCTGGTGATGGAAATGAATCAACAATGTCCTTTTTCATTTCGGTAATTTTGTTTGGTTATTTGGCACCGTAGCTCCAAATGAACTCGTTTCTGTCACTTTAGTGATTCGGATGAATATGAGTTTACAAAGATTAGGTGGTGCAGTTTTGGTAGCCGATTTCATATGAAACCATGCTTGTGCTTCCACCGCATCAAACCACTTCTATGGCAACAGGCTGACTAATCTTTGTGGAGGTGGAGAAGCACACACGTACCCCTCCTAAATCATTTTCGTGAACGTTGAATTTTGTTTATTTATTTACATTTATTTTTTTGCAATATGTTATTCTGAGCTTTATTTGCTTTATTTAAGTGTAACAACAAACTTAGTTACTGTAGTGAAGGTAAGTTTCGGAAGAACGTTTTTTTTTGATATGGGCTACTGTGTTGTGAAAGTCTTAGAGCTCATATACCATTGTCATAAAATATGGTAACTGGAACTTTAGTATCACCTGATACATCTCATTACAAAGCAGCATTGTATGTCCATGGATGCTTATTTGGAGTGCTGGTATGTTTGTGCTGTGGGGTCTCTGCACCTTCTTGAGAGATAACAGTTTTCTCTAAGGCAAAGCCAACTGGACTCCCCACACGGTCCATTATGAAACTGCTGTCTGCTGCTTCTAAAGATGGAGCTGATGTCATCAGCCATTGTTGGGTGCCTGTCACTGCTCCACGTGCTGATAATGTATTCTCCTCTACTAACAATGTAAAGTATTCATCTTGGTCCAGCCACTTCTTCAGATTGCAGCAATCTGTGCCAACAATGCTTGTGTGTCCATGATCAGCAAGATTGAACAAATAATTCGGCAAGAATGCTTGTGCCACAAGTGTCTTTTTTTTTCTTTGTCCATTTAATGCAAAAATATATCCTGATGTATTTCAACAAAGTTGTTGAGAGCTGATGAGACTACAAAAAAATAAAACTGTGGGCAGTAAAACCAAAAAAATGAGCAGGAAGATGCTGAGATCTTCTTTACAGCTGAGAGGAACTGCTGGTTAGTGAATTCAGTCGACCTCTTTTACATTCCACTCACTGCGCATACACGTTACACTTTGAGCAATTGTTCATATGAACAATGCAGCTGCCAAACTCCACAGAACGTTGTTTGTGTGTTAGTACCACCCTAAATATCAATGACAATTACTACAATCAAGTACAAATTATAGTAAATGTGCCTCTTCCTGTCTGAGTACCTGAACAGTACATTTGCAAATCATTGCTAAGAGAAAACATTTTTATATGTATTTTTCCTCTGAGCTGCCTCTCCATCCAGCTGACAGGAGTTTTTTGTTTGTGACTCTCAGACAAAGTGCCAGTAGGTGGATCATCAGATTCTGTGTCCTCTCTTTGTCTGGATGGTCCGTATCTCCCTCTAAAATTAAACACTGTGCTCCGAGCACCGTCACGACGAACAGGCGGTGTGGGCGATGGATGAGCAGGCGTGGACACACATGAAAACACACACAGCAGTGCGTCGTACATGTTCTGAACAAAGCAGAGCAATAAGTGATGACGACTATGTAAACAGCTCAGCTGTGTCGATTAAATAGTGATGAGATGTTTGTAGGTGTATACTTTAGTAATTTAAGGTTAACACTCCCATAAAGAAAACATAAAGAAAGATGTGTACTTTGTGATGCTTAAAACACGCAAATATTCCACTTCCTGGATATGCAGAATACACCAGACTGAGAGCTGTTTTCTTTAAGGGATATTCTCTGCTGAAATATGACTTTCTGTCTATCTGTGTCGCATGACACATCCCACTGCTCCTCCTGCACTGCCTGAGTGTGGCCCACAGAGGGCCCGGTTAATCTTGTCATCAAACTGAGAAATTAAATTAAATATGAAACCTGACCGGCAGCTGTTTTTATTCAAGTGACAAGGAAATGGTCCACAATGTACTGACTGCAATTATGAACCTGGACCTGCTGTCAAGTGACAAACTCCAGTGCTGCTTCACCGATACCACTTTGTGGTTGATTTTTTCAAAACCTCAATCTGGAAATAGTTCTCTGGACTATTTCTGTGACTAGGCTGCATGTGCGTACGCTGGCATGTTTGTGTGTGTGTTTAAAATAGTCTGTGATTGCAGGTGTGTCCAGTCAGACAGCAGGACAAAAAAAAAAAAAGAAAGAAAAAACAACAATAGCTGGCCGGATACCTGGTTAAAGTGCACATAAAGTCTCATTTGTGCCAAGCCACAGCAGGGTTGTCTACAATGATTTATCTGCTCTCTATCTTGATGCAGACAAACACTCTGTCTCAGCAAACCATTAAACCAGAAAGAGCACTCACCTTAGTTTCACCTCGCTGAGTGATGAGTCACCGTGCAGCTGTCGTTTCAAGCCTGGTCATCTTATGGCAAGATCAGATGCATCACTGTTGTGCTGGAGATTGTGTGCTCAGTTTCCGTGCCTCTTATATATCTTACCTGCTACAGTGGGATCAAATTGTCCTCCCAGTACAATTGGAATATAATGGTCAGTGGTATGCGCACTCCTCAGAAGCTCATTTCACAGTTGTCCTGTCACAAGAGGAACTGATTGATGCACTGCTTTTTCCAGCACAGATGAGTTGTGAGGAATCCTTAAATTTAAATCACTGTCTCCTCATCTCTGTGTCCATCTCAGGCAATAAATAAAACATTCAGGAGTGAAACACCCTGTCTTTAAAGCTGAGAACACAACTCTCTCAAGCCCACAGTGACTAGAGGGCATGGGTCCTGGCTGGCCATGCATCTTACTCAGAACAAAGAGAGACTTTGAGTTGAATTTAAATTTAGCCTCTGAACTTTTCTATCAGATATAGTCAAGTCTTCCCTTGAGCTTATACTGTTGTTCATAAATACTTCTGTTGAATCCTTTGTCTTATTGCTTCTTTGATGTTAAAAGCAGAGTACAATATCAACACGGTCTCTGGCACAACTTATTGTCAGCTTCAGACTGATGTAAAGTAGTCGTGTTTGTTGTTCGGTGTTGTTCCGGTTCTTCAAATGAGTTTTTGCTGCTTTTCTTTCTTATTTATTATGGAAGTTTGACTGTACTTGGGTTTGGACTATTGATCAGATGAAATAAGAAATGTTTCCATATTTTCTAACATTTTGTACACAAAGAGACTAAGCAGTTATTCTGGAATAAATTTAGCAATTTAGTTGAGAATGAAAATTATCATCAGCTGTAGCTCCAAACCTGCTGTGTGCGCCTATCAAAAAGTTCAGTGAGGACAGATCCTGTCTGACATATTTTTCTGTTTTGTTTTGTTTTTTTCTTGTTTGTTTTTTTTTAGTTTGGAGGTATCCATTACAGGACAGGGAACACAACAGCTCTAATCACACCGTTTTATGATTTATGAAGGATGTTGGTTTCTTCTGCTTGGGGAACCTCATTCTTTAATTTAGTCATTGTTTGTCTTTGGCACTCTCACCAGCTTTTGAACTGAAAACTAACTACTACCACAAGCAGAACAATAGTGGCTGATTGGACTTGCAGTTCATGCTTCCGTGAGATTGATGATGATGAGGCGCGCACAGAAAATAGGTGTTGCTATGCTGTTTCCAGTAACTTTAATAGATCAGTTCCAGTTGCAGTTCACCATCCTAAATTCATTTACAAAAAAAAAATAAAATAAAAAAAAAAAATGCAGATTTCTTCTGATGAAAGCATCAATAAATATTTCTTAATTACCATTCCCGCTCTCGATGGAGCATTTGCTTTGGCAGTTTCTCTATCCTCATGTTCATGTAGATATTAATATTAATGACAGAATGGCCATAATGGGCTGAAACTCCCTCACCAGTTTGCCTCCCTAATGTTATGAACAAACTTATAGTCTGGGTGTTGTAATAACAAATCAGTCACAAATTCTTTTCTACACCTGAAATGTTTTCAGAACTGGTCTTTTGTGGAAGTGAAATTGGAGATTGTTTCTGTCAGTTTGAAAACCATTTACAGATTCATTTTTGGTGGCTTGCTGCTGTCAGCTGGCATTCAAAAGTTGACACCTGACAGAAAACGACTCAGTCTTATTGTAAAAGTATAACAGTACCACGGTATGAAATAATACTCCTGTCTGTTCTGCAATCGAAACTGTACTTAGGTAAAAGTATATTAGTATCTGAAGTGAAAGTATGAGTTATGCTCAGAACTCAGTTTGTGTAAGCAGCATTTTAATCATTTTAAAAGCAGCATTTAAGCTAATTTTAAAAACTTATTGTACTAGTGGGTAGTTCAACAACAGATTGTTCTTATAAAATTATATGTTTAGTATGCGCTGACAATAAAGTGGAAAACGTAAATGTACTTGAGAAAAACATATAATCTTTCCAAGCACACCACGTTGTGCAATGAAAATATAAAGAAGCTGGAAATAAAAATACTCGTCTGAAGTTAGGATACTTTGTTTGTTGTTTTCCATCAGTGTGTGAACCTTCAATGAGATTTCAATATCACTATTATTATGAATGTTTTTTGGCCAGTTCAAGTTGTTGCAGAATTACAAGTCTTAGCAACAACAAAGAAACAGAAAAAGTATTTTACCTGCAAATGAACTTTAAAGGATTTTTTAACCTGGACCCTCTTTGCTCTTGTGTTTCTTTGTGTCAGTGACTAATAGGGACAACAATCTTTGGTGCTGCAGCTGGCTGACTTTCGCTCTTCAGTTTGTAGGTGCTCCTTTTCAGTGTACTCTGGCAGTGTACTACTGTGATATAAGCCAAATTTTCAGTTGTTATCTTTTAGACAGCGTGCTTTCTGTACTCCATCGCAACAAACTTTTTGCTTCGTTCCCCTATGCGACCCTCGGTTACATTGCAGTGTGTTTCACAGCTGAGAACAGCAGTGCTTTCACTCAGTACTGGACCAGTTTCCAAAGCTGTTGTCTCCATTAGTCAGACACAAAAACATGAGAAAATACATATATATACATATATATATATATGGACAAAAATATTGAGGCAGCTGACCATTACACCAACAGGGATTTAAATGACATCGCATTCTAAACACGCAGAAAGCTTTGCAGCTAAAACAGCTTCCACTCTTCTGCGGATGCTTTCTACAAGATTTAGCCACAAAGGTGGAAGCATAGCATTGTCCAAAATGTCTTGGTATGCTGACGCACTAAGATGTCCCTTCACTGGAAGTCAGGGGCCGAGCCCAACCCCTGAAGAACAGCCCCATATCAGTACTTTTGTCTATATAGTGTAGATTGAAACAAAGTTACTGTTTAACTAGTAATTCTCTTTATCATTTTTCCTGAGCCAGAGATGACCTTCAGTTCTGTGAAATGTGTAAAAGAATGAGAAGGTGAATGTGAGAATGTGAATGTGAATGTGAGACCCTGATGGAGAGACTGAGGTATTGGGGGTAGAAAAGGACCAAGAGAAGACAAGGGAGAAAGCAAAAAAGCTGCAGCTTGAAGTAAAAACAAAGCTGTCAAATTCCAGGCACGAGATATAAAAGATTGTCACTCCTGCAGGCTTTCCAAGGACAAGAAGCACACAATCAACTCTGCTGTTCGCTTCAAGATGTTCCCTAGATGAGCCATTTTCAGTCAAACAGATGTGCTGTCAGTGAGTGCTCTAAGACACACACACACAAACCCACGTACACAAGCGTTTAAGAGTGCATGTGTGTCTATGTGAGAGCACAGTCTGCCCTGTAGGTCACCATTTATCACAGTAATGTAATAAAACCACACAAACAAGCTGCAGAACAGTGATTCCTCCACCTCCTCATAGACATGAAGACAAGTTTCCATCGTTAACACTCATTTGTTAAACGATGCAGGAAAACTGGGGAGAATTGGACAACCTGAAAACTCATGTGTCATGTATTTTTCCCCACTAAAGTGCAAGTAACTTCTATTCAGCTGATTGTCATCCTGAATCAGAATCGAGTATTCACCCAGATATTGACATGATACTCGCTCTTTCTCCCTCAAGCCCCCCAGCACCACCACCACCACCACCACACACACACAGTAAGACATGCAAGGATAAGGAGGAAAATGGTAGGAGGAGGTGTTACAGCCTCCTGTGCTGCATCTGAATAATTCAAGCGACTTCTTCACCTCAGGGCAGAATACATGAGCCAATAACACTGACTTAAAGTTTTGTATGCTGTGCATGCTCATTCAGCACAACCAATCAGAGCTTGTTTTCTTCACACGTACAAAGGTTCACCGAGACACTTACAGACGGTGAAGGACAAACATCAGACTGAACACTGATCCTCTGCTGAAGCTGAAGATGGAAAAAATCTTTCTCTCTGTGTGCCTCAGTGTGACATGTGTTTCTTATGTCTTTTTAGCCTTTTGTTCTTTAGTTCAACATGAATGATGAAGCTCTGAGCCTGTGGTGTGCTGCTGCATTACTTATGTGCAATATTAGTGTTGCTGGGTAAACTGCAGCAAGCCTTGTTCACCTTTCCTTCCTCTTCTCTTTCAATGGTATTTGTCATTTTTTGTAATAGTATATCACATAACTCGGTCAAAATATCCAGCTTCTCTTTTCTTCCCAACCACTGATTTCAGAGCAGGTGGTTTCCATGCAGTCAAAATGCTTCGACAGAGAATGAAAATGAATTTTTGGTCTACAGCCAGCAGAGATCCTAGCCCCCGTGTTATTCCTTCCACTTATTTTCATGCCCTTACATTGTCTGACTACACCTGCAGTAACAGTATGCCAGCTAGCCAAACAGTTACACTGCTGCTGTCTCCCACTGCACCACGGCTGAAGGATCCACCACTTTCTATGCCCTTTCACCCCAACAGTCGGAGTCTTTTTTTTCACTTCCCTTGGGAATTAAGTGGTCAGAAGGCCAGGGTGTATATCGCCTTGTGTTACCAGAGCCACTGTGTTATCCCAGGAAAAAAAAGGATGGTTATTTTTTTGTACAGGGATTTGAAGACGCTGTCTCAGTCTTCCTCATCGTAGTAATGGTGACAGTTTTTTTTAATCTTGCCATTGATCCTATCCTATATTGGTAGACAGTTATGTCAACACGCTGTTCCCAGAGGCTGATGTATTTTCTATGCTTTAAAACACCATAGCGATGCAATCTGCCTGTGCACCATCACTCTTGTCTCACTAAGCCCATTAAAGTTGCTTATCACGCATGGTTCGTTTGTTTGCATGCATACCATTAATGTGAGTTTGCATTGAACTGATCATGATAACCATAGAGGATATAGAAAAACAGATGGGTGGAAGAAATTATGCATCTATAGGGGAAGTCAGAATTAAATATGGCTATGATAGGAGAGAGAGGTACAAGGAGCATCACTTGCTTACATACATAATAATTTGTTATGTGTCAGTTATACAGGACTTCAGTCAATGTGAAACATATCTTCATGAGGTTTAATGTATTTATGGTACTGTTCTGTCTCCTCAATTTGCAGTACATGCTCCATTCATTTCTTCTTTGTATTGCACTCTTCTTATCTCTGTCATTTTTATGCCTCTGTGCCAGTGATAGCTGTGCCCTGGAGGATCTATGTTTTCAGGTTGTCCATCAATACATCTGTTCCAGTCTTGTAATATCTCAGGAAAATCTTCAAGGGTTTTCTACAAATTTGCAACAAGTGTCCATTTGGACTCAAAGATAAACCAGTGACATTTTGATGGTCAAATGTCAAATAGGATAAAATTATGAAGTGATGACATTTTGTATCCAAAAGGTCAAAAGTAAGCTTCACTGTGATATCATAATGTTTTCTGTCCATTATTCAACAGCATTATTCGGGAACAGATGAGCAGATTGTGACCATATTTCACATTTACTCAGATACTGAACTGGTGACCCTAATCTGAAACTGTGCTGATTGTATAGATCTTGTTTGTTGCTGGGTTGAAGATGTGTGTGAAGAATCCACGTTTTAGAATTTGTAACTTCTATGCAGCACGTCCATATCAACACAGGCTCATTGGTTTTGATGACACTGAGCTTCATGTGATTGTCGCTGCAACATGTGACAAAGCTCTGAGTGGATGTAAACTTAACCGGCACGCCGAGGCATAAAACTGTGAGGCGGTAATTCTAGGTTTCTCGGTGTCTCTTGCTCTTCGTCATTACTCTGCATTGATCTGAAAGGCTTGTGTGGCTAGCTCAGACTCTTGGACTCCACAAATCAATGGTGAAAGTGGGATTGCATCAAATGACCCTGAGCAAAAAATGGAGTCAACAGAGCTCAGCTGTTGAATTTAGCCCAGCGCAGAGTCGTCGGTCCTGTTGTTTTCAGTGGCATCCTTGTTAGCTCCACACATCTGCATCATAGGTTAAAATCCAGCTGTGAAGTGCCAGACAGTTCAAATTAGTTGTATCACATGCTTTTTATTTATCATAATTTCCTGTTGTTTTAATTAAGATTTATCTTTCTATTATTCCTACATATCTACAGTAAGTATATTGCTTACCCTCAAAACTCTTAACATCTTCATTCCTCAGGCGTTGAATCCAAATGTGTCTGGTTGAGCTGCCTTATGAACACATGAGCTTGTCTCCCTGCACTTGGAGCTTCCTTTCCATTTTCAGCTGCTTTTAGATAATAGTTAAAGTGAGGTCTAAATCACACACACACACACACACACACACACACACAATGTATCTGCAGCACTTACTACAGAAATGGTTTCCACCTTGTACCAAAATTCATTTGGGATTACAAAATGATAATATTGCCTCCAATCTCTTTTTCTGAAGTATTCATCACACAGCTTTGGGTGGTGGCGACGGGGGTGCCAACAAAATGTAATTGGCTCCATTTTAAAATCCATTTAAACCACGCTTGGATTTACGCTTGCATCTACAATTTATTTTAAATTCTTAACACCTACAATCGGAGCATGAACCATTTCATTTTTAGGCTATTACACAGAAAACTGGTGGCATTTCTTCAAGAAGTCTTTCATGTGGTAAGTCATGTCTACCACATGAAAGACATTTCTTCTATAACATAACATGAGGGTGTCTCTGAGGATGTATCAGCTCTCTCCTTGTTATATTAGTTGTGCTTGCGTAATAATTGACTTGACATGACTTGAGAAGAGTTGAAGATTGTGAAGATAGTAAATCTCATCCTTATGAGATCATGTTCCCAAACTGTCCTGAGCGCATTATTTGACACTAGTGGGGGTGAGAAATTGAATACAGAAAACTGTAGAGAAGAATTGCCTGAAGTCACATATTGCTTATAACTTGAAAATGGGTGGCATCCTCAGCTTAACAGGACCAAAATTTATGGCTATCTGTAGTTGCCTGGACAAGCTGTGATGCTCATTAAACACCAGAAAACAGAACCGATGGATGCCTTTGAGAAAGCTTTTCCGTTCCTATATTCAACATGTGGGTCAAAGTTCATCCATGCTGCTGCTGCAGTACTGCTTTTTCGAATCCAAACTAAGTGTGATATACGTGTTTTAGGTGTAAACTCTTTTAATTCTTCCTCTGTAATCTGAAATGTATCCTGTAGATCCTGTAGAGGTTGAATGTACTCATTACATGTTGCTTTGGATAAACTGTTAAGCTAAACAAAGACACTGGAATGTAAACAGGCAACTGTTTGCTAATACTTTTGCTCCTTACTTTATATTGCATATTCCAGCTGTGTTTACTGCTTATTCTGCTGCCCCCAAGTGGCCGAAAAAAAATGCAAATATTTTCTAAAATAATCTTTTGACATCCCACAAACTAAATAAGAATGTTGTCTTTTTTGTGACAAACAAGTCTGTCTCAGAAAGTTGCAGCTCTGCTACAAGGACTCACATTTGCTGATGCTGCTTTGTTTTGCAGCATTTTCAGCACATAGCGCATGTTGATAGACTTAAATGAGGAGGTTACATCAGCAGCCTAGCAGTAGAACAGTGGCTAACTTTGGGACTGAATGATTGATTAGTTCTGAAAAGTATTAATTTGAGAAAATGTAATGTGTGTTTTGAATGAGAGCCGCAGGATGTAATGCACATTTTCCAGCCAGAGAGAGGGAGAGAGATGTGCTTTTCGTGAGTGCTGTTTGTTTTTAATGATCTAAGAGAAGTGTCAGTGGTGCATGCTTTGCAGTGTGTTCAAGCAGCTGCCCATAAAAAAGACAAAACACACAAACCAAGAGAAATGCACATTTTATAACGGGACTGAAAAAGATATATTGGTGTAATTTTAAGGTCACTAATTTTGCTGGCATGGTTATTGATTGTCAGACTTTATGGCATCATACCCTCAGAGTGTTTCTCTAACAGATGGTATGATCCTAATGAACCAGACTAACAAGCCAGATGCCTCTGTGCTTCACTACATAAGGTCCTATGAGGGGAAGGACGCTAACATACATTTTTAATTCAATCAGCACAGAGAAGAGAGAAGCCATGAGTGCACATACAATCTGATTTAACATCATATTATGTTACATAAGCTGGCATACTGTTGGGTACGAACAATTTTAATGGTGTATTCAAAGAGCTCAAGACCTGTCAGCTAAGGTTTAAACAATACATGTCAGAAAAAGTGTATGGGTTGTTGATTGGTGCAGTGTAAACCATATGCAATCCATTTACAGTATCGTGTAAAATGAGATGTCCTAAGCATTTTGTCTGTTTGTGTTGTTGGCTTGCAGCCTGTCTCGTCTCCCTGCTTGTCTTGTCCTCTCTGTTGGTCTTGCTTTGTCTGTCTTCTCTCCATCTGTCCGCCTGTGTGTGTTCACTTGTGATCTATTTCTACATCGCTCTTGAGCATGAGGCAGCCAAGATACTAAGAAGTCAACACTGAACCGCACCGTTATTGGATACATTCATCATTCAAACTGCAATACAGCATTTAATACAGCAGCAAAATTGCAGACCTAACCAGAACCGAATGTTACCACCCATTTAAATGACACTAATTGCAGTCATTTTGCCTCAGTGATCTGCTGTAGCTCTTTTGTAGCTGCTCAAAATTACCAATAAAATGTACATTCTCCTACAACTGCAAAAGTTTGGCTATCGAAGCAGGCATCCATTTTCTCTCTCATTTGTTCCATAGGGAACATGATGTCCAGTAGAGGGCAGCATAGACAACTGAGAGTAAACAAATGGCAAACTGAGTCTCCTCTCTTCGTCTCTCTTCCAGGGCCAAAGTGTTTCGAGGAAAGAAGGTTCTTGGAGACTACGACATCAAAGTGGAGCAGGTATTACAGTGATTTTATAAACCTCTGGTGCTGCACAATCATTTATAAAAGGTTGACAGGGATCAGAACAGAGATGAAAGTGAACTGTCACCATATTCACATTTGAGATAGAAACGCATCTGTTTTCACTGACAGATATGAGGCACTTCTACCCGAGCACATTTCTAACAAAAACAAAAAAAAATGCTTCTTGTGTATTGCTTTGCACAGCAGGTTTTAAATTCCTAGAGTGAAAGTGTAAAAGGTGTCAAAAAGTGTGAATAGCATGGGTACTTACATTATGCCGATTGCAGAAATAGGAGGTCATATTTACCCAAGTGTCCAAGTTCTCTTGGACAGGACAAATGTTTTCAATAAAATATTTTCACAACCATTGGATGGATTCTCATGAAATTTGCTACAGATATCAATCAATCAATATCAAGGGTAGAGTTTAATTCAGACTGACCGTTTCTCCTTGCACCATCATAAGGACAGCATTTGCACAGTACTCAGTGCTTAACATGCTAGCATTGTCATTGTGAACAGGTTAGCATGCTAATGCTAGTGCTTCTTTCTAAGCACATGAGAACACATGGGATATCTGTAAACTCTTCCTGTTGCAAGCTATTCTACATGATGACTTGCAAGAATGTCATCTCGGTCCAGAAATAAGTAAAAACTGCCAAGTCATTTTCTTAACATTTTGCATTTGTCTTCCTCAGCAAAACTTACTTTAGCACAGTTTATATTTAACTGCATATAAATGTATAACCACACTTTGAAAACCATCACTGAAAATCACTTCAAATATAAAATTAGAATTAGACCAGAATCTTGGTATCACGTTCTAGTTACTATGCATAATTAACTTACGTGATAACAGCAAGTGACAATTTGGTTTCATATTGGTTGAAAAACCTACCCAACAAACCATTTTATAGTACTTGGTTACTGCATTTGAAATGACTATTCTGTGGAGTTTCACACTGAATAGTTTCACACCTAATGGATGTTGACAGTTAAATTATAACCTCAAACCTCACCACAGAAACAAAAATAGACACCAGAGGAGACAGGGGTTGGTAGCTATGAGTCACACAGAAATCCTCACTATGTTTGCAACCACACCAAAGACAAGCATACATGCATTAACTATCTAGAATAACTATATGTTTTATACTGTATGTGTATCTATATATATATAAACAATAATATTCATTTATTTAGATTATGTATACTATACTCTATGTACTATAACGAATATTCACAGTTTGTTTTGTTGCCTGAACAACTCTTCACATCAAATAAAATAAAAAAGGATATGACTGGTATGAAACTAAGTCTTATCATAATATATGAAATATTACACGATATCTTACATAATAACCTTGAATATTGAGAATATAATACATCTTGTGTTTTGTTTCTCACATATGAGATTCTACAAGTGTTTCCTTTCAAGAACTTGGAAAACCATTTACAAAATTACTGTGTATGATTATGCGGCACTTAATATTTAACTACTTTCATGTTTGTTTCACCTCTTCTGTATCAGGACTCGGCGAGCACAGTTGATTTAACTGTTTTGTCTCCTCTTTTTTATCCTCCTAGGCTGAGTTCTCAGAGGTCAACCTCGTCTCACATTCGAATGGCACCTGTAATGTAGACATGCAAGTCATCAGGGGCGGCACCAAAGTGGTCAGGTTAGCACCACACACACACACACACACACACACACACACACACACACACACACATTGGTTCTTCTGTGATGAGACTGTCTCTGTTAAAGTTTGTGTGAAATTCTTCCTCCCAAATCCTGATTTTATACCTTACTTTAACACTAACCTTAACAGTAACATTAATCAAAAATACAACCAAGACCTAATCTCACTCCTGACCCGAGAATGTAAATATAAAATGTTATGGAGTTAATTGTTTTTATTTCAGATTGACAGATGCACTTGCACTTCAACACCTTTGTGGCGTTGAATATTGTTAGCCACTAACATTAACACTTGAATATTTTAACTCTTTTCTTATGTTATCATATTTTGTATTTTTAGATCTTTGAAGTGTGAATGAATGTTTTGTGTTTGCCCTTGAGGGGCAAATTAAGTGTTTTAAATTGAATTGAAAATTTCTTTGAGGACATTTGCTCCTCGCAAGTATATGGACTCACATTACAAATACTACTCACATTATATTACAAATATGAAGGTGGACTAATCCCCTGATCCTAAAACTGCCTGATATAATCCTGAGCCTTTTTTTAAAGCACATTTAGTCCTCACAAAGATGTGTAAGACCTGAAGCAATTTTAGCCTCACACAGTGCTCTTGATTGTGAATGAAATGAACGAAAACGAACTCTTAGAAAGAACAGTTAATTTACGAAACTATAATTACTGTGAGCTTCCATCCCCATCCAGTAAGTACAAAGTTGACCTCAACCATCTGACCCTGATGTGAAACCTACCCCTGGAATAACCCAGAGTTAACACGTTAAGTTTCCCACACTGGCCCCCACATTTGGCCCTCAAAAATAGCATAAGGACAAACAGTCTCACATCACTTTTCAAACCTAAACATAGTGCAGTTGCATCATGTTTGTGCATCAATTAATGATAATGGCAAATCCAAAGACTATGCTGCAAGATCAGACAGAAAAACCTCCGAATGTTCTTGGAAACAATAAATACACTTGTTTACTGCAAGTTCTGATCAGTGGAAAAAGAGCAGAGGCGTATAACCAGCATCATTACATTACTGGCACAGTAAATCTGCGTACAAACGTGAACGCACTGTAAACCAGAAAATCTCAAAGAGCCACTCACACACCGCAGACCACACTGACACAGACACCAGCGACCCAGCTGAAGCCCGCCGGTGATTAAGCAAGACTGTAACTCCCACTGCTCACCAACCGACAAAGCCAACAGGAAATGAAGAAGGCTGCCTCATTCAGACAATCAACATCTGTGCCCTGCAATTAGGTTTTATGAGGGGTTTGTCTGCACATGTTTGAAAACAAACACGCAGTGACCACTGACTGAGATAGTCTGGGCTCAGAGAAAATTATATTCATCGCAGTAAACAATGTGATTCACATTCACCTGTCCAGAGGGTGTCGTGTCCACACAGGCAGTATCCTTTAACGACATGTCTCATCTGAGCTCCTCACACATTAGACCTCCAAAGTTGCGTCGTGGTCTCAGACTCACTCAAACATAAACTTATGTTAAGTGATTCTCAGTCTGTCTTGTTGTCTGAGTTCATTGCAGGCTTTTCAGACTTTTCAAGCTTTTTTAAGTATCTACATTCAGCTCTGTGATTGCACTCTGTCCATTGATTTTAAGTCAAAGTAGGGATTTGGCTGACTGTTCAGGATCTTAATGATCTTTGTAGCCTTCACCCCAAAGATGTAATCTTTTCCAGACTCTCAACATATCACTACACAATCTTCAGATTTATCTTCAGGTTTATTCTTATTAATCACGAATATTGACGATGAGATATATTTACAGCTTAAAACATAAAATTAGCAAAAGTTAGTGTAACGGCTGCAGTTGGAGCCTCATCAGGGTGTTAAAGGAGAGGAAAAGGCACATCAGCATATCAGCACACAGCAACACACATGGTAAAGTAATTTGACACATAGGTCTCTGTGTTAATCTATTTTTTCCTCTTGTTAAGAAATTCCAGGAAAAGATCCATGTCAACAGTGTTTTAATCCCTCTCTCAATGCTTTATGCCACCTGCTATTCTTAAAACAGCAGGACACTGTCAACATTACAAAAGTAATGGTGCTTTTGTTTGCTGTTTTCTGCTGTGGACTGGTATACTGATATATGAGTATTCAGGCAGCGGGACAGTGTTTGTATGGAATTAACTCAAACTGCAGTTCATGTCTTTTGCAGTATTAAGATAGGCCTTTATGAGTCCTGCAGTGGGGAAGTTCTCATTCTTCTATAGTTCGAGGAATGGCAACGTCTGGCCGTCACTTGGTCCAAACTGAAATATCTCAACAACTATTGGGTGGATTGCCAAGATATTTTGTTCACTTTGTCTGAGACATTATTATACAACCAAATACCTCCATAACTAATGATATCAGCCTCAATTCTACTTTATGTTACGCACTGATTACCAAATATTAGCTACAGCTATCACGCCAAACTAAGATGGTGAACATAATCCCAATTTGTCGACATGTAAGCTTTGTCAATTTTGCATGTTAGCATGTTGACGTTAGCATTCAGCTCAAAGCACCACTATGCTTAATTCAGCCTCACAGAGCCGCTAGCATGGCTGTAATCTGTGATTCTTACCTCATGTTCTGTCAGGGCATCAGATTAAAAATACAAAGAGAAAAACTGGAATTGAAAGCTAGTTAGTATGACAGTGGCGTTGCTGGCAGCACTGATTCAAGAGTTTAAATTGAGAGTCATGACCATGTTGCTCTTTACAGCCTACTGTCAGTAATGAAGAGATTACAGTCACATTAATTGCTGTGTCCTCTCCAACAGAGTCTTTTTTAGTTTCTTGGAGTGTCTGATTAGTATTCTCAGTGCATGAAGAGCTGGTGGTGGTCACACGGTGCCAGATTTCTCTCTCTCTCTGTCTCTGTCTTGTTTCTCTCACTCCTCTTTACATCTCTTCTCTGTTTTATTTTCCTCCATGTCTCCTTCCTCCCACCTCTCCTCTTCCCTCTCTCACATTCCCTACACACATTCTGAGACAAAAGGGAAAAATAACAGGAGTCATACCCTATCACCATCAACCTTTCACTGAGCTCAACTGCGCTGAATATTATTTTCCCCTTTAACCTGCTGGTGACTAATTGCTGCTGTGAGCTGTGTTTTTCAGTGTTTTCCAGAGCTTCGCTTTTATAGATCATAAAACCGCCAACCTGAAACCTATTAATGTCTGCCATTTTTATTTTTTCGAATTTATTTGTGTGTATATTCATTCGCCATTTTCTTTGAAAGATTTGAAAACCACAATGTGCCAGAGTCGTGGTTTAACGTGTGGTTATGGTCATGGACAGAATGTGGTCATGCTTATACCAAAGCAACAGCCGTCTCCTGTGTCTTGTTGATCCATCCACCCCGACTTCCTCCCTACTCTATGACACTGTGCTTCCGACACACGCCACTCGAACATAGATGTGTGTTGTTTCGGGACACTTGCTGATAACATTATGTTCTCATTTTTCTTTGGAAGACAGTCTCCTATTGTCCAATCACAATCCAGTTTTCAGTGGAAATAACAAATTTTCATCAGCTTCTTTCTTTCAGAGAAGCAGAGAAGGACTTGACCTCATTTGAGACTGATCCCATTTTTTATATCGATCCTACGGTTAATACTTTAGGTATTGATCCGCTCACTACTGCGTCACATGATGCAGATGATGTACTTTTTGCACCAGAATTTTGTGTGCGTTTATTTGACTGGAAACTTGGAAACCAGTTCTCCAAAATCATTCAAACGCTAATTTTAAGTTCCTTCCTGGGAAACACTTTCATACACAATAATATGAGTGGTATCCATTCCTCTGTTTAGTGTCTTACAAAGTAATACAATGAAACATGAGGATGCATCAGTTTATTTTGCTCAGGATTCACTGCTCAGATGAAAGTATCCCAGCCTCCACTCTTACTTTATGAAACACCAGTGTACACAAAAAAGTACAACCACAAGCCCAATTTAGAAATATCTGACATCAGTCAAGGTGGGGATCAGGCTTCTCCCTGGAGAGCAACGCAGTTTTTGAAATTCTAGCTATAATAACAATAAAGCTTTGACCACTATCAAGGAGTGTTCCTTTATTCTGTTTATAGAGGGTGAATGTCACAGTTCAGAAGACAGGTGTATTCTCTACTGCCTCAGCCGCCTCAGCTGAGACAAAGAGAGACAAATGTACTGTCTTTCACTTGTTGCTTTGTGGGTTTTTCCTATGAAGTCCTTTCATCTCGTTTTTTCATGGAAAAATGCCGATCAGTGATATGAACCATCAAAAACTGTCTGGTTTTTATAAGTTAGCCAGACTTTGACCCTTTTCTGACATTGTGAGGTGACAAACCAGAATCACATAGTCACAAAATAAATTATTTACAGTTTTACATGTTCTAAAGGGAGATAATGATGAAAGTAAGATACAATAAAACTACAAATGGAAATGTACTCTTACTTCAGCCCTCTTTATTTCTTCTTTATTCCCTCTCCTGCTCTCAAACCAGATCTTTCAGACCTGACTTTGTCTTGGTGCGCCAACATGCCTTCAGCATGGCCCAGAACGAGGATTTTAGGAACCTGATCATCGGCCTGCAGTATGCAGGCATCCCCTCTGTCAACTCCCTGGACTCCATCTACAACCTCTGCGACAAACCTTGGACTGTAAGCAATTTCAGCAGAACTAATTTACACATGCAGCAACCCACAAAGTATTTTATTCATGTGGAAAGCTTGCTGATATTATTTTAAGTTTTAATTTAAAAAAAATGCTGAAGAAATTATTTGTTGACTTTCTGTGGTGCCATGCACACTTTCAAAACACTGTGATGTTGATTATTATGTACGATACGCTTCATTTGAGTGTTCTGTGCTGTTATAACACACACTATACTCATTCATCTACCTGTGCTCTAATTGCAACTGACTTAACAACTGTTTTTCTCACCAGTTTTCCCAGCTGATCAATTATCAGAAGAGGCTGGGTTCAGATAAGTTCCCTCTCATTGATCAGACTTTCTACCCCAACTACAGAGACATGGTAAGATCTTCTTTTACGCTACACAGTGTATGTGCTCAGTAACCCTGCAGCAAACTCACAAAAAGATCAGCTTCTCAACAATCAACAAAATGTCTTGAGATTTATATTTTCAGGCTGTTGTGTATTTTGTAGTTCAACTGTGTGTTTATATCTCCTCTAAAAGCAGGTGACAGTGTTGTCAAGCAAATGCTGTAAGCTTGAAGATACTACTGATAAATTATAGATGTAAAAATATTTTCTTTTAAATAATTTAACAAAATGCAATTTAGAATTTATATGAGCACAAGTCACAAAATCTTTCTGAGGATATTTAAAATTTGCTATTAGGCCACCGCTTCAGGTTATATATATTATATATTAAATATAAAGTAAGCCAAAAATGACTAATTGTATGTTACTGTTTCTTACAATTATGAGAAAGTCGAAGTTGCTTATTTGGTTTATGCATTTTACTGACTTTATTTACTTTAACGTGTATGAGGTACTGTGTGGTATAGAAATGAAACAGACATATTTACTGTGCTCTGTGGACAACAGAGTGCTTTTTCATAAAGAAATGTGCTTAAACATCTCCTGCTTGTGAGAGATATTCTGTTGCAGAAACCATTGCAAGCCCAGAAGCATCTTCATTAAATAATTTCATTTTTTTAAAGTTAATGTCATCACTGAGATCTCATTGAAGTCCTGTTAAGAGTCTCATTTTCTAACGTTTGTGGTTACTGGGGAGAAAAACAAAAGAGTCACACTTTTCCTTTCAGTCATTTTATATACATTCTTTTTTGGTACATAGAAATAGAAAACTCTATTTAGACAGAAACAGACAGATAAATACAATCCCAAACAGTTCTTTCAGTATAAAACAAACATGAAATTATTTGATAACACTCCTCTAAAGCCATACAGTTATTATGCATTATTGTTATACAGTGTCAGTTATGAAAGTTTAAATTAAATTTTTAACATTTCAGACATGACTGCATTGCGCAGTTAAATTTTAATATCTTACTGTAAAATGTGGTCCTGATCTGATTTTAAATAGTAGCTCATGCATGAAAATAGCATGTGATAAAGCATTTTAATCTGTATGACTTCAGTGAAGTAATCCAGTAACAAGACAGGGGTCAATTCAGATTTGTGTCTTTTAATTAACGTTGAGTTATATAAAACAGCAACTAAATTATTTATTACAGTTCATCCATGAACATCAGTTATTTCTCTTTTTGTTGGTTAAGGTCTTGTGCCAAAGTTTTTACCATCTTTTCTTAAATTTGAACAATGTGGAGAATCCACTTCCTGATTTTAAGGAGTTAAAAAGAGGGGGGAATTGAACCTTGTCCTGTTACATCACATCCTCTTAGGAGAGGTGGCTTGGCATCTACAGGTGGCAGTGCTGTTGTTAAAGCGCTGGATTAGATTTTTGGCACAGGAAATAGTAATAGAGTTCAACCAAGGAAACTAAACCCACAAAACCACAAGATAACAACTTCTGTGCTATAAGATAAGATCCTGTTAGCTTTTAAAATGTTAATTCTCACTGAAGTACAGTATTTACATTCTCAGCAATTTGAGAGGATAAACTGAAATGGTTTAGATGTACAAGAATTATGCTCACATATAATTAATTTCATGTTTTTTCAAAATTAATTGGGGTATGTCTTGTGATGCTTTGTCCAGTATATTTACAGTGCATTTTCATTTGCATGGGACTCTGGACACCAAAATGTGTGGGGGAGAGGTGGCAGTGCTGCAGTCTACCTGTGAGAGTACACAAAGTACACATTCTGTGGAGGAAATTAGCAGCTATTTTCCAGTATTTTCCTCCATAGCTCTGTTATGCTTCTTTCAGTAAATACATAACCTGTATTACATAACCTATTGTAAGTTATGCAAAAGCAAATATGAGGTCATTCATACTATTTGTCATGGTTATGCATTTACTATCAGCCCATCACAAATCAAGAAATGAGATCATGAATTCACTCTGGGGCAAATAATTTGCACTGGGTGTTCTGCTGCTATTCTGTGGAAAACAGCGAGTGAAGTGGATGTGTGTGAGAGAGAAAATGAGTCAGAGCAATGTTGAAAGCCCCTGCACTTTATAAAATTGTTCCTAGCATCGCTGTTGCAATCACCTGAATTCTGCTAACAGATGCTCAAAGTTGGGTTAAGCTCTCTCAAATGGAAAAATCAGGTCATCAAGTTTTCAGTGAAATCAGTTGATATTGTGCACACCAAATTTGAGCTACAAAGCAAAAGCAGGAAATGGTTGACTTTGCAGAAGTGAAATGGAGTAAAATGAACATCAGAATTACAGGTCATGGGTCAGTCATGTCCAGGAAGTCTTTCTCAGGTGGAGGTCCGCCTCGGTACCAGCTACAGGTTGTGTCAGAGCGGCGGATACAGGCATACTGCCGAGCCTGCTCCCCATTTAGGCTGTTATCCAGCAGCCAGTCAGTCCACAAGCACTCGTTTTCCCCTGTGGACGCACACGGCACTGTGTAGCAGGTGTTGATCTGAGGAAGGAAGAGTTTTTCATTTATTCGTTTACCCGATCACTCATTTCATTATTTGTTCCTGAGGTTAGCCTGTCCTGTGTCATGAATAATGTCATTTTGGGGCTGGGTGATCGTTGTAAGAAAACTGGAGTGTACAGACACCCCAAAAAGATAAGACACACAACACACTTGACTTTTTTTTTTTTTTTGTATCAAAATGGAGAAATATGGAAATGGAAAGAGTAAGAGATGAGAGGTGTGACCTTTTTGCAGAATTAACTGTTTATTTCTTCAGGCATAAAAAAAAAATGGGGAAAAAAAATAAATATGTATGAATAGAGAACAAACAGCCCTTACTCACTCTGCATTCACAGCCCATCTGGTATCTGTAGTTCAGATTCTTCTTTTGTGAGAGCGACAAATTGTCCCAGGATTCTACAAGGTCACACTGGCCGATAGAGATTCTCCCATCGCTCCACATACTTCCTGTTGTGTGACATCACAGTTAGAAATTTCATCTTGCACTCAGCAAATCAGGTTACGTTGCTGTATTTAATAAACTAAATAATAATAGATCAAAATAAATTAAAAAAAAAAATAGAAAACTTTGAATGCAAACAAGTGGTATAGCTCTTTTCATCAAACTCTTCTAAGAAACTGAGTAAGCACATCTCAAAAAAATGCCAGAGTATTTCTTAAGATATAAGAGATAAGAAAAAATCCCGCCTAGTGCTCTGCTGTATAGTCCAGCTGACAACAACACCCACGTACCACTTTTGTTGCACTTTTTGCTGCTGAAAATGCAAAGTACCTGAGAGCAGATATCCTGCTTTATTGTTGGAGTCCAGTTTGACGCCACACAATGAGGAGAATACTGGAGTGTACACATACTGGATATCCTTGGCCTTGTCAAAACCTTTGAACATCTGGACATAGAGACATAACAGGGAAAAGACAGTGGAGAAGTTCTAGGGGAGGCATAAGCCTATTTAGACTGTCTCATCTAGACTTGTTTGAATACCATAGACACATTTCAGGCATTTGAACAGCTTATCAGTGCAGCAAGTCAGACTATGTTTAGTTTTCCTGACAGAATAGCCAATACCATCATAAATCACACAGCAATACACAGCAACATAAACAGTAAAAAAAATGATGTATGTCTGCACCAGTGGCAGTGCTTATTGCTGCCCAGAGAGCTCACCTTGATCATTTTGATTTCATATTGGATCATCTTCATGTAAGGTGAGGAGCTGTTGCTAGGCGACACAATCTTCTCTCCAGAGATCTTTGCCCTTATCACTGTCAAAAAAAATAAATAAAAAAATAAACAGAAAGAAAGGAGGATTAAGATTAATTGAATTGCCAAATAATATGAGAAGGAAGATAAGAATGTGATTTACATGCCAGAGACTGATATACGTATGTTTATGATCAGTACATAAGAAGCTTTTTCCTTCTCTCTAGTTCTTAGATACATAGATACATAGATAGATCATTTTCATCCTATCCCTCTTCCTTTCTCCTTTTCTGTTGCTTCGCTTGTCACTTGTCTTTCTCCCCACACAGACAGTATAGTAGTCCTTCTCAGTAGTGATACCGGATGTGTCTCTCCTCTCCCCTGGGAGGGAAATCAAAACCCACATGGAATAACAATTAGCTCTCTGCTTGCACACTCCCATTAACCAACTCAACACACACACATTTATACAGTATATACCGCACTACTTTCACACTGCACACATGCACACACACATACTCAAGCCAAACCATGTCTGGCACAGACCTGATTTCACACTTTACTGTAAATCAAGGGGGGTGAAGGAGCAGGACAATTGGTCTGTGGCTCTCAACAGTGAGATAAGAGTGAAGTTGTATAATGTTACAGCCTTTAATTTAGAGACAAAACATTCATTGCTCTTAAAATATTATTAATGTTATACACTTTACTCACACACACCACAGTAGGTCCAAGCAGTCCGCACTGTACCAAATCAAACCGTTCTATCACAGACTTTGTTGCTAGAGAATTTTATTTTTCCTTCCATCAAAATCTGCACTTTTAGACATCTGCATTACTAATTATATTAACTGACAAATTAATTGTCAGTGTCAAACATTTCCTTTGAAATAGTGACACTGTTGTAGCTCAAGCAATCAAACATTATTAGGCTTACTGTTATAGCTTTCTCTCAGGTTAACGCTGATATCTCCAATCAAAACGTCCTACAAAGTGACTGTGAACATGGCAGATGGCTGAATTAACTATAGAGCCAACAGAAAAGGAGTGACACCACAATAGAACAATGCATGGTCTACTTATCAGAAAATGGACCGAGTGGAGCAAATCCATCGCCATTACTGAGTACGGGGGAGCAAAGTTACCACATTTTGTCTTTTAAAAATTAAGATATTATCATACAGTTCCCACAGTGAGGTGGTGATTATATCGAAGACGCCTATATTAACAATCATTTTACAATTTTTAGCACCAGACAAAAACAAGTAATTTAACAAAAATAATAAATCACACATTTTTGGACCACCCTTTGAGTGGTTCAGTCGAACGTGGTGCTTATTATTTGCTGCAGCATGAACTGGCTGTCACAGCCAATCCCCACAGGAGTATGACTTTTTATAAAGCTGAAAAACATGCCAGTGAGCTTAACTGCAATCATGGACTGAAAATACAACATAGCAAAAGTGTGCGTGTTGAATCAACCTACGTTGTACTGTTGCCTAAATGCTGAACCGATGAGCTGCTCAGTTCAACCACAGTCTCATGTGCCAGCCACTGAGCAGCTCCAGCGGAGCGGTTAGTCGTAGGGAGGGAAGGCAAGTGACATTACAGTCACAATCTTGCTTCTGTAATCTTTAGGCCTCTACTGCCCACCTTAGCTCACTAAAAAGACAGGATTTGGCTGTAAAGATGGAACATTCGCAAAGGAGCTGATCAAACGCTTTTTTAAGTCTAACATGGCTTTTACAGCAATATATAGTTGCTGTATTAATTAAACAGTGTGTTTGTCTGCTGTAGTGTAAGCTCCAGGTGACAGCATGTCTAGTAAGCTGACTAGCTTACTACTTACAATAGTAACCCATTATCACAGGGCAGTGGTATTTCATGCTTTATTCTTTTCTGGGGTTAACAGTTTGAAAAACCCTGTTCATGACCAACACATGGGAGCCAATCCTGGAAACTACTATAGAGTTTAGGGAAACTTTAGCAACTTTCTGGATTTGTGGAAATTTTCTTGGGCAGCTCGACATTGACTTTATCTGAAATATTGCTACATTCATTGGTTAGTCATCAAACTAAAAGCCTTTTCATTTTTTAACATTAAAACTGAAACATACTGTGTGAATATATGAACAATAAAGCATAAATCTAATATCTGCCTTCCTTGTCCAGGTATTAGCTAAACTAAACTTAGAATGACAGCCTGATATGACATTTTTCCTAACCGTACCTGTAACATAAGGTCTAACTAATTCTACACTGAAATATGAGCACAAGACTTCCATTTCTTCCACAAAGATCATCAACTAGTGAGCATGCTTACTTTTTGCATTAGACGTTTAGCCTAGCTTTAGCCTCGCTCTTTCATGATGTCATGTATACCTTCAGCTGCATGTTTAAGACGCTCTCATTTTAGAAGGATTCAGCTGGAAACATTATCTGCATTGTCTGCTACAACAGTTGTTATGTCAGCCAAGTAAGTCAAATGTTGCTGACTAAAATATCTATCTGTGTCCTAAAGCAATTCAATTCAATTCAATTCAATTCAATTCAATTCAGTTTATTTATATAGCGCCAATTCACAACAAAAGTTATCTCATGACACTTTCCAATTAGAGCAGGTCTAGACCAAACTCTTTAATTAAATTGTAAAATAGAGAGAGCCCAACATTCCCCCAGGGACCAAAGCAGGGACCCATAGTTCAAAAAAGAGTTTTAAGTGGAAATTTGCCTCAATCATTAATTTTGTAACAACTGCATTTTTACACTGTTGCTTATGTGCATGAATGTGAAGTACTTAAAATTATGGTTTTTGACCTGCAATGAGCACAGTTTGCGGAAAGATGCCTTGAATGCTTGTAGATGCACCAGAAAGAAAGAGAGAAGCTCCAGTACAAGAAAAGGAGAGAAAGTGTGACTCAGCCAGCACCCCTCCTAACCTTCCACTGGTTTTTACTTTTTTTTTGTTCATCACATAACTACGGTTGTGCTGGTAAGAGCAGAAGGGGCTGAGTGTGTTCTGTGAAATTGGTTTAGGAGAAAAACATTTTGTCAGTAAAAAACCCTACACTGAAAGGCAGGAACACAAACAAGAAAGTTAATTTGTATAAGTGTGAAATCTTGAAGTTTATTCAGTGTGTACTGCATCGCCTACAACTACACACCTGGTCCAGGTACATTCAAATTACAGAAAATGTCACGCAATATGCAAGCCTAGTTCAAAATTCACGCAGGTGGGAGCACGGGATGGACTGAAGAGAAAACTTTTCTCCTGGCCTAGGACATGTAACAAGCAAGAAAAAAAGTATAAAGCAAGTAGATATAAAATAAAAATAATCATCTTACAATACACATTTCAAGAATTTCCCTCCAGGGATTAATAAAGGAATTCTGATTCTGATTCTGATTCTGACATCAAGGTGTCTCACCTCAAAAGGACCCACCGACACATATCCAGTTGTGATTTAAAAATGCATGTAAAGAACTAAAGCTTTGTTTTACTCGCTGGTTTGTACATGCCATGGATTCTTTCCATTGCTAAATTTGCATTAATCCCCACTGAGTTCAGTTAAGTTGGTATTCTCATTATATTTTTACATTGTGGAATTTTACTACCTTTTATCTATGGTTTTCAAAAAAATGTGGCAAGTATTGTTTTTATGGATCAATATTAAAACTACTATTGAACAACGAAACATCCACTGCTTAACTATAACTACACTACTGAATGAGGCTGTCATACACACTGCACAGAAATACACTGTACCAGTGATGGCTGTCATATTCTTGACCTCTTTGTTCTGTTCAGCACTTTGATCTGCAATTCCTTTGCCATGAAGAAATATATATGCAAGTGGATCATGTGCTTTGGCAAATTAGCTGCACCGCTTAAATCTTCCCTTAATAGGTCTGCGTGGCCTTTAATGATAAGTAATACGCCAACGCATGACCATGCTCTGTGTAAGGATCAAATAGTTGGCAATATAAGCACTGGCTGCATATCAGTACAACATGGGAGAGGACAGAAGTTGCTATAGCAAATAAACTAAGAACAGTACAATCATTTTTCATCACAGTGGTTCAGTGTTTTTAATCATTCCCTGAGAAACTGTGGGCTCACTTTAGATAAAACTGACATAATGTGAGTTAGACCACCTTCCAGACATAGTGGATTTTGAACAGACATTTATCACAGAAATTACATGAACGAAAGTCGCCTCATTCCAAGTTTGTTGTCTCTCCCTAAAATGATTCTCTTGGCCCAGATTCTCAGAAATGTTCACCCCCCACCTAGATATCTTTGAACTGCACAGACTGGGTTACCCACTCAATTCAGTTGCTGCAGCTGTATTATGAACAGGAATGGGGACAGGCACGCCTGCAGAGTGCAAGTGGCTGTGCATCTGCCTCACAGCTACATAACCAAAGAGAAATATTGCAAACTTGTACCATGAGAACTGATGTAGTGAGTAACTTCCCCCCTCCTTGATGAATCGGCACCCTTGTCATGCTCACAAAGCTGGACTGTCAGCAGGCTTTCACACTGATATTGTTAGTATGCAGACCATTAGACCAAGCCTATAGACATGGAAATGAAGTGGGGAGAGAGAGGGAAAGAAAAAGAGAGAGATGGAGTAGGCTGTGTTGGCATGGCTTGGCCTCTGTCCAACACACACACACACACACACACATACACACAATTTCAAATACACAAACATGGCCAGTGAATTGTCCAAGGTTTGTCCAGACGGGATATTACTCAGATGTACAGCTTTATTCAAAGGGCTCATCGACTCTGACGAGACTGTCAGGTCAACTAAAGGCCACCACCAGCTTATGCGTAGAAAACAACCGGGACATTATAATCACAGATGTCCCTAAGTCAAAGTTTTCTTCGGCACACTTGCTGCAAGTGAGTATTTTCCTTATTTGTCGTTTATGGGTCAAAAAAGTTGCATTCTGCCTTAAAGGATCCACTGACTATCTATCTATTCAGTGACTGACTCGTGCATTTCAAACTAAACACAGACACAAGCTGGAGTATACCCTAAGGAAATGGGATAATGGGATAATTACAAAGCAGCCTGTCGTGAAATATTGCAACCCCATAGTAACTGTCCCTATGCCCGTGTAGCTTCTCCATTCTTCCACAGTACATATGCTGTTTACCATAATAATGGTATTTATGAACAGAAAATTTTGGTAATTATTGAAACGTGAACTATAAGATAAGATAAGATAAGATGAACTTTATTGATCCCGCAGTGGGGAAATTCACTTGTTGTGAATCCACTGTATAGGTTCACTGTTTCCGTTCTAGCTAGTAAATACTGATGTAACGTGCTGAAATGTCAACGGTCACAAGCATATTTTATTATTGTTAGATAGGTAGGTAATTATTATGCTCTTTTGTACTGCAGAGTAGAACTGCTTACCTAAATCAAGACAGAGGCGCTAACTGATAGCAACATCCAAAACTGACTTCGACACAGGGGGAAAATACTAGACAGTGGATGTCCCAGTCCTGAAGGAGACCTTTTACAATGTAACCTGGAATCCCATAAAATCATACAGCTAGTTGATAGTATGCTGCTGGATTTAGAATTGATCTTACATTAATATTACTATTGTAAGTAGTAAGTTAGCCAAACATGTTAATGGTTGCGGGTCTCTTTAAAGCAAAAAAACTGTTTAATTTAGTTTTTAAAAATTTTGCTCTTTTGCATTTAGTTTGGACAATGACAAAATAAAACAATACAACTCCAAGCTAACAAAAATTGCTGCTTCAGTATGTAAGCTTGAAGCACTTGCTGTAACTAGTTACAGATGCTAAGCTCTGATTGAACAATCACGTTTCTGGGAAGAGGCTTAGCAAATGGTCAATTGGAATCCATTTTGTTTGGGTCCATTGGTTCAAACAGACACAAACTGAGAAAACCCAGTTCAAGATGTAACATTTGCTATTGCACTGAATTTCTACAGTTAGTTTCAGCTATGTTGCATACACGATTTACATGAGACTAACATACATTATGCATTGTTTTTGTGTCTTATGATCAATGAAAATGTCAGACCACAGATGGTTATAAGACTGTACCCAGAGATACACCAGAGTAGATAAGAAATTCTACACTGAGATCTGGTTCAAGTCCGTTCATGTCTAACTGACAGGGACTTTGCAATATCAGGCTTACAGGACATCCATCTCACTGTTTGATGACACACTTCATATATAAAACTTTGTCCTGAAAACATTGTCCTAAATACTCTCATTGTGTTCTAATAACCCAGATCTAATTTGGTGTTAAAGAGGTTTCGAAAACAGGTCTCAACCTCCATTTCATATTGCCAGTTTTTGGGACACATTTTCAGAATACATCAAAGGAACTGACCCTCTCTAAACCTGAAGGCATTTACAGACGAATTAGAAAACAAGACTTAAATACTGTGAAAACAATTTCTTGATCTACTTTCTCTTTCTGTCTGTCTCTCGCCTCTGCTGGAGTGTGACCTTTGACAGAGGCACATACTTCAGCTTTCCACAGTCTGGAGCCAAGTACTCAAAGTCAGAGCAGAGTGTTGGTTTTGGCCAGTGCTTAGACAAGAAAGAACTGGATGATGGGGGTTGTCAGACAGAAAGACGGACAGACAACCTGACAGGCAGGCAGACAGACAGACAGTCGGACAGAAAATAGGCCAGGGCCACTAAGCGCTGACTGTTCTTTATTTAGGGTTTGTTTTTCTGTCATTGGGGGCAAGAAGACTTAATTATGTAACTGTAAAAACAGATAGCAGACCACTCTGTCTCAAATAATAATACAAGAGCCGGTTAAGCTTGGTGTACAAGAAAAAGAGAAGAGCCAGTTGGAGAAACAACTACATGTCTGCATGTATTTCTTGGATGAATATAGTTCACTATATAATAATAATAATTTAATAATTCATATAATCAATCCTCCAACAGTCCACCACACTGTTGTTTTGCATAGTATTCCCATATATAGCATTAATAATTGGGTCTGTTTTCTATGCATGAAACTGATAAGAATATAATTGGTACAAGTCACAATAATAAATTACTTTTTTTTTTAATTAACTGCCTTGACAAGCTCAGTGCTGATGCTCTGTTGATTAGTTTTTATCACAATAGGCTTGAATTGTGAATTTCTTTTTTTGTTTGTTTTTCCCCTTGACCCTAAATAAATTGATCAGTAGTCCAAATCTTCAATCAATCCTCCCATTTTAAAATCATCCTTGTATTTTAGGTTATTGTATTCACAGTCAATTTTTGACTATTATTAAACGTAACAATTTTTGCACAATAAACTTTTATTGAAGGAAATAGAAATTGAATTGATCTCCAGTTAGTGACTTACCGATCTCAGCGCTGCAGAACAGCTGCTGTGGGTGTGCTGGATGGCAGCTACATCCCTCCACAACTTCTTCCATGCCTGCACCAAGCAAAAGGAGCACCCAGAGCCCCAGACACACACTCCGCTCCTGGGACATGGCCATGATGACTCTGACCACTCCACCACTCGATAAACACTCTGCAGCCTCTTCTGATCCTGTTAAGTTCCGTGGGAAAGCAAATCAGGCCAGCAGTCAGCAACGGGAGGAGACAGAAGAAGTTGAAGTAGCACGACGTGCTCTGCTTAGCTGAAAGGCAGCTGTGGACAGAAATGTTTTCATAAGTTTTAAGTACACCACTGAATTCAAGCAGGAGCAAATAACTGCTGGAGGGAGGGAAGGCGGCGGCAGCTGCTGCTTCACTTCTCTCTCTCTCTCTCTCTCTCTCTCCCTCTCCCTCTCCCTCTCTCTCTCTCTATCTATCTCTCTGTAGACAACACACAGAGGAACTTACAATAGTTGGATCCCCTCACGCTCTGGTCTTGAATGCTGAGAGGGTCGCACACAGGGAGCCTCTTATGTACTCAACAATTTAGGGACAGCCTCCTCAAATGAAAAAAAAAACTACCATCCTTTGCCTCCTCTTTTGATGTCCTCCCTCTTTTCTCATTGGCTGCCGTAAGGGTATTCATGCCGTTAGCCATGAAAATTATGACATTCTAAGTTATTGTTGGACAGGTATGTGAAATATAAATCAGAGATTACCTCTACCCACCCGAACAATGCTTTTAAAGTTTTTTGTTTTTTGCAAAGTTCAAGTATTGTTGTGGTTTTCAGATGCATGCTTGTATGATCAACAGTCACTCATCTGAATCATAAATGCAAATTATGATTAGAAAAATAACTGTGGATTAGTGTTCAGTTGTAGAGTAGGCTACAAGTTCCACTGTATGGTGGGGCAAGGGGCAGGTTCCTTTAAAAATAGTAAAAACGATAGTGTGGGTCAGTACATCTGTGCAGAAACAACACTTAAGACTGAAAGAAAACTTTTAAAGAATATATATACTGTATATAAAAGAACATATGAAAGAATGTAGAACACAGAGTTGCAAACTTATTTTATTTGCACAAATAATTGTGTATATTTGTTATCATATGTATTTGTGAGGCTATCTAAACTAAAATTATTATTAACCTTATACTTGTTGGGTGTCCATATCTGCTGAATGTGTAAATATGGACATTAACAGCATTTTCATAAAGGGATCATATGTATGTTTTGTTTACACCAAGTATTGTATTGCCCCAAGTGCCTAAACTGCAAGGAATGCAGGTTTAAACCTTCTGTTCAATAACAACAGTAAAAATGTTGATGATCAGGTAAAATCTGGCTGATACTATCACTTCAGTGCAGTTGCCTGCTCTCAGATATATACAACTGGTTTCACTGTGAGATGCAACTCAAAGAATTAAAGTCACTCCAAATGAAGATCATTTTTTTCAGTGCTCGTTTTTGATATAATAGCTGTCATCATTCTGTACCGTTTGTCATTATTCACACTGTAATTATTCTATTACTTTCCAGATTACAACACCCAGTTTCCCTGTAGTGGTGAAGATTGGACATGCACACTCTGGAATGGGAAAGGTAATGTTGCTGCTGTCCTGTTTTTGGGTGCTGGAAGAAAATAAAATCATTCATTCATTTTACAGTCACTAACTTGCTAGCACACAAAAGATTTGGCATCCAGAAATCAGCTAACATTCAAGCAGTAATCACGATCAAATGGTACAGGCATCAAACTGTTACGTTCTGTTTGCATGGAAGACTCTTAGCACATTGAGAAAATAGCTGCCTGTTGGACTAAAGCCCACCCATTAGACTCTTGCATCACTTCACAAATTGCCATTGCGAGGTGCATTAAAATCCCTCCGTGTGAGATGGTCGAGTGGTTTATACAAAGTAACACTACATCTGGAACCATATTGTACTGAGTAATGTTTTCTCACACATACACTACTCTGTAGAAGTAGTACTCTGCAGAACATCCTTTTATGCTCTCCCTTAGTGTTCCCTTGCTCCTCTAATTGACTGGCAGCTGTGTTAATATTTTCTGGGAGAAATCAGTTGAAGTTTATCCTCTTTCTCTCACTCCTCATTGATCCACCACACATCACTCCCCTGAACTACTCAATTTAATATTGTGTTATTGCCCTGTCTCTGTGTGTAACCAGGCCTCTTATCAGCCTATACCTTTTCACCTTCCTTTATCCTATCATCTCATTTCCGCTTTTGTAGAAGTCCAATGTTTTGTCTATTTCAGTGCCGTTCCCTCTGACAGGAATGTTTTGAGTCTGATTTATAATACAGGGGGTGAGCACAAGAACAATAGTTTCTATTTTAGACCATGTCACTAGTAGGACAGTGACAGTGATCACATCATCATTTTATAGCCATACTCCAAAATTGGATCTGAATGCATTGCTCAAGAACAGCATCTTATATGTTTCTGTTTTTCAGACTATTATTGACCCTTTGCATGCTTGAGCAAATAGTTTGACATCTGAGTAGTATGCTTATTTGTGTATCGAGATTTAGACGAGAACACTGACCCCTCTCTGATATCTGTACACTTAATATGTGGCTGGATCCAGCAGGAGATAAGCTTAGTTTGACATACAGTAAAGACTGGAGACGCAGGGAGAAAAAATGGCCTGGCTCTGTCCCAGGGTGATGAAAATCATTTGGTTTGCATTTCAGTCTTGGTACAGATTAAAGAAACAAAAAAATGGTGTGTTTATTTGTGAACTTTAAAGATGTTGGTAAGGAGTTTTTCTTACCTTTGGAGCCAAGCGAGCTGTTTATCCCTCCTTCTGGTCATTTTGCTAAACTAACTGTAACTCATGCTTAAAGACACAGTATGTAACTTTTATGTTCGACAGCTCTAGCTAGAGTTATTTCTTGTTAAGTCTTCAACACACGACACAGACTATTCAACAATTTTATATTTTTCATGACCAAAATAATAACATTAACATAAAAAAAATCACTATGTGGGGATAAAGGTATGCAGCCCACTCTTACTTTAAATAAACATAAATACATGTATTATTTCTCTGCAGGTCAAAGTGGACAATATGAGTGACTTCCAGGACATTGCAAGTGTGGTGGCCATCACTCAGACCTACTGCACCACAGAGCCATTCATAGACGCCAAGTATGACATCAGAGTCCAGAAAATTGGTGCAGACTACAAAGCGTACATGTGTGTATTGCTCCTTTCCTCTTAAAATTCTATATTGTGTGTGTTCATGTGTTTACACTACCCTATGTGCATTTTGTATTTGTAACAGAAGGGAGGAAACAGTAATATACATGCTTTAATAGAGCATCAAAATAACAGCAGATAAAATCTTCTTTTAAATGCTGGTGTTTTTTCACTCCCACATACCAGGGGTTTTTAGCAAGCCTGCACTTATATAATATATAATAGGTCATATATTAAAATCCGATTATTTGCAAAACAGATTTTTGCAAGGCGTCGCACCCCTTTATGATTTTTCTTGCCATGGCCACAACAGCTAAAGCGCAAAATTTTCCATGAATGTGTCAGGCTTGTGAGATCTTATGGCTTCTTAAGTTGGAAATTTGGCCATGAAAATTATTTTCATCTTTAAAGCAGTAAGTCTGAGGTATCTGAGGTAACTGTAGGGTTCCCATATCATTCCTCACTTGTCTTGGGACCGCTAAATGAATGGCATCCTGACAGCTGTCTGTTCAGACCATCCGAGCTTGCTTTGTCACGCTCCAGTTATGCTTTTAAATTTTCTGACTCATAAATGACTCAGAAGAAATTTGTCATCATCAGCAGCCTCAGGTACATCTTCATTTCCATAGCTGCCATTCACCAATATCAAAGAAAATTCTACTCTGTGCCAAACCCTAACACCCATATGCTGCACCCCCATGTTACTGTGGCAGTACACTAATATAAATCATGGTTTCCATTATTCTGTATTTATCCATAGCAACAGTGGGACAACAGGAAAACACAACAAACACACGAATTACCCACATCAAGCAAACCTTAAAAAAGGATGTAATACTCTTACATACAGTATTTCTGGTGTCTTTTGCAGCCCAAAAAACTTTTTAGAGAAACACGTCAGGAAACAATGTTTTTCATCACATTTGACACACAGAACAGATCATTGTGTGCACGTGTTTAATTGAATGAAATGAATGAATAAGCCATGGTGGTATAGTATCAGTCTTCTGGTCTTTGTCCTTAATGCTAGTTGTTTCATGTAAACCTATGAAAAACAAGCTCTTGGTAACTGGCCAGTTTACCAGGATGCTAATCAGACTGATAACATGCAGCTTTGCATGTTTCCTTCATACACTGACTTTTTCTCTAAAGCTAGCACTGAAACCCCACTCTTCCTGCTACACAGCTGTGTAAAGCTCTTTTGTCCGTATTTATCATGTCTACTAAGAAAAGGTTGGTGTCTGTAATAATCTAACACACAATTTCTTCTTCTTTTCCAGGCGAACATCCATCTCTGGTAATTGGAAGAGCAATACTGGATCTGCCATGTTGGAACAAGTAGCCATGACTGACAAGTAGGCACTGTTTCTGCATTAGTGATGCTCAGGCTGCCTGATGTCACACATGTCGCTCTTGTGCTATGTCAGTGTTAGCTGCAATGTACCCTCACACATGGGTAAACACACAGATGTTTGGAAATCACTTGTTATTCTTGGTACACATATACACATATATTTTCCGTATGTATGTCTTGCGATAACAAAAGGCTTTCCTTAAATTTTCTTGTTTCCTCATTGATTTTTCCTGGTCAGGGCTAAAACCTGTACAATACGCCTCTTTAAATGCATGTATTTTCAGGTGTAACAGCAAGAAAAGTGCAGGTGTATTGATAATAATTATAATGGAGGCTGGTTCACTGGTATGGCTTCCAGAGATGCCAAAATGGAAGATACCTTGAATTACAACAAAATCTTTTCTGCTATAATAAGTCAAAACATAAGCTGTGAAATTGGTCAGATATCACAAACTTGAGTGGTGTTGTGTGTAGTGTTGTTACCACACCAGTGGCTGTGTGGAGTACCACTGAAATATGCAAAAAAATCTATGCATAAATCCTAACCCGAAGGAAAACAGTTGTGATCATTTTCCCTATAAATACAGTGTCAGATTCATCAAACAATTTTAGCTTAATTTGCTGAACTTTCCAAACCTTAAACCTTCCACCACTGCAAAATGAGGTATTTGGCACTTTCCCCTCTCACAATCATTCATTAATGTAACCTTTACCCCATTATGCAAAATGAACAGCATTGAAGTCAGAAAATGCTTTTAAAAATCTGTGTAGCTGGTACCATAGAAATATTGAGCCCAAATGTGAGCTAAGAATAGTTTGGTGAATCTTCTTCATACTGCAGATAAGTTGGATACCTTGGCTACAGTTACATGATCCTTTTGGTCAATCTGTATTGTACTATATTCAGTTTCAGCGAGTCAGTGGAGCTCTTTAAAGATGCCAGTGCATGGTCTCCAGCCAACCCAGCCAAGGTCTAGAGAGGTTTACACCCAGGATGAATGCCCTGTGGAGCAACATTTGCACAGACTTACTGTGCTTATAAATCAATATTATTTCTTTACTAAACTAAGCCAGATTATGTAAGACAGGAAAAGTTCACATTCCCAGTTGTAAAAAAAAGTCAATACCTGCACTTCTTCTTGACCCATCACAAGTGCCAATCCAGTTATTACACGTAGCCAATGTGATTTTTTTTGTTTGTTTGATTGTTTTCTGTAAGACGATTTTGACCTGTCATGTAGTCCTAATTGCTGTTCCCTCTGTGACAGGTATAAGCTGTGGGTTGATACCTGTGCAGAGATTTTCGGAGGGTTGGATATCTGTGCGGTCAAAGCCATCTGCGGCAAGGATGGTAATGACTACATTACTGAGGTGAGAAAAATGTATAAAGAGGGGAGGGAGGGAGAGATGATGATGGGGGTTTAGATCAGCCAAACAGCTGACAAGGCACAAAATCAATTCAAACGAGCAAACAGTTTACAGCTGGACATTTTCCCTGCATCACTGTGTTTATTTACTCCTCTTTTGTTTGGAATCTTTCAGCATGTTGACATCAGCCCGAGGGAGCTAAGTTTCATAAGAGTGCTAATAAGGTCTTGGAGTCTTAAATTTAGCATATCTGGCCTAATTTGCACTGCTGGGGCCATAGATTGTCTGTTTGAGAATAAAGTAATTTAATGTAACCTGAATACAGATTATGAGCATGATAACATCTGGTGATATCTCGATTGTTTTTTTCTCTATATCTATCTCAGTATTTGAGGGCAGCACGGTGTGGTTGGCACGCTGGTGCAGTGGTTAGCACTGTTACCTCACAGCAAGAGGGTTCCAGGTTCAAATCCCTGACTTTGCATGTTCTCCTTGTGCCTGCGGATACTCTGGTTTTCTCCCACAGTCTCAACATTAGGTTAATTTGCTACTCTACATTGCGTCTAGGTGTGCATATGTGGTTGCCTGTCTTTGTGTATCGCCCCTGTGATTGACTGGCAACCAGTCCAGGGTGTACCCTGACTCTTGCCTGTAGTCAGCTGGGATAGGCTCCCTGACAGATAAGTGGTATAGAAAATGAATGCATGGATGTGCCTGTTTTTCTCAACAAACTGCTCTGTCAGATCAATTTCTGCTATACTATTCCCATTCTTGTCTGTCACTCTGTTTCTTTCCAGTAATTTTTCGGCCTGTTGGTTTCATGTTTCCTAGTAGTCTTGAAGTCATGACCAACAGTTGTGAATAACACAGCAGACAGTTCTGGCTTTAGGCAACTAAAAGTAGGGCCCAAATGCAGTCTGTGACACAGCTGGTACAATTAAATCTGACAGGCAGGTCATGGGCCATGGACAACCAATCTCATTGCCCAAGGCTGCAACATGGAGCTGATGCATAGTGATGGTAGCCGGGGTGAGATCAGTGAAGACTTTACAGGTGAGCAGGATTATGGGCGCTTGAGATATCAGGCTTTTGTGAGACAGTTTCAGGCTCTGGCAGAAGGACATGCACAAGTGCAAATGTTTGTTCTGTTATTACAGAACATGCAAAAAGAAGGATGGAACAACTAGTAATGATAAGGCGACATCCAAGAATACTAAAGATTACTATGTGCAGGACAAATTGCCTTCTCCATTCTCTCTTTCCAATCTGTAGGATACAACAAACCCACTGATGCTGTAACATTTCTTACTTCAGGTCAAGGAAAATATGCTATTTTAGATTTTCAGGTTCCAGATTAATTTAATTTTGGTCAAAATGCTGTAAACTGTTCAAAATTGAGAGGACGAACCAGAACTAAACCAGAAACCCTTTCTATGAATACCACATCTTTAGCACGTATAGTATTATGGGGGCATTCTCATAATACTATCATAAGACTGACAAGACTGATTTAAAAATGTGGGTGTCTCAGTCAAATATCCTCTGTAAATGATTACAGTGTGCATGTGAAGGAGGTTGTAATGGGTGGAACTGTTACAGTAGTTGCAAACAGTTGTTTATAGCTTGTTAGATCACAGTCACTGATGACACAGTAAATTCTTTCAAAAAGATGGAAATGCACAACATGAAACACACATGAAACATTATAATGAAACACTTATTAGGACAGATGAATCCATATGTATTTTACGTTATTTAACGCATACAATGATAGTTTAAGACACTGCATGGACTGTTATAGCATACGATGAGTCCTTACTACAGTTGATTGTTAAGGTGTGTATGGGTGAGTATTGGCAGTCATAATGTATTATAATCTTCATTAGTCAATCTCTCGTTTATAATTCATGAAATCACATCTATAATGTTTTATGATTCTTGAAAGGATTGTGTGTGCCTATGAATGTAGTGAAGTCTAATAAAGCGTTATGAATGCATTATAATACACTGTCAATGCCCCATGATACAATTTAGGTGTTATCTTAAAGAAAGAACATGTTGGTGGAAAAGGGGTAATAGAAGCTCAGGTTCAGATAGAGTCAAACAAAGAAAAAAGTTCAGGATCAGACAGAGACAGACAGGTTCAGGCAAAGAGACAGGTTCATGGTCAGACACAGAGGGCAACAGACAAAAAGGTAACAAAGACCCTGATAGGGAAAATTTGATTCTTGAAGGAGAGTGGATTCCTGACTGACTGGATGACAGTGGGGTCTCAGGGGTGCTGGGCCATGGAATGACTTTAGAATAACCACTAGGAATCAGTGGAAATACACTGTCACCCAGGGACTCTGAGTCAATTTAAACTTCAAAATATGAAAGTCCTGCAAATGATCCTAGCAGGGACATAGGCTTCCGGAAGAGCAGTCAGAGAGCTACCCAAAGGGGACAAAGTCACGGGACAAGAGAGCTGTGAAGTAGCTAGTAGGTTAACCTGCAAAGAAGTAGTAGGCTAGATAAAAGTGTAGCCCTGGAAGCATCTGAACAATAGTGATATGGCCACAGGACTGAGACGTTGAGATTTCTGCCAACTCGGGCAGCAGCTTAACAAGCCGACATTTGTAGAACACAATCTGGAGTGCTATAGAGAGAGCTGCTTCTCTCTGGATGGCAGTAGGTACAGATACACTCAGTGGGGTAGGTCAACTCAGACTCGCATCCACAGTAAAAGCTGGGTCAGCCATCTCAGTTTTTGTCAAAATACTGGAAACTAGCAATGAGTAGCTGGACCAAAATGTGAACATATGATTAAGACAGTTTGCTACATTTAAAACTCAGTAAACAAGTTTGCAGTTGGTCATGGGCTGGCAGTCAAAACAGGCAAACAAATTTAAGGCTGGACAGCAGGTATTAAGACTGGTAGAAGTTTCAAACATGCAGATAACAACTAGCAGGCAACAATGACTCAAAAGCTATGGCACCACAGATGAACTGGCGTGAAAACAGTTGAAAAGCAGTGAAGTGAGGTTTATATACAGGAAACAGGTAAGTCAGGCTGCTTAGGAAATCAGATGACTGGCACGAGATGGAAACTCACAGAGTGACATGGCATGGCAAAGTTTGGATAATTATGATTATAAAGCCCAGTGAGAGGAGGAGGAGGAGGAGAGGAAGATGATACAGGAGCCACAATGACTCCGACACCCAGTCACTGTGGCCTAAGCAATGTTTCTAAACATCCCACCACCATTTTTCAAATAGCCTGACTGTCGAAATGAAATAATCAGTAGTTTGGTGGAAGGTAGATTAGATACTGAAATAGGAAAGATGTGAAAAACATGTTTCCCTATGAGTCATCTCTGCTGGAAGTGTTTTGGTTTCTATAATGCTACAGTAAAATTGCTGGGTGGATATCCATTTATATAGATGTTGACCGCTCCTTAAAATGATAAAGCCTTTGGGTTACTGAAAAGGAAGATGATTCCCACATTTTACTCAGAAACAGCCTCTACTTTCTGTGTGCATGTTGTGTTGACAGTTTTGTTGCTTTGTTCTTTTTAACTATGCTTGAGAAGAAGAAGAAGAAGTTACAGTTGCACCAGAGAGCTCTTACCACTCATGAAGTATTATCCACTTTGGCATTTAACCTCCTGACTTCATTTTCCAGTGTGGGTCAACAACATTTCAATTAAGTAACCAGTCTGTGCCCTCTTTGTCCAGGTCGTAGGTTCATCTATGCAGTTGATTGGTGATCACCAGGCAGAGGATCGCCAGCTCATCTCAGAGGTGGTGCTGGCTAAAATGAACCAAGCACTGGTTGCCAGGTCTTCTAGCGCTTCCCGCTCACCTACACGCTCCCCTCAAGGCCAGAAGCCAACTACTGTGCAGCCCCAACAGGTAGAGCTCATGTGAAAGGAAACCCAAATTCCACCTCAAAATGTGTGCAGCTGTAATGGATGACCTGAAATTAATAGCTACAATTACACATGTTCAAACACCATTTTCTTCAATTCCCCCCCTCCCCAGAGTGCTGCCGTTAAGGAAGGAGTGGCAGATCCAAACAGGACCCCAGGACAGCGTCCTCAGCCTCAAGGTTCTTTGAATACTGTTCTCCATTGTAATACAAGTGGTGGCACTGCAGGGCCAAAGCATGCCTAGTAAAAACTTTCTCAGTCTGTTGTTGGACATTTCACTCTTCGATATGAAATGAAGTATCCACCACATAAAAAACATAAAGCACTGCCATCAGAGAAATAATAATAATAACATGTTAATCGGTGAACTTTAGATGCTAGTAAGTGGATCTTGTTGCCTTTAACAATGCCAGGCTAGTTGTTTCAAATCTTTGTGCTAAGTTAAGTTAACCGTCTGCTGTGCTCTAGCTTCATATTTATCTTATTTACACAAAATAAATTATCTCGTCTAATTCTTGGCGAAGAAATGAATGTATTCTTTTAAGAGTAAGAGCAGTGTGAATTTGATCTGTATTCTCATCTCGTTTCCTCTAAGATAACTCTGTCATCATCATAGCCTTAAACTAAGACACTGGCATCATGGTTTCAGTGGAGTGTTTACAGGTGCTGTTTGTTTAGGATGTGGCCTTGTCACTGCTGACCTTGTGACTTTTATCATTTGAATTAACATTTACCCAGCCTGTTGAGTTCAGCTGCAGCCACTGTGACTGTGTGAGTGTGTTGTTGTTTGTGCTGATGTGTTTATGCTCAATATGGCCACTAAATGCAGAGGTAAATCACCTTATAAAATGGTTTGATTAACAAATTCCATTATCATTGGACTTATATTGTGTCTGTGTCCGTGTTTGTATATTTGTCCATAATCTTGAATTCCTTTTTTGTCATTTTACATGGATGTGCCAGAACTCTGCTTCATGTTCAACATATTTCTTCTAGTTGTTTTGTGAATACCAGCCTTTAATGTTTTGCAGAAAATGTCAGTTATATGTGCTGATGGTGTTGAGATGTAAAGATGTGCAAATCGGTTTGCAGTTTAATTCATTCAAATCTCATATTAAGGACTTTGTCTTTCAAAGACAATAATCTAACACATCCAAATGGCTGGATGATGTTTATTTTTATGCATTCTTAAATAGGAAGTCAGATCTCAAATTAAATGTGCTGCTCATGATCACTGTGTAAGTGCTGGTCAGCTCAGTTGTGTTTCTGTCATACTGATTATTGCTTGGCTTTTGAATCCTTCTTACAATCTTTAAATCCTGCACATTGTGACTGTGCAAATCAGTTTACGGTAAACAAACAGATTTCTTCTTTTTGCAAGCAACAAAGTCCCCTTTGCAAGACTTGAGTGTTTTGTGAATAACTGCTTGGTGTTGTCTGAGGTTGTAAATTAACCTTCACTGTTCTGTGTTATGAGACTTGAGACAAGACAAAGTGACTTTATACAGTACGCGGTGTATATTTTTCTTTGCATTTATAAAACCTGGTTACATAATTAATGAAAACATTAAAAAAGCATCTTTTTTCTTTCTATGCATGACCATTGGTAATTCGCTTGGAATACTGAACCACTTTATTTTACAATATTTGATCTCCATACACCATCTGGCTGTAAATATTTGTCTCAGTCTTTCCTGAATGATATTAAAAAAACTTTATTTTAGCATAAACACAGGTCAGAGGCTTTCCCAGTCTGTTGACTTGCATCACTGAACCAATTGAAAATCAATAATAGCAGTCAACAAATATAATGCATAATTGTGACGTATATACAAGCAAATATGATTAAAAAGAATGAATAATTCAGGGTTGGTATCCAAGCAAATTTTTAGTATCACCCTTTACAAATCATGTTTGTACAAATGGTATTTTCTTTGATTTTTATGTGCCGTGAGTCCCAAGCAACCATTGGGATGCTTTATGCAAACTCTGATAAAAAGTAAGACTCATAACCATTAAGCTGCCTTACAGTAACATTTGGGATGAATTTTCATGAAGGTTTTGTAGTGATCACATCATTTGATCAAGTATGATAATGTTTATAATATCATTAAAAATATAGTTAGAAAGACAAATAGCACACATTTATTGACATACTAAGCTGTCGTCAAAGAAACCTTTTCAAAGAGGCTTTAACACATAGTTTACTTAACTGTTATCCTGCATCCTGGAAAGTGAATTATCAGCCACTGGAAACTCATCCCTGCCAAGTCAGTTCCTTCTCAGCATGTGTAATCACTTGCTTTGTTGTGTTGCATGATGGGTTGCTTTGCTGCTTTGCTTTGAGTCGTTTGATACCGGCTTTCACTTTTTGGTTGTATCATTGTTTCTTTTGTTATTTACATTTTTCACTCTTTTGTTTTTCTTGTTGTCTCTTTTTTAACCACACTTCCTTCCTCCTGACATGAGTGCACAAAAGCAACTAACACTTAGCATGACAGGCTCATTGCCGCAACTTCTCTTAACTGTTGATCTGCCGCCCCCTGCTGGTCATTGCAGCCCAAACATTCAACTCTGCTCCAGTCACTTGTCAGATGAGTTGGTTAAGATATCTATGAATGTGAGAGGTTGTTATATGAATGGGAAAGGCATGTCTAGACTCAAGCTCATTATCTGTATCATGTTTTGCTTTGGTCTTTGGTGAGTGTGAAAGGCAGGCACCTGGTTTTCTAACTGCTGCACTAAACAGGTGCTAGATCTAAGAACTGATTATGCTTTTTATTCATTTCCTTTACTACTCCTTTTGCTTGTTTTCTTGTTTTGCCTTCATGTGTTACATAGCCATGGAACTATAATTTGATATAATTGTCCTATCTCCATCATGTAGGTGCACCAGTGAAATCTCAGAGTGTTGAGCCATCATCAGAGTCAACTAAGAGAGCTTCTGAACCAGTGCCAAAGCCCAGCCAGTCCCAGAAAAATGTTCCAGGTCCAGCTCAGAAGCCAAGTGCAGTCCAGAGGGCCGCCTCAGTCACAAAGCCTCCAGTGCCGAGGCCTCCTCCAATGACAAGAGCCCCATCTGTCACAAAGTCAGCCCAAGGTTCTGCTTCCAGCCCAGCTTCAGCCAAAGCATCACCATCATCCCCAGCTAAAGTAGCAGGGGCTGCAGCAGCTCCAGGTTCTCCCCCCACCAAGGCAGCAGCAGCAGCAGCAGCAGCAGCCAGCCCAGCTTCAGCTCCAGCCCCGGCTCAAGTCCCAGCCTCTCTGCCAGCTTCAGTTCCTACCACAGAGCAGCCCAAGCCCCAGCCTCAGGGCTCTCCATCCGCAGCTCCTGGGAAACCAAAGGAGCTGCCCCCCAAGCCCACACCACCTGCAAAACCCATCCCTCCTGTACGCAGGAATTCAAAGCCACAGCTCCAGCCAAAGCCTCAAACCGCACCTAAACCCCAGCCTGCCACCCAAGCCCCAGCATCCACTGAGGCCTCTGATACTGCCCTAGCACAGGTTCAGTCCCCAGCCAAAGCCAGTCAGTCCCCGCCTAAAGTCCAGTCTCCAGCTAAGGCTCAGCTCCAGGCCAAACCAGCCTCTCCTTCCCCAAATCCTGAGCCTGTCCCAGCTGAAGCACCCCCCGCTGAGGCCCAGGCCCCTGTGGAAGAACAGCCAGCATCCCAGCAAAAGACCCATCCTCTGCTGAAGTAAGAGTCATATTATCAACACACTGTTGATAATGCAAAGACATGCATTTCAGTGGGCAAGACTTTGTGTAGAGGATACAAAATCAAATCTATAGATAACTGAGTTCCATTCGCTATATAATATTCAAACCTAAAATTATCAACAGAATTTTTGTTTTATTAATTATAGTCTGTCAGTAAAACTGGTAACCTGTCAGTTAGGGTAATACTTTATTAAGCATCCCTATTTAGCATTTATAAGCAGTATAAAACCATTTAATATGTGCTATATAACACACTATACTGTAGTGTTATTGTGTTATTGTAATAAGCGGATATATGGGGTCTTTAAGTGTTTTTGGTATATTTGTCACCAGCTTTAAATCCTGTGAAGCAACAATACACTAACTGGATACTAACCGGACAGAGTATGAAGAAATAATAAACGACAATATAACAGTATTGGAATTATATAAAATATGTCTTCATAGGGAGTTACATCTGTTGAAAATACTGTATGTTAATAAATGCTAAAAAATTCCCTTTATTGTTATGTGAAGAAAAATTATATGTTCATAAACTGCTTATATGCCAAAGATCAGGTACAAATACTGTGTTTGTGACTTTTTGGCACTCTCACACATTTCCCTGTTTGTCTTCCTTCCTCATTTTGCCCTCTTACTTACTATGTTAACACTCACATAATCCTGTTCTCCCCTCCTTCTTGTCTTCTTGCATTCCTCCCTTCCTTCCCTCCCTCCCTCCCTCCCTCTACACTCCTTTATTCTCCTCCCTCTCTAATTCCTCATCTTTCCCTCCCAGTAAGTCCCAGTCCCTGACCAATGCCTTCAACGCTTTCAGCGACTCCTCTTTCTTCCGCGGGGTCTCAAGCTCCGGAGGTGACGGCCAAGATGAGGCGAAGGCTGAGACCATTCGCAACCTCCGAAAGTCCTTTGCCAGCCTTTTTTCTGACTAGACACAGCTGAGCTGTAGTGAACCCCCTATTGATTCCACCCCCGCCCCCTCGCCCCTCAATTTTACTGTTGGCCAGTGATGACTTGATTGACATTAAATGTGAACCAATCTGAGATTAAATTTTGTGTGTTAACTGTAGTGTATTCCCTGTCCCAGTCCTTCCTGCCCTTCCTTTTCAGCTTCTCTGTGTGAGTAACAGTGAGGTCTGCTGGGTAGGATATTCAGTGAATGATGGTGTACCAGAATAATTGGACTGAAGGAGTTACGTCATTGAGAAGAGAATAAAATAATAAAATGTTTATTTTTTTCCCAGAGCACCATTTAAGAATCACATTATGAGATAGTATAATATTCAAGACTATAGATGTAATATACATTCAGTATATTTATATATAAATATATATACATATTTATACAGTATATAAATATAAGTATATATCTATAAGGGAGATAAGCCAATAATACTAAAAAACAGCTGTTTTCAGTTGGCTTTTGTCAGTGACATAACTCTTTCATTCAGTGGCTGGATTCATATACATTTAAAAAAATGATATTTGACATTTGATTGTTTCCCCTTCAGTGAATCAATTTTGGTCTGTAAAAGAAAGTATGTGAGAAAAAAAAAAAGATTTAATCATTCGTTCTTGTGTAAATCCAGCTGTCGTGTCCCTAATCGTTGGCTACTGACTACTGGGCTCATTATTGCTGCCCCTTTTTTGTCTACAAGCCTTGAAGTTCATTGTCGTGTGAGGGAGTTGGAAATATGTGTACTGGTATTTTCATATGTGTTAAGTTGTTATGCATGGCTCCTCCAAGTGGCTCAGTGTGACTTTTGGAGCATAAGGGCGCTCCATCAGTGTTGAATTTTCCCTCTGTTCGCCTCTCTCTCTCCTCTCTCTCCCCCCCCCCCCTCTCTCTCTCTCTCTTTAGATGTTGTAGCCTTATTGTGAACATGTTTTCAATTCACAGCAACATTTGTTAGCTGTGCAGGCATGCGTCAATTACAATTTGAAATTCATTCATTTACTTCAAGTGTTTGAAGATGTAAACCATTGCGGGGTAAGACTGATTGTAGCTGTTGTAGTTTTGGGAGCACTGGGATTGGGCCTGCGGCACCTGTCTGAATAACTCAGTCCTTAAAAGGTAACTCAGTGGATTTCAAAAAGTGAAAAAACTCATGTCTGTAGCTGTGACTGGTGATCTCTTGTTTCACCTCTGTGTAGATCTATCAACAGTATTGTAATTTGTTGATTATTCTCATGAAAAGACATTGAGACAGTAGTGCAATAACACCTCGACATGACTGTTGAGCGCTGTCACCCTATTATAAATATAAATATGATCATACGTACAGGACCTGTGTATCTACTAAATACCTTCTTACATTCCCTTTAAGGTTCATTTCTGTGACAACCTTCCAGGTTGTTTTTATTCTGTAGTCAGAAGCTGGGTTGATATGACAAATTAAAGTGCTGGTTTTTCTGATTCATCGTGCTGGACTCAGTTTAATGCAATGTGGAATGAACCCAGTTTTTTGACTCGTCATTTTCAGTTAAGTTTCTGCATTTCAAGTTCATATAAGTAAGAAAATAAAATAAAAAATAAAAATAACCCCTTAAGAACTGCATATCAACCTGTCTGCCTATCCATTCCCAGTACTATGTTGCAAGTAAAATATGACATATTGCATTTGTATGTTTGTACGTGTCATCTCAGGAGTTTATTTTTTGTAATATATTGATCAATTTATTTATTTTTTGAGGCTCCATATTTATGGTACAGTAATATTGTTTGTTTTGTATTGTGTTTTTATTTGTAACGCAATACTGCTTTGCATGATCTGGTGATTGATAATGTTTTTTTGTTTGGTTGTTTTTTTCTGTACAGACAAAAGTTAATAAAGATGTGATTCCATCATTTCACTGATTCACTGTAAGTACGTTTCGCACTGGCGGCTGTGCTTTTTGTTTGAGGGACAACGTTTTCTTTTGAAGCTCTGAAGCTTTCTGTGGATCTGGAGTAGTCCTGTCAAACATAACCCTGCTGATGTCAACAGGGGTAGGTTTAAGGACAATACTTACTTACTTACCATACAGGGTAGAGCTAATAAAAAGATTATATTGATGCAATTCAAGTCTATATCTTTGTAATCAAAACATGAAACATAAAATCAAACACAATTCACATAAAGGACTGTTTCATTTCGTATTTCCTTATCGATACTGAGGGTCTAAGGACAGAGGGTGTCATATACTGTACAGATTGTGACACTCTTGGAGACAAACTTGTATCATTTGAAAACTGTCCCACCATCAGCCCTAACCATGTTAAAAACTGCATTCATGGCTGAAAAACATGAAGTGGGCTCTCAACGAAGTCATTACATTTGACAACAAAAGTATGGTTTAATGCTTCATTGAAAGTTCACAGTGTACGGTCAACAGCATCTCTGTTTGTTCTGTGCTCTTGCTCAAGGACACATGAGTGGTGCAGGTGGACAATCCCTGAGCGAGACCTTGAAGACATTTCCTCCAGCTGAAAAACGGTCTATGCAATTACAAAGGTATCCAGGCTGTTGTAATGACAGAGACTGGTGACCTAGTCACCACGTTACATGTATATTTCATCAATATTACAGAAGGTGAAACACGAGGACAGACTGTCTGTATTACAAAGCTTAACACAAGCACAACATATAGAAGAAGAACTCAGACCTACAGTATTATGCTCCTTAGTGTAGGGATGGGGGGTTGAATTACCTGTGAATAGTCAACAGATGGCGCTATATACGTGCAGAAATATTGTACAGTATATGAGTATATTTATAATCTGCAATGATTCGTGCTTGCAGATGTTTTGTGTTTAGCTTGTTGTGAAGTATTCAAATAAGTGTGACCATCCTTTGGCTCATTTGGTTGTGTTGGTTGTTTAAACTCTTGTAGGTTCATACAGTAACTGGTAGGCAGGACCCATTACTTGGCCCAGCCACTATAAAAGCTGCACCACTAATTTTACTGCCACCCACATCTCATCTCTTTTGCATTTTGCTGTCACCAAATCAATTAAATTAATTTATTTGCATTTTCATTTTCTCCCAATTCATTTGGATGCAACGAGGCAGATCTATTACACACTTTAAAATACCATATGGGTAAAAAACCATCACTGATATCAGTATGAGTCCTGTTGTTACTGTCATGATATGTTGGTAGAGAAGGTTATAAAGTGGAGACAATAAAGTCTGTAACACTTGTTAGTGTTACTTTTGTTTCTTCTGTCTTTGTCATACAGCTCAGCTGTCACATAGTCAGAGTCTTACACTAACTTCCTCTAAAAAAAAATTACACCCTGGTTTACTCTGCACATAAGAGCCATTTCTCTTGATGCTTTTTTGTTTTCTGCTTTTCTTGTCTTTCTTTTTAGTCATGTTTTCCTTCTCAAATACTTTCATTTCCTACCTCTGATGTCACACTTTTGTCATGTTTAACTAGTGTGTGTGTGTGTGTGTGTGTTTGGGGGACTTTCAACCAACAGTTTTATATATAAACCATACTATCTACATGGGGAAGAGGAGGATTTTCTATTTTAAACAGGAAAACAGAACAGTAAACAGTGTGTGTGTGTGTGTGTGTGTGTGTGTGTGGGTGTGTTTTATACCATCCTACATTTAAAAGGTGCAAGCCATTTTATATCAGCCTGTATTCTTTTACATGTTCATCTGATGAATAGAACTATTTCTAAGCCAGTCCTTACAGATGATGAGAAACACATATATGGATCTCCTCACACAACTCTTTGTACTCATCAATGTTAAACAAAGGCAGGGGAAGAATGGGTTGCTCTTGGTTCTTGGTCCATGGGACGACCAGTCAGTGGAGATCTGTGGGAACGTCTCCATTACATTGCTCATAGGGACATGGACGTGGGCGGCTAGTGCACCAAAGCAAGCCTATACTAGCCAAACCCTGTTTGTCTTGGTTCTTATCCCACCGTACTGGAGCCAGACTGAGAGCAAGGGAGCATGGACATGAGGAGGAAGGACTGATCATTAGATTGGTTAAACACTAAACTATCCAGATTTAGTTCTAATATCACCCAATATGTATCAGGATGGAGGAAAAAAAATCAAACCATTCTGGCCTACTCCCTGGTGACAAGCATGATTTCAAATGATCGATTTTGAACAGCTTGCTCCCCTCCCAGATTTGAATAACGACAAGTCATCTTTACATGCCACTTTATAATAATTACTATGTCATGACAGTGTAGGAGAATCTTGTAAAGATACACAAACTCTTTGATGATGAACATTTTCAGATACCAAAAATTCCTGTCCCCTGGGATTCAACTGTATAAACAATCAGAACATATTGCTTCATTTTGTTTGTGACAGCAAAACTCTCAAGGGCGTAATTTTTTTTAGAACAGCACAAAGAAATTCTGAGTGGGGAGGACTGATCTGCATGTGAGAGAGAGCAAGAAAATGTGTGTGTGTGTGTGTGTGTGGGCGGGTCTGTAAATAAGCAAAGTGTGCCAGCTGTCTTGGTCCACAGTATCGAGTTATGATAGATCAAAGGCAGCTGAAATCAAGTTGCACAGTGAAAGTCGCATACTTCAACTACACTTACACTTAGCTGCTTTTAGTACAGTGATCACATAAGACTTTATGACAACGTTCTGAACATTGAGTATCTTTTGTGTTTTCTGATTTAAAAACAGGTTGACAAGCTACATGGAGAGCCAAACTTTGCTTTGCACTTTAAATCAGTCATTTGTTTTGTATTGTGTGTTTTTGTATTGTATTTCTGGCCTATTTCTACTTAACTATTTGAAATGTGGTTGTTTCAAGAATAACTGAAGCTCAGAAGGTGAAGTCTCTGTACATTTGTTCATCCATCCATTCAGTATCTACATTATCAAATAACACATTCACTGCCAAAACAAGACCAGAGAACATAACTAGATAGAACACCACCTGCATAACACTGAACGACAGAGGTCTCTGTGGCACATTAAATATTATGGCCTGTTCTTGTTAGACTAAATTCCTGCAAAACCATGAATGCAAATTATGTACAAGGGGGTCCTTCCACCTGCATACCCAGCCAGCTGTAGCTGTATCATTGGAGCAGACAGAAGGTCAGAGTACGGTCAAGTGACGCTGACAAAATACAGGAATGTATTTCTTCATGGACTGAACATTTTGGTAATGGAAATGTTTCTTCACCAGGCTGCTGTGCGGCTCATTGCATGTCAGTGAGTGCTACCGGAAGTTTAAAACCAAATCAAACCACAATCTGTCAGCTTGACAGGAGCACATTTAGCCAGCAGGGCGCCTGTGATGTCACAATTAACTGTGAACATCCTTGCAGTTTCATGTTTTTGTCAACGTTTAATTATATTTACATATCAAGGGACATTAAGCAGCTTGAATGTTAGCTATTTCAATTTGAAATCTTCAAAACTGGGTTTAATGTGAATAATACTATTGTATTAAAAAATCCACTACCTTGAGATAACAAGATGTGATTTAAAGATAAATGAGTTACAAACAAAAAACAAAAAACAAAAACAAACAAAACAAAACAAAAAAACTGTGATGAACCAGAAAAAATAAATATTCTGTAGATTTCACTGTCTAGTTTAGGGCTAAAAATAGATTGAGTCAGTACAGTAGATTACAATGTAGAAGAAAATTTTATTATGTCAGTTTGTAATTGTGGTTTTTTAAAAAAAAATTCAGGTTCACCACAAATGAGTGCCCTCAGCTAAACTGTTTAAACTGTTCAATGAAAACCCACAGGATTTCCTTCACTACTGAAAAAGGTGCTGACTTAATTGCAGAATGGGTTAAATTGTGTCTCCACTGTTGACCTGTGAATTTAATCATGCCTTATGAGTCCAAAACCTATATGTTGATGACGTGATACCATAGATGTGACTGTAATGACCCCATTAGTCATCATTATCATCTTCAGTCTGATAGTTGACTAAGAGCTAAGCTATCAAATCAAACTGTCACTCATTTACAGGTTGGTAAGGTTATCTATTAAAGGAACAGCTCAAGATTTGGGAATATATACTGATTTGCTTTTTTACGGAGAGTTGGCGTTACATGAGACGTTTGAAACCACTCTCACTGAAAGGTAGCCTAACTGTGGTAGTAAGCTTAGCACAAAGACTTAAAGACTGGAGGAAACAGGCTCTGTCCAACAATAGCAAAACCCATTTACCAATAACTCCACCAACTAATGAGGAAGCTATATTTGTTTAATCCATACAAAAACTAAAATGTAAATAAATCCACAATTCTTAAGGTGGGCAATTACTGGAGTCTTTGAACAGGCTTTGGGACATGCCTTTAAAACCACAACTTAGATTTTTATACATATTGAATAACTAGACCTTATATAGATTAAACAGTAAACACTAATAGTATCTATTTTGTGAGCTTTTTGTATGGTGGTAATTTTGTTAAATTTGGACAGAGACAGACATGTGCTAAGTTAGCCTGACGCTAGCTACCATACTTCCAGTTGAGTGGATGCTGCCGCTACTCACCCGTAACTTTAAAAAATTTTTTTTACGGTTTTAAGGCCCAATGGACTGTGTAACCGTACTCAAGTGAGAGCTAATCCATTCATTTATCTTTGGATAATAATCGATTAAGTTGTTTGTGTGTGAGCGGGCTAACATTAGCCTACCCGCCTAAAATCCCGGTTAAATTCAGAATAGAATTCAAAATCCTCATGTTTACGTTCAAGGCCATTCACAACCTCGCTCCTCTCTATCTATCTGATCTCCTCCACCTCGCCACCTCATCCTGCTCCCTCAGATCCTCTTCCTCCATACACCTCAATGAGCCCTCCGCCGGCCTCAGCACCATGGGGAGCAGCCAACTCTGGAACTCACTCCCTCTGGACGTCCCTAACATTGACTCTCTCCCTCAGTTCAAATCCAGACTCATAATTCACCTTTTTAACACAGCATACTTCCTCTAACTACATCATCCCATTTTATACTGTGTGGTGCTCTTATCTGTTGTCTTTGTATTTGTTTCATCTTTGTCTTATTTGTTTCATCTTTGTAAAGCATCCTCGAGTTTTGAGAAAGGCACATATAAATTATTATTATTATACTGATTTTAGCTACTGCTATCTTAATGCTTTGTAATGTTGAACTATTCCTTTAGTCAGTTTGACTTAAATCAATATTTTGTGTTTAACACTAAACCAACCAAACAACACAAACGACAGCAAAGACGTCTTTCTAAATTAATCTTTTATTCAAATTTATTTTTAAGTCGGTGTTCAAATGAAGTCACAGCTGTAGCTAATGGGTAATTTGATGCCTCTGCGTGTGTCCTCAGGACGGTTGTGTTGAGGGGAGGGAGGAGAGACAGGCGGCAGCAGCAGCAGCAGCAACATGATCAGAAACCTCCAGACCGGACCATTTTCACAACTGCGCTCCTCTGTGGAAGCGACAGAACACCACGGCTGACTCTAAGGCTGACTCGTACATTTGATCACCCGAAGAAGACGACCCAACCTCAAAAAGCAAGTGGCCTCGGTCTGCTGTGCGCTTCAAAACACTGAACAGGTCAGTCACCTTCCGCTCGGTTTCCAGTGTGCTGTGAGCGCTGACTGTTGTGGCTGCTGGTTGATCGATAACGCGCTTAGAAACCACCGCGTTTCAGTCATTTAATCCGTCAACACCGTGACTGCTGTTTTAAATACAGGATTTTAAAATCTGCAGTAGATAAATAACCCTGCACGTTTTGTGAAAAATAAAGCATGCGAATTCAAAGTTTTTGAAACAGTGCCTTTCAGTCTGAAAAAATACTCTTGAATTATCTGTCCATTCCCTCCTTGTTTTTACGTGCACTATGGGTGCTGGATGTAATATCTTACTAAGGTGCACACCTTTGGGAGAGATATTGCCAGTGACATATTGCCAGTGGCGTAGGTGACGGGAGTGCTGATGGCGAGGGTAACGGGAAGGTGGGGTGGGGTGGGGTGAGGACGGGCAGTCACCTGACTAACAAGTGGCACACAGTAAGGTGTTGGTCCAAAGCGTCTGCTGGCCACAGTGTGAAAGTGAGTTTGACATGCAAACACCTGGCAGAGATTTTAACGATCAGAGTAGACACAGCTCCTTGGGTGAGTACAAGTCTCACTCTAAGTTCAATATGCGGAGTCATTTTTATGTGTAACTCCATTATAAAGGAACGTACACCTGTGTGAATAAACAAAACTGTATGTCGGTTCTGTATATTCTGTCACGTCTTCATCTTCTCTGTCATGTGAGGAATGTTTACATATTGCACAACATTCAGGCAGTTCTGTGTTTTTGAACTGAGTAGAAAATTGTGGTTGTGACTCAGCAATAATGTGGACACAAGCTCAGGGGCCGACACGCCGACTTCTCTTTGAGGGTTGGCTGTGTGGCTCTGCGGTAGCCAGTGTGAACTGGTCTAATGTTGTTTTATTATGATGTAATAATCGCACTTACAGATTGTCAGATTAAGATTTTGTGAGTTAGTTTGCATGATCTTCGTGTCAGTGATTGATATGATGGTGAGCAACCAGGGAAAATTTACAGAGAATTATTTTTGTTATTCTAAATGAAATGTCTTTACATATTTAGAGCAACATAAGCATTTTTAACTCTGCTTGATTGTAGGTCTGATGGGACAGTTCAAATTTATACATATGTTCTTTGACACTAAAAGTGTTTTTGATGCAGGCATTATTGCAGAACATTTAAAGTATGTTCTCTACCACCCAGACAGCTTTTAGTTTCTAGTGATTGTACTATGCTATTTAAAAAATATTTTACAGAGATTCTAAATTTGTGCGAGAGATGTATATCCGTTAGCATTGCTTTTAAAATTGCTTGAAAGCGATAATCTATCACAGTGACAAGTGTCACGGTAATAAATCTTAATACAAAGTTCACTGTGATAAATTATCTATTTTAAGTTCATTTAAAGTTTCAGCAAGTTCTTTTTATAATAGTTTATTGACAGTGCCTAAAACCAGTTGTAACCTCGAAGATTGAAGATTGATAGAAAATTATTACCAACAACACTGATAGTAAATGAGCTAAAATGCACCAAAACATCTCTGAGAGTTGTGCCATTACGTTGTCTTCATACTTCGTGATAATAAAGCCTGTGAAACAACACTGTAAAAAATAGAAACAAATAATAAAAAAAAAAACAACATAAAATTTGACCAAAGGATAAACAGCAGGTAAGTAGTTGTCTTTTACTGAAAGTTAGATGAGCTCTTACCTAATCTCTTAAAAGCCAATCAAATTGTTGAAAATAAGTGACAAAAAAGAGTCATAGAGAGCAAATCAACTCTTTGTTGACACTTCCTAAAAATTTGAATACACTACAGATAATACCATAGTGTTAAAAAAAGAGGGACATTACACGTCAAACTGATGCCACTGTATGAATGTTTAGGTGTTATCACGGGTTTAAAGTTTATTAAAGGTTAAAATGACCCCGCAGATGTACCATGGCTATTTTAATGTAGGAGAACTTAAGATATATTTGTGGTTGAGAAATAATCTCTGTTTTGGAGAAGTTTTAAAAGGTCATTTCTTACTTAGTTAAAACTGGCCATCTGGATTAATGTCATGATATCCCTTTCACAACTGAAAGTAGTCTGTTTAACTGTCAAGTTCATTTTGACTTTATGCTGCGCCGGGCATATTTATTTTCTTATGTATTTTTATTTGAAATGTTCATTTTTTGGCAGTTTTTGTTTTCATTGTTGGCTCTTGTATGTATCAATATAGAAAGTTGTGTCTACTGCATAAATGGATTTAGATATACCTGATTGAAATCTCAGTCACAGGGAAACTCATATGTTGCGTGACCTGTAATCTCTGCATGAGCTGCTGTAAGTTTGACTGCCTGACTGAGTGTGTTGTTAGAACGCCAGTCAGTGAATTTTTCCTTATCAAGTTATATAATTAATTTCTTAAGAGCAGTGTGTGTGCGCGTGTGTGAGTGTGAATGAACGATTTGGACTTTGCTCTGTTGTCATAAATGAAAGGTGTGTTTAAGATACCATGTTTATGTTGTCCCTCACATGGCCCAAAGTGTACAAGTCGCTGCAGACCACATCCTTCTCACAAAGCTTAGTTTGAGTTGGTATAAAGACCAATTTCAGGTTTTAAAGACACCTTCACTTCTTGGATTTTGAAAATACATTTAAAAATACTGGAAGCAACCGTTTCCAGTCTTCTGAGAAATTGTTTGCAGTGGCTTTAAAAAGTTAGACATGAAACCATGTGTACGGGCTAAACATAATCACTGCATGAAAGGAAGGAAGATCTTCAGCTGCGCATTTGTGCCCGTACGAATGTACAGATAAAAAGAGAGTGACACGCCTTCAGCCCAAAGATAGCTGCTCTCTTTTGCTTCTACACCACTGACATCCTGATGTGTTTGCCATAATTAAGCTTTTCTTGTTATTATTATGAATGTTTTCAAAAAGACCACCTTGGATTCAGTTTTATCAGATGATGTTGCACAGTACATCAGATGATGTTTGCACAGTTTAGCCTTTAGGTCACCAATTTGGTTTTTAAATAAGGTGAAATATTAACCTCACGGCTGGTCATTTCACCATTTACCACTGACAGCAACATTTTTTCTGCAGAATTCGATTTATTCTGACATCCAACAAAGTTGGGCACCTTGCAGGTTGTTTGCTGACAAAAACAATCAACTCTTGTGATTTATGTGCTAATTATATTGTAATTAAACAGGATCAGACTGAAAGGTGAGTTAGCTGAACATGGTGATCTAAGTCTACCTTAACATTTTAGCTAGGTTTGTGGGTAACATGTAAATTAGTTTGATTTTAAAGTTGACTATGCTTCATGAGGTTTTCTTTTTTTTTTCTTTTTTTGTGTATTGCCATCACGGCCTATATTTTTCAAAATGAATCACCTCATCACTTGTTACCGTAACACATGTTCATTTTTTCTCTCTCTCAAAAATGACAAGATGTTGTGGCAAGAAAATGTTTCAATCACAAAAACATCTTCCATCCAAGAAGTGACTCATGCAGGGCAACATCAAAGCTTTCAGCAAAGGTTTCAGCTCTCACCTTGTCACACTTTGTACTAAACACACACTATAGTTTCTGTTGCTTGCTAGGGGTATCTCAATAAATAGGTAGGTAGCGTTGGATTATGGGATTTGTTGTCTTCAAAAACTACAGTTGCTGATGAAAAGCTATCCGACGTGACTCAGGCAGGTGTTCATGGACCAGGTAATGTTTTAAGGTTTTATTCATGTTGTGTTAAGGTGTTTTAGGACTTCCTTCCTCCTCTGTCCTGGAAGTTACAGCAACAGGCAACCAAGACACACCTTGAGTAAAACTGCAAATTTCTCTTGGTTTGAACAATGTTGGAAACTATTGGAAGGTTAAGTAGATATCCCGTCTTTAAATGCAGTCTGTGTGTGTGTGAGAAAACTCCTTTTAATACAAACATGCAAACATGATGGCTGGTGGGCCATGTCCACACATTATCAACTTCATCTGTTTCTCTAACATTGTCTCACACCCTAAAACTGAACTCTCTCTATCTTTGTTGAACTTTCTGGGGTTTTTTTTCTTTGTGACTCATAACGCTGTTGTAAGTAAGCCACTCATCAGTGTTGCAGGAAAATGATCTAAAAAGTTTTTTTCTGCTTATTTTTTTACATTGTGATGTTGTGGTTCAGATATCGTTGAAGATATCTGCCATCAACCTAGCCTTCACCTTTTGCTTTTTATCAGCCTGCCAGTTCAAATAATCTGACCTAAAACACACAGTGATCATTTTGTTGTGAGAGCTTGCAGCACATATGTTGTGAAGTTGATGAAGATGTTTTCTTGTGCTTTTGTATCCCAACTTTTTAAAATTTCCGTCTTTACAAAGTAAAGTAGCTGACCATCAGAGTTGAGGCAACAAAATCCAAAATGTAAAGTTTGTGTGGAAATGCAATTTATCTGTGGATTATATGTCTGATGTTGATTGCTGTTAGTTATTGGTTTGGTCAGTGGTTTAATAATATGTGCATTGATTACTAATGGTGACTGATCAGTGATCAAGCCAATCAGCTAATTATACTCAAATTGCAGTAAGGTTTTTAAAAACTACTTTCCTAAGTAAACATGATGTGCTTAATGATGTTATTAATGACTCGTAATGAAACTTGACAGCTCACCATTTTTGCCCTACAGCTTCCCTTTTAAAGTCACTTTATGACCTTGTCTTTCTGTCAGTGTTGTGTGCTTATAGTGTATTTTTGTATTTTTCCATATATGATTTCAGACCCACTGGAGAAGTTAAGCAAGTCCTAGTCTTTTATATTCAGACCTGTTCATGTATTCAACCCAGTTCAGTGTATTCATAAATGTGTGCAGAGAGACAGAAAGAGACCAGAGAGTTACAGATGATGGACATATCAGTGGGCTCAAAAGTATAGATAGATCGTAAACTTATAAGTAAGGATGCATTATATATGACTGTAAAGTGCATTAAGTGAAATCAGGTTTTGATTTAGAATGAGTTACATTGCTGTATGTGTTCTGTACTCTTTGAGGCAAGTGAATGGGGTGGTGGAGGGTCACAACAACTGACAGCAGCAGAGAGGAGAATAGACGCAAAGTTTGGGAAAATCTGGATGGTGAGACTGAAAGAATACACACCCAGAGTCATCTGATTACAATGGAAGTGGGCGAACATTGACATAGAGAAATGTGAATGAGTAGCATGAAGATAGTCTTCCTGATTAAACTGATGTTAGACATCCTTCACAATTTCCAGGCCGACTATTTGGTCCAACTTACTTTAGTTGTGCATATGAACTATTTTCCTGGACAGTGATGGATTATTAAGGGTACAATTATTTTTGGTTTCCCAATAAATTGTCTTAGATAATCTGGCTAATCTGTGTGATTGCCCAACCAGTTGAATTGTTGTCCTGTCAGACTTTGCTGTCGCATTGTCACCCTGTTTTCAGATCACAGCAATTACTTTTTTGAGTATGATATGTCATAACTGAAAATAATTCTGAATAACAAATTCCAATAATCCAGGATTATTCTTTTCATAGTAAGGCAGCATCCATTAATATGGCAGGACCCGGGTTAAGGACCAAATAATTTCAGCCTTTATTGTACATTAGTGTTGAGTCCTCCTGAATAAATTTGCAGTTAACTGAATTACCATAAAATAACTGACATGCGGTAAAGTGGTCTAAGGCAGTTGCCCATTTGGTAAATGACCCCTGCACACAGAGTCATAGAGACACATATCAACCGACACAAACATTAATATGAAGAGTGTTCCTTGCCAATGCACTTTAACATAGATATTATTCAACAGACAGTAGGGATATCTAGCAACCTTTGCTCCAATTTCCCATTTAGAAAGATGTGGGAGAAAACAGCAGCTCCTCTGGTCAGCTCCCGTTGGTCTCGGGGGGGGAACTGGGGACTGACTCAGACTTTATGTGGACAAGCACAGCTTGAGACATCACTAGTTTGGGTCTAGGTAAAGATGATGTGGAATGTAAGTCATCTGCCCCCTCAGTTTAAAATTAGCTTATAGTAGTTAAATACCAAAGGATCAAGGAAATGAAAGATGAACAAAGACTGTCAATAGCTTTTCCTCTTTCTTTTTGCTGCATGTCCCAAAGTTTACATCTGCACCTGCTGATCATCTATGTTGAAGTAAAGGAAATAAAGAAACAGCATTGTTCTTGTCAGGACAATGTTGGTTCCAGCTGTTACCCTGTGTGGCTGCTTAGCTGACATACACAATCACAGGGAGGATGTTAGCAAATGGTTAATTGTTGAGCCAACTCTGACACTTTGCTCATGTCAGACCTTCAATGAACCTTTCTTTCTCACAAGCAGTTCTAATTTCCTGCACACGGGTTTACAGTACGCTCTGTGAATGACAGTCACGTCATGTGTTGATTTGTTATTGTCCAGCTAAACAGCGGCTGAAGGCAGTACACTCCTGTCTTTTCCTCTCCACTTCGAGGAACAGGGCATGACCCTTCCCACATTGTACCTCTCCCTCTTCCTACCATATTGCCTTCCCTTCACTCCGTCTCACTGTCAAAACACAAGTTTAGCTATAAATCTTTCTCACACAACTCAGTGTTTCTCACACACTCGTGAAAAGTGATTACATATATATATAAAACATACATGTGACTTCATCATAAGTGAAAGTTGTTCATCTCTACGTCCACTTCTCTCTGTCACCCTCCTTCTCAGTTACACTTCAGCACCTGTCAGAGAGAGACGAAGACAGATTGTTTTTAATTTGGTTCTCCTGTCATAATTGGAAGGACCGTCCAGAACTGGGCTTTGTTAAGGCTGTACATACATGTTCTCAGACATGTCTTTCAGCGTGACAGCATGGCATACATATATATTGATATATATCAACACATATATATTAATATATATCAATATTACGGACTACTTTCTGGACTACTTTCTGGACTACCTCATACTTGCACACACTTGCACATGCATATTTATGCTGCTATATGCTAAAACCGGCTTCTTTATTTAATTGTTTAGCTTATTATATCTTATCTTATATCTTTTTACATTCTATTTTTTTATTTAGCTTATATTTCTGTTTTATTCAACTGTTTGTTTACCTCATACTTTATATTTACATATTTTTATATTCTTTTATTCTACTTACTGCTCCCGGAACCTGAGTCCTAATTTCGTACCAACATGTGAATGTGAGCTGGTATGACAATAAAGTTCCTTGATTCCTTGATTCCTTGATATGTGTGTGTGTGTGGGGGTTTCGCGCAAGGCCTTGACAGCATACAACGTTCCTTCCCCTTATCTAGTGAGGAACCTCTTGAGGCTCAAGAGACTCATCAACCATTAACTCATAACTATTTAAAGGAATTAGGGAAAAGTTCATGTCCTCAGAAGATTGTTCAAACTGATGATTCCCAGAGAGCAGCCTATAGTACACACACACACACATTTGTATACATACTGCACCTTAGGGGTCTCTCTCTCTCTCTTCTTTTGTCAGTCTCTCTGTTTGCATGTATATGTGTACATATGTGTGTATGTATACTAACTAACATGCTCATACAACTCATGCCCATGAGTTTATATTGTGAGTGTTTGAGTTTCAGTGTGCTTGAGTACATGTATATACATGTAGCATTAAGTGTGTTTGTGTGTGTTTCTTTAAATGCATACCCTTGCATGACAGGGTTCAATATATTTATGTACAATCCCCCAGAGTGCTGTTCGCTGGACTTCTGTCACCGTGTTGTCCGATAATAATACAAAGCCCACCTCACATCCCAGTCACATTATGAATCTGACAGCAATGTAGAACATATCCTGAACATCATTGTGTGTGTGTGTGTGTGTGTGTAAATCTGGCAAGAACAGCCTTTCCATCACAATGGATGATTATATTATGTGACAAAGATGAAAGGCTGGGTTGACAGATTAAAGAGTTAGATTAGCCTCTTTTGTTTATACACTGATTCATTTGTGTGAGTATGTTACAGCTAAAACATTTGTTTTGTTTTGTTTTTACTAACTCAGAGCAGGGACACAGATGCTGATGACTTTGGTGCAATGATTGAACAAGTCCAACCCAATCTGTTTATACGTTGACATTTGGGACATAAAATCATACAGCGTGTGGCCTTTTTTGTTTTCCTAATTCATTCATTTTTATTCAGACTATTGTTTAATACTCAAGGTTGTGGCTGGCCCTGACACATTGATGTCACATATTCAACCAGTAGAAATAATGAAAAGAAAACTGTCCAAAAATGGCAAGCAATCTGCAAAGTAGCATGATGATCTGTGAGTGAGAGGGTTATTGTTATATTATAAATCACTTCATCATGGTTTAATAAAGAGACAAATACAAACCCAACCAGTCAAAGCAGATGACCGCCCACCAAGGGTCTGCTCCGAGGTTTCTGCCCTCCAAAAGGCAGTTTTTCCTCACCGCTGTCGCCAAGTGCTTGCTCAAAGGGGAATGTTGGGTTCTCTGTATTACAAAATTTAACAGTTTAGCCTATTGGAAAGCGTCATGAGATAACTTTTGTTGTGAATTGCCACTATGTAAATAAACTGAATTGAATTGAATTGAACTGAATAATAATAACTGAATAAAAAGTGCTGGTGGGTGTGTTTTTGCTGTTAGCTGTTATGCTAAGCTAACTGCAGCGCATGGCTCTAGCCACATACCTCATGCACATACAAGAGTGGTATTTTTCCATGTAAGCCTGAAGGGAGAAAAAAGGCTAAGAAAAGCACATATCCCCAGCTTTACCAAGTTGTCAGTGCTCTGGCTTCACATTTCCTCTGGCTCTTTGGCAGCAACAGGTTAGTGACTACCAGCCAACAGCCACAGTGCCCCACTTTTGAATCTTTCAGTGTGAAGACACTGAAGAAAGGGTTCAGCTTGTTTGTTGGAACTCAATTTAGACACAAGAGACATTGAGTGTTCTTGTTCTTTGCCCACTGTGACTTATTAAAACCAGTTCTTGTCTCTTGTCACTTGGTGTTGTGTTGCTTTTTTTGGAGTCCAGCTCATATTATGGTTAAGTGGATGATGGATTCTCTCTGCTACATGATTAGTTTTAAAATACATAAAAATGACATACCTTGATGTACAGAAACACTGAATTCTATTGACAGATGGCAAGGCAACTGAATTATATGATTTGATGAGTCATTTTTCATAGTTTGTCTCCTGAGGTTTTTCAGATACGCTTTCAACTTGTACCTGAGGTTTATTTTTCAGCCTACTCTACTGTATATTTTTCAAACTGTTGCATGCGGTGAGAAGCTATTTTGTGTGGGCCTTTGGGTTTCAACATTTGCATGGCCTCAAAATGGCCACAAAGCAAGAAATTATTTTGGATGACCAGCTTGTGGTCACATTCACTTTCATGAACACTGAGATAAGATATGTCAGCAGTCATCTCATCTGACCAGTTGCTTCATCTTAACATCATCAAATGTTTTCGTTGGTTTTAATCTTTCAAAGAACTGATGGTTCTCTCTTGGAAAACATGCTGTTCAGCATTCTTTCTAATTGACTTTTCATTGCTGCTAGGATTGTTATTGTCCCATTGCGCACTTGTGGTATGAGAGTGCAGTAGTGAAAGCTACTGTCAAGCTAATGTGAGATCACTTGACCCTTCCTGTCCAACCTTTGCCTCTTTGGGTAAAATAACACAGTGGTGAGTGAATGATTGATGTCAGCAGACAAGCTGAAACTCTCTGAATTGTTATGTCAGTCTGTCTCTTCTGCCTTTATTTCCTTGACAATTGTCTCACTTTTATTTTTTTTACATATGTTTTGCTTTGCAACACTTTGTACATCGCTCTTTAGTCACGTAATTTATGTACAAATGCAGATGTAGACAGAAATTTCCCGTTGTCCACTTCCCTCTTACTACTCTGATGACACGGGTGAGCATTAATACATATTTGATTTGGTAGCCCATTTATAGGAGACAAATAATTCTACTGGATGCTGTGTCTCCATTTCTTTACATATTTTAAAAGGCCAATGTGCCTTGATCAACATTACTGAAATATGTTGGTGTTAGTGAGATTTGTAATTTTATAAACTGTTGTCCCCAGTCCAGATGGTCAGTCAGCCCTTGAAAATGACAACAAAACATACAAGATGTCAATTAAAAGCAATAGAATGTGGACAAAACATATTACACAAACTGTGTACGATATAATAATTTTAAATGACCTGCCCATCTTTATTACAGACTGTACTACGCTATCTGCCATATCCGAAGGAAAAAAGAAAAAGATTCAGTTGTCTGCTAAACTGCCGAAATCTGTTCACCCTCAGATAAAATAAGAACAACAATGAACACAGTGTCACCAGTTTGTGAGCCATAACAGATCTTGTAGTCTGGTAACAAAATATCCATAATGATGTCCCCTTTAATTAAATCAGAGCACCAGCATCGTATTGTGTTGGTATTGCATGAGCCGGCAGAAAATAGTGCGTCATCAGTGTCACACTGACACTGGGTGGCTGAGCTGCGGGAGAGAAGTGCAACCAGAGAGGCATGATGAGGTCGCCTGTCAGAGTGAAGCAACAGGAAATCATCTGCATCTGATGTCTACCACCCTACACACACGCGCACACACACACAAGCGCACACGCACACACGCGTGCGCACACGCACACACACAACAGACAAATACAGGGAAATATTTTCAAGCACAAGGTCACACATATACAAGTATCTACTGTTTAATATTGCAGAGACATGAAGAAGGAAGGAGTGAAAGATACACACAAACACACACACACACACACACACACACTCAGACCACATGATAGTTAGCTGTCTGAACTTCTGCTGAGCCCAGACTCTGTCACAGGGAGAAATTGTGTGTATGTAGTTCCCTTTCTATCGGTCATCACTTCCTGAGGGAAGGCACAACCACACACACGCGCTCACACACCAGTCTCTACTGTCACTACCACTGTCAGTTGGTTCTTGGTCAGTGAGCTGGAAGTCAGCACATTAAACGGGAGAAGCAGGGTGAGTGCACTGTCCTGTATGCTGTATGGATATGAATCAGTGTGTGTGTGTGTGTTTGTCTACATGTGAGCTGCAGATAGCTACAATGAATGTAAAGACCAGTGTACTGTCACATCTGACATGAAGCTGTAGGCTGTCAGAAAGCTGCAATTTGTACTGTTAAAAAGGGTGTATTGCGAGTCAATGTATACTTTTAGTCTGTAACGAGCTGACATCAACGCTTATCAGTGAGATACTGCAAGTCAACCACTTTTATCTGATACACAGTGTGCCCTCTCGTAGACAGTTTAATACCACATTAGCTTGCCTGGATTTGTGTTTTTTTCCCCCCCGAACAGGCTGAAGAAAACATGAAGCTTCACATTCTCCATATTGTTCAGACGGTCTGAACAATATGAACCATGTGCTCTTCAGAAATAAAGACACAAGGTTTGAATTGTAATTACACATCAGGTAGTGGTGATATTCTAAGATTAAAGAGTGTCCTCAAACGTAAAAAAAAACCAAAGCTGTGTGTGAATGTGTGTGACGTTTTTTTAAAATGCAGAAGAGCACATGTTCTCCCGCATATGGCCATTTTTAAAAAGTTAAAAAGCTCATGTTTGACCTCAGGTTTACCTGATATGTATCAGTGCTCCATTTTCGTAGCTTTTGGAGCTGAAGCACAAAAATCAGGCAAAAATCAGAGAGAGGTTGTCTAAGTGTTGCTTTAGTCAGAGCTTTGCCAAGCAGACACAGATTGTGGTTTTAAACCTCCCACTGTGCCAAGCTTTGAAGTGTAATGAGCAAATTCAGTACCAACCAAGCAAGTGGGTTTTCAGACGTGAGATGACTCTCGTTTCTGCCGAGAGGGTAGTCCAGACCTCTGGCTGACACTTTGTGTGCACATGGTTTTAGATTGTTCCCCTGTTTGAACATCAGGATGCAGAAGGGGAAGGCCCTTTCAGGTAAATCTGCCCATAGTGACTTCACACCTCCAAGGTAAAAAAAAAAAGTGAGTGCTAATTTCCTGAAGAGTGAGACAGGATGGCAGCTTTTTCACCTTTTACACCACATGCAGCTTGTTTGATGCTCAATTCATTTTTTTTTTATTATTGCCATGAATGCTGCAATCACAGTGAAGCAGAGAATGTACAGTGCTATACACACTGTAGTTTTAAGTGTGAAGTGACGTCCATGTGTGAGTGTGTGAGAACGGTGTCGTGAGTGTCTTCAAAAATAAATTCATTAAAGCTACTTACGAAAAAAAGACAACATTATTATTATGTGATCTTTCTGCTTCATCCCAGTTTCCTCCTGTAGGACTAACCACGCAAAACCTGAACACACTGAATCTTTTCAAAGAAATTGTGGGGACTGAGGCAGACATGCAGGCGGGCATATCTTTGTTTTAGTCACTGACACTGAACCACATGCTTCTCTATATGAAGAGGTCAGGAAGTCATAGCTCTGTGCACTCATACTCTCACTCTCTCAGTTTCCTTGTCACATACACACACATTCATATACACGGGACAACTTTCAGAATATAAATGGCTTAGTGTGCAAAAAAAAAAAACACACAAAAAAAAACAGACCAAAAAAAAAACTTGCCTTCATCTAGAGGGGAAACAATCTGCCACAACAGCAAGAAAACTCAAGGGTACACATTTGCACCTGCTTGTGGTTTATTTCACTTACTTGTGATGTATGATAAACTACTACTGTATTCGCCATCAAAATGTCTTGTTTTCCTTTATAAATTTTATCTAAATTTTAAAATTCCCATGTAGAAACGCAATAAATTTACAAAATGTGCTCAAATACCAAAAATCAACCAACTGTTGTTTCCAACAGTGCTGTTGATCAAATGATTGTCTACTTTGACTTTAGTGGTGTAGCTTTGGCCCTTGGAGTGGGAACATAGTTTTTATTCAAACAGAAAAGATAAGAGTGTTAATGCCTGTGAATGCAGCAGGGCAGGTTCTGCCTTTTGTCTGTCACAGAAGTACACCGAACAGGCTTCTGAGTTGACTTCTCTCCTTTCCCAAACTACTCCTCACCTTGTACATTTTCTTTGTTTGACTGTTAAATGACTTACTGTGTAGGAGTGGAGGAGGCTTCTACACCCTCAGAAAACATGATGATTATACTGGATATTTTCTCACTGCATGGCTTATTCATAGTGAGATTTTTTACATTCTTAGTTTTTCTTTTTTTTTTTTTTTTGAGTTTTTTTGTTGAGCTCCTTAAGTGTTTTATTTCTTTGGATCGTTACAAATAAAGTGAATTTAAAACAATACTTATTCAGGAAATTCGTAAAAGGCCACATTCAAAGGTACAAAATGGACTTTACCCACTACTGTGATCCCCAGCCTGTGCTTCAGTATCTATTTTGGACCGTATAGTTGCTGGTATGAAGAAATATGAAATTGAACATTTCATTAGTTTTGCAACTTTGTCCCTGAAGGAAAGATTTCACATCTCTCTTCTTGGTGACCTCTCAGCTTCGACTCTTTCTCCTGAACTGCTGCTTTCGGACTGAGAGAACAACATTATTCTCCTAAAGCTAACATTGCTGTGTTATAATTTTTATGGTCCAGCTTCGTTTGTAGTTTTGCTTAACTCTCTCTTACTTAATGTCTTTTTCCATTAAAAGATCCTTATCAGATTTTACGTGACAAGTTTGAATGTGTATGTGCTGGCCCATGCACACAGTGTCTGTCCAGCCTGTCAGTGCAGTAGCTTGCCAGACCTGCCTGCCAGTTAGCCGTTGGTCTTTTGTTATTATGTCATGACTGAGGCAATAGCTGATGGAAAGTACTCCTACACACTGTACTCTCATCTGGAGGACAAGTTCTGACATGTAGAGCTGGCAGTAGACACTGGCAGGACGGTCATGCACGTGCTGTCACACACACACAGACACACACCTTTACAAACACAATACACACTACATAAATCTTACAAGTCACCTTTTATATTGTCTGACAGGCTGTTTGCTCACTCACAGATGCATGCATGTTGAATTCAGTAGATTTGTACAACAGTGTGTGCATGAACACTCTCAACAGAGAAGCTACAGTACAAACCCGTTTTCACGTGTGTCATGTTTAAAGCACTATTAGGCAACTTGAGCATGTTCATCTGTCTCTGTCTCTCTCTGAGCTGCCCCGTGTCATGTTGCCAATCCCCTCCCATCAAATGACGCACTGAAAATACATGTGCATTTTGCGTCAAGCTTGTCCACTGATGTAACTAACTAGCAAATACATTTCCTGTTCTTCTTGGCTAATTACCGTACATCTGACTCAGAAGTACAAAACAACTGTGAAAGTTGAACACCTATCACAAGTTGCTACAGCACTTGCATAGACAAGCGGCAGAAACAAATGGAAACATGTATGACGTACGACGTATAGAACCACGATGAGGCATGTTTGTATAAAATCGCTGTGGTTGGCTACATGCTAATCCTGATTGGCTGTTTCATTCAGATGGGGTCCACTTTTCATAAAACAAAAATTACAAAAGGGATGACACTCTCAGATACACAGGTATCGTGTAATTAAATGCTGTGAGTGCAATGGTCAAAATAAGTTATTTCAACCAAAATTATAATGAAATAACACGTCCTACTGCAACTTTGAATGCCAGGCTGCAGCCACCATGGTTTTTCTCTTTCTGAGCTGTGTTGAATAGCCTGCTGAGTACAGATTATGAATTTCCTAAGATAAGAGTTTTTTTTTCTTGAGGCCTCTAGGGTGCAGTTTGATTTCTTGAAGTGATCTGGGGACTTGATATCTGTCACCCCTTTCACTTCATCTCTCTCACTGCTCATCTCTTGAGATCTCTCTCCCACTGGATTTCTATCTCCATGGAATGACTTGATGCCAACTTGGACACAAGTTGCTCCAATGCTTCATCTATTTTAGGTTTGGATTGGCTGGCAACCAGCCAGCTAATGGAAAAATAACCAGGTTTCTATGGTTATTAATAGTCAGCATTTTCCCCTGCAGCAGCTTCCAAGACACTGGAAGCTACAGCCTATGGACACACAAACACACACACATTCCTCTTTCTCTTGTTCTGAAACAATATCAGCGTCAATGTGAATTTTAAGTGGATCCCCTGCTGATTTTCATTGTCACAGTCCAAGCAAGTAAAAAGGAAACAATAAGTAGTTGTGAAAGCCGGATGTTTGCTCCACGGGGATGTTTTGCCAAGCAATTTGGAACCATTTCAAGCCATTTCTATACCTGGTGCTACTGTGCCATCAGAGTATTGCTATTTTAGTGTTGTCCTGTTGCATAATTCATCGCATTCTTTGTTACATTTCTTTCCAAAGCAGGCACCTGAGGTTGATTAGAGGACATTTATTTTGAGAATTGTGTTGGTTGCAAAAGGTTGTTTGGCAGGCCAGGTGTTTTAATGCACAGACCTTTTACTCTATTGATTATTTATAAACCATTGCTAGCTCGTCTTGTCCTTTTTCTTCATTTTAGATCGAGGTCAGAATTGAAGAATGGTTTCTGTATTCTTAAAAAACAGAAAGAATAGTGGGAAAACTAAAACCAAGTTTCCAGTATTTATATTTAGAAAGACACATCAGCACTTTCCTTCCTGCTACAGAAAAAGTATTCTGCCTTTAAATTTTGCATGCAATGATTTTAATTTAAACACATGAAACATTGTAATATCTTTAAGAATAACTCTGGTGATTCTTTGCAAATTAACGTAGCCATAGGGAGGTCTTTTCTATTTGACTGTAGTTTGTCAAGAAGCAATAGCTGTGGAGTCTGTAGCTTGGAAAAGTCACATAAATAGAATATTTCTTCATCAGCTTTATACAAACTTACTCCTGATTGTACAACTTTGTTGGCAGTTTGTTTTTGTGTGGACTGCAGTAATGGTGAGTGGACTTTGACCATCTCATCAGATTTTTGCTCCTCCAATGTCTGATCTCAGTTGATGCATGTTGATTAAGTTCATTTTTTTATACATTAGTTAGGTAAATTTATTCACTTATATTTTCCTTGATGTCAGCAAATTTGAGGATAAGACCAAAACTGGCAATGAACTGATAACAGGTATTGTTAGCCCGAGTCTCATGCAGTTTATTCCTTTGTGCCATAGGGTTCTATTGTTGTTCAAGGACTATTAAAAACATATCACTGAGCCACGCCACTGCGCTGGTTGACATGTTGCTTTATTACAATGTACACGGGCACTGATTTCCGTCAGTCCCATATGCAGTCCTGCCGCTGTAAAAAAAAAAAAAAAAAAAATGTTAGTCCTACAAATCCATGACTAAAAATAGTTCCCAACAAATGAATTATTTACAGTTGTGTGATTAATGTCTGCTGAAAACACGGTGCCTGACTTTTTTGGAAAAGCATTCTTTTTCTAAAAAGATCAATCTAAACATTTGTGACTTGTTTTTTAAAAAATTACATCCTCAGTAGAAATGACTGTGCTTGCAGCTGACAGCCACTGACGAGGTAGAGAAGTCTGACAGTATTGGCAGAACAAACACACCGTTTGGATTCTTTATAGAGTATCACCAGCCATACCCTTTAGTAATTCTGTGCAAAACACAGACTTTCCAAGAAATAAGAACAAATTCCCTAGGAGTTCAAACTTTTCAGTGCCAACTCAGTTCGATCAATAATGCATTTCAGCTCTCAGAACGTGCAGTCCGTTCTTGAGTCTTTCATCCTTGTCCTCAGACAGACTGAGGCTCAGACAGTCCCTGCTTTCTGGGTGCTTTGGTTGGGCAATCACACAGCCAGCCACCCAAACAGCAACGGAAGAAGATGGTGTTTTGAGCAGAAGAGACTTTCCTCGGTGCCAGGGTTCATCTTGTACTCCCTGTGACACAATCTGCCTCCCTGTTTACTAGCTATCAGACTGCAAAAAATGAGTTGTATGCCTGGAGGTACTCATCGTAGTGTGTGTGTGTGTGTGTGTGTGTGTGAGAGTGCATTGTTTATGGTTTGGGCTTTTCGAAGTGGACGTATTTAATTATTAGCATTTTGTACAACACAGCACATCGTCTTTTTTATATATTTTCTTTCTCCCTTTTTTATATTTTTCTTTCTCCCTTCCTCTGTTTCTGTATTTCTTTTTAGCTCATCCTCTCTTTCTCTCTCAGTCTCTTCAGTTTTTCTTCTTCCTGCCCTCCTCTCTCTATTTCCTTTAGTGCTGTTTTCTTTTAACAAGGCCACAAAGAATCAACAAAGGATATTGCACCAGCTGTCTCTTCACTGCTTCATCTCTCTCCACAGTAGACATGGTGGACACCCAGCAGCTCCTTGCCTGGCCTGTCGGCTTCAGCCTGAACAGTGTGGACCTGTCAGAGCTGGATGACAGCTCCCATTCCCTCGACATGAAACATTTGTCAACGTTAGACTACGCCTCCATCTCTTCCTCCTCCTTCCAGTCCTCCATGAGTCCCTCGCTTGGATCCTGCATCTCCCCTGCCAGTGTGGCCTGTGACCCCAGTCCACCGCAGAGCGAGGAACACTTCACCAACATGGACTACACAAACATGCACAGCTACAAGACGGAGCTGGACACAAACAGTAAGTCCAGTTTCTGTGTAATGGGTTAACCAGAACTGAAACAGTTTTCTTTATGCTGATTATGTGCACACCAAGATTAGCAGCAACATTCTCCTGTAGTGGGCACAGACTGTACTTGTACTGAAAACATGAGAATATTTCACTGCAGCCAGTTAGAGATCAAAGACTGCCCATTTAAAGAAAGCAAATTTAGCTATCAGAGTGTGAAACCCGATAATGAGTATGGGAGGCGATGTAATAAAGATTTAGCTTCCTGTCTGTCTGCCTACTTGGTGTTTTTTCTATCAGACTTGATCAAGCTGGAACCGGAGTCACCTCCACAGTTCTCTGACAGTCCCATGTTCTCCAAGCTGCAGGACGATATGCCGACAGCAGCACTAAACATCGAGTGTCGTGTGTGTGGAGACAAAGCCTCAGGGTTTCACTATGGCGTCCATGCCTGTGAGGGCTGTAAGGTACGACTGAAAGACATGAGTATTTAAGCAAACTGGAGTGATTAAAATGCTGGATTACATCAGATGAGCAACTAACAAATCTCTCCATTCTAAATTTCTCAGTTAATCAAGGTGACCAACAGTTCAAAACCCAAAGATGTTCAGTTTGCTTTCCTTAAGAATAAAGAAAAACAGCAAATCCTTGCAATCATAAGCCTGGACTCTGGCATTATGACTTGATATATCAAATGAAAAATCCCTTATCAACAAAGATGAAGACACATTTTCAATAATCATTGAATCAAACTAAACAGTTGTCCTGTTTTTAAAGATTTACTTATTCATTACATGTATACCAGATACCAGATGTAGCTGATAGCCACAGACTTCCTGGGTATTCACCCAGCCAACCACTAGATAAAAGGCATTTTACAGCTAATAAGGGCTCTGCTGTCATCGTCAGTTTTCAAAAGGATTTACTTGGACAAAATCATTTTTTGAGAAATTCTGACTTCTGTTCACCCAAGAGAAGCATATTATGGCTTAAATTGCAGTACAGAGTAATGAATAATGAAATAATTACTCCTTTCAAAAAGAAATGCCCCAGATCAAGTAGAAAAACAAATGACAGTCGTACCACCTCAGAGTCATGTCAGGAAATGGTAATGGGTGTAGCGATTTCTGGTGCGAATCATTTCTACTTTTTTGTTTCTTCTCTGCCAGTCTTCCTTTCTGTCACCGTGTTTCACTCTACAGCGAAACATGTTGGTGGAATAAATAATTCTACATTGCATGGAGAGAAGTGTGCATTTCTTTCATCTTTTTGATGTCTGTCACTTTAACCACAAGCCCCATACATTTTCCACTCTGCAAGGGCTCATCGTAGGCTTGTGCTTCTACAGCCAGCCCCTTAAACTCTGTTTGTTTGTGTCTCACTATGGAGTATAAATAACTAATATAGTGTGGGTGAAGTTTCACACATATTTCCATTTTCTTTGAAATATTGAGACATGATAAGAATAGGGGCTATAAATTGTAATGTTGTCCTCCAAAGACGTGTGAGATGAGTTTTCAGAAACAGCAGCAGTATCATGTATGTATTTTTTCCACAGGTCTGAATTTATTGTTAATCAGTATAGACGCAGTGTGTTTTCGCCCTCAGCAAGTCTCTGTAGCGGAAGAAAAGCTCATCCTTAGCCTAACCCGAGACGTTTAAAGGAAAATGGTAAATTTAGTAATTTAGATTTTAAGTTAGAATTAAAAGATGTCTACTATATAACTTAAAGTTAGAGGATTTTTACTAAATGTTGTTTAAGGGTACAACCACCTGTAGATTTGTAAGACTGAAATAGTCAGCATTTTCTGTTGTATTTTAAAACCTTCACCTTTATACCATCAAAGAAAAAGGAAACCATGGCATGCAGTTTGACCAAAAATAGGAACACCTGCATGATGTAACTCAATGCAATACATTAGGCCTTGTACAAGAAGTACATTAGCACAACATTTGTAGCCAAAGTCTGATGTAACTTCTTCCTCCGTCAAAGATACATCAGTGTGACCCTCAGGGTCACACACTGGGTGACATGATTCTGTATAACCAACATGTACATATTGGTTTATTGTGGTTCTTCTCCACGTACACCAACGTGCTGCCATAAAGACTTAACAGACCGAGTCTGTGACTAAACGAAGCCCCGAACAAACTACTTAATACACATTTTACGCTCGTTTGATTTTCCTAGAACTACAGTGTGCAGCCTTTTTAGCTTGCTTTAAAAATGAAAGTGTATAATTGTGACAAGAAGATTTCCTTGTTTAGCAGAAATAAACCTTTATAGCACTCGGAGCCACAGACAGGACAGGGAAGTCGGAATTGAGACACAGACTAAGACAATAAGAAAAATACATAGTATCACATGCCTTCTGTTTTAAAATGTTCCGCTAAGATTGCTTCTTTCATTGTTTATCATTAGGTGATTCTGGTGGTATTTTAATTTAGTACATTATGTTGAAAGGTATTTTTAATATTCTGACAACCTAGTGCCCCCAGAACAAAAGCAGTATGAAAAACACGATCTACAGCCTTGCTCTCTGACGCTGTCAGGGCTGTTGTTTCAGATTTACTACAGGGTACAACGGTTTCTGTTTTTCTGTCCACTTAGTTTAAGTCATACTGTACCTTCAGAGGCTGAATGAAGGTAAGGTACAGTAGTCATTGTTCTGCTTATGTCTCAGGGGAGACTTACCAGAAGAGGGGGTCAGCCAAGCAGGCAAACACTTAATTGTTTTAAAACAGAAAACATTCTTTATTGAGGCGGAGTCTTGACCCCTTTTAGCTTCCTCCTTCTTTAAATAACCAACAATTTAAAAAAAAAGGGAACATCTGCAGATCACAGGAGCATTCCTGATGCCAAACACCAGCACTCATGTGAAGTGCAGATTTGGATTGGTTGCTTCGCAAAAATACAACAAAAATGAAACTTAATTACAGTTCTCCTTTTAAAGCATACAGCCCTCTGGTGTTTTGTTGTGTGTGTCTGTATTTCTCCATTTAATTCATCTTCCCATTAGCTTTCTTAGTCAGCATAGTCAACCACCACATCTGTCAAAAAAGCTGTGACTGTGCGTAGGAGTGAGCTATGGGAGTTTGACCACGCTGCAAAGTTAATGGCTGAGATAAGCACAAGTCTTATGGCCCCTTGGTCCTAAGGTTGACTTTATCAAAGCACAATTTCACCCAGTCTATCAACAATTCACGCAGTATCACTGATTTCCTCACAAATAAGAAGGAGCCAGATATCTGAATCAGTCATCAGTCAATAGATGCTGCGTGGAGATACTCCGATAACGACAAAGTCATGTGAAGAATACCAAAGTAAAAATGTAAAAAATAAAAGGATTTTTATGCTTTTCAAGGAAGAGTGGATCTTTAGATCAGAAACAATGGTCACTTCATCTTTTCTCTTTTCTGTCCCACCTGCTCTTGTCTGGCCTTAACTATTTGTAATGGTCATACAGTACTAGGAAAAGACGACCAAAGAAGAAAGAAAAAAGATATGTACTTTACTCTCCTTACTTTGTCTTTTATGGTCCTTGGCAACAGAAATAGTCTTTCAATCATCACACTAAATACTTAGATTAAAATAATGACAATATCTAAAGTAACTGTCTCTCCTTTTCTTTCTGTCTTTCTTTGTAGGGTTTCTTCAGGCGCACAATCAGGTTAAAGTTGGTGTACGATCACTGTGATCTTCACTGTCGCATTCACAAGAAGTCCCGTAACAAATGCCAATACTGTCGCTTCCAGAAGTGCCTCAATGTTGGCATGTCTCACAACGGTAAGATGGGGATACTGTCCCGTGCACTTTTTAGAACAATCAGCATACACTTGTACACATGCATGACATGCTTGATTCATTTTTAGTAGAGCTATGCATGTATTTACAGATAGGCCATGAGAAGCTTAAAAGGCAGGTGTTGAAGCCTCTGTACATTTAGGTGTTCTCATTTTCATTCCTACTATAAGTAAGCAGACGCAGATTGAAAGACCAGGAAACGTGTTCTTATTGACCAAGTGTTCTGTTTCTGTTGAGAACAGCACAAACATCTTCACCACACTGCTGCCAATTTGGTCTTTGAGGTGTGTTGGTGTTCTATGCAGCGTTCTATACCACTGCCTTATATGTTGCCATTTGCTTCCTCTGTGGTGTGTACCCCTGGGTCATGCTTCATTTCCCAGTACTCTGTGGCTGAAAGATAGCTTAAAGGCCCTCCTTGCCTTCCAGAGCTCTTACTGTCAGAATTGAAAGCATAAGGTAGTAACTGTGTTCAGATCTTTGCTAAAACTCTTCAGTACTTGTGCTACTATCAAGGTGAAAGTAAGCCACATTAATCACTGTTTTTTCTTTGCTCACCTGCATATGTAAAGCTAGCGTTGGTAACATAGGAGAAACAAATATTTCTAAAAAGTCTTTAATACGGGCCAAAATACTTACCTCTGGTGGTGACAGACACAAATCAAAAATGTCAAGTCAGGGTAGAACTACACTGAATACTGCAAAGTTTTCAACACCTCCCACGCTCAGCCGCCTGTGGGCCAGTCAGTCAGTCCAAATGTAGTTTTCTGCTGCTTCTACTTATGTTGCTGTTTGGATTCACAAGCTGCATTTTGTTAGAAGTTTTTGTTAACCTTTAAATAGTAAGATATAGTTTACATTTATAGACATTTATAGAAGGACAGTATCAGCAGGAATCATGGTGAGTCTCAGCATAGCTTTGAACAGCTTCAGCATGAAACTCTCATTTGTCTTGTTCCCAACAAAACCGCTTCCCACTCTGCACTGCACTGAAGAAGGAAGTCACGGATGGGCCTGACATCGGTACATCATGCACAAAACAGTGTATCACAGTTTCTATTTGCTGAAAATCTATTTACAAATATGCTAGTGTGATGTGTTGAAGGGTCGGCCACACACATCTTACTATTGGTTGAGGCAGCAATTTGACTGGTCAAAACCAAGATGCAAATTTGGCAACAGGTATTGTGTTAATTTTGCATATGTATGACCTGGGGTGTAATCAGACCAGCAACTGGAAATACCTGCGTGGGTACACCAGGTCTCCAACCCCCACTACACGTGGTATGAACATGTAATCTGTATCTCCTACCTCTATAACAGACACTCAGTTGTTTTCTCCATAGTAGGCATTAACTGAGATTTCTGATATTTATGAAATGTCATCATTGTGTCAGCACTGACAGGTTTAAGTTGTGTCTCCGGGTGTTGTCACATCTTGAAGATGTATTGCATTGTTGAATGAGGCACAAAGTTGTGTACGTGCCATGGACACTCCCTTTTTGTTCAGTTGTTAGGAATGTTCTAGGCCATGGCGATAATATACAGAGTAGTGCTGAACGGAGGGAAATGCATTTTTTTAACGGCTGGATAGAGATTTCATATCAGATCTGGGAGAGAAGATAGTCTTCTGTTTTCACCATGCAGTCTTTTGGTGTATAACACATGCCAACAAATAAGTGAGGAGGCTGGCCTGCCAGGTGTGGAGCCAGTTTGTGAATATTTTGATAACAGACATATGAACCACCATGCATACACTCTAAAGCAGGCTATCAATGTTAGCTAACTATGCCATTCAACTGGATTGCTTCTAATTATACAGTTACAGAATTTGAGCGTGAGAATAGTCAAAAATCCTGTGGCACACACTGCATACAGTTTGTCCAACATCCACCACAAAAGTTAAAATTTTTCAGCGTACTTGAGGCAAATTCCATACCTAGAAAAAAAAAAGAGCAGGAGTTTTACAAACACATCCGAGATCACTTAGGTTACTAAAGGAATTAATGGACTTCCAGTCGACTTGCATATGTACACAGACCTGTGTTAAAACGAGGCAGCGATCCGTACAGTATGTGCTCATCTTTAAGGTGGTGATTTTGCCCATTTTTGGGTTGGTGGACCATGTTCATTAATGCATAGCAATGGGATTTGACGGCCTGGGAATGATCAAGCAATCAACCCAAACTGCATATTGCACCTTTAAGAAGTCCATTCTCTGCCTTTTACTAAGACTTTGAATTGTGATTGTTGTTACTCATGACGTTGAACTCTTTTATCTCAAGTGAGCATGCTGTAAATAAATAAATACATAAATTTGTCATTTTCTTCGTTCTTGTAGCTTCACCTCTCTGTCTGCCTCCCTACCATGTCCTCCCCTCATATCATTTTAAAGCTATTTCACGAGGCACAGCTTTGTGTGGGTTTTTATTTAATTAATGATTGACAGATCAGAGTACATAGACCTCAACTGATTTCTCCAGCCTGCTGTGTCACTGCTGCAGGCTCGTTGCCAGCTGGTGGAAGGGCCATTTTAGTTCATATTGATTTGCTTAAGGTGTGCATCAGTCACACAGTCAGTATTACACAATCACACATGCTGCAGTAAAGACAGGACACAGGTATGAATAAAGGAATAATTAATGGCTTCCGCTAACAGTAAAAAGAGGGTTTAACCGTTTTGTAACTCAGCATCAAAGTTCAGCAAGATTACAAAGAGCATTTTCACCGCATTTCACAAAATGTAGATGAAAATTATACCTTATTGAAGCACATTGCCATGTGAATAATGCACACAGTGAAATATGATCTGCAGGAAAAGGTGGACATAAACATGGAGGGGACAAGAGACCTGGTACTAAAATGTATGAGATAGTTTTTCAGGTTTTGCAATGATCATCAGTAATAAAAATACGTAAGCACATTATTTGAGTGAACTACATTTTGTAATTGCTTCATGAGACATGCCTCATTAAACCAGAAGTAGAACACTTGTTATGTGCTGTTGCCAAGTTTAATCATCTAATAGTTGCAGCTAGTTGTCATGGGACTAAACCTCATTGCTGTCTTTACATCAAATGCCCTAATTTGCATTTGTGTTCAGAAATAAAAATGATTTGAATTGTTGCTCACTATGAACCACCATAACCGGAAAAGCTGTTTGGTTGTCTGCCTTGAAACTGTTACTGGCATGGGCCTGTATGTACGTGTATGCCTGTTTGTCTGTGTTTCTCTATATGATTACCCTTATGATTAGGCTTAAAATATGTTTCTTTCTGTGCTCTGACATACTGTATTTGACTGCTGGCCTGTATCTGTGTGTGTCTATTTGTGCGCTAATGTGTGTTTGTATTTGTCTGTTTCCTTTCCCAGCCATTCGTTTTGGCCGGATGCCCCAGGCGGAGAAGGAGAAACTGCTGGCTGAGTTCTCATCTGACATGGAGCACATGCACCCTGAGGCAGCAGATCTGAGGGCTCTGTCCCGGCATCTGTACGAGGCCTATCTGAAATACTTCCCTCTCACCAAGGCCAAGGCCAGGGCCATCCTCTCGGGGAAGACCGGAGATAATGCAGTAGGCGGCACTGCCTTATTTCTACTTATCTTTTATACGTTTCCATGTATAATAGTAGCTGCACCAGCCACCGGTCAATGGCAGGGCTGACACACAAAGACAAGACAACCACACACACACACACACACACACACACTCATAAACACTCACACCTAGGGACAATGTAGAGTAGCCAGTAAACCTAATAGCATGTAAAATACATTTTAGAATAATCTAAACTACTGGACCAGTTGCTCCATCCCTGTTGGGTTTTTCTCCGCTATAATTGAAATGTATCGTGCAAATATGACCTATATTTTACAGGCTTTTTATCAAGCCCACATTGGGATATATCACCAGCAACTTAACCACTGAACACATTATGCTTGCGTACATATTTACAAAGCAAACTCATTTTCTACCAAAGTGATATAGGACATAACAAAAGCCTTTTTAGCAATGAAAAGTCTCTGTATTACCACCTACAGAATTTAAGTTTAGAGGCCTTAAATTTAAAGTAGTTCAAATTCTTCAACTCACGATATGTGTTTACATTTTTTGCTAGCTCGTCCTCATGCTACCACGTTCATTTTAGTTCAAGTGAGGTCTTTTATTGCTGCTCTGACAGGGGAGTGGCCTAACTGGTTTCTACATGGCTCGGCTCTTCAAAAATATCTTAGATTACAGTGGTCAAGCTAAGATAACATGGCTTCCAAGCAGTGTGAAATACAGTCATAGCTTCAACATTCCTACTCAAAATGGCAAACTAATTTATTAAGACATCTGGTAATTTATACAAGGGAACTGTTAGAAAATGTGTTGGCCAAAAGAATGAAAGTGGGAGATCTAGTTTCTGTGTTTTTGTATTTAAGGTTTTGAGGTTTTGATTTTGAATCTCAGTATTCAAAGGAGACATAATCAGGAAATCCATATCAACCAAATTAGAAGTGGCAGAGAGAAGAAAACTGGTATATAGAAGTGCCTTGGAGGGAGCGCTAGCCAAAATTTTAATGTGAAGACCTGAACCTATAAGTAATTTGGCATTATGCAAAGACAATGACTGCAAGACAACATCAGTTCAAATCTTTGAACTGATGTTAGATTGATAGATTTTGTATAACCAAGCACATAGGTGAAGAACAAAAAAGATATTTACATTTAATTTAATAATAGTAATAATAATAATTCTTCTTTCTTATTATTATACTTACTTTTGGTACTTTTAATGGTTGTTAATTTTTGCAATTGTTGTTGTTGGCTCTATAACTGAGGACCAACCGTACAAGCAGTTTTATTTTCATTTCTGTTGCTTCTCTCTGTAAAGTCAGAAGAGTTCAAGGCCGCTCGCCTCCATCTCTTTTGTCTTTTTGTTATGACTGTTCATCACACAGTGATAGCAAAATGACACTGAATCTTTTGTTGGGCGTTTATTATTTACTAAACCACAGAGAACATCCTGAAACAATCAATCAATCAAAGTCAAAGATTTTTATCTTTGGTCACATATTACATTTTTTTAAATGTGTGACCTTGATATGAGTTGATACATATAATCAAATTAAATGCAAAAAGTATTTATCCAACAACACAATTTTTCACCAAATGAGTTTTAAAAGTGGATAATTTTGTGTTTCTGTGGAGGAGCATTTTTTTGCATGTCCATGTATAATTTGCACCCAGACCACTGTCAATCAACACTTTAGGTAAACAAACTTACTACTGAAATGCAGAGAAGGCAACTTTAGCCAGTTACTCAAACAGTGGAAAGGTGTCGATAAATTTAATCAAAGCTAGCCTGTGTTACTTATGTTGAACAGCGGCCACTTTGCCTACAAGTAGCAATTACTTAATAATGCCAGATGACAAAATGCAACTGTTTTTCTGCTAATAAATTCAACCATTCATTTATATGGGGAAGGAAGTGCTATTTCTTCTTTAAAAGTTAAACAATTTTATTTCAGAATTGGCAGCCTTGGACTTCTATACAATTTTTCTATTGTAGACTAACAGATTCCAGTACCTACACCAAAGGAAGGCAGTTCCACTATCCATACTCTATTTAATTCATGCCCAAAAGACAATATATATTTAATAACAATTTCTGATATCCACTTGCTTTACTTCCCTTCAGGATGTGTACAGGATGTAGTCACTTTACCGCTATGAAAAAGGAAGATTTGAATATGTGAATGGTACTAGTCATCATTCAGGACAGTGCATGTCTTTTCCAGTGTTTTAACAGTAAGCGCGACTTTAACTCAGTTAAGCTTCATTTGCCAGGAGATGTTTTTTCTGTCTGCCTCAGTCTGCAGCTAAGATTTATTTACTATTATAAGAGATGTGTGGTTTGCTTTCGCAGATCTCATGAATGAGCAAAGTGCATAAACAGTATATGTGATTGCTCAC